>NC_050590.1:30112307-30763021 GCF_013368585.1 Megalops cyprinoides | reverse complement strand
ATGTACTGGCAGCTTTTGGTTCAAACCTTGTTCCATGCAATGGAGTGGTAACGAAATGGGAAATTTAACAGTGAGCAGCGAAATGGTTTAGTCAATTTTCGCACTTTTTTCAAGCTTGTAACCGAATAGACATACCTTCTTTAAAACTCCTTAAAATTGTGTAGCCGAATTTGTTCATTTCATCCCTTTTACTTACTGGTGTGATTCCATGGAGTAAATATTTATACTTCCGTAGTGGCAGTGCGATGTTTAGACTTGAAACGGAAATTCCCTCCTATGCTTTCAGTAACTGGGTCAGAGATAATCCGATTCTAGCGGCAGTTTTACGTGTTGTTGCTAGTAGGTGACATTTCAAATACCTTAATTTTTCCCTAGGCGCTCTGTGTTGAGAGCATGGACAATCCAACAGGATGAAAGAAGAGCGCCGTCAACTGCTCTCTGTACAGCTAAATAATTAAAGGTCTCAGTCCTGTTGTATCCCCAAGTGCTCAAATACGGATTTTTTAAACAGAAGACCCAACAGGCCTTCTTGCGCTTTATCTCTGCATGTATGCGGACTGATTTTTGGACCCATTAGGCATAAATACATAATTCTCTCGCAATACCTTAGTGAATGTTAAATGCAAAAACTAATATTCGGCATGCATGGACCATTCTGAAGACTTTATTTACACCTCAGTTTTGGTTGTAACTTAATCAGGGATTGTAAGTATTGATTTTACGTAGAAATAGTACGTCATTTTTTAATACATATGAATTATAGCCTGTTGTGGAATGGCGTTCACCGGATTGGCAAATAGCACGAGAGGCAGACATCACTAAAAATTAAGATTTAAAGTAAAAAGGAAACTCTTAAATGTTAGAGGCTGCTCATTGCTATCACGGGTTGACTGTCAAATACCATGTGAGATGCTTTGGGTCACAGTGTGTATCTTCTGTTTCCAAAACCATGTTCTTCTGGTTATCGGGGTCTGCACTCCACTGTTTGGTTCATGAAGGTGTGCAGCTGGGAAACATACACCAAAGATAGAATGATCAAGTAGTGTGTACTGCTGTAATTATGGTACTAATAAATGAATCATCTATCTTGCACAGAAATAAAAAAATGTAGTTATGATATAGAGGATGTAGTTCGAATGACTTGAGGACTTTTAATATCAAGTCTGTTAACATGAGGGAAAGATTGCACTGTTGTGCATAAATAATTGTCATACAGAAGTTTTGCAGTAATCAGTGTCTTGCTTGAAATGCAGTGGGTTTTGTTTATGATAAATCTAAATCTTAATAAAAGCAAAACAAAAAGGCAGGCTTTATCAAACCAACTGCTGTGTGTTTGTCTATTTTTATGTGCGGCAAGCTCAAACTCCAGCACCTGTGCGGTTTTTCAGTAATGGGCTCATGCAGTCCTTAAGTCTGATCAATATGAGTGAATTCCCGATGAGGCTGTGGTTATTAGGAACAAATTGCATCACAAGTTTTAGACCTGTAATCGCTCACAGCTGCATACCTTTACAAAAGGAAATCTAGTGGTGTCCCTCAGGGCCCCTGCAAAGTCAAAATGTGGTTATTCAGATCTGGGCAGACTGCTTTATGCCTAGGTATGAGGGCACAGGACACAGGACAGACTGGAGAGCCAGAAGGAAGTCTGTGTGTGTCTGTGTGTGTGTGTGTGTGTTAGTAGTGGTGGTGGTGGTGGTGGGGGGTGTAGAGACAGCTGAGTGATGAACACATGGCGAATCCATGCCTAAGCCATTCCTCCAGGTGGCTGTTGTCATGACCCCTGGTTTTGTGTTCACCACAGTGTCCTTATTGGTCATTTAGAGCCCTGCTGCATACAAGAACTGCCAGGTGCTTTTGAGAAACTGAGGCAGAAGCTTAGTGCTCTTTTACTCTCAAAATGCCTCCTTTTGAGTTGTAGCTCAGTTGTGCTGTAAAACACAGCATTGGTGTGGCTGTTTCTGTAGCCTGGGAGTGCATAGTGGTGCTCATGTGGTTTTTATTGACTTGTCTCCCTGCTGTTTAAGCCATTGCTTCACCTGCTGATAAACCAGTTTCAAGGTTTTTGAAGAGAGTTTACATAAGTATTTGTGTCACAGCATAGGCAGACTAGAGACTGCCAAGAAGGCTAGTTTTAGTCCATTTTGTTAAAACATTGATAGATGATGAACACGTCCTGCAGTGCTACTGTTTGCCATCGGAACACCCATGGAATGCCTGTAGTGTGGGCTGATTGCAAGGGTTTTCTTGCATGTGTGTGGTAATGGTCCCATGAGAACATGGCTGAGAGAAGCTTGATACGCCCCCAGCGCTAGCTGTGTGACTGCATGGGAAATTTGTCCCTGAGTTCACAAAAACACCAGTGAGTGAGATATCATGGCAGTGAGGGAGGGAGCAGACTGGCATTCTGTGCATCTTTTCTGGAATCCTGAGTTCTTCCAGCTTCTAATGGCAACATCAACTTAGCTTTGACCTGAACTTCAGGCAGCATTTCCATAATGCTGCTCCAGAACCCCCCCACAACACCCCCCCCCCCCCCCACCCTTGCCCAAATACAGCGCAGCTGCCCATTTTTGCTAATTTGTCAACAAACACAACACTGGGGAAAAAGGAAAAAAAAAACAATTTTGCTGGCAGATAGGAATTTTAATAAAATGAGTAAAAGCATGTTTTGGAATGCAAGAAGGACTGAAGTGCTTTTTGATGGGAGCTCATCAATGCAAATAGTGTTCCAAATGTACAAAAACCTTTTTATTGACTTAGGCAAGTAGGCAGTTTTTTGGCATGTTCCTTCTTTTAGGAAACATGTCCTTGCACAATATATGGCAAGAATTTCTTCTTTCTGTTTTCTTTTTTTAAACATTATTTTTGCTTTTGAAGGTCAGACAGTTTGTGGGTGGGTTGTCTTGTCTGAGTGGTTTAAATAGTTAACATTCCACATTAGAATGCACTGAAAACAGGCTAGCCCACTTTCAAATTACAGCTACCCCTTTTATTCACAGGTTGCCCTGAAACATAGGCAAGACCCTCCTTTTTGGAGAAGAATTTTACTCAAGATGTTTACTTTCAGGTTTTCATAGCGATTTGGAGTTTGTTCTATTTTTGTGCTGAAAAGAGACCAAGTTATAATTTAGGCCATGTGGGGGAGGAAATGAAAACACATTGGCAGCACTGAGCAGTTCTACCACATACTAAGCAAGACGAAACTAAAACGTGGTCTCTACATAGCCTGTGAGTTTTTCCCCAGTTTTCTCCACAATACTGATGTAATTTTGTTTACTGTGCCTCCATGGATGTAACCTTTCAAGTTGCGAATTTGAATGAACTGCATCCATATGCTAACAGTCTGGTTCTTTGCCAGCACACTGTTCCTTGCCAGGTAATGGTTTGTCAGCCTGGGGGGGGGTGGAGGTTTTGGGGGGAAGCCACTTGCAGAGTGAAGATTCAACAAATGGATCACTTAGAAGTAGAAAAACGATTGCTAAATGTTTGCAGTTGTGTAACACTGTTACAAAATAGTCAGAACTTTTGACTCCCTGACATCTAGTGTTAGAATTTGCATGAGTGGAATATTTCAGTCTTTTCATATGTATTTGATAAGAAAGGAGTTGGTTTAGAGGTTACTGTTCTGGGTGTGTAGTGGACAGTATAGGCTAGCTTTAGATCACTTGTTGATGAAATCAGATTTCGCAAAGAAGAAATGGCCATTTTTTGACACTGCCTGGTTTCTCAGGTGAGATGACATAAGTCATTTAAAAGCAGACTTGGTGTGAGAGGCCATGCTTCCCTTTGACCTGCTGAAGGGCTCTCTGTTTGCATGGTCTGTTTTTAAATGTCGCTTTCTCAGCAGCCTGTTAAAATACCTCATTTAACTTAATTACAGTCAAATGTCTGTCTTCTGCTCTGTGTGGTGTCCCATTCTTTGCTTGAGCTCTTCATGCCAAACCTAGTGTTCCCCTCAGGACCAGAGTGTGTCCCCAGTGACCCTCAAACATTGAGCCACACATCTGGTGAGAGTGACCAGGCGGAAAGTCTTTATGCTCAGACACCAAACGCTCTCTCTCTGCCATGACAATGACTTACCTGCGCACGGTTCTTTTCATTCCACATGCTTGTGCTGCAGGTTAGTCTCTGCCCTCCCATTTGCCAAGTAATGTTGCCCCCGTTGGGCAGAGTTTCTCAAGGATGCTTCCCCTCAACCTTTTGTCCTTGCCGGTGGTCCAAGCATCCATCCAGGGCTGAAAGAGTTTGCCTTTAGGACAGCTAGGGCTGTTCTCTTTCCCCTCTGAGAAGCCGCAGGTGTTAAAAGCCTAATTGAAAGGGAGGACACAGGCCATTTCTCCTGGGGTTTATTACAGGTCTGCTGGTTTACAGGTCTAAGAATACTAAGAATAAAGATACAAAGGCTGGTGCTCAGGGGCTGGGCCCTTTCTCACAGCCAGCACCAGCTCACCTGTGTCAACAGGGCCTCCACTGGGTAATGAGCAGGAAGCCTTCTCTCCCCTATTCCCCTTGTCTTTCTGTAGCTTTATCTCTCACACTCCTGTTTGCTCTCGCTTATTCTTCCCTAATCTTTTTCTCTCTCTTTCTGTCTCTCTTCCTTTGCACCAACATAACATAACATAACATAAACACCAATACTAGCTGATGATTGTCTCTAAAAAATAACACATAAAAAAAAAAAAAAAAACACTTGCTCTCGTTTTTGCTATCTCCGTCTGTCTGTCTGTATCTGGTGCCATGCTGGGCATGGTGCCCTGCTCCTAGTGTGAGTTTGGCACACGCTGCCTGGAAGCCCAGGCTTCCCTTGTTGTATGCTTGCACAGAGGGGAGTAGGATTGCTCACTAATGAGCTGTTGAGGGGATTCAGGGCCACTAAACCACCCCCCTGCCCTGTTTCTCTGGTAACTGGAGCACCGACGCACCCACTCGTTCTGTTTGCCACCAATTGCCGTTTCACATTTGTTCCTCGTAAACATCTTTGTTCCTTCCCCTTTTCACATACGTGTCCCACTTTAAGGGGCTGCGGAGGTGTGAGGCATCACCACTCCGGAGACAGGGTTTCAGGGGGACGGAGGGTTCCAGAGCCCTTCAAGCTTTTTAAAAAGCATTCTTTCTAGATGTCCAGCTGTGCCTTACCGGGTCAGAAAACTCGCCTTGTGTGCTTGAAAGCCCTGTGGGCAAGGGTTGCTGCCTTGTCTTGGAAGGCTGCAACAGCTGTGTGCCATTCTGGCGCTGGCTGGCTGGCTGGTGACTTTCCTGTGAGGTTAATGCGGATAAAGAAAGGATGCCTGCCAAAGCAAAAAAGGTTTAAGAACAGTGTGGGCATTTATACTTTTCTTGTGAGAAAACCAGTGTGATATTGTTATCATTATTGTTATTATTATTACTAGATTATGATCTAGTTAAAATAGCCTAAACATTTAGGCTGGTTTTTGAAAAGCATACTGTGCTCTGAAGTCATTTCCTGTTAATTTTTTTTTTTTTTACTCTCTTTCCCAAAAATTACGTGGTAGGAGCTGAATTCTTTAGCCATTAGTTTATTTTAGGAAAAAGAAAACTTCCTCCCACCGCCAGCAGCCGTCACGTTTCCCCCATCACGCCACCTCACCCCTCCTCTACTTTTGGTAATGGCCTCTCACAGAGAAATCTTGGCCATAAAAGGTATTGCATGCCTCCAGACCAGGACAGAGGGTTGTGATCAGAGGCCAAACACCATCTGAAGTTTTACGGGTGAGGTTCTGACTGGGCTGGAGGAGGGCAGGGTTCATGGGAATGAGAAATCTGGCCACTGGCTGCTCCACCACAAGATTTCTCATCCCGCATCCCCGAGCCCGCCTGGTGTAAGGCAGCAACTGAGGAGATTGTGTGGTCCAGGATTTTGGTTGCAGTGTGTCTCACCATATAGCTTTTGGAAGTAGGATAGCTTCACTGCTGTTGGGCTCTTGGGCACATGGAGCGCTTGGAGGTAATCTCAAATGCAGCGTTGTGGGTTTATGCTTTGTACTGTTGGCTTTTCCAGTGTGGGTAACCAGCCCCTCTTAGGTGGTGATGTCTTTTAAGTGCCACTCGGGCTTGATGAAGTGGTCCAAACTGGACATAACACCGGTCCTCTCCCTTCCTTCCTTGGGGCTGTGTGGCAGGGTCCCTTCATGAAGTGGTCCAGATTGCAGGAAGAATTCCAGAACCCTTGGTGCAAGAAATCCAACTGGACATGGCATGCAGCAAAAGCCTGCCCCTAATCCCTGAGGAATGCAGTGCAAGCCCTTACCACTGCGTCATGCGCCCGTTCATGTTAACCCAAGAGCTGCATCACAGCGAGGCAAAGGTAGCTGAAGGTGCAACCAAGGAGGCCAAGAGCACACTGGGTTACAGTGTTCCACCATTTATTGTGAATAGTTACATTTTGAAATATTTTTGCCCGAGCTCTTTCAGCCTGGAGCCTGTACTGTTCTGCAACTTCATACTGATTCAAGAGTTGCAGTCTCTCCAGCCTGAGTCACCACCCAATTAATGAAACATCTCTCTTTGTTGCTGGTCTGATTGTCTCATAGTTTTATTTGTGTTCTCAAAAATGTGTTTATTTCACAAAGAACATATTGGACCATAACCTTTCTGTCTGTGAAATAACAGCTGACATCACACTGTGTTTTTCAAGGACAACATATAATAGCCCTGAAGCAAAAAAAGACCACAGTGATATTTTTGGTAACAGTAACAAATTGCAGCTTTGTTTTCCAAATTCCAATGTTTGAATTTCCAGTTATAATCAGTGGCATCCAAACATGGAGAAGACATTCTTGTTTTTCCCTAGTTTTTGTTTCCAGTGATCACTTAGAGTGCCATTACAATATACCTCTCCTGTTACTCTTATCCCAGTATTCCAACAGCAGCAGGGGCTCTGGGTTGTGTGAAGGGTCATTGATTTACAATGGGGGAATTGCTGGAACCTGAGGGGACTGGCTTTCCCTTGAGCTGAAGCTCCCAGCTGTGGCAGTCTGTCAGTAACAGGCATTCTACATCTGATCATCCCTTCCCAGGCCTGAAGCTGGCTCCAACCATTCTTCCTTTCACTATTCCAGCAGCTGGACATGACAGCTGCAAAGGTGCTAGTGTTCAGGAGCTGAAAAGTGGCCCAATAAGCCTCAGGTTATGCTGGGATCTTTATGGGAGTTAAAGCAAGCCAGTTAGAGTGTGAGCAGCTAAGCCCTCTTCATGACTTTGTGGGGAAAATTTGACTTTAAAAGAGGGTCTGTCATGTTTAAAAAATTAGAAGTTAGATTTTGCCTGAAGCAAACTAGAGATTTTTCATGAATTGTGATAAGCGCTGCATGTGCAGGTCTTGCTTGTGTTGCATGTCATCCCAAAAAAATTCCCCTAGCTTGGCTCCCTCCTTTGCATCATAGTTTGTTCCCTGAAATACCTGCCTAGTGTCAAGTAGCTGTACTAGGCCCCCATTAACTGCATCTTGATCACTGAACAGCTCTGACAAAAAAGCGTTCGTGGGCCGTGGGCCGCGGCGGCCCTTCCTGGTCTCGGTGCTCCCATCTTCCAGGAATCGAGTTGCCATTGCAGGAAAGGAAGAGCACTGGGCCAGGAGCATGCTGGGGGGGATTACTATGTTTAGACAGAGGGTGTGTGGAGAGAGGCCGGAAATTGGGGTCGACAAAAAGTGCTATAAATTAATACTGGGAGTATTCTGGAAGCCTTGCTCCTGTCCTCAAATGAACCTGCACACAGTAGCAGGGGTAGAATGCAAGAGCAAAGAAGTGGATCCCATTGAGCAGGCAAGCACTCCAAATAGAGCTGGCTCTGAACAAGGTGCCAGGGAAGCCAGTCAGGCAGTTTAGAACATGGACCATGAGTCAGGGCAGGCTTGCACTGGTAAACTGTTCCATTTCCCGCATGAGATAACTCCTGCACCAATTAATTGAACGTGGACAAAACAGAAGAGCTGGATCTATGATGTTCGTGCACACCGGATGGAGGGAATGAGTGAATGAGCAGAGACTATCCCCAAACCAGTGGTCTTCTCACCTCCACAAGTCTGGAGGTGTCTGTGAGGAGCTGTTGTTGACTGTGGTTGTGTATTTAGGTTACTGGCGAGGTTGGCAGTGGGGGGGGGGGGGGGGGGGGGGGTGCTGTGTGTTTAGGGAGGTTTGGTCCTGGCAGTGTACACAGTGTGAGGCCTTGGGAGTGCAGCAGCACAAGGCCAGGCCTGTGTGGAAAGGGCAGGCCTGCTCACTTCAGCCAGCTGTTTAAAGGCCAGGGGCAGCCTGCCTCTCTGCTGGACACACAGACCACGCTTTGTGTCACCGCACATCGTTGGGAAAGCAGCACCCCTTCTCGTGTTGTTTTTGGATGGGGTGTTGCCAAAAAACCCCAGCGCCTCTTCAGAATGCCTGTGCCCCAATGAAGTGCCCCTTTTCCTGTGAGCTGAAAGAGGTATTGAGTTATCCACGCTTGCCTACGTGTACACAGATAAGGATCAGCTGACCGGCTCACAAGAGGGGCTTAAGAGCAGAGGTTTTTGGGACGCCTGGTAGTGAGCTCTCACACATAGCATTCTGGGTGGTGCAGTGGGCATAGGGTGCTTTTTCACTGGAAGGGATGCCTTAATACAACCTGTGTTGATTGTGATGTGGATTAACACAAAGCTGATCCAAATAGCGCTTCAGTTTGGCCTAAATTGTGCTCCAACATCAGGAGCTGTTCATTCAGTGTATAATCCCAGGGCCAGTACTGATCCCCCCCAGCTACCTGTGGTCTCTGCCTTGCACCTCTTGTTGTTAGCCGGCCCTCTGTTTCACGTTTTGCACAGCCCTCCCAGCTTGCCGGAAGAACTGCTGTGGTGGTTTATGGTTTTGGGGTGGTCGGGTTGTGTGTAGTGAGGTGGGGGCGTAACATAACACGCAAGTGCTGAAAATAGCACTGGGAAGTAAAAGGAGCTGCCCTTGTGTTTGCGGTCCTGACGCTAATGTGAGGGTAAGGCTGGAGACTCGGGTTCTGTGGGCGGAAGCAGGAGCCTCTCTTTGGTGTTCTCTGTAATCCACCTCAAAGCCTAGCAGGGACACGTGCTGCACATCCGGTGGGCCTCCCACCAGTGAACTGCTATCTGACTCTGCAGTGTGAAGGCAGCGGTAAAATGGTTAACAGCACGCAGGCTGAGCCCGGCGGCCCATTTCCTTAACTGTGATAGATTTTAAGGAGATCATAACAGGGACGTGGGGCAAATTCAGTCCTTGAGAATCAAAGTCCCACAGTCCCACATACCCCTGGAATACTACGAGAATTAACTTCCTGTCCATGTAACAGTTAAGATTAGGTAAACAAATTAGACAAGAAGGTAGCTAGGTTAGCCTGTGACCACACAAGGCAGCATTTCCCATCTTTGATTAGAGGATGGCCACACATTTTATCTTTCAATTTTGTCTCCTGCCTGCCTGTCCCCATGCTCCTTTGCCGCCCATCCCTCCGCCACCCCTTGACCACTAACTCTCTCTAACTCTAACTCTGCCCATGTTTCCCCCTTGCCTGCAGGAAGTCTAAGACGAAGCCCAATGGAAAGAAGCCGCCCACCGAAGAGAAAAAGCACTACTTGGAGTCAGAGTACACCAAAGTACGGGTCGTTGACTTCGAACTCAAGGAGCTTGTGGTGTTGCCACGGGAGATTGACCTCAACGAATGGCTTGCCAGCAACAGTACGTGGCCAGTGCACCTTTAAGAAAAACAACTGATCACACAGAACTGTCTGCACCTTTAAGAAAAACAACTGATTATTCAGCACTCCACTGTTTCTCTTCCAGTTGATGTTTGGGGCATTTTGATTTAAACAGAGAGTGTGGTGAATGGTTTTGTTGTGTCTGCCCCTCTGTTTTGAGAATAACTTTATAGGCAGGTGCTAGCCAGAAGGGCAAGAAAATTCTCATTTTCACTCACATAATGCTGTATAAAACAAAGCTTTGACAAGTTCAAACAAAGCTCATGATTTGTTTCATGACATTCCAATGAAAAAGGCTTATGCAAACCATTTTGAGTTGCGTGTAATTGTCTTTAATTCAAGCAATACCTTGTGGTTGAATTTAACGGGGAACGTGTTTATTCTGTAGTTGCTTGTAATTAGACCCTTAATATCAGATGTTATTTGAAAGGCTCTCGTGTTGGGGCCTGTGTTAATTGTGCACTTATATAAGATGAATGCCTTTTACAACAGACTTTTAATTAGACTGTCATTTACTGAGAAGATTAGGGTAAAGAGCAAGGCCTTCAGATGGTGCTAGATGTAATAGTACTATGTATAGGAAGAATATAGAAAAAATGTGTTAAAAAAAAAAAGTTCCACTTGTGCAGTGTGGATCCAAGTGTTCCTCATTGTTTTGTACTCTGTTGTACTTTCCCATACGAAAATGAAAAATATTGTAATATATTGAGAGAGATGTTGTTCACCAAGACTATATTGAAGCCTAAAAGCAAATAAATTAAAATATATTAATGCATGTCACCAGTTTATTACAATATACTAAACGGGAGATATGCTGATTGAGCTAAAAATGTTCTCAAAAATGTATTTTTAATATGTATATGTTTAATATTTTCAGATTCATTGTTCTGTTCCACATTCTCTGCATCTCATTCTGTACTTTTCTTTATTACTTTCTTACAGCAACAACCTTCTTCAATCTCATAAACCTGCAGTACAGCACAATCTCAGAGTTCTGCACTGGGGAGACGTGTCAAGCCATGACAGCAGCCTGCAATACGTAAGTGAATGCACCTTTTGCTCTGTCATGTACCTGTACGATAAGGAGGCCCAAGCCAGACAGGCACTGGGTCCCCTGTGTCGCAAATGACCCTCCGAAACTGTGTGAAGGGACAGCAGCCAAAGAATTAATTATTCTCTCCTCTACCATCAGGACTACAACAAGGGAATGTGTCTTGTGTCTCTGTTTCGGTTACTGAGGAGAAAGGCAGCCTGTTTAAAGTTAATGTTTAAGATATTTAAAATACTAGAGGTGGAGGCAGTAAACTACCACACGCCTCAACAGGAAGTGCAGGTTGAAACGTTCACCTGGTCGTTGACTGTTTCCTTGAGAGTCTGGTGTCACCTTTGAAGCCTTGGAAGGGCGTGTGCGAGACCACCACTCAGGGAGCAAGGACTGCACACAGAGAGGCAAGATCAAACAGGCTGCGAAGCCTGCCATTAAAGAGGCTGTCATGATTGTTCTCTGTCGTTCTGCTACTGACTCTATTAAACTGACGTGGCCTCACAAGTTGACAGTGAGGGGAGATTCCACTTGATTTGGCATCAAAGAGATTGGAGAGAATATCAAAAACATAACCTTCTTGAGTCTGCCTCATAACTTCCATGGTGAATGGAAATTCAGGGTTGGTGCGCAGAGATGGGCAGTTAAGAAATTCCACTCACAGCAGTCATGGACCCCAGGGCTGGCACAGTAACAGCCTTGCGTAAAACCCTCTGAGTTCTAATGAACGGAAAATCTTTAACCATTTGGTTTAACTGGTTCAACCTGTTGGAGGAGCAGATAGTGGGGCAAGAAAAACCAGATGCTCTGCAAGTCCAGTCATTAAGGCAAACCTTTAGTGACAAAGAAAAGCAAACAAAAAGGAGGCAGTTTGGAAAAAAAAAAGGCCAGGAATGGGTGTGCTGTCTAATGCCAGATGAGGTGATGACAGGGTGAGCTTTCCATAACTTAACTGCACCGTATTTCGTATCATGCCGTACCTTGGTAGAAATGCATTTCCTGGATTTTCACATTGAAAGTTGACCAATCAGAGGTGTCCTTTTTCCTGTTTGGCCCTATCTATTTAGTCCCCGACTCTCACAATTGGTGTATTGTGACAGTTGAACAAGCCTGACCTCAGAGATGACCCTGCCCTACCAAAGGGACAATCAGGGAGCAGCAGAGCACTTTGCCTGCTCTGTGATTGGAGGGAAATGTCGGTGGGGAGCACATTATGAAAGCTTCCTGGTATGGGAATGTGAGCGGCTGTCTGGGAATGCGTGAGCTTCCCTCCCAAATGGGAGAGTCCTGTTGTTTGTAAATGGGATGCGGCCCGGACCGTCTCCGCAAACAGCACCAGCAGGGCGTCTCTCACAAAGGCAGGGCCGATACACCAGGGCAGTTTTATTACAACGCTGAGGGAAGCAGAGCACAAGAATGTAAACTCCCCTCCGCAGTGAACATCTCCAGCTGAACGTACTCCTCTGAATGAATCTGCCCAGGTGGAACCCCCTTATCTCGCACGCATTCACTGGCACGCAGTGCTGTTCTGGTCATTCTCTTGGGAGCCTGCCATTTCTGCATTCTCCCTCACCCATACTTGTATAACACTTACCTGTATACAGTGTGCCATTCTCTCTCCAGCTTACACTAGTTTGGCACAGTGTCTGCCAGGTTTGCTTGAGTTAAAAATGAACCCATGTTATTAATGGATTGTTCTGACACCTGTGTAAGAGAGAGTGAGTTAGTTTTCAGTTTTTCCTTTTTTTTTTTTTTTAATTGAGCTGCATTTTGCACCAGGCCGGTGTGTGAATTGCAGGGTCCAGCCTGTAGCAGACTCTGCAGCCCTAGGCCCAAAAAGTGGGCATTCATGTATGGGTCTTCAATGTTGCCTTGGGGTCCTGTCCAGACCCCTCTGATGGATGCTGCTAATGGGCCGAGAGCAGCCGGATACCATCAACTGTTACCAGAAAAAGATGAAGATATGATAGGCTTGGGTCCAGAGAAAATTAAAAGGGGCGTTTCCCTGGAATTTTCCATCACTTGAAAGAGTGGTCTTTTCTGAGTGCTGTTCTGTCTGCATTTATTCAAGTGTGTGTGTTCTATTTTTTTTCCCTCAAGTTTGCCCCATTCAATTACAATGCCTTCACTTTCTTCAGTGGCTGACCCTAATGCCGGCCTGTGGTCAGTACATCTTTCCTGTGGGGGTCAGTTATGTGGACAATTCCGTCGCTCAGTCTGCATTCCAGGGCATTAGTAATGACCACATCCCCCCCACACCCCCTCCCTGCCCCTCCCCTTGGCCCCAGGCGCAAGGATGTCAATACAAGGGCTGTATTACCCAACTTGCACCTGGTCTTTTACAGGGCTGTAAAACCAAATGCCCATTTTAAATGGGTCACTTTCCTGGAAAATGGCTTGACATGGAAGTGATAGCTGGCTCGAAATTTCTCCCACTCACCTGAGATGAAGGTGTTGTCATCCTGCGAGAGAGATTAAAGGTTTACATTTGCCACTTAGCTTGGCCTGGAGACGTAGGTCTGGTCAGGTTAAGGGTAAACCTCTGAGAATGAAGATCCTACAGCAGGTGGTTCCTGCTCATGTTACACGGTGTATTCCTGGAAAACCCTATTGTAAATCGGATCATTACAAACTGAGTCTTACTTTCCCACAGATATGATGTTATAAATGGAGACTGTTTCCTGAAAATGAACTAGAAATGGACTCAGAGAGCAGCCAGATGCAAATCACAGTCTTCAAACAGGTGTTGGTTTGCTCACAGGGCAAGCTAAACAGTGCATGAAATCAATGGAGAAAATAAATAAAAATAAATCACTCCCCCTCACAAGTTCATGAGTGAAAACAGTAACCTAAACTAGGAAATTCAACCATGATTTGGGGGAAGGGCAGGGGGTTACTTGATGTTACTTTTCTTTCTCTCATTATCACTCCCCAGTGTTTTTCTCACTGTTAGTCTGGATTTCATCTCATGAAATGATCAATGGTGGGATTTGTGTTCGTATAAATGAGGTAAAGGTGAATTGCCATAAACTAGATCAGAAGAGTGTGTTCCTAGAACCCCTTGTTTACATTGATTCAGTGGTACTGTCCTTACTGTCCTTCAGTGGTACTGTCCTTACTGTCTTAATAAAGTCCTCAGAGGGCTTTCATGAGCAGCTCAGCTGGTAGCACAGAGCTTGACCTTACCGTCTGCCTCCTCTCTGTGCCTTGCAGGATATACTACTGGTATGATGAGAAGGGGAAGAAGACAAAGTGCACGGCCCCGCAGTACATAGACTTCGTCATGAGTTTGGTGCAGAAGCTGGTGACAGATGAAGATATCTTTCCTACAAAATATGGTGAGTGTTGTGAAATGGCATCCTCATGTGTTCAGGCTGGGAAACTGCAGCCATTTTGTACTATCTGGGTTACTGCCAGTGACTCTTACCGTTTGCATGACAAGGGTGCCCCCTGTTGTCTCAATAGAGAAAAATGGATGAAATAGGTTCATTGGTCTAGGTTGAAACTGATTGCATGGTGGCTTGCTCTGAACTCCTGAGTCAGGAATTTAAGCAGCTGCTCTGTCTTTCATTTCTTGTACAATGCTGCAATCATCAAAAATGATTATTAAAAAATCAGCACAATACTCAATGTTAAAGACAAAGCACTTAGTTGTCAGATAAAATCTGAGTCTGAGTGTTGACACTGAGTTTTTCTTTAGAGTTCTGGGGTCACCCTTTCCAGGAAATGGCAGGACCTCCCTACAATAGCTACAAAGGCACACAGTAGTTGTATGGGTATCCAGTTGTTTTTACAGACTTCACTTCAGTTTTATATGTGGGGAAAAGCAACATGGGCAACAAAATCTCACAGCTGCTTTAACATCTTTTTTACATGAATGCACCAGTCCTGTAAATCGCTGCTAGCGATATAAAATCTAATGCCATCACTGCTTTCTCTCTCCACCCTCTGCCGCAGGCAAAGAGTTCCCCAATTCGTTTGAGTCACTGGTGAAGAAGATCTGCAGGTACCTGTTCCACGTGCTGGCGCACATCTACTGGGCGCACTTCAAGGAGACGGTGGCACTGGACCTGCAGGGACATTTGAACACTCTGTACATGCATTTCATCGTATTCGTAAGGGAATTCAACCTGGTGGACCCCAAGGAGACGGCCATAATGGACGACCTGTCCGAGGTGCTGTGCGCCCCTTCACCTTCACCTGCTGCACAGAACCATGTGACGGAGAGATGAGCCGCCTGCTGGCTGTCACAATCGCCGCGCCCAGCATGGGGGGAGGTTGGGGGGTATCTCTCCCCCCCTCCCCCCTGGAGAGGGGAAGATGGAGGCGTCTCGGATGTGTGCAGGACTTGGAGACCTTCCACTCCCAGAATATTGCTACTATGAGGACCCTGCAGCCAGACAGGGTGGGGTGGGGGAGGGGGATGTCTGTGGCACCAGCAGGAATTGGTGCAAGCTTTCCCCAGGGTAAATCCTGCCTGCCTGCCCCGCCCTATAAGAAACCAACCATGTTTTGGTTGTTTTTGTTCTTATTTTATTTTCCCAAAATTTTAAAATCCTTTTATTTTGCTTTCTCGGGGACACAGTTTTCTGTTCACTTTTCTCTCTCGCTCCCTATTTTTTTTTGTCTTCCTCAGATCAGGATGTTGTCTCCGCCTCTTCTCATGTACTGTTGTATAATGCTGTTTTTGAAGAAGACGTACAGAGTGTAGTGGCTGTTGCATTCACCACTTCCAGGTTGCGGTAGGGGAAGAGTCCCCTGTTTGGAGTGACTTTTTCTTTTATTTTTCATTTGAATAATCAGAACAGCCCCCCCCCCCCCCCCCCCCCAGAAAAAGTTTGCATTGCTGCTGCAAGCCAGACAGAGGGGCTTGCATAATAACCCTTACCTTCACATTAGCATTTCTAATTTAATATTACAGTCTGTGGAACTGTAATATTACTGTGGAATCCCTTCCCTTCTGGTAGGAACAGCCCTGAGTCTGAGAGGAAGCAGGAAGGTGACTGCAGTTTTTTGTGTATGTATCAGGGGGCATGTGAAATCTTGCCTTGATATGAAAGAGAGCCTCTCTGGGGCAGAAAGGAGGAAGTGTGTCGAGGGGAGGGGTTTGTTGATGGGGGGACTTCCCTTAGGCATGCTGCTGTAGTATAGAGGGTTTAAGTGGCTTCAAGGGCCAATCCTGGTCCCTCAATGCCAAAGATACTGGCACTATCTACAGGTTCCCCCACCTCCAGCCCTGCTCCATGTCTGATAGACTGAAAAATGAGGGTCAGCCTTGTCCATCTGTGGGCTGTGGGAGGGGAGGTGAGGCCACATGGCGAGGAGGACATATTTAAATCACAATCACAGAGTCAGTCTTCTGTTCCATATAAAGACGCTGCCATCCTTAAAAACTCCCTGTCCTTGTGTTTCTGAAAGAAGATTCTTTTTCAGGACCAAAGAGGACAGGTCTTACTGAAAAAGGAAACGTATTCATAGCCTATATAATATATGCGCACTTGACTAGCGATATGGGAAGATAAACCCCGGAGAGAGACGGACAGTTTTAAGGTCAACACTGCATCACTGTCATTGTAGGTGATAGCCTCTGTGCTAAGGACGGCTGGATTTATTTTCCTTTTATTTATTTTAAATTCTTGTTTTAAATTTTATGTTTTGTTTTGATATTTGCAGGGTCCTTCAGTTCTGGCTTTCATTTTTATGTATTTTAATTATTATCTAAGTTAAAAGCGATTTAATATTTTATGCTCTGCGAATTATAACCTAATAAAAGATAAAAATTCCATTTCTGCTTTTTTTCTTGTGATTATTGACATGTTATTGTCACAAGGAAAGGTGGAGAGTTACGTGTGGCAGTTACAAAATATGGCCAAATATGCAGAGCTGTATGTTGTGTTACCTAAATGGAAGCTCCTGTATGAATGCTGTATACTTAGCAGGATTTGGTCACATTGAGTTCAATTATAACAATATCCAAGCGGTAAAATTAATTTAGGTACGTGTACTTCCACTGTTATGCGCTAGGATACGGCATTCGCTTTGCATAACCGCAGAATGTTCCAAAGACTGCATTGAAATGATGTATTTGAAGACGACATGATTCTCTGTCTTATGGAAAATTCATTGCAGTGAAATGTATCGTAGGAAGCCTTTTCAGTGGTTGCTGTGCTGTTGTACGTAAGTATGCATCTCATGTAAGGTGATGCACCATGCCGTGTAATGACGATAAGCGTTAGGTTTGGCGTGAGAACATTTGTCCTACAACCGTTTTAAGCTTATTTTAAGAACTGCACAAAGATTTCTGATGGTTATAACATAGTATAATAGGGATTATATAAATACACGGATACTATAAAACTACGTTTATTTTGCCAGAAAATCAATATTGCCTCATAAGTTAGTAGTTACGTTTCCATAAATCAGCATGAATGGTTACTGTCTCAAAATGTTTTAAAATAACATACAGCCTTGTCAAAAAGTACTCACAGGTGCGGAGTTGCATCTAGCCACCAAAAACCGATCTTAATCATCGAATCACCATTGCTGTATGTTACATAACACTTTTCATACTTGTTATAAGCACTTTTAGAGACGCATTTTAGTACCGCTTATGCAGAGACAACATGAAAATCATAAACCAGAAAAAAACTTAATACTAGGTCCAATGTATGACATTACTTTAAACTGGAGCAAATTATTGAAATCCAAACCTAGCACCTAGCAAGTGTGGTTTGCTAAATAAATAAATGTAAATGTAAATGTTTGAATGGGACCAAAGGCGTCGAGTTTTTATATTTACAGAGTGACATGCAGTGCTTGCAGTTGCCACTAGGCGGAGTCAGAATACCAATGAAGAAAATGGTGGCATGCAGAGTCTGCAGTAACTTCACCAGCCGTGTGTCTGTTCAGCCTCGTTCAGCTCCCCTTTTCAGCCTCACACGGCTGGTAAGCAAGGTTAGATCTGTGGGAGCTGAAAACGCCCTGTTCCTTGGCATACAAATGCATACAAATTCAGAAAATCAGAATAAATTAAGAAAACCTGTCTCACAAGAAAATGTTCTCCATAAAGCTGCTTTACCTCACGATTCCTTTCTATTCAGACATGTTTTGTTGATTAATCAATTTTATAGTTTATGATGCATATACATCTAATTTTAAACCAAGGTAACATACAGACATCGGTCTTTCTGGTGTGTTGTCAGTAAAATAATCTATGTGACAGACAGGTCAAATATAATGGTCAATATTTAGCAGTGATCTCAGTAAATGTATATTTAATAATGTAAATACAGAATGGCCAGACCTTCATTCTTTACACCCAGTAAATGCAAAGTATGGTATCCTGTGATGTAGATGGTAATGTTAAGTAGATCAGTTGTCTCTCTGTTCAAGGACAGTGATATAGAAATAAGAATATGTAAATACTTGAAGTTGATCATTCAAAGCATTTATGTCACACAATATTTCTACAGGGGTACAAAAACATGTGCTGGTGTTTTTAGCAGCAAAGTGATGCCAGACCTGGACAAAGCTGTTCCAGGTAGCTATCACCCAAGAATTGAGGAGCAGTGTGTATCTTATGCTGGCCGTCACATCACAGTTGTGTTAGAGGAATATGTGTAAGAGATAAGAGAACTGAACTGAGAGTTTGCAGATATTATATAGCTTTCTTTATGTCTGGCAGTCATTCTATTCCCTGCACTCTTTCAGATCTCTCACTATGTCATTTCTTCTGCAACCACACACACACACACACACACACACACACACACTGACGTGCTTATGAAATAGTCATATCCTAACTGAAGGGTCTCATTTTAGAATTTGTCCTCAACCTAACCTTTATTCTTTGGCTCTTACAATATAATTCTACTCTGTTGAGTTCAACTCTTTTGCTGCTGCCTTTAACACTGGTACATTTACATGACATATCCAGGATGACATACATACTGTAGCTTACAATCTTAATATTTTACTTGTTTGTACAGCTGGATATTTACTGAGGCATCTCAGGTTACCCACAAATAAAACAGCAGTGGACCACCTGAGAAGTAAACTTTTGGTAATTCAATGGTCCCCTGTCATGTGCACATTTTATAGACCTTATTGTATCACGTACAGTTGAAGTCATCACATTAATCAGAAAAGAATGAACAGAAATGACACTTCATGCAGACATAATGATACATACCCCTCAATGCAGTTTTGGTGTCATTGATTTGTTAGTAAAGTATGTTAAGCCCAGTGTCAGATAACACATGCAGCTATGTCAGTTAGATATTGCTACAGGTGAAAGTAATTTCTACTTCAATACTGCTGGTTGACAGTTTACTCTTGCTTGCAAACTAAACTATCAACTTTACATTGCATATATTTAATGTTGCATTCACTCAAAGCCATATACATTTGTATTCATTTAGCACCCTGAGTAGATGTGCAATATAACACAAGGTATTGGACGCATGCGTTTCATGGGAGTTGGTGCCGGATCCCATACAGTGTTGGTGAAACGCTTCCGCGTCAGAACATTTGTCTACAGAGATTTTACATTTCATTCATGAAGTGCTTACATACTAGCTGTAGTATAGTATAAACTACAATGATTGTATAAAATGCATGGATACTATAAAACTACGGCCATCTTGCAAAAAGAACATTATTGCCTTCAAACAACCATAAAATACCTTCATCGACACTTTTCCAAAAATAGATATGAACGATTTGTGTAGCAAAACGTCCAAAGTTAACATTAGTCCTTTTCAAAATCACTGACATGTGCTGAGCTGCTTTATGCGTAAAGAAGGGTGCCGTCTTCTCACCGACCCGCTCGGCGAGGAGTCTTGAAGTTTGAATCGCGCCAAACCACCATCCTCATCCAGTTTCTTAGCGCTACAACTTGGAGTTGGCACTTTCACCGTGTTGCCGAATTTGGAGTAATCCACGGCGTACATTCCCTCCTCTTCGGAAACAGTGGAAACAAAACGATGCCCCCACAGTATCTCTTCCGACAGGTAAGACGTTCGGGCCTGTGTAGTGATGCCAGTAGTTTCGACCACCCCCTCCAACACAACAATAATTTCTATGTCTTCGTGCTGCAAGTCATCGGCGGACAGCTCGTAAAGAGGGCTGTTTTTGTCAATGACGTGACATATGATGAGAGGGGACACTAGAAAGATGCCATTCGTCCCAACTGGATTGTCCATCTGAATGTCTATTTGGTCGAGGGGCATCACCTCCCCCTCGTGCGTAGTCGTCCTCCTCACCACCTGCATTCTGACCGTCGCGCTGATAATCATGCTCTTCCGAAGGTCCCCAATGCGGATCATGAAACACAGTTTGCCATTTCTGACGGCGATGACTGCGTACTTACTGAAAATAAGCGTCTCTGCGCGGCGGTTTGCCTGAGCTGTCTTCATGAAGATGCAGCCCAGCATGATTGCGTTGATGACCAGACCGACGATGTTCTGAATGATCAGTATGATGATGGCGGAGATACACTCCTCTGTAATCATGCGCCCGCCGAAACCGATAGTCACTTGTACCTCGATTGAAAACAAAAACGCCGAGGAGAAGGAGTGAATGCTCGTTACGCACGGGACAAAGTCGTCTCCTTTCTGGTCCAGGTCCCCGTGCGCGAAAGCTACAAGCCACCATACCATACCAAACAGCAACCAACTGCATAGAAAAGACATCGTAAATATTATAAGCGTGTGAACCCATTTTAAATCGACGAGGGTGGTGAATACATCTTGCAGAAAACGTCCTTGCTCTCTAATGTTCGTATGGGCCACATTGCAGGTCCCGTTTTTGGCCACGAAGCGAGCTTTTCTCTGTTTGGTTTTGTACTTGGGTTGCAGAACATTCTCCGCCAAACGTGTCAGCACATAATCTTCAGGAATAAGTCCCTTTCTGGACAACATAGCGCTCCCATACTACACACAAGACCGCTTTCATCGGTGGACGCAGATTACCTCTGTGCCATGAGATCCACTTTATAAAACACGGGACAGCCCTTCATGCGTTTCCTGAAAGAAGGCAATTCACCCGCGGCGGCATTTACTCCAGTGACAGCTGACAGGAGATCAGCGCTGTCATCTGTTTTCTAAAACTATGTTCGTTGCTCGCGTTGCCGGATCAGGCGCTCCGCCGCCGCAGAATTCCCAAAAGAAGACTCTACTTTCAGTTCAGCTGTCGTTGCCCGTCACTTGCAACCGGATAAGCAGTCGTCTGGAACTCACTGGCTTATTGCAGTTGGACCCGGTGGCAGAAATGAGCTAGCCCTTACTTATGGAGCGAGAAAATTTTCTTCTTTGCAGCCCCGCCGGAGACACGTGTGTTCAGCCGAAATGCCTGCAGTAGAACGGAAACCCCAGACGACTGCAGAACTGCGCGAATGGAAAGTAGCGGGGTGAGGGACCGTCGTGGCTGCGCTATCTGAGAAGGCGTTCACGACTGGCATGGCTTCCGACAGATGTCAGTGCGCCCCTGTTTACAATCTGAAATATCCTTTGAAGAAGTTCGATAATGCGAAATTGAAATATGGCTATTTTTCGCAGAGTATAAACCCCCAGACCCCATCAACATCAAATTCAACGTGCTCAAACAGATAGCACAAGGTTTTTCCAAGTTTTAGGGTTTTCTTGACAATATCTTATTACAATTCATGTGCTGTACACCAGTTTGAAAAGTATTTCTCCTTAATATATTATACCATAGTTAAATTATCCCACTTTAGAATGTTTACACAAATAAATACAGAGAAGTCAATGAACAGTTTCCATTGCTTGCATGTAGAGAATTACTGTATTGGTTTGCTGATGTTTTTGACAAGAGATATTACGTTTAAAAACGTGATTTTTTTCAGTCTAAACTGGACAAAATATTGAATATTAATTGTGTTCTAATCTATACAATGTGGTCATGAATTGGTTGATTTTTTCTCAAAATTATATGCAGATGTTACTACTTTAAAATGTTCCAGTTCTAATCCAAGAGGAGCAAAAATAGTTTGCAGAGTTCAATGTCAAATGAGTATTCTACTTTTGGACTGAAATAAAGATGTTTCACAGAAGTAGACTGAGATTTAATCACTGCCTTGTATATGCTCTCTCATGTAATTGTGTTTGCTTAGCAGACACCCATAGCTCACTTTCAACATGCTATCTATTTACACAGCTGGTTGTTTACTGAAGGAGTTCAGAGTGAGTACCAATGAGAGATATACTCACAAGGCAATGTATGTGAATACATGTGAATATATGTGTATTTGTTTAAATCACCATGTGCCAAAGATACCTGTTTCCAAAATGGCTTTTTTGGATAGTCATGTCATTTCCATTATGTAGTTGATGGCTATATTGCTTGTTTATGGATTTTTAGAGGCTGAGACATGTGAGTGCCCATCACAAGTAAAACCTCTCTTGTCCTTTTCCCAGGTCCATGAACAGCATGACACAACAGAGGGCTGCAAAGACAGTAATTCTAATACACACAGAAGAGTTCCTTATCTGGCTGATAGGTGTGGTTTGATAACAGCTGGGGTGGCCCAGAAGAGTCACTTAATACATTTTCTTCCTCCTTGACTAAAATAGTTGGTATCATTTCTCAATGTTTGAAGAGGCCAAAGAAATTTAATGGCTATTGCAGGCTGTTCTGGAGAATATGTGGAGCTGGGCAGTATTATGAGGGAAGACCGCAGATGAGCAATCTTTATGACTACAACCATTAGGGCTAAGGAAAAGGTAAGCCAAATCTTTCGTTAGACCAATGTGTATTCTTACTATTTCTCATTGTATACTTGTATATCCTTTTTAGAAAGGTGTGAATTCTTTTTGCAGTCCATTTGAAAAATGACAAATATTTATTGATAGAAAAATTCAGTACAGGTCTTCATTCAAAACACCTCTCTATATGCTGACAAGTGGGAAGGTCTTGAAAGACCAACTTTGTGGTGCTTTATCTCCTGAACGGAATGCCTGCACTGAAACCATTTCCCAATACTTGAAAAACCAACAATGCTGCAGTCACTGTGTGGCCAAAAGGTCATTACCTTCAAAGGAAACACATTGCCTGTTAGATGAGAATGCAGTTTTTATTAATAAAGAATTAACATTTTATATACAAATATGTTACACCATTAAAAAATAAAAATCCCTTGTACAATTGCACTTTTCAAAGGCCCGCCACTAGCTGTCACTTGTCCGCTCGGACGAAAGAAGCGAAGACACTGTCCTCGCGATCCAGGAGCACGTCGGGCTTGTCATACTCCAAAATGATCCCGCGCTTCATCACTATAACCACATCAGCATTCAGAATCGTGTGCACACGGTGCTGTGAGAGGCAAAGAGGCCACCAAATTGTAAATTGCAATTTCATTCCTGAAAAGCATTTTTTTGTGTTAACATAGTTATTAGTATATGTATAAAAATGTATCTTTAAGTGCGCTTATTCCAAGTTGCCAAGGTGCAGCATGGCCCCAGATTGATTTTTATTTAAAATCAAATTTACATTTTGATGCATTTCCTTGGCAATTTGAGTACACTTCAGACACTAGTATTTCAGGTCGTGGAGGGCTATAATGTTTACAGGCTTTATTCTGCCTCAGTTTAAGTCTGAAATGTCATTGTCTGGATTGAATTTAAAGCACTCAAGGTCTGAATGTGTTTGGTCACATTAAGCAACTTAAAAAGCATTTTTGCCCTGGAGAAATAGTGTGGCCATTAGCATGCCCCAGGCATGCAATATTCTCAGCAGAACATGAGTCAGCTTTAGCATCACAAGTGCCTGCCTGCAGTTTGATCCAGAGGTCCTCATTTCAAGTAGCAAGCACTGATATACATACACACAAGCCCTCAAGCAGGCAAAAAGGAGGTGCAAAATTTCCAAATAAAGACTGTAAAGTATATTTGGTCACAGATCTGTGATACTTACTGCTATGGTGACCACAGTTCGATCAGCGAAAGCTGTCATCACAACTTTCTGTAGAATGCTTTCCTGTAAAACAGCAGTGGAGCACATTGTTAGAAGATATGGCACTGTGAGGCGCTGTCCAGGGTGCTGATTTTCATCTGTTCCATACAGTCAGCTAGCTCCTACCAGACAAACAGTGTGTTCATATCACAGTCTGTGCAGTGTAAAACCATGTTTACATTTGTGATGTAATTTCATTAACTCTACCCCTGACAGTGGTAATGGTATTATTCATTAAAAGACTCTCTTTGTCTGCCCTCCTATCATTGATTACCTCACTGAGGCAAGATGTTCCACAGTGTCTGTTAATGCACAGTATGAACTACTCCTTCAGTAGTGCAGGCCATATAAAATCAACCTTCACACTCATACTTGTTTTTGTGCAGCCAAATGTGACAGCTGCTGTTTGTGAATTGCTTGTGCTATTGTAAGATATTATTCTCCAATGTCTGCCCTCACTTCACGCATCCTGCTAAAGGGAGATGTGCTCCATTTCTTCAGGGGAAAGAGACAGCCGTGTGGCCATTATAATAGCATGGAGCCCTTTGTATATATGTGTGTGTGTGTGTGTGTGTGTGTGTGTGTGTGTGTGTGTGTGTGTGTGTGTGTATGTGTGTGAGTGTGCGCGTGTATGCATGTGTGTGGGTAGTATGCCTAGTGAAGGGAGCCTCGGTGAAGGAGCCTGCAGGGGTGGCTCTTATGCCTTACCGTTGCCATGTCAATGGAAGCGGTAGCCTCATCCATGATGAGAATGCTGCTTTTCCGCACAAACGCCCGGGCCAGGCAGAACAGCTGACGCTGCCCCTGGCTGAAGTTCTCCCCTCCCTCTGTCACCATGGCATCTACAATACAGCACAATCCTCTCAGACAGGAGCCCAGGCATCAGGCTGACATTCATGTGAAAACAAGTCCTTAAAACCTTTCCATAACAATCGTACCCCCCCCCCCTTGCCCCCAACCACACCTAAGCTCAGACAGTGCTTACATTTCTCATTTATTAAGATTCAAGAAATGTTTAACCTTAGACTCCCACCCTTCAGAAATATCAGAAATTTTTGCAGTATATGTGAGTAAACAAGTATATGTGAGTTCATATACCGAAGCAATTATTTCAGTTCAGCCAACATCAAACTCAATAAGGGGCTCCCTGAGATAAGTCCAATTTGCCCTGCTGTCAAATGAGAGTGCAAATTGACACTGTTGGCTGACTATTTATATTTTACAAAGCAGGAGAGTTCAGTGCAGGTCACCTTTGTTGCCTTTTCACCTCAGATGTGTTGTAATGAGAGGATGCTGTAGTCATCTCTAAACAACTAAGGTCACATTGGGGAAAGCCAAGTCTCTCCACAAGGTAAGACATAATATTTTCAGTTGAGTTCGTAATATTTTTTTCTCCTTATTTTACCTTTTTGGTTTTTTTTCTTTATCTTTTTATGTATGTATCTGAGATTTTTCCCCTTCATGCTACCCTATTTGAAATTGTACATCAGGCTTGCCTCACTTTGACAACCTCCCAAGCCAGGCAGAAGCACTGAAGCGAGATAAATGCTCCAATACACTCACACGCAGCTATTTTAAGCACTACACCAATTGGACGATAGACACTACTGCATTCACATCATCTGAACATATCTCAGGTGCCTGATGAATTGAATTTTGCCTGAGCGCAGTGAGACTAGAAAAACCCTGGACAATGTACCCACTCCTATATCTGGTGGAGCTCCAATTCGTTCCACCATTTTGGGATCCTGATTGTTGTTGGCTGATCGCATGGCAGGGATCATGAACCTGGGCTGTAGGAATGAGTGCTCAAGATGAGCCTTTTTCCAAGGGATCCACTCAGGAGCCTGTGTTAATTTTTAATAAAGTCTGGTAATATCATATTTAAATGTTGTTTTGTTATTTTTCCAGCCATGTGCCACTTTAACTGTCTTACCAAGCCCCCCAGGCAGGGCCTTAACTACAGGCTTGAGCTGTGCAATCTCCAGGGCCTCCCACAGCATGCTGTCTGTAGCCTTCCTCTCCGGATCCAGATTGAACCTGAACAACAGCCGCAAACACAGCAGGATCCTGCATCAGCTTCCATGAGTCCCACAGAGAGACATCTGCCAGGCTGATGGCCTTAATAATGAAAATGGAAACTGCAGCATACTTGGCTTGTGACAGAGCCAGTAACCGGAGCTCAGGCTGTGCTCATGTTTCCAATACTTCTCATCATTTGCCATGGGGAGACTCAGATTTTGATCACTCCCTACACAGCACAATACATGCTGATCCACTCAGTGAACACCCACAAGACATCCAAAAGATTCTGAGTCATTAACATCTCAGCAAACCAACATTTTGAAGTTTTTTTCTTTCCACAGTTAGCTCTTTGGCATAGTTACATAAACACTGCGTGAAAGAGTGAGAGCAGCGCCTACCTTTTCTTTCTAAAATGTGGATTAAGGCACAGCTGGTGTATAGGAACTGTGCTTAATGAGGATTATCATGAGAGACATTGTAAATTAATATCATGTAGGCTGAAGCCTCACAAAATGCTCACCGGATCGTCCCGCTGAATAAGATGGGATCCTGCAGAATTATGGAAAATCGGGACCGAAGAGTCTGGAGGGGCAGTTTTGCAATGTCAATGCCGTCTATGATGATGCGGCCTTTTAGGAGAGACAACAACAGTGGCAGTTCATAAATCAGCAAAGCTGAGAGGACTTACAAAAACAGAAACATCAGTAATCTGCACAGTTGAAATGCATTTAATGAACTCCTTCTCTAGTCTCTGAAGACTAATATGTTAACACTTAACACTTCCTACAGGGAAGAAGTTGTAAATATATCTCAGAATTCTTGCTGTGATTTTTTAAAAGAAAAAGTTAGGACAAATGCTGACAAAATGTGTCCAGCTGCTGTATTAATTCCTCAGTTTTGCTGCTTTGGATTGAATCCACAGACAGAATCCATGTTGTGCCTCCATGTGCCTTAAAATACAGTAATCATCAGAGGGAAAAAAAAAGCCTCTCTAGTCACCCTCAAATGTGTCCACCATTCGGAAGAAGGCCAAAGAGAAGGAAGATTTTCCACTTCCTGTCCTGCCACAGATCCCAACCTGTGGATAGATGGGACATTCTTTTCAGTGAGGGCATTGACCCCAGCACCATCCAACACACATCTCACCTGCACCTTCACTACAGAGTGAGGGTTTATATTCATAATGAAAGCTGAAGTTATTGTTGTTCGCAAAAACATTTGAAGAACGATTTGAAGAGGATTTTTGCTTAGTAACACAAGTTACAGCTCCACCTTCTGGCCGGGGTTGATGTGGGCATTGACATGCTTCAGGACTGGCTTCAGGGTGCTGTCGTAGCGCACACTCAGATTCTGGATCTGGATCTCTCCCTGTTGCGGCCAGGTCGCCGGGACCTGGGACGCAGCTGTGTAGGAAAAAAGGGAGCAGCTAGTGTGAGTGGTGACTTTCACACTTGCACACAAACACTGGCCTGATCTGCTCTGATCTGGCTCAACATCCAAGGTCAATAGCTGCTATAATATTGTCTATAGCTGGGCCACATTCTGAGATGATCTTGGGGCATAACAAGCTAACCAAAACCCTAACCTTAATCCAAACTATGTTACCCTATCCCTAAATCAAATTATCTCAGCCTAACTCTAATTTATCTTAGGCTAACCATAACCCTAATCCTAACCCTAACCTTAATCCTAATTATCTTAGTCTAACCCTAACCCTAAGCAGTTCAGTAGATCACCTCTAACTCATTTTAAAATACCCTTTTATTAACTTTTTTATTTACTTTTTTTAACTGCCTTAATGAGGGAGTCCTTCCCCTGTTGTAATGGATCAGTTCCTCCATACTCACATAGCAAACCCTCGTAATTCTCTGGTTCTGTCTTCAGCAGCCCGTTAATCCTCTTTACAGAGCCCAGTTGCACCTCCATGTCTGCCAGGTTGCGCACCATCCAGTTCAGGTAGTTGGACACCTGGGGAGACACCACAGAGGGGTTCATACAGAGGGGGGACTTGTTTTGGTGTGAGTCAGGTTTATCCAAATATGAGCTGAGAAATCACTGGAGGTACTGAGCCTGCAGACCAGTATGCACTTCACAGATAGTGAGCCAGCAGCTCTTATCATAAGCAAGTGACACTTACAGGGAATTAACATTGCTCACCATGTGTGAATGTCTCTGACAGTGAATTAATAGCTCATATCATGAATGAGTGTCTCTTACCATGAGAGCATAGGTCAGACCCAGCCCAACCAGGCCTGTGGACAGCTGGTTATAAAGGGAGTTGGTGATGGAGGCCACTGCTGCAATCAGGACCACACAGGCGCCTATGTATTCCTGTGAAAAGAGTTATCTATACAACAGGTCTAGGGGTAGAGTCTACATGTGCTGCACTGTTCTGAGAACAGCATCTATATCAGTACCATGGCTCTAGGAATGGCATTTACATCAGATGCACTGTTCCGGGAACAGTGCCTACATCAGTTAGCCTAAAAAACAGCACCTATACCATTTAATAACAAATGTTAACAATTTCTTAATTAACTTAACCTATCAGTTTCTTAACACCTACAGGTGGTGCAATGAGTAAATTTAATGGTTTTGGTATGAAAAAATGGAACATGTGTGACATGATTTAACTTGATTTAAAGTCAACATTATTACCGAGAAATTCTGTCAAATTCACTCATTGCATAATGTGATAAAAACATGAATCTCCGTACATGTGCACAGAAGGAAACATGCCTTGGTGCAGAATCAAGTTACTCTTCAGCTATAGTGGACACAACTTTGCCACCTGCAGATGGGCAAACTGCCCACCTCCATGGTTTTCTGTACAGGGGACTGGGCCTCACAGACAAGCCTGAAAATGAGATCATTACCATGCGGACCTCCAGCCAGCGGTTGGCAGCAGTGAGGAAAAGGGAGGCAATGTTGTTGGCATCTGTGTACTCCAGCAGCCTCTGTCTGAACCTGGCCTCGTACCTGTGGAGTGAAGGAGCGGTCGTGACTAAGCAGGCAGAGTCGCACTGAGCACTGAAAATCTGCTGGCGATGCCTGCTTGTGGGAAAAGCTCTTTTGAGCTCATCTGCATAAGTGGTTTTTGATTGTTTAAAAGCAGAGACCAGAACAGAGCAGTGCAGCAAAACAGATTAAGCACAAAGTGGAACTTCTATCGATGTCTGCTTGGCAATGCGCCATGATGCTGGTATAGGCAGAATTTACTTTACACACTGCTGATGCATGAATTTGTTTTGTTGTAATCGGCTGAGTCAGGTGATGTGTGTGTGTGTGTGTGTGTGTGTGTGTTTGTGCACCTTTGTGTATAAGAGTGTGTGAGTATTTGTGTCTGTGTAAATCTAAGTTTTTCTGTTTGTACTGTATGTGTGTATAAGTGAGAGTGTGTAAGTTTCTGTGCATCAGTGAGGGTGTCTGTTTATGTATATGAGAGTATGTGAACGTGAGGGTGTCTGAGTGAATCTGCACTTATGTGTGTCACCTGAAGGCACGGATGGTGGTCAGGCCCTCCACAGTCTCAGAGAAGTGTGTGAGCAGCGGGAGTTGGGTGCTGTCGTCCAGCTGCTGGAGGTCTCTGTGGAGTGGGCAGAGGCCAAAATGTCACTACTCTCAGCCATGTAACCCCACAGCACTCTCTGCCATAGGCTTCAGATAACAGCCAGTTGTTAACCAATACAGAAAAAAGGTATCTATGCTAAATGGCTTTAAGGATACTTTAAGCTGTTCTGCAACAAAATGTGAGAGACCTATTTTGCAACTATCATTTAACACAATTCCAGCATAATATTAATTTGGCAACATGATAATAAATTCAAATTAATCTTTGAATCTTTGAATCTTTGAGTTTTTTGGGGAAAAGTCAAAAAGTGCAAGGAAATTAACCACAAATAAAGTTTGTCTGGATGTACTAGGCGTACAATAACCTTTCAGCAAATTGAAAATGCCCAGTAGGTCCCTTTAAATGTTTTCCTTGAGACTTATTTTCTCATAGCTCATACTATCTGTACCTTCTGGTGTCTTTTATACCAAAAACAAAAGCCATTTAACATTTTTGCCCAAATTTTTAAATTTGTATTAGCATTTCCACGCACGTACACACACATGCATGCACATGTGCTTGCATAAGGCATGAGGGACGCACCTGGAGGCCACCCTGAAGTACTTCTGGATGAAGTAGCAGACGATAGCAAGGGGGGCTAGGGCGATGAGGAAGACAGGTGTGACGTAGGATATGACGCCCAGAGCAGACACGCAGAGCAGGGTGGAGCGACTCAGGCACTCCAGGGTGGCTGGAATGTGCTGGAACCACAGGGCTCTAACAGTTATACATACTACAGAGAGCACAGTTCTAAAGCAACTAAACCTTAGTTGCTTTAGAACATACAGGCATACATGGGTGTGACAAGCAAACATGAAGGGTTTGTAAGTCACTTTGGATGATGTCCCACATGTAGTGTCTGAACCCTGGACGATGTCGTAATAAATAGCACCAGTAATAAATTACATATTCATATGAGACCACAAAACATCTAAATTCATTATAAACCTCCACATGCCCTGTAAGTGAATTGGATCAGTTGGATCAATTATACTGTGCCTCATTGCAGGTGGTCTCTTACATTGTAGAGGTGCCTAACCTTCACTGTGATTTCTGTTTAGGCCAGTGTTCAGTGTAGCTCACTGTTCACCATACCTGGTCAATGGTGTTGGTGTCAGCAGAGAATCTGTTCAGAATGCTACCCAGGGGAGTTGTCTCAAAAAGCCTGCAAACAGAGGAACTACAGGTCACTCCTGCAGGGAACACAGTCTTAACCATCTCCAGTTTCCTCTCACTCTGTTCTTACTAAAGCCCTGTCTACAATCTCCGTGGTTTGAAAACAAGATGTCGGTGTGAGTGATCTGTTTGTTTGTTCTCCTTCCAAGACGGGTCACTGCTAAGGCCATGCAGCTGCTGTCACAGGGGCACAAAGTGCTTTCATGTTTTCGGTGTGAGTGGGGCCTGGCGGGATACAGGCCCTGTCCGCACCATTACCCTAGGGAGCAGATGGAACTCTGATGCAGGGCCCTGGAGACCCCACGGCCGTCCCCTACTCAGCCAGATGTGAGAGATCTCAGTCTGCAAATTGTGAGCGCAGAGGGAAAGGGAACTGTCTGCCCTTGAGTGTACACACACACACACACACACACACACACACACACACACACACGCACATGAGTACACAGACACGCACACCTTGAAATGCTGGCTGTCCCCTACCTCATGGGAGCCAGGATGATCTTGCTGAGCAGGGCGTGGTGCAGCTCCTTAGCCACTCGGAGCCCCGTGCACTCCACGGCCACAGAGGTGACGAGGCACAGGACAATGCCCAGGCAGCAGAGCACACTGAACACCAGAAGGTAGGAGGAGTGACTGAAGCCACAGTCCTGACGGGGGACAGGAGGACAGGGACATGGGGAGTCAGAGCCAGGGACATAGCGGGGCAAGCTATATATATAAATTACAGTGCATATACAAATTGCTTTTTGTATGTCATTGTATTGTTAAATAGACATCAAACACCAGACATCAAATGGTAACTCGTAATATGTTCTCTGCTTATCATATTTACAGCTCTGCCCTGCCCACTTTGCTAAAGAGCAAAGGCACACAGGAGTAAACAGTGGGCTGCCACAGAAACGGTGCCATCTTTCCAGAGAACAGCCAGCCTTGCAAACACTCTTAGGACGACATCTGTTAGGTTCAGAGCCGGCTGAAAAAAGCATTCGTACACGCAAGGACTTCAGCAGTGTTGCAGAAATCTATGGACAGAAACAGTTATCTCCATTTACATTACATTACTTCATTTAGCAGACACTCTTACCCAGAGTGACTTACAAATAAGTGCATCACTATGCTAATCACAAGGTATTACAAGAGAGATAAAAGTTAAGTGCTAGGCTAGTGTAGAGGTTTTTTTTAATGAAAATAGTAATCAATAGGATAGATAGACATAGATAGGGAGGAAGGTAGGCTACAGATACAGCTTGAACAGATGAGTTTGAAGTTTTTTCTTGAAGACGTCCAGGGAGTCTGCTGTCCGAATTCTCATTTCATTTAAAAAGGGTGCCGAGGCCCTGTCCCATATGGAGCATCTGAACCTTCAGTTTGCTGCCCTGCAGTTATCCTGCAGAGCCCACTGTCCGGTATGTACCCAGACTGGCTGACCGTTATGTTCAGGTAAACCACAATGGTGACTTTTTTTGTTAGGAAAAGAAGCCATTTCCTGTTACACTTAAATTAAGCCTAGCTTAAGGCCTAGCAACTGATCTGGAAACTAAAATTGCATTAGATATTTATAGGTGTAGTTTAAAAGCATGATGCACAAATGAACAAAATGAAAAGTAAAAGTAAAAGTAAATTCACTCATTAACTAAGACTAAAAACGAAAGACTTGGGCCAATAACTCATTCCCATCAGCACTACACGTCTTGTCAATGGTAAATGAAGTGCAGCGGTGTAGGCCTGAACAAATGAATTGGCCTGACAAAGTCTTGCAAAACTAAGTGGCTCAGCTTGGTCTTTAAATAGCAACAGCAAGAAGCTCAGAAAAAAAGTAAACAATTTTTTTTTTCTTACCACAACTCAAACAAATGAGACAAAGCAATACACCCAGACACACACACACTCAAAATTAAACGATGAGTATTATAAAATGGATTGTAACCAGATATCTTGGTAGGTGAACCATGTGGCCACATCCCATGCATACACAGTGAATCGCACAGTGGAAATCGGCTGTTTGGGGAAAGGAGATTGCACTGAGGAGAGCAGCTGCATTTGGAGCCCAGAGGGGATAGAGACACTGGAGTGGTTAATGCACATGTGTCCCTAAGCGAGTGCGAGAGCACTGTCACAGACAGGAAATGCTGCTCTTCGCCTCACCCTCCCTTCTCTGTCTGGCTTTTAGGCTTTTTCTGGAGTCCATGACTGATGTTTCAAAAACCCTCTGTGCAGTTTTGCAATAAGGACCAATTACTCCACTCGGCAGATACAGACAATGAGTCTAACTTAAGCAAAAGCTCTTGTGCTCTGTGCTTCAGGGGCATCTGCACATTCTCTCTGCCGTCACGAAGTATGCTGGCGCTGGAGATGACTGAGCCAAATGTGACCTGGCATTTAGCAGAGAGGACAGCAGATGCCAGTGTGTCTATTAATAAAAGCCACTTTATCAAGGCATTTACCACAACAATAGCCCGCACACACCTGCTCTTCCCCTAATGCCTAAAAAATCAATCTACCAGGCTGGCAGAGGACTCAAGGCTGCGGGAACTCTGGGAACTCTTTGACAACTGAATCAGGCGCATTCATGCCCATTGCTGCCAGTATAACGAGACAAACACACCTTTTCAAGTGTTGCATGGGACATAGACTTGATTGTCATAGTCTTGAATGTATGACCATGCCTGAGTTTTTCATGTTATCTAACAAGATACCTGACACATGATCCATGATGTTATGGTCTGATGCTTGAGATCAGACTAGCACCTGCTTATGCAGCATATCCCTCCTTCTATTCAAATTAGTGTGCTATATAATGGCCTGAGTGCTGCAATAGAAAACCAAGCAAGCTGCATCAACCTGAAATAGTTAGGGTCCAAAATAGCTTGTATTGGGAAGGTTTTGCCATTGGAAATGGGTTAGGAAACTCTCAGATTCACTTTGAAAAACACATTTCCAAATCAAAATATCCATGGCACCATCACCTTCAAGTTGCATGAAAAATGTAATTTATACATTTGTGCTTTGTGTGGATTGCTCAAAGAAAGTGTGTGTGTGTTTGTGTCCCATCCTACAATGAGGGCACCTACTGTGTGCCAAGTCTCACTTCAGTGTAAAACCCTTTGGTCTATCTGCCACCCCCTCACCTGCCCTAGGGTACAATTGTGTCCAGCAGTGTCGATCTTGGTGGAGATGACGTGGGAAGTCCAGTGGGCCAGCCAGTAGTCAATGGCCACCATTAAGGAGTGCTTGAAGAGCTGGGAGAGCAGCAGTAGGGGCAGCAGCAGCAGACCGGCCGAGCTCAGGTAGGTGCCACAGGACCTCCAGGGGATGGTGGCCCTGTGACGTAGGACCAGTGACATGTTGTCCTCTTCATCACTCTCCAAGGACTCCTCTGAGATGAGACAGGGCAGTCAGCAGAGAGATGGGCCAGTTCCATGAACCCAAACCCCCACACTTTAAGATGAAGCCAGCTCCCATATAAGCAGTCAACACAGAGGCACAGCTGCCTTATCATCTCATTTCAGTTCGGACTAATAATGAAATGAATTAAAGATTTAACAATTTCATTTTTAAAACTAATCTATCTTCTGCCACTGGATCTGAACAGACAACATTAACAATGAGAACAGGCTGAGTAATCAGGGTTTCTGTTATGAAATTCTCTCTGTGCAAATTTAATTACTGTGTCCAGATATCATTTCAAGAAAAAGCTGGACTTGAAAAAACTATTTCAAAAGGCTTATCTGTCTTTCTGAGGAGAAATGAACTGAAATAAATCATGAATGTGCTGGCTGTGCAAAGCTTGCTGCAATTAAGGTACTGTGATCCAAGCAACACTATACACATCATATGAAAGATATGCAGAACAAAGCTCCTGTACAGTTCAAAGGGTAAGTGTCTGAGAGGTGTTTGATTGAGTGAAGGGATATGTCTTTGGACTGAATGATGAGGTCAGCATCTTTCCTTTGCATGGCCACATTTTGCCTTCAAAAATGACCATCACTGCAAAAAATTTGGACGTCTGCTGCTGCTGACAATACCTCTGTCTCATTCTATGACTCAAATATTCTTCCATTCATCCAAAGCTTGCTCATCATTAAAAAGTGCACTATAAAGGAGTTGACTCTTAAAAGGAACTAAAAAGGGGGCAATTCAAGAGATGTGGTGCTGAGGCAGTGAATGCAACCTGTAAGTGTATTCAATTATGTTTAATAGGAATATGAAAACACAGTGCTGGCACAGATATAGCCATCTGGTCCACTCCTGCTCAGCATGCTGAATTCATCATTTGGCACGAGGTCCACTTTGGAGTTCAATCAGGTAGTGGCTTTACACTAGTTTTGCCTTCACATAAGGTCAGATGCCATTCATGCCACTCATGATTATCCTGATGGCCTTTGTTGCTTCACTCAATGTGTCTGGAGCTTTTGGCATCCGTTCAGCCTCTGAACAGTCACTCCAGCTCTTCTTGGGGCCTTATAACAAGGACACATGTTCAAGAAAGCAATGCTGTTGAGCTCCTGAGGGACACAATGTGCCAGCTGAGACTACACTCTCCATATATGGCAACGTGTATGTAGAGGACCTATAGGATATTTGGAGAAAGTTGGCGGGACCATGGGGGGTGACTCTATATCAACGACATTTATCAGGCCAATCAGGCGCGTCATTGCTGGAGATGTGAAAGGCAAGAGCAGGGAAAAGCTGGTGTTAAGGACTGCACTTTGGTTCATCACTAATTCATTAACAGGCAAAGCAAATGCTTATACAAATTTGAGGGGAAGTGAGGAGAAGCGAGTATTGAGAAGATATATTAGCACAGTATGTCAAACAGCGCTAAGGTTTTCCACCAACGCACTACTTCTAAATATAAATCATGCAGTACTCAAAAGCACACACAGTAAGTATGAGAGCATGAGAGAGCAAGCTAAAGAGAGAGAGAGAGAGAGAGAGAGAGAGAGAGAGAGAGAGAAAGAGAGAGAAAATGCAGCATCAGAGACATGCTGATAAGGTTTTCAGAACTGGGTCAAGAGCAAAGCCACGGTACCACCAGGAATGGAATATGAGAAATGCAGGGCCAGTGGCAGAATGCAGCTTCACAAAGAGCCATTCAGAAAACCATGCAGTTCACCCACACCTGTATCAGCACTAAAAGCAACATCAGGTGCTGGTGTTGATATCCCATAAGTCCACAAAGGGGTGCCACCAAGATATAGAAAACAACACAACAGATAAAGAACACTTCCCCATAGCACTGGACATCAAGCACGCGCAGTTATACAGTCAAACATCAAGAAACAAAGGCCAGTACCATTTAAACTGCAAGTGCAACATTAATAGGTCCCAAGTACAGGTCAATGCATTCATGTACAGTGGTCAGACTTATGACAGATATTTGCTGAGCTTACTCTGAAATACACCGAACAGAAACAGGAAGGCTATCAAATGCTCAAACAAACACGGATGGAAGACTCTCATATGAGGCAAAATCCACACAGACAATCTGTGTTTAATATGGAGGTCAGGGTAGGAGAAGTAGCATGCCGCTGTTACCTTCATCCTCTTCCTCAGTCCTCAGGGCTTCCCGTGAGTACATGGCCCTGCGAAGGTTCTTCCTCTCCAGTATGGTTGTACTCTCTGCCACCGTCTCCTGAAACAAACATAACCAACCAAATTATGACTCACACTATCACATTCCAAAGCCTAGGCCTAGAGGGAATAAAGAAAGATGGTTGCATCACCACTGATGTTTTATGTTTTGACCAGACATTTGGATGTTTCCTTCCATTCTCCACACTTCCTGGGTATGACCTGGATATTTTTGCTGCAATAACAATTTTTTAATGAATGATTTAAATTCATTCCTAGTTAGCCATCATTTTGGTTACTGCCTAAATCTGTCTGCCCTCGTCAGAGGACCTTCACTTGCTCTCTGAAGAAACTATAATTCAATATTTCTGAAATCACACTATAATATGTGCATGTCTCCATCAGGACTGTGTTTTTTCTAAGAAAACTATAGGGAAGGAAACACTTCTTGAAAAGACCCTTTAAATGCAAAGCTTTCTTTCACAGAGACAGCCCCCCAACACACACACACCTTCTTGAATTCCTGGTCCTGGCGGTGCATCAGTGTTTTCCAGTGCTCAAACAGCTCAGGCTCTGCATTCTGGATGTCCTTCAGGGTTCCCTCCGTCTGAATGGTCCCATCCTTCATGGCTATTATCTGGAGAAACAGGAAATAGTACTGGTGGGCGGAGTGGGGGGAGCAGGTGTGGTTCAATGGGCATCATCATTCTGTCATTCCCACAGTGTACACAGATAATATCCAGCCCTCAAGTGAAACAAGCACCTGCCTATCACACTAGCCTCATCAATCTCACAGTGGAAGCAGCAGTCTAGTGCAGCAGAAAGCAGCAGGGCTTGTAGCTCACAGGTTTCCAGTTCAACTCCCCAGACCCAGCAGGGTCACCTCTGGGGCATCCATGGTACTTAACCCCAACTGCCTGAGTAAATATACAGCTGTATAAATGGATAATATGAAAATTGTAAGTTACATAAATTACTCTGGATAAAAGTTTCTGCTCAGCACATGTAATATAATACAATGGGCTGGCTTTGGTTGTGATGGCATTGATCACATGCCGTATTTAATTGAGGGGGTAGTCAGTCAGCTACATGGGGTGTGCTACATGCTACCTGGGTGAAACTGAAGAGGCAATGCCAAAAGGGTGTGGCCCTCCAGAGCTCTTGCTACTGGTGACACCCTGTAATATAAGCCCCAAACCCAACAGGCTGCTGAAACCAAAAATGACCGTGTCCCATCAAAGTGCATGCAGGTTAGATGTCTGCCAGACGTAACCTAATCGGTATCGTGCAACTTTAGCCTGCAGTATTATTTAGTCCAGAATAATAGAACAGCATCCTTTTCTACCACACACATTTGGTTGCATGGCACCGCTGTGCTGAATGGATGGCATAGGGGGTGGTGGGGGGTGGTGGAAGGCAGTGTCTCACCCAGTCTGCATGGAGGAGGTACTGCAGCTTGTGAGTGACTAGCACCACCGTCCGCTTCTCCTCCCTCAGGAGCTTCAGGATACCCTCCTGCATCAGGTGGTCGCTCAGGTGAATGTCCAGCGCTGAAAAGGGGTCATCCTAAACACAGGACAAGACAATGGGTGCGCAGGTTAGGGCGCCTGACCATGATTCACTCAACTAGCTACACCATTCCGGTAGGTGGAGGAAACTGATGTGGAAAAGCAGTGGGTGTTCTGGACGCCTGTAACTGTTTATCAGAAACCTAACACAGTGTAGCTCCTCACTGCCCCAGGACCATGAATCATGCACTACACAAACACAAGTGAGTAATGTTGGGTCCTCCTACAGCACCAACACCTGCTGGAGAGGAAAGAGGGCAACTGGCAGCTGGAGGTGTGGGGTGAGTCACTTCCACAGCATTGTGATGACTTCACTGACTCTGACTGAACATTCGGGGGAGGGGGGGTGTGGGTGAGAGAAAAGATAGAGAGGAGACAGAGAGATGGCAGGGGGGAGACAGCCTGCCAAGACAATGAATAATTTAATGTTGGATAATGAGTGAGTGAGTTAAGGGAAGAAGGTGTAACTAGAAAAGGAGAAATGAAAAGCAGTAACGGACAGATAAGTTGTTGTGACAGATGCTTAACTCCCACTCACCAGAAACACCACATTGGTCTGCTGGTAGAGGGCCCGGGCCACACCAATGCGCTGTCGCTGGCCCCCCGAAAGAATGATCCCCTGGGAGAGGAAAGACACTTTTCAGATCATCTAATCTCATCAGCCACTGCAACTCGCTGTCATCCACAGGGCTGATGAAGTGGGCTCAGTCACCAAAAAGACAGGAAGAGAGACAAAAAGAGGTGAGAAAGTACAGTGAAATGAACCAAATTCCCTGGAAGAGCATTGTCAAGTATGATCCTGGGCTTCACCCTTGGTCTTGTTAAATGAGACCACTGGACAGTTCAAGGTCTTGTCCTCAAAGGTGATGGTCTGTTAGATAATAGGCACTCCACGTGTGACCTCTTATGTCTGTGCAAGGGCTCCCTGCAGGCAGAGATCTAATCCTGGCTCCCTGCTCTAATCTCCTTCACTGATTGTGAAGGGCCACTGGAACTGAATGATTTGCTGCTGCCTCTACAGAGTTGGCCATTACAGGAACACTGCTCTATGTTTCCTCAGTTTCCAAGATTACCCAGTGGTATATGACACCCCCAGCCCAACAAGCGCTTCCGTTTGCCCATTTCAGTGGAATCCAGGAAATAAAACACCATTCTGATCAGATCATTTCAGAGCAGTCACTGCAATATTGTAAACATTACTCTGAGGAAAGTAAAAATGGCTATGCAATCATCCTTCTAAGCACACTTCTTTTTGGTGACTTTTTTGTCCTTGTTCACACATCTGTTAATAATAATGAATAATAATGCTGAATGAAAAATGTGTCAATATAAAAGACTGAGTGATGACACACATGATAAATTGTTGACAGAAAGAGAATGAGCAATCATGTATAATGGATTCATTGTGATTGATATATTGACACAGACAGATATAGATAGATAGATAGATAGATAGATAGATAGACTGGTGGTTAATAGCAGAAAACTGACCCGCTCTCCTATTTCTGTCTGGTCCCCCTGGGGTAGGATATCAATGTCAGGCTGCAGGGAGCAGGCTTCAATGACTGCCTTATACCTGGAAAACAGGCTTGATTCTGATAACAGGCCATACAGTGTACAGTGTACCTTTCTCAGAGTAAAGACCTTTACATAGAAAGAAGAAAGAAGTACTCTTCAGTATATCTATATCAAAGGTATCATACATATATACATGCTTGATATATTCAATGTGGTACCAATTTCAGAGCATTCTGTTTAGAATATCAAGAACAAAATGTTAAATTAAAAGTTCAATTTCCTCACAAACACATCAGAACATTCATATAAGAAAACACCCTCCTCCTCATATGGTTGTCTAAGTGTGGAAAACATCTATCCATGAATGATTTGTAATGATCACTACTGGCTATATTTATATTAGACTCTCTCTGTGTTGTGTATTTACATTATTGTTCTCAAGTCACATTCAGATTGCTATGGAAACACTTAAAAACCCCTCCTGATTTAGTGAAGCTTTGATTGATAAAGTGGGAGCACTGTTTCACATCCTTTTGCGCACAGGAAGACAGGCTGTTCAAACGCCTAACACTATCCAGCTTTTCACAGAGATTAAACTCAATCTTATTTGTGCAAAGCATTATATTCTGAAAAGTATTTGCAAGTATTTGAATAATTATTCAGGTTTTCCAGAATGGTCAGCTGTAGGTAATGCTGAACTCAGATAGCCTAGCCTGGAGGCCTTCAGTTAGACATGTGTGATCTCAGCTGGTAAGTCACAGGAGTGCAGGCAGGACTGCAACTTGTGCAAACATCGGCTGTTATGTAACATCGCCACAGCGACACGGTGCTTACTTTTTCAAAGACGGTCCATTAAGCAGAGAGGAGATATGATAATAAATACAGAAGATACTTTCTGGGAAGTCATTTGTTAGTTGTGACTACAACATGTGTCCCCTGCCCCTGGTGATAGATATAAAAACAGGTGGCATATGGTGTTGTGCCATCTTGCTGTCCTGCTAGGGCTGTATGTTTAGGGACTGAGTACACCCAAGAGCCAGGGAAACATAGCCACAACCAGAGAGGGGGGAAGCTATGAAACAGAAGAGGTTTTGGAACAGAAGCTAGTTATATTTTTTAATCCCTGAAAAAGATTCTTTACCCCAATTTCTTCATTAAAAACCTAGCCTACAAATGTGCAGTAAAGGGAAGCAGTCAAACTGGCTGACACAAACCATTTTCTGAAATACACATATGGTGAAACAGGATTAGACAATTCTCAAAAACAACAAAAAAATTCCAGTGTCTGTCTGTACCTCTGCTTGTTCAAGGGCATCTCAAAGATGATGTTTTCAACAACAGTGGCATTCAGGAGCCAAGGCTTCTGGGATGCATAAGCCACAGAGCCTCTCTTCCTATCAAGAGGAAGCAAAGCATCAAGCACCTCTGTCTAAAATGCACAGGTGTGCTCACAAATGACCTCCCTCCCCTCATTGGGAAATTAGCCAAAATGCTGATTTGTGTGTTAGTTGTGTGTGTTTGTGTGTGTGTGTGTGTGTGTGTGTGTGTGTATGTATATGCATGTGTGTGTGTGAGTGTGTATCAATGCTGAGGCTGCAAATTGATTTACAATGGCTTCATAAAATATAAAATTAATACTGTTCAGCAGGTTAATTTCATATCATGGAAGAGAAAGTAGAGCTCATTTTAAAAATCAATAACACTTTAGAGACTCTCTAAAGACCTGTGAAGGACTGCAGCAGATGAGTCCATATGGGGAGAAGCTTTTCTGTTCTCCTGTTACTGCTTCAGTGTGACTTACCCAATGTCTCCTTCTCCTGCTGTGTCCTTTTCTGTGGGGCTGTAATCACACAAAAATACTCACTAGTCATGCATGTATGCATGTGTGGTTGTTTGTCTATTTATCCATCCATAAACACACACATAAAGAGACACTTCACATAAATGACAACAATATAATTGGTGTATGTATATGTGTATATTTGTATGAATGTGCATTTGTATACATTAAGTTTTCTGATTTGAATATGCATGTCTGTTTGTTCATTCAGTAAATATACACATGACATTTTTTCATACATCTCTACTGCTACCATGCAATTCAAATATAGCTCATGCAGTATCATTGCCCCTAGTTTACTGATACAGAGCTATCCAGTACCAGCAGTCCTGCTGCTCCTTGCACCTTGACCTTACTATGACAAAGCTGAGGGCTTGGTGTCACACCCCATATTGGGAACAAGCAGAGTGGGGGCAAAGATTAGGTGTTGACAAGTGGAGACATCAGGGCTTCAATCAGCCCAGTCTCAAATAGGTACTGGTCTGTCACGGCGCCACTGGGTTCTCAGGGGTAATGCGACCTGCCTGTCTTTGGCTCAAGGTAAGAATTGAAGAGTTCTAGGATATTTTAGGGGAATCATTAGTGACGTTGAGCAAGCTGAGGGGCTCTCATGCCCGCCTTCAATAATGAGTCCTGGTCCTTCACATACTCCTCTGCTGATGACCACTGTTTACAGACAAATAGAATGTGTCCTTGTATGGCTGCATTCTGTTTGTGTCAACACCACCCTTTTTCTTGCAGATCAGCTTGATTACAATTCTATTTAAAACCCTGACATTTAGTTTTTTTATTTGATTTACTGCAAAATCAATGTACCTTTCTGGTTGGCTCTAAAGAGATCAAAAGCCTTTTGACATTGAAATAGGTCTCTCTCTGCACTCTGACATACATATTAGCATGCTGCATTATGAGGCTCCAGGGACTGCCAAGGTGGTGAGGTAGAGCAGACTGTAAATCTCACACATATACTCAGCAGAATACTAAGTGCTAACCCTGCTCCTTTCAGAAAATCATAAATTTCTCATCAAAACCACTGAGGACAGGATGCTGTTGACAGGATTATTGATTTGGATGGATTTTCAGGTTTTGAGTAGGCATTTTCCTGGAGGTATACAACATTTATCGAAAGCTACACCCCCCCACTGAGGTTACTGAGCAGAGCATCAGACCAGAACAGACATGAAAGATTAACATGAGATTATGTCAGCAGCAGGAGTTGTGAGTGAAAGAGATATGTCTGACATGTACTGCAGGTAGTGTGCTGACTTACATTCATTCATCATATTGGAATATTTACCTTTCATCGCCCTCTGAATCTTGGTTTGGCAGGCTGTGGACAGAACAGAACTGCATTAAGCTTGTGTACAACTGAAACTACAAAATAAAAGTTTAAAGGTCAGAACTTGAATGCACGTGTGTTTGAACTGTAAGACACATCTAATGGATGAATTCAACCAGACACCCCAAAGCAGCAATAAGGAAAAAATAGTCCTTTGCATTTTAAAGCCACAGCAGATTGAATATCAACCCTGGTAAAAGTGGGACAAGAGAGCTGCTTCATTTATAAATAGCCCAAGGAGATGATCAGAAGGGAGTTGTAAGGAAACACTAAAACTGAAAAAGAAAAAAGTCTTCCAAAACATCTCAGAAAACTATTTCCAAAAATGAATATGCAGAACTCAAGCAAGAGATTATTTCAGAGGCTCAAAAAGACAAACTTTTAGCTTTTTGAGCTAAAAAAGCTTTTCTGGATAATGATATTAATCTGAAGCTCAGCTCTCATCGGCTGTGTCTGTTCACCTTTTGTAGGAGATTCATAAACTGTGCTCTGACATTGTTGCTGCCCCACTGAACAATCATATGTCAAGGATCATCCATATTTTTAGCTTTGACCAGTCAATTGTGTCTCTGAGCTCCTTTGACAGAGTGTCAAATATGACATTGTAAATTCCTCAAAGGTGGAGGTTTCTTAACACCAGAGTTCATAAAATGGCAACAGCACATGAGGAGTCAAACAGAGGAGTTCTGCCAGGGATGATTCTTGGATAGCTGCATTTGCAAACTCTCAGCATGCCACAGGTTTAGCCATGGGTGTCATTTGTCAAAAGGGTCGCCAGGCGGTTTGAAAGCAGAATGGCAATTATTTTCTTGGAGCTGTGCTAAGTCCAAAATGAGGTGTGAGGATTACGCCGTGGTGCTTCTAGATAACCAAAGGGGACGGGCTTTGGGAAACTAGTCTGGAAGAAAAAGCTCAGTGACAAAATAATAACAGTCACTACGCGATAGTCATTAATGGTTAATGCTGGCCCATTTTGATGAGTTACCCACAGCAGGTGGCAGTTTACAAGTTCAAACATATAAATGTTTTTTGTACATTGTTGTTTTTTTAAAGATAGGCCTTGACCCTGGGGAATGTTTATCCCATCAGCATGACAGCTAATGACCCGTGCCTCAACTTCCCATTAAGCCTAAATGGGTAATGACCGTGACAACATCTCCACCTTTGAAAAACACCAACCAATTAAATAATCATAGATGATGACAGTCAGCTTTCATCTTCCTCTCTTTCCAACAGTCATTAACGAGCCATTTGTTGGAACTTAAATGATTGAGATCTTTAAAAAAAAAAAAAAACAGATTAGAGGAAAATTGCAAATGGACAGCAAGGGTCTGCAAGTGCTGACACAGCTAATGGAGCGAGATAGCCATCTCTCCAGGCCTTTCTCCTGGTGCCATGCCTGGTGAAACAGCTTGTCATTTCAGTGTTACTTGTTTAAAGAGATCAGAACTGTTAGAGCTCCTTTGAGTACACTGGCACCTAAATCGTTCCTAAAAACAGAAAAAAATGGCAGTTACAGTTAGCTCTTCCAGGAACCCCAGCCACACAATAAGGGTGTTGGAACTAAGCACAGTGATCTCCCAGGACCATTACAATTTGCCCCTCCCCATGCTGCTTCCTCCCTGGAGAATGAAGGAAGTTGTTGTTGGGGACATGTTTTGGAGGTTTAGAAAGGAAAGAAAACATGTATTAGATATGAGTGAGCACTGCAGGAACTGCACTCGAGTCAAAAAAGGGACTCCAAGTAGACCCCTTGCTGGTGTTTAATTCACAGCTTCCCCTTTTTTATAGCCCATCACAAATCTCCCATGATAAGTATCATGTGTGAAATGTTTAAAACAATATGGCAAAACAGCTGGAGACCAATAGCTGATGACGAGGTACCATGGCGACTGCTTGAGCCATTATCACATGTGCCTGCTGTGACAATGTCATCACTGGGTAAATCAGGAACTCAGAAATTGATTTGGTTGTGATATAAACTGCTTATTCCTTTGTATTTAAATACAGTTATTCTTCCTTCTAGTGTTCTTTAGGCTTTCTTAGCTGAGCTGAGCTGAGGCACACAGGGAAAAAAAGCTTTTTCAATTACTCTGAAAAACAACAGTGCGGTATGTCTCGACTCTGAACACATGAGTACCATGATGTTTAAGGATGGCTAGGGGGACAGAAACCAGCCGTGCCTGGCTGGCAGGATACAGTACATGCACCTATCAGTCAGTGCAGGACAGGTGTTGGGGAAGGGGGCTGAACCCCCACACTGTCCCACACTGCAGTTATAGACATCAGAAACCCCTCCTCGCTAATGGCTGGAATTTCTCATTTCCCTCTCTTTGCCTTGAACAGATATCCCTCTAGGAAGGACATAAACACACCTCTGGGACCTTTGGTTATGTTTAAGTGTCAGATTCAATGAGATTACAGAGGGCTTTGTGGCAATGAGTCCATGGGGGCTGCATTGATTGCGATAAAAGTAAATAGCTTGTCTTGGAACCCAGTCCGCTGAAGATTAGAAGTATTAGATTAGCTGGAAATTTCATTAAAAATGCAATTCACCCTCAAATGCATTCTTTCACATGAGGAAGATTAAAGTTCAGGCAAATTGCTGGCACTGCATCAACTCTATGTGTCCCAGCCATCAATCCCACAGCTGCTAACGGTTATTTCTACTGGCAGCTCTGGTGTTAATGAACTTCCTTTGACAGCTGAACACTATTTATTTCCCTCCAGACAAACAAGACAAGGTATAAATATTTTATCCTAGTCCAACAGACCTATTTCCACACAGAAAATTCATAGATAATAATTTCTTGCTGATGTCAGTAAATACTCTCCCATTTTGGTATTGATTGCCACTGCCAGTATTTGATTGAAATCTCTGTGGTTTGAAGTATGGATTGACTAGAGCTGTCCTGGTAGGCCATACAAAGCTGTTAGTCAATCCACATTTGAACCCTAGCAGAAAGCCTAGGCTCACATAGAGTGGAGCACTCAATCACTGACTGATTTCTGTCGTGCTTTATTTTTTTGCTTATTTTTATTTTTTTAGTTACATGTAGTACTCAGGGTGAGGGCATATGGATACTGTAAAAATGCGGCAGTGAATACTGTAATGGTAATGTGCTACATATGAACTTTTACCTGTACTGTGGGGCTCAGACAGCAAAGCAAAGTGTAATGAAGGGGTGTCATACCAGCAGGGTACTATTTTACAGTTCTGTAATAAACAAGGGTGGCAGTGTAGCATAGTGGTTAAGGAGCAGGACTTATAACTGAAAGGCTGCCGGTTCAATTCCCCACGGGGGCACTGCTGCTGTACCATTGGGCAAGGTACTTAACCCACAATTCTCTCGGTAAATATCCAGCTATATAAATGGATAACATTGTAAAAACCTGTAATTGATGTAAGTTGCTCTGGGTAAGAACATAAGCTAAACAATAGCTATGTAAAATGTTATGGCTGCCCACTTTGATTAGAAAGATACTCACAATGTAACTCTATTTGTATTAACCACGATTTATGTTAAACAAAATTCCATAATTTTCCTGCAGTTATTCAATGCATTGGTCTATTTAATCGATAGTTACTGTAACCATTGATCACATTGACAATTATTATTGATGAATCAATGACCAGCACAAGTGGGCAATTATTGCAACACACTGCACACAGGTAAAGCCTAGCATGTTCCTGTCCCCTCTACCTGATGTCGTAGTTGTGTTTCTTTGGAAAAAAAGAAGTAGCTATTGAGGACTACAGAAAATGTAAGCATTTCATGGTTTTTCAACTGTCTCTCACATATTTAATTCCTCTTACCTGTACCAGGTAACACTGCCAGAGATCTTTTGCATTTCTCCTAGGGCTGCCAACAGTAGTGAAGACTTCCCACAACCCACCTGGCCCACGATCATGGTGAGCTGACCTGGAACACACATACACAGGCAAATACACACACACACACACACACCACAGGTCACCGTCAGCTGGGCTTTGAAACTCACCAGAGGAAAGTGACTCAGCACAGTAACTAAAGACAAATTCTGGAATTACAAGTAGCCTCACCAAAAGGAATCTTTATGTCCACATTCGACAATGTGGGGGGTCCATCTGTCCAGGTGAAATATCCACTTGTTATCTATGGGGAAAAGAGACTAACGTAGCATGATAAATGACCACTAGGTGTTTCAGTAGGATGGGTGCTGCTGATTTTGTCAGTGTTGGTGTGATGGGGATGCATGGTCATGCAACAGTAGCAGGAAGAGGAGTGGATGGGGACATGACCCTGACTTGAATAAACTAGACGAACTAAAGTGAAACTGAAGACAAGTTTATGTGGCAATAAGAATCAGTAAAAAGTTGGACAGCAAGTATATAATACTGAGGTTTAAGATGAGGTTTAAGATGAGAGTACATGATCCTTGTAATGAAGAAAAATACTGAGGAATCCAAAGCTGCACACAAGACATCTTTCTGGTCTGGGTCCATTTAACATTCATAGTGATCCTGCTTTTTGTTGACTAAGATTATCTTTGTTCAAGCCCTACAGACAATTAATTCATGAAGATGAAAATGGAGCCTCCTCCCTGACACACTGACTTCTCTGTTAAGTGTCAGTTGCAAGTTCTTTTGACAATGCAATGTAAGTCGCTCTGCAAGTGTAAATGTAAGTCGCTCTGAATAAAGGCATCTGCCAAAAGTGAATGTAGATGGGAACACTGCCATAAGCCAGACCAGACCCCCCTGTCTCTCTCCTCTACGGTACACAGGGCATATATTTAAGCAAGGCTGATAGAACACCTCTTTATAGTGCTGAACTGAAATATTCCTAGAGATCCTTTTCAGTGCTTGACTGAAATAATATTCCTAGTGGTCCTTTTTGGTACCTGCCTGAAAAAATATTTGAGGCCCTCCACAGTGCCTGCAGACCGATCTGTGGGCCTCACCTTGATGCAGACATCCTCCTCCTGGGCTGTGGGGGCATCACCCTCCCGATCTCTCTGAGACCCGTAGTTGTTCCAGTCCTCCCTTGCTGGATGTTTGCGGTTCACCACCTTCAACGGCTGCAGCAGATGCAAACAACAGAGAAATAGATTGTGTGCCTAACTCTGAATCCATAAAAGGGTCAACAAGGGTTAAGAGACAGCCATAGTAGCATGGGGATCAGAAGGTAACAGGATGGCAGAAGAGATGCTGAGACAGGGAGCAGAGTGTTGGGCTTAAAGAGATAGATAATGGGGCTGTCCCTGTACTCACAACTGCCTGGTACTTGTTGTGGTTGCTGGAGCTTGTGGAAGCAGATGGTCTGAGGTCCTGTTCTTCACCTATCTCTTCACTAGAGAAGAATTCACTCAGCTTCTGCACACTGAAGGAGAAGAGGTGCCTTAAGAATTAAAAATCAAACAGAACAGCACCACCCCTACCCTCCAGTTTCCTTAATTAAACTCTCCCAACTTCACCATACAGACCCAATATTTATAGACTGAATATCTACAGACAGTATTCTGTAGTTTCAGTGTCTATTTCATGTTGAACAATTAGTCAGTTTAGTTGGGTCAACAGAAACCTTTCTACTTATCTTGTCTAGCCCTATGCTGGGACTGTTCTTAAAAGCATGCAACAATTTAAGCTGTGTTGGTTGGGCATTTGTATTAGTCAACAAGGTCACTCACAAGCCACAGAGCTGCAGCTGTCATACATTTCACTCCCCTGTCCTACGAGCAGAACCTTTACATCTGAAATGGCTGACCAGCGATGATTGAAACAGGTGTACAGGCTACCCTGGGAAGGGGAGGGGTCACATTGGTGGAATATCTAGAATTTACTGCTGCAGTTCCAGCAATCAACAGAACCTCCCTTGATCTCCACCCTAAGGGGTCAAAGACCCCAGTGCCTCTGGATGGCTCCCAGCATGGAAGAGCTAGAGGGACATGTGATCCGTGGCTTTCGTCGGCTGATGAGGACAGCTTCGTTCAGATCTGGAGTATGCACGTTTCTCTCCAGCTATCTCACACAGGCTTTTCAAAGCTGAACGGAACACACTCTCCTTTCCCAAAAAATACTTCCTGAATATTCAGGTGGATGGGATGTAATGTATCAGACACGGCAAAGGCTGCCCCATAAAACTGTACAGTAGTACATGACCAAATCCTAATACTGCAACTTGAATGTATGGACAAATGACATGATAAACTGCCCATTACTGAACAGTAAAGTCACACTGAAGCAAAATTAAACATAAATCATGAATACTAATGGTGGGCTCCATATAATTATTGAATCATTCCCACTAAATTTTCAAATGAAGTGGATTGTGGCAAATGTAATTACATTTAACTGAAATGCTGTGATTGAAGGCTCAGTTAATTTTGCCAATTAAAGCTCTGTGATCCTGAGGCCTGCAGCGAAACTATCCCTCCTTCATTACCTACAAGCAAGCATATTACTGGATCACAGAATCCACTCATGAAAACATCACATACCATTGAATGGCTATTAATAGATTCTGAAGCAGAAAATAACTTTAATCTCAGCCTATTTTAAGACCATCACGGAGCTCAAGCTTTTCAGATCACATCAATCATGCTATGCCCATATACCTGGCCCTATCACTCATGCTCAGAATTGTATTAAATTATTTATTTGCTTGATAGTTGTGTTTACCCAGAGTGACACATTATACATCATCCACTATCAGCTGAATATTAACTTAGGCAGTCCAGGTTGAGAACCACTACTCAAGGTTACAGCCAAAAGCGCCACAGCCAAGATTTGAAGCTGCAGCCTCTGAGTTTGGAGTCATGAGTCCATTTGTTCACCCACACCCTGCTCTCCAATCAGCCAACACAGCACTGTGTCATGTTGCTGGTTAAGGTTCCTTTCCCTGTGACTGTAAAATGAGCAAGAGGCCAAACTGCCTCCCCCAGAAATGAGGTACAAAAGCAGGCAGTGTCTGAATGTCATATAAAGGTGACCTCGGTATGGATGGGGTCGGAATGGGCACACTCTTGGGGTGAGGCTGGCCCAATTCCAGAGAGCGCTCTTCAATTCAGGTCACCAATATTGCGTTACAGCATTCCTCTCCCCCACCCCCACCCAAAAGCTGAGTAAACCTGTAAATCACTGCTCTGCACACCTTATTCAGCTCTCATACATGTTATCTAATGTATGCTTCACTAAACTGTCTCACATGGACAGGTGGAGTGGGCTAATGAGAAACATTAGACATTAGATCAGCTTTTGATGGACTACACAGACGTCACTCGTCATATCTTTTTATGTTCACCAGACAGGTATTACAGACAACTGCAAACAACAACCAATTCATTTGATGTGTTTCACATTACTAACTTTACAACACAGCACTAGAGATAGAGGATTCTATATATCCCTATTCCTTTATAACACCAATCAGTAGTCTAACTACTATAAATAAGGATATATTTCTATAAATAAAAGTTATGTATCTAATATATCTATATCTATATATATACCTACATCTATATATAAATCCTGTACACACACACCAGTCTGAATTCACTCTGTTCTATTTAGCATGGGAGAGTTGCCTCACCTGACCAGGGCTTTGACAGTGGAGCGTACCACGCTGGAGAGCAGGAAGAGGGGGGTGACCAGGATGTGGAAGAGGGAGAGGGAGGCGAAGGCCACAGCCGGGGACAGGTCAGCGTCCTCGGACAGGTTCACATGGACCACGAAGGTCTTCAGGGTCACAGATGCACAAAAGCACGTGAGGCTTCCAGGCATTTTAATGACCCCCCCCTCACCCTCATGCCAGGCCACGCCATGCTGGATTTGTCACCATGGCAAAGGGGGCATCAACAGCCTATCAATACAGTACTGCAAACATCTATAAATATGACCAAGCTTTACTTTCAGAGAACAGTAATAAAATGTTCCTGTGAAATGTCATTAGCCATCCTTCAGTGGCCTGGCTCTGCATTGGCATTTTTAAATGATCCAGGGATTTGCCATCACCTTTGCCTTTGCCTCTGAAGGGAAAAGAAATTGAATGACAGTTCAATGGGGACAGCGATCTACACAGCATATTTTTAAAGGCAGGCCAGGTAAGATGTATTGACTTTGCAAACTGGTGGCAGAGACAGATGAGTCAGAGACAACAGGTGTGAATGGACTGGGGCCAGATAGCCGGGCTACCTATGTACACTGGATTTGAGCACATACTTACAGTAAGAACGGCGGCAATGGGAATGGCTGCATTCATGAAGACTGAAAAGCAAGAAGTCAGTGTTAACAACATGCACACAATCAGTGTTGTAGCCATGGTAAGCATGGTAAGTCTAGTGCCTAGTGGAGGGTTTAGGTTACTTAGTTCTTTTCATTCATATTTTTGTGGAGGAAACAGGGTCTCAATGACTAAAAATGTTCATTTACTATCTTCAATACCAATCAATGGCAACTACCATATGTTCTCTAGGGCCTGACCACTCCCAGGGAGAAACTATACCATCATTAAAGGGCACCCAGGGTGGCTGTACAAGATGAGGAAATGAAATCCAGGGGAAGCGTTCGGTTGGACATGAAAAGCACTTATAAGTCGACCTTGTTAGGGTAATTGGCCTGGTATGTCCATGGTGACATTTTCAAATATTCAAATGGATTTCTGTGAAAACATTAAGCTCCAGTGTGATATCTGTGATCAGTCACATGGGCATGAGAGCCAAACTACTGTTTATTTTCCAGAAGAAGAAAACCCTTGTTTTCCTTCGACAGAGCTGATGTTGTCAGACCTATGGATGGACTGAAGCTGTGCTGTAGTGTAATCTATCGCTTAGAGCCCAGGCTCAGCTGTTTGGAGAGTGGAGCTCTGTGTAAGAGGCTGTATCTGTAATGGCTGTGCATGGGGAGTTCTCTGGGCTTACTGGAGATAGAGGTGTAGAGGGCAAAGGCCCGCAGGCTTGTCAGCTCCTTCTGGCGAGTCTCCTCTATGCTGTCGCAGAAGATATGCTCCCAGGCGTACAGCTTCAAAAGCTTGATCCCCCGGAGCAGCTCATTGGTCTTCTTCAGGCGTTCACTTGAGTACTCCTGTCAAAGAAGAGCACAGACACACACACATGTATACATGCATCATCATCAAAGTCAAAAGTCAAAGTCAAAGTCAACTTTATTGTCAATTCTCCAATATGCACAGGACGTACGGAGGATTGAAACTGTGTTTCTCTCAGGCCCACGGTAACAATACAACAGTTAGACGTAACAGTGACACTGAGAGACAAGAACAAGAATTTTCACAGATACACAATAAACACAAATGGCTCAATAACACAGACATGAATAAAATGTGTGACATTAGAGACAGAACAAGCTACAAATATTTACAGCAAGGGCATCAAGGCACATGGTAGGTTTAGAAATATTAAAAAATATAAATATAAATATAAATTCCACAGGATATGATGTAGACTGTTATATAAGTAAAGTGACTGTGCAGATCTGTGTGAGTTTGTGTGTGGTTAATGTTGGGAGTAGGAATGGGTGGAGAATAGTCCAGGCTTCAGTATGGGGGGGGGGGGGGGGGGTTCAAATCATCATCATAAACAAGAAGCTAGTGATGTAAGCCTTCATTTTTGGGCCCCTTTCAGTCTCAGGGGTGGCATTACTCTTAATTATTGCCATGTACAGGAATCATATGGTTAAATCAAATTTTACACAAGTCATTTTTGGGACTGATATGCTGTTTCCCTGGAACATCACATAGTCTGTGGCTTGAGTCCAGTATTCTGGCCGCCAGGCACTTTCATATCCTATGATCCAGGTTTGAAAGAAGGGCAGGGCATTCAACGTGGACAAGGAGCCAATGTACTCACTAAAGTGCTTTTCTGTGCTTGGGAGAGTTTGGTGGCCACGAAGTACTGCACAGGGGCCAGGACTGCAATGACGGTGGCTCCAATCAAGGCACTTATTCCCAGGAGGTAGTAGAGCAGGATCACTCCAATGATGATCTGGAACAACATGCACAGCAGAACAAGTCATCTAGCACATCTAATGAACAAGCTTCTCTCAGCTACATGTGTTCACAGCAGACGGGCTATGAGCAGAGCAGCACTGGGTGACACAAAATGGATAGCTTCTGTTTTTAGAGCGTGTCTGGAATATAGAAGCTCACTGTGGCTTTTATACCGTGATGTAGGTTATGGCATTGATATCCCTGAACATAATAAAAGATAATGCAAATTTAATGTCCCATTTATATGCACTAGAGAAAAAGGGAGATAGCTGACAGACCCCCTGTGGAATATGTATTTCTAGAGAAGAAGCAGGAAGGATAGGATAAGAGTTCAGAGATGAACTACAGGAAAGAGGAAAATTCGGGGAAAATTACCATCAAAATTGAGATACCTGAGGTGAACTAGAGTAGAGACCTAGTTATCAAAGGTGAACTACAGTCGAGAGTGAGATATCAGGGGCAAACTATAGGAAAGTCTACTGTGAAAGAGTGCAACAGTTAAAGGTAGAATTACAGTAGAGTGTGGACATCCAACTTTCCTGTGGTTCACACTTGAACCATTACACTCTCTTCCAGCTGATCCTCCTGCAGTTCACCCCTGAACTCTTATACAGCAGCCTGCAGCACTTTGGCCGAGGCTCCACACTCAGAGGGAGATGATGGTGAAGATGATGAATCATTAATGCTACAGCTGCTTCCCCTGCCTCCCCTCAAACACCTACTCTTATCCTACTGTGGCATCTCAACCACTTATTCCTGATATTCCCAATAAGCCTTTGGCCATCAGCGGTGGAGAAACACTAACTGGGCCTCCTTTCAACAGCCTCCCACCCACCACACTGTATCACAGCCCACCGCTGGAGCACTGTGGGCCCCACGGTGTCATTATGAAATGCTGACTAATCCTGACATGTGAGATGAACGGTCTATTTCAGCACCATTAAACAGGGCTGGGAATCGCTTCTCAAATAATTGCCAGTGTGACAGAAAGCATGGCCGGTAGAGATGGGAGTGCACAGCACACAAAATAAGCACAATTGTACTGTCAGTTCAATGTCCTCAGATCCACACTCACAGTGAATAAAGTAGATAATGGAATAAAATTACACAGGAGTATTAAAATGCAATATGTTAGCAAATCAGCTGCTCAGACATTTTGTTTAATTAACTGTTATAATATTAAAGCAAGCATTTCCCATCTTTCTTTTTGCAGGGTAGGTAGAGATTTTAAGCAGTACATTTACTAATCAATATTTCAGACAAAAAGCAAAAAAAACCTACGAGAGAACTGCAGTGGCTGTATTATGCATGCAGTTGAGCAAGCTTAACAAGTATGAATATACTCTGTGCATCTGTGATGTCTTACTTGAAATGGCATGGCCCACAGGTTTGGGCACAGGAAGAAGAACCACATAAGCTGGTTGGTGTCTATGGCCACCAGGTTGCAGATCTGTCCCACAGTCATCTCCCCCATGGACAAGTTGGAGGTGCACAGTCGCATGATCTTATTGTAGATTTTTGTCTGGAGGAGGAGGCAGACAATTAATTAACTCTGCACAGAAAGCCTTGGACTGGATTCTGTAGTCATCCCACCTTTCCCACCAATATGGCAGGAAAAGAGGAACTAGAATCAGAACCTGGATCTCTTCCTGACACAAGTACTGACACTATCACATTGCCAAAAATGTCCTCTTACAAAAAGGGATTACCAACTGAGTCCCATTAACATTACCTGTGTGCTAGGGCAGGTGTGATTTTAAGAATAAAATCAAATGAGATTCATGTGCACAAACATTTTGTATCATGATAATGGCAATTAACACTTTCTATTTCAGCAACAGCAAGAGAAAGGGTCCAGGCTGTGGTAACCAACAGGCAACTGTTCTAAAATACGGCAGCTGGGAAATCCAACCTCCCTAATGAGACACTGGACTCAAATCCTGCAAAAACTAGACAGTACACAAGTCTCATTTACCTGGATGGCCCCTCTCAAGTTAATCCCCGTCTCAATGGCCACGTAGTAGGAGGCCTGGAGGAAGGTCCGCTGCAGGAGCAGGGCGAAGAAGAGCAGGACAGCCAGGACATATGCATTGGCCAGGAACTCCTGGGAGGAGATGAAGTAGATGCCCAGGAGCTTTACCTGTAACACAGGAAATGCAGTCATTGACTGACCAATCAGCTCAGACTGCAGGCACCACCTGCTGTGCACTGTCTGGACATCAAGGTCATTCCCCAAGTGGAGCATGCTGCTCTTAAAACTCTGCTCTGAAAGATAAAACTTCCTTCTCTCTTTCTTTCATCCCCAAAGTGTCTTACTGCAAATTCTGACTTTGCCTTCTGACGTTGCAAGCAACTAAACATTAAGCAAATTAGGCACATGGTGGATGTTCCTGCTTGTGTTAGTCAGGGAGTAGGGAGCCTCAGGGACTAACTATGAGAAATGAGTGCACCACACTGTAGCCCTGGCCATGACATCTGCATGAGTAGTCTGTAACCTCAGAAGGGCTCTGAACCCCCATAACCACTTAGCAGAAAAAAGTTAATTTTAATGATACTACATATTTCAGGTGAAATGCATTTTTCTCTGTTTAATGCCTGAATACTATGAACTAGTCAATTATCAGAGACACAAAAGTGTTATTGGCTTTTTTGATGCAATGATTCATTTCAAGTAATGTGTATTAATAAGAACATGTATTAATAAAAACATAAGAACATATTATGACAAGAATAAAAACACCCTGTGGACTTGTACACTAACAAAATACTCTGTGAATATTTGCTTTTGACAAAATGATTAAATAGGTTGCATTACTTCAGGCTGTTGGGAAAACAGGTGCTTGAATTTCAACAGATTCAATTAGCATATGATACTTGTGCCTTTGTGTACCACTATATATATATATATATATATATATATATATATATATATATATATATATACATATGGAAATATGAAGCATAGAGTTTTTTTGTATATATCTGTTTTATAGCTGCTTCTACTGATGAAAATCATGCTGAAAATATAATAGGCAATCTGCTATTATGAATCATTTACCAGAGGGTCCTCTCCCTGAAAGTTCTCAATCCTTTTATAATTCATGTTTTTGTCAGTTTGGGGACTATGAATAATTGCTTCAGCCCTGCAATGAGAACAGCTTCATTCTGGGTTATGTGGTAACAAACTTAAGAAGCTGCATATTATGAGCACTTTATTCAAATATTCTCTCATTTGTTTCCTATCTTTGGCAAAATTAATTTTCGAAATTCTTTTTTTTTCAGGCATCATTGTTGCAATTTTTACCAAGACTTTCTGATAAAATGTTTCTGGTCATGTAAGCATATAGGTACTGCTTCTTAAACAGATGATATTTACAGAATTCTGGAGATTTCTAAATTTTACAAAATGCCCCTGACACAACCAAAAATCAAAAGTGTGACATTTAACCCCAAGATGAAAAGCTAGTCTTGTTTAAGGAAGACTGTTTTCTTATGCATGTTTCAAAATACCAGATATGAATAGCAGAGTAAACTGAAACCCCCAACTGCCAGCCATTGATCTTGTAAATATTTAATCAGTCTGAAATGACGACCTCACCTTGAAAGGCAGGCCGATTGTTTTACAATAAATATCAGGTTATAAAGGCACCTTCACCTCATTTAGCTGTTAAACAACTAACTGGCAGACTACATCAAATGTCACTTATGTAAATGTATTTGATCCCTGAAAAAAATAGATGAATTAATTTTGGGGGTGGAATCCCAAAGATCTGAAAGAGAGAAGACAATATGGAAGAACGAACTCAGAGAAAGATGTGCTCTGTGTTCATGAACAGTTACAGTTGTGACCATTCCTGATGCCCAAGCCCAGACGATGAATCACGATGTGCTCTGAATCAGTTGTTCAATATTGTCTTCTCTTTGTATTTCACAATACAATGCTCTGTGGCCATGAATGAAAGGCAGTTCCCTGCTGTGGTCCTGCCTGGTTTGACCACACCCAGACAGTGCATACCGGAGGCTGGATGGTCCGGTTCTCCTTGCTGATGTGGTGGACTATCCCGGAGATGCAGAGTGGCCCCGCAAAGCCCAGCAGGTCGGCCATAAAGCGGAAGGTGATGCTGAGGATGAGCGGCCGGCCAAAGGCGTGGCGCAGGGCCCGCCAGATCCACTTGGGCCCCTGTGGCTGGGTCGAGCCCTTTTTCTGCCCGGAAAGCAGAGGAGGGGAGAGGATCAGATCCCAGGACATATGCATTGCCCTTGTCAATGTGCAGGTCATATGACCAACCCTGCCCTCAGCTGATGGGACTGAAAGCTGCTGAGTGATCACTTCCAGCTACTGCGTTGCCTAATGAGGTAGAATTCAACCTGCAGGGCCCATTCAGTCACAAAGTCACTGGGAGGCCCATTGGTCTGTCTGAGCTGAGCGCTGCTCCTACAGTTTGCGGTAAATTACCCCTCTCATTAAAGTTCAGCGTTATTTTCCTACGCAGCACTCAGAAACCTGTGGAAATGTCACACAGCAAATACTGCAGCTCCGACTGAGTTTTTTTTCAAGTCTATAGTCTAAAATGAGAAGGGACCTCAGGATGTCTTGCTCTATGGCTATGAGTCATGGACTATCACAGCTGCTGCTGCCAACAGACTAGATGGCTGCTATACCAGGCTGCTAAGAACAGTGGTCAACATTAGAGTTGATGGTACGCATCACATCTCAAATGAAGACCTCTATGGTGAGCTACCACGTCTCACTGACACGATCAGATGGAGAAGGATAAGTTTGCAGGAAACTGCTTTCGCAGCAAAGATGAAGTAGTGAGCGACCTCTTCTTCTCAATCCCTACCCAAGGAACCAGAGGACAAGGGAGACCAGCATACGACTACATTGACCAACTAAAGCAGGACACAGAGCTTAACAGCGTCAAGGAGATCCAAAGCATTATGTGCAATGTGCCGCCTGGAGGACAATCATTGATCGAGTCCAGAGGATGGCTCAATCAAAGTAAAACTAAGTCTCAATACTACAATATGAAATAGGATGAAGCAGCTGTCATTTCAAGACTAGCAGTGTACTCAGCATATAAATAAAACGAGAATAATGCAATTTTACAATACAGGCAAAGAACACATTTTCAGCCTTCCCAGCCAGCATGTGGAGCTGTCACAGTGTCATCCTGACCGGGTTTACATGCTGGCCTATGCCACTGACTTCCTAATCTTGGTCAAATAATGCATAATTCATAATCCAAAGCAACATCTGGTGTCCCCGGTTAAACTCCCACGCAGCACAGCTCCCGAGGGACGCGACTGCTGCTGTGGGGGGGAAATGCCACACAGACTCTGATGTAACAAGCCTCCCACAACACAGCGAGAGGGGCGCCGTGTGTACTGCATCTACCTGCTCTTCAACAGGGCCTCCTCATGCTACAGCCATGGCCTGGTCCCCGCCCTGTTTCCCACGAAAGGGGGAGTTCCTTCACCCTGGTCATGGTGTTGGTGGGGTGCATGTGTGTGTGTGTGTGTGTGTGTGTGTGTGTGTGTGGGTCAAAGTTCATCACGTTCACAGTCAGATGGGGGATGGCTCTGTGTCTACAGGGCGGAAGGGGGCGGACGCGATGACGCGCTGGACACGTAGGCTGAGCTCGCAGTGCAGTGGAAAATCTTCAACTCTTGAACCTCTGCTCCACCCCCTCCACACACACTGTATGTCTTACTGAGAATCGGCAGCTTCTCACTCGCCTTTCACAAAGGCTCAGTGCAGAGAGGTCAGTGACCCCCTGAGCAGGCTGGGAAGAGGCCAATGGGATATTCCGCACTATCCTTTAGCACTGCGGAAGTCCTTTGAATGCAGGGTTAGATTAGTTCAGTAGAAGGAAGAGCTTATCGTGCCAAGCCAGAGCTCCAAGAAGGGCCATATTCACCGAGGGCATGCTGCATTATATTTTACACATAATTTTGGAAAATTCCAGTGCTACATTGCACAGAGCCAGCTTTATGACATTGACTGGATGGTAAAACAATTTATCATTATCAATCTTAATCTTTTTATTTCCACAATTAACATTTAACTATTGTATTATGAGGTCTGCCACCATGTAATGATTGCTCAAAATCAAACCCAAACTTTACCTTCTGTGCTTCAAAGGCCCTGCGCAGCCGCAGATAGTTGGTGAGGGCGCGCATAGCAATGGGCAGTTTGCCGATGACCTTGAGGTCAATGGGCCGTCTGTGGGCAGAGGTGATGAAGGTGTTCATCCACCAGTAGGTGCCTTTGGAGAGCAGGTTGACAAAGGGCTGCAAGAAGCGCACGCCCAGGTCCTGCAGATCTTCAGGAGGCTTCACCTCTGTGGGGTGTTGGAAACACACATAGCGCTGCAAGAAAAGGCCACCCATCACACCGGCACATGGCGGAGGGAGAAAGAAAGAAAGAGAGAGAGAGACAAATATATAGACAAAGATATCACTCATACGCTCGCACACATACATGGTGACATACTCATATACACACAACCACATACATGGTCACATACACATGCAAACACACCCATATGCTCACACACAGTTACATACACACATATTTGTGCAGACAGACAGATATTGACACAGACACACACACACACACGCACACACACACAAAAAGACAAACACGTATACAGACATGAAATGTGTATACACAAATACTACACACACACATTGAAACAAGCATGTCTGCATACACACATTATATGCACATATAAATGGACACATGTACATGTGGCCATAGAGCACAAAAAGCACACTTGTCCAATCAGCAGTCTGCACCACCCTATGGCACAAATTTGGTGATTTAGAGAAAAGGAGTTGGAGAACAGACACCCATTTGACAGACCCCCAGTTACCATGAAAGCAACTGGTCTGGGACCTTGATAGATTCCACATAGCATGATAATACAAAAACATCAATTCAGTGAAAAGAACTCTAGCACTCCATAAGAGGATTGTGGTGCACCATACAAATTCTCAAAAGGCAGTCATGACCATGCAGAGCAAGTGGTTTTATGTGTCTCTGAGGGAAAAGACACAAGAGCCATTTTATGAATGCATAGTGCGTCAGATTAACCACAAATCTGGGCACGATTCAGCACTTTGCTTCAGGGTTATGAATGTCCACTATTGTGTACACAAACTGAGGCTTGTCAGATGACCTCTTGGCAGCGTCACCTTTTCAGCTCATTGAAATTGGAAACCATTTGGCAGCGTAACCTTTCCATACAAATGCACACTCACACTGCTGTGCTTTACTGCCTTTTCAGAGAGGTCACCCCCAGCTCAGCAAACTATGATTATCTTCTGCAAAGACGATGGCATGTGTTGAACATGATTGTTTGCTCTTGACAGCTGGTGGTTATCTCCTTGGCTCTTTCTGACATAAATACTGCCATTGCATGCTACTGCTTTTGCTCAACCCACCCCTGTGGCCTTTGAGCAAACCATTGTGTGATCTGAGAGGAATAGAGTAATCCCTATGGCAATGGAGTAGCTATTCTCTGCAATAAGCACAAGACTTTTAAAAACACACATTTTGTCAAACTTTTGAGGCAGTTAACCGTACCCACTTTTCAAAATGTTTTCACATGTCATCACGTAATCTGGTTGCAGGAGTAATGGCAGAGTGAGCAAATACAGAGAGGAGATCAAAGAGAGGTGAAAGAGAATGAATAACCTTTGGTCATAAAATATATCAATATAAAAGCAAAGAATGAAGAGATCAACATGAGTCTGTGCTGAAACACAGGTTTGAAGTTCCAGCATGCTCTATACATTAGAAGGTTTTTGCTCAGAATGTATGATGCATTTTAGACGATTACTGTATACAAGTTATATAATGATTATGAGTGGGCAGAACAGTATAGCTAAAACATAACTTGCTCTAACACTTTTCGGTGCCATTCACCAGCCCTGCTTGATGGAGCTCAAGATAATCATTTTTGTATAAATGCAGCATGTTAATAATGACGGCACTACCCACCCAGTGCTTTGTGAGACTACAGTGGCTGAGAGCTGACTCACACACTCACACACACACACGCACACACACTCACACACAGGCATGCTCACATGGTTTACTGTGCTCCCCCCATTGTTTGAATGTGACTAATAAGGATTAACACAGAGTGCTATATTCCCATGGAAGTGTATATTTATCATTCAGAGAGAATAAGTCCACAGGGGTAGTGTGACACAGATAAGCGATTCTAAATGCACATCATAACCAACATAAACACGTGCACTGGGAAATCTCTTTCAGGGAAACCGTTAATAAGTATGATTGCTGATAATGGGTTACATAATTACCATGTAACTGGACTTCATTTAAAATGGTAGATCCAGTGATAGCTACCTGAGATAATGTAAAAACCGTACAGTGGATGGAAATGAAGCAGTCAAGAGTTAGGAGTAGTAGGGTATAAATGAAACACCACAAATGTTATGTCTGCTAATCACAATGCACATGGCATCCTGACTAAGAACCTGGTTTTGTGATCCAGTAGTGGTGGGTTCCATTCCCTGACAGGGTGCTGCAAATGTACCCTTGAGCAAGATGCTTAACCTAGAATGCTTCAATAAATATCCGACAGCACAAATGCATAATATGTAAAAATATGGGCTATGTACATAAACAATGACCCTGCAACTTTCAGAGGAGCAAGGGTCAGTCTATAACAGTAACGGCGTCATCTTGGGAAGATGAGGTTACTCTCTCCCTTCCTGCAAATGATTACACAATGGAAACTATAGCACGTGTAAATAACCTCTAGACATGCTGCTATTTTTACTGTGAGAAGAGAAGCTTTGTTAAAGGTCAGCAATAAGAGTCTCATGGACACAGTGTCTAGCAGCAGTGAAGGAGGCAGGGAGTGCTGACATGTCAGTTAATCAAACATCGGGATGACATGTCCCACTTGCAGTGAACAACCTGAGAGAGAAATTCAGCAAAACCCACCATCTGCAGCTCTTGGTTAAACTCCAAAACATTGATCAAACATTTGTGAAAGTATGAACACAGGTAGAGGAAGAATGAAACATTTACTTAAATCCATTGGGGTTTGCTTTTGTGTGAATGCCTCATGCTCCTCAGATTAGGCCCGAATCCCAGTGTTTCCCCCAGAAAATATCTGTGCCAGGGGGCCTTTGTAGCAAATTGACCCACTTTTGATGCAGAGAAAAAATGTGTCTGCAATTTGATTTTGAATTGGCTGAAATTGCCTGTCATTCAAAGGAAGCTTCACCTGATTATTCTTCATCATACATCTGCTCACTCAATAAAATCACATCAAGATTCCCATTTCTAACCTCCACCCCACTCCCTCAATCAGTATCCTGCCCATCCTTGGGGTGCACAGGACCTGTCACATGTCTCATGGATTGAGTGAGCAGTGTTTGCAAATCCAAAGGGCCAATGCAATACATTTGTGATAAAGCCACCCTCTTCTGCTGCATTCACTGCTTCCCTTGTGTAGGTGACAGTACTGTCACATGTCCTTTGATATGGGGTCTAGGCATGCATAAGACAGATAACACAGTCCTCCTGCACTTCAAACAGCATTGTGATATTGCACAGTCAGCATTGTGCTGCACATGGGAAGGGAGTGGAGGGAGGATAGGTGATGTGGACGTTCAGCGTGGAGGATCAGAAGTCTGTGTTGAGACATTTTCTTCAAATCAACAGAAATTCTCTCGAGTTCAGATCCTACACATTGCTGTCTAGTTGCTAGCACCAGCTTTATATTTATAGCATGTAAATGATGCTTTCACACAGGGAAGTGCAGAAATTAGGAAAGCGTGAGTCTGTCGTCTTTGAGCATGAGGGCGGCAGGTGTGGTTCTGATGACTCCAAGGTGCCAGCACATCGCACCCACAGACACACAGCCACTCCATCTTCATTAACACCATCATCTGGTTCAGATCAGGGCCTCATTCAAGGCATATAAATGACAGCTAATAAAATCACATCGCACAGCCTGCCTGCTAATTCAGTAAGCACACCCATCACATCCCTGCAATAAATGACAATCTGCAATGAAAGGTTTGAGACATGGACATGGAGCTCCAGCAGAAACGGCTCCAAGGAAAATGAGGACAGGTGCTGTGAGTGTGGCCTGAGCCCGATAGGAGGGAAGTGTCTCTCTCTCTCACTCAGATCATGAATTTTAGCCACATCCAGTAGCAACCACTGTTGGGCCAAGCCTGCCCACAAATCACTGGATATACAGCCACAGCACGCGGCAGGATAAACGACTTCAGAAAAAAAAATAAAAACATGGGATTACCTCTAGGGAGCAGAGCTGCAACTCAGCCATCAGTCACTGACCATCCAAACATTGTAATCATGTTCGGCTTTACATCAATCCTCTTTCAGTTTGATGTTCCGGTTGCTGACCTGTGTATAAATGTACCTTGCTCTAACTGCGCCCTGCCCTTGATCGTTTGAGCCTGTTTCAATTATGTTGCCTAATGCATCAATGAAAATTTCAGACTGTGAGGTTACAGTGTGTGTGATGGACACTCAATGTATTGTATGATATGATGCTTCTGCACCAGACTGCACCAGTTTCAGCTGTAAATGTGAAATGCCACTATTGTGGTAGCATGCGTAAAAGAATGTGAAATCATATTAGATCATTTTTTCTTGAACGCTAAAGATCTCCAAATACAGTGTAATTGATTGCTAAGAGCCACATGCTCATGACTGAGACTGACCACAAGAAGACTACACAGAGTTATCCACTGCAATCAGATACTCAGGTTAGACATGGATGGTAGAAATATGCACATTTCAGATAAATAGTTACAAAACCAGACCATGGTACTGTCCTGTCTCTACATAGCGCAGGTCTGAATGATGCCATCATAACGTTAGATGACAGACTGCATCGAGAAACAGAGAGTGGACTGAGTCAAGTAATTTCAGCTCCACTGTTGCGGAATAATATGGTCCTCTTCTGCAAAGGCAGGATAAAGGCCAGGATATTGCTTTTTGTTCATAAACAAAATGAGATATATCTTTGCAGTCATTAGATAAGCTTCACTCCAGTTCATGCTCTTCAAGAGAAGAGGGAGGAACGTGCCTGCACTTCATCTACTCCACTGACAACAGTACGGTGCCAATGAACATACACACACACACATACACACACACACACACACATATACACATACACACACACACACATACACATGTACACACACACACACACACACACACACATACACATGTACGTACACACACACACACACACACACATACACACACACACACACACACACACACACACACACACACACATACACACGCACACGCACACACGTACACACACACACACACACACACACACACACAGCTGTCCCCCCTGCCCGGTGCTCACCCTGCCCAGGATGACGTTGACCTCCACAGCCAGCAGCAGGCCATACAGCAGGACCAGCAGCCCGGTGATACAGAAGCGCAGCTGTCCCAGTCCCACACCATGCTCATTGTACTTGGCAAACTTGATGGTTTTTGTAACGAAGGCTAGGACCCAGTAGATGAGTAGGGCTAAGCAGAGGCAAGCAAGTGGAAACTACTGTCACAGGGAGGCTACATCCATCAGGGAGAATGTTTTCCCATCTATCTGAGCCTTTTCCCCAGAGGGGATATTCATTGCCAAAGTACAAGACCAATATCATTACATGTATAGGCCATCAGATACTACATTGGTACATGATTACTTCCACATCTTTAAAACACTCATGTGTTTATGAGATAATGATTTTTGTGTGGTTTTCAGAGCTGGCTCCTGCCTAAATGTGGAACATTATTGTAGCATTTGTGATTGGTTTCTTTCTTCCAAACACCTATGAAACATCCAGATTCATCTATTCATATGACGGGGAGTCTCTGTGCCTCTTTGGATGGGCAAGAGATTCTGTTGTCCTCACTGGGAGCAATGCCCTGGTTTATTTGTAGCCTGCATTTAATCCAATATGAATTATTCTTAGTTAATATAATTTCAGTTTGCCACAAGTGCACTGTGTATCCTGAGCGCTTACTGTGATGTAAACACTCCAGCATGGAAACACAATGAATTAATGACTCGTGCAGTGTAAAAAGAGCAGGAAAGCTCCTCAGTATTAGAGCTGAGGAGCTGAACAGTGATCAGGGAAGGCAGGAGTAATTGCAGATGAAGAAACACCACTGGGCGGAGCAGTCACGTTGGTGGAGACCACTCTCAGTGCATACATTGCCCATGCTTACAGTCGTGTGTTTCCTCAACCGTTTCATGGGACTTAAATGTTCACAAATAACAAGCAATTAGAGAAACATTTGTCAGGTCTCTAACCCAACAGCACAGCCTGCAATTTTCTGAAAATGAAAATTGTTCCTTTTCATTAAAGGACATTTAACAGGACTCAAAACATTCACAAATAACAAGCAATTAGAGTGGCATAGGCTACCTAATGGCAATTTTCTGAAAACTGAAATTATTCCTCCTCATCAAAAGGAACAGTACAAAAACAGCTCTGATTAGTACAACAATAACATTAACAATTATAAAATGTAACTGTCAAGGAGATACTGTTGATTTTAAAGTGAAGGGTGACCTACCCAGCAGGAGCTTGGGGAAATTGGAGGTCTCAATGTTGTGGTAGTAGACAATGGAGGTGATAGCTGCCATGAAGGCCAGGGCCGCAGGCATGTAGAGATGCAAGTGTAGGGACTGGGTGAACCTGGACACAGAGAAAGAGCTGGTTAGCATACATACACACATACACTCACGTTCCCATACACCCACCCACACACACTACCTCTCTCACACACACACTCACACACACACAAAATGTTTTTTAATTTGCTTTTTGGGAAAAACAAAGAAAAAATGGCAACTCCACAATGCCAGTCTGTATCAATTTCAGTCAATTTGTGTGGAAAATCCCAACCTGGAAGCTCTGATAGGGATTTATTTGATTAGAATCTCAAACCTATTTTTGATTGTACAGCAATCATTAACAAGTGTTTCCATTTCCATAAGAATTACCCATTAGCAGCTGCATAATTTTGTATGTGATTGCATGCAATTACTCTGGCTTTGAGTGCTTCACATGAAATAATTTAAATAATAATGGAAAAAAAAACAACTATGCTGGTTTTAAGTTAAAATCCAATCGCTGATCTCTGCTATAATCAAAATGATTAAATGTAACCATCTCTGTAAAAATCATATATTTCATGCGAAGTGCACAATGATAATGCCTCCCACAGCAGACACAGCAAAGCGAAAGGAATTTGTGGCTGATTCATTCTTTCTAGAACTGGCAAGCTTGTTAATCACAAGAAATAGGTTCAGGGCCATTATCATTTAGAAGGTACATTTCCTGCTTCACATAAAGGCATCTCACTACTGGCCATTGAAAATAACCTCTCTGCAGCACCACAGACATGATTACATTTATAGCAAAAATAATCTTAACAGAAAGGGAAGGCACAACTCTAGCCTATTCTTAATGATTAGATGTCTAAATAAATATTGGTAGGTGACTTATGGGTAGTAATGTGTGACCATATTGTATGGGAGCTTTAGGCTTCGCCTGTAGCTCCCTCCCTCCTAACACGTTTGTACTGTGCTGTGAGTGAGTCATCTGCTACATGGATCAGAACTGTGCGGAACTACAGGTGTATGGGGACAAGTGAGAGAGGGACGCTGGGGAAAAAATCCCACCTTCAGTCTTCTGTGTGTGAAAATGTAATCCAGCATGAGGCAATAGTGTACATAGGCCTAAAGCAATGAGGGCGTGAATAATACTCTGCAATCCTGATGAACACCACAGTAGTTCTGACCAGTTGACAGCAGGTGAAGAGGGCTCTTTTTTTGTAAAGTTTGTACTAAATACTTGCCAATAAAACACATTGGAGTTGCTGGTGTGACACCTTCGATCCGCCATCATCGAGCCTGCTTAGTCTGTCGGATTGGATGGTGTATTAACCACGTTAATAAATGATAATGGATTTTTGGACACCCCTGTCTGAGCTGAGATGCTCTGTCATGCAGAAATACAGTGGATGAATCACTGGATTGACATCTCATGTGTGGCAATGCTGCACAACTGCATCTGTGGGTTCCCTCCTTGCAGCTCCACCAGCTAGCACACTGACTGTATCTTCAACAACAGTCTACAACAAGCTCCTTCCTATGAGTGGATGCATAGGATCAGGACCTGAGGATCCTAGTTAGTGCTGCCTGTGGAAAAATCAGTTAAATGTTGGAAACTGACGGCTGTACTTACACTGCACTATGTTACACTACGTTTGCTTAGCAAACGCTCTCATCCATTGGATATTATCCAGTGTACAATTTTTACATGTTATCCATGTACACACCTGGAAATTTACTACAGCTGTTTGTGTTAATAACATTGCTCAAGGGTTCAATATACTCTGATGAATAAGGTAGCTTTTTAGAAGTTTTATGGACTGGGCTGTTAATTGCCATCTTCAGGAACTGCATCATTCACGAACCTTTTATTTAGCAGTACTACCAAGTACTTCATGTTTTATCACTTTAATTACTGCAAACAAACTGTGCTGCCTAAGAAAAAAATTGGAGATTTTGGAATAACTTCACTCTAATGGTTTTTTATGTGAAGTGCAAAAAGCTGGCAAAGGTAATGCCTCCAAACTAGAAGTAATTACGTGTGAAGGAGTCAGCTGCTGATGGATGATTGTTGGTAAGAATTTAGCCCTCCCCATTTCCAACTCATAAGCCTTTATCACTTCAAACACATCTGCAGCAAAATAGGCATTAAAGTTAGTCTGAATCTGTCATCAAACTGGTCCTCTTTTGGCAGCCCTCTGACCACACCCACCCGTCTGAAACAATGCCCTCGGCAATCTCGCACACCAAGACGAAGAGGAGGACGAAGGTCAGAATCCAGCGCAGGTTGTGTCCAGGGAAGTGCAACCAGGTGCTGTGGTGGATGTGAACCTTAGAGCTCTGGCTGCCCCACCCTGTGGACACAGACAGGGGGTGCTATAGAGCAGCAACTGCATCAGAGGAAGGAAAACCTTTTTGCTGTGCCTGATGTCAATCAATGACCACACATCCCAATGCTGTGCATCACACAGACACATGTTACAACAATAATTTGTAAACTCCAATCAGGACAAGCAGTAATAGCTTGGCTGGAAGCAGCCTCTCTATTTTGAAATGCCTATCACTGCTCCTAGACATCGCTCAGCCAACTTGATGTAAATTATAGCACTTGCCACATTCCCCGGTGTAATCTGCTGAAGTAGCCTGTTTGAACAGTTAATAATAGTTTCTCACATCTGGCCTATAACACCATCAACTAAATACACTTCCACTCCTGGACAGCACTCCGTGGCAGCACCTGACTGCTCTGAAGGCCAGGTTCTAAGATCAGATGTGAACATGAGACACTGGTTACTTTCACACAGTGTCTGTTAAAAAGGCCTCAAATCTTTTAACTCTAATGTTGGTGTTGCTAACAATCCCAATGTTGAGCAGAGAACATCTACAGCATGGTCTAAAAAGCAGAGGAGCAGAAATATGACTCCACAGAAGAGGATAGCTCCAACCCCTGCTCTGCAAATTCCGTTATAAAGGTCATGTATGTTTGTCAGAAATAAAAGACGCTTCCTTCACCCTGGGCTCAGGAAGTGTGTGTCACTCATACTTAACTCAGATCAGATCTCAAAATGCTAATAGATTAGCCACTAGTTAGCGTGCTGTTCAGCACCCCACAGAAGTTTATCTCTCTGACATACAGAACAGATATGCATTGAAAAGAACCAGAGTGCTATGTACCTGCACATACAAGATACTGTAGCATTGTTTTATCAGGCAGAGCAGTAAAGGACAGAAATTTATCACAATTTCAATTTAGCAAACCCCATCTCCTGCTGCTGGAATGCAATACACAACAACATTATTGTCATCACAGCATCCACCCCTGAGAGTTCTCTTGCTATTCAACTCAGAATCTGCTTCAGATGTGACTTAAATTCTGCAAAATGCAGCATGCCAGAGAAACACGCTGGCTGGGTGCCAGAAAGATAGTGAGAGAGGATGGCCAGCAGTTTCACCTTAAACCCTGCATGCACTCCAGCAGGACCTACTGGTGCCTGTGGGGTCACAGCGGGACTCACCGATGAAGAGGATGGGGAAGGTGATGAAGAGCAGAAACACGTGTGGCACAACAGTGAGTGCATCCAGGAAGCAGCCGTTGTTGAGCACCCCACGGTCCACATTGTAGGCAGCCGAGTTGTTTTCGTTGCCACAAAACGCCAAGGACATGGTGGAGCTGGGACTCTGTGCCGGCCAAGGGGATGGAGAGGAACGGAGCGGTAAAGGTGGGTGGGGAGGGGAAGAGGGAGGGAGGGGAGGACAAAAAATAAAGACAAGCACAGAGCACTGTCCTTAGAACATGTCACTCCAGAGAGGACAATGCTGGCAGGGTCCTAATCCAGATAGGCGTGGGGCTCATGCTATGTGGGTAAAACATCCTCTTTACATTGTTGCCTTGACGATGCCACTGGTATGGGGGGAAGGGTGCCGGGGAGAGAAACGGTCACAGTCCGATGAGAAGGCAGCTGCTCTCCCTCCTCTCCTGTGGTCTAAGCAGCTTTTCCAGCCGTGAGGAATGCCTGCATCGCACAGCCCTGCAGCAGCTCACAGTCATCCTTTTTTAACTGCGCCGTCTGAACGCCAGGACACACAGATAGACAAGCATGCACACACACAAATGTACAGTCGCACACAGTCCCAGGTGTGCAGTCTATTCCAATCCTTGCAAACAGGATTTCAGGGTTGACCTTGGGCGAAGGTGGTGGAGGAGAGAAGAAGCTCTCTGCTCTGGTTCATCGATACCAGCGCGTCCTTGCCGGCAAGCAGCTGGGCAGGCAGCAGGCGTGGGAGTCCTGCTGGAGGTGGCTGAGAGAGAGATGAGCGTCTGCTCAACTGTGGGTATGAGGCTGCAGAGACTGCACTCACACGTCACAAAGAGGTACGTGCAGAGCATGTGGAATGACTGCAACTAGACGTGGGACTCTTAAGGAAATCTTCAGGAACTGCATTATTTGATATCCCCTCTGATTAGCTGATGCCACAATTTGAAAAACATCAGCGGGGAGAAAACCCCCTCCCCTACAAAACAACTAAATGACTGTGGTGCACAGAAATAAATGAAGGGCCATCATGTTCCTGGGAGCTCGTTCCCACGGCTTTGACAGACTGGGACCGAGGTCGTTTGAGATCCTGGTACATTGTGATTTATACCGAGATATTAATAGTGTGTGTCTACATACCAATGGACTCTATACAGTCTGTCTTCGGTGTCAGTCAATCTTTGGTGTCATGCACATGAGAATGAGGTACGTAAGCTTACTGCCTCCTGGCTGGTGCTGCTGTCAGGTGCAATACACCGCGGTGCACAGGGAAAGTCAGAACTGGGACACGTTTCAAAAGGTGAGAAAAATGAGAGCGGCTGCTATTGTGGATCAGACACGTGTTGGAAATGTCAAGCACAGATGAGCAGCTGCGAGACCAGACACGCTGGCATAAGCGATGGGATCAGTTAGGAGTGAGGCATGTGTGGATTGCAGCTCCACCCCCTCACTTCCTGTCTGATGATGAGCACCATCTCACATTAAACTCATGAATGGGGTAATGCAGTAACAGTGTCCTGCCCTCAGGTACTGCATTTCTAATTCTTCAAGGCACATGTTCGTTGTGTTTGATGGATGTCAGTAAATTGGCTTCTACGTAGAGCAGGGGTAGACGAAAGTGGTCTTCAGGGTGTCACAAATGGTCCTGGTTAATGTTCCCTCCAGGCTTTGACAATTCAATGTGGATCAGCTATTATGTTATATGAACACAGGTCACTCTGAATGGTCTGATGCTGAGGGCCTTGAACAAATGGTCACCTATTTAGCAGAGCAATTAATCCGATTATGTTATTAAGAACTTGTTTGGAAAAAAAAAAAAGGAAACATCTCTGGCGCTCCATGACCTGGAATTCCCCCCCAACAGTGAATATTTATACATGTTGGCCACTCTAATAATATGTGGAGACCAAGATTTGGGATCACTGCCTATGAATTAGAGTCCAGGCTCTCATTTTCAAATTAAAGCAACCTGACTGTTATGGCCATCACTAGAATAACCTTAAACTGAGAACAGTGGCCATATTGTAAAGTTCTTTAAAGCCTGACATTTTTAAAATGTTTTTAGACAAGGGTGAGATTCAGTGAATATTACAATTAATTTGCTCTTAGCCAACTTTTTGTACATAGCCTCCATATTTTTTTTATTCTGGTGGATATTTAAAGAAGCTATTTATCTGAAAAACCTCACTAAACTGTACAGTGGCAGTGCCCAAACTTGAACCTGCAACCAACCTGAACCTCCTCTTTGTCACACTGCTGCTCCAACATCACAGGAGTTTGGTGCACATTATGTGTACATCAGATGAGTGTGTACCAGGCAGTGCAGTGTTCCCAGTGTTGCCAGTCACTGTGGTGATGCTGGTGGAGGCAAGGAGGGCTGATGCGAGGTCCGTCTCTTTGAGATGCCCCCTTGCATTGCAGTAGAATTTCCCAGCCAATCCACTAATGATGTGGTTGTCCATCAACAATCCCTCCCTCCATTATGCACACAGGCACACATGTGTAAACACACAAACACTCACGTACACATATAGATATCACAAACACACGCAGCTAACAGTATAATAATAGTAATAATGCCCAGGATAAAAGGTCTATGACCACAGCTACACTATGAGATTACCCTGCTAGTTTTCAGTCACCCACCTTGTAAGGGGAGACACCTCCCCACTGCTATGCTTTTACATTGGACAATGATCCTTCATTGCCTTCATCTTTATCATTGCCATACATCTTAGCCGGACTGCATCCGAGGTAGGTTATAAAAAAATGCATTCACATTACTTTTTCACTCTGAATTATAAATGCACAATGGGTGCGATTCGATCTGGTGAAGACCTGGTGAGGACCATGTGTCTCTGCAGTCATGGGGAGGAAAGCAGCCTTGGAAGCAGCGCTGAGGAAAGGCCTTGACGTTAACTTGGTTTTGATTTTACTTATTTAATGACCCACGTGCACAACGCTCGACCTTCGCATATATAACATTATCTGACACAAGGTCCCATCCCAATAGGAACTCTTCAGTGCCCTGAGGCAATGCATGCTCGCCGCTGTAAAGAAACAGCGCAATCACAGTTCCCGTTTGATGCTTTCTAAAGATGTTTTTATTATTATTACAACATAACGGTTTGCAAAAGTTGCGATGAATGGAAAACACACCATAAATGAAATTGAAAAAAAAAAAAACGTTTCTTTAGAATTACTGAAAGGCGCGATACACACGTGTGTATGTGTAGCGCCTTTTGGCAATTCTTCAAATATTTAATTCTTCTATTTGCATATGCACATATATACATATAGGCCTATGTATTATACGCCCTAGGGTCTCGCCCTTTATTCACGGTGGTATTCTCGTTAGTGTACAAATTTACGTGTAAAATATGTCAAATGTGATTAAATTTGAATTCTTAAGATATTTGAAAAAGAATTCAAAATCAACCATCCACACGCAGAATAAAAAGTGAATTCTGATAACTTGCATGATAAATTACTGCTTATGATTATTTCCTGTACTTACAAACACAGGCAATTATGTTAGTGGAAACACAGATAACCACAGACACATTGAATATTGTCCTGTGACTACAGACTACAGACTATCTATCTAACATGTGTAATAAATAAACGGTTAAACCTAAGGCACCTACCGGTTTGTATCGTGGTAGCATCTTGATTCACAGTCGTTTGGTATTTCCACAGTCACCTTCATGAACTATTTGGGCGTCTGTGTAGACTTTCCTCAAATGCGAAGGTGATGTTACGCGCAGCAAGAAGTGTTTCGCATTGTTTTCCGTCGTACTTAGTGAACAGCAATGACCGATGCAATTCTAACAGTAATGCCTTCTGTGGGATTCGATCCCAAAATCTTCACACCCCAAAACCAATTACATTGGTACAAGCCGTCATTCTATAAATCGCCGTTAATATGGTTTCCTTTGCGAACGCATCCTTTTGTTCAGAACGCAAATACACAGGCACTCGCGCACACAAAAAACAGTTGAGCAACCAGGAATAATTGATGGCTCCTTGAGTAAAAGGTCCTCCCAGTTTTCTCTTGGTGGAACTAGCCAAGGTTCTGAAATTAGCCCATCGAAATTGGGTTTGAGGAAGAAAGCAAACGACCTACTTTGCTTTTTCGACGGTAACAAGAGCCTCGCGGCTTACCGTTCGATGTAACACATGATGAAAAGTGGTCACGTATGCAACTACAATCTAACGCTAGCTCATTTTCGGTGCCTGGTATTCGCGATTATATAATCATATAAAACAATAGACGTATGTTCACATTGAACACATTGATTCCGAATTGATATCTATATTCAATCATTTCGTCTATAGGATATTCAGCCGAATCTCACAAGGTCGACTTCGAATGGTTTTCGTTGATTTTAACGCTGAACATTTGCCCGCCAAGCAGACTTTGCAATACAAATCTAAAAACAGACCTATCTGATTTTGTGATGTCTAAAATGACGAAGTAGAATCATTAAAAAAAAAACCTCACCTAACAAAATACGGTGATTCTAATATACTACATTTTAACTACATAACCTATAATATAATAGTATTTGGGGAGCACGGTACATGTACTTGTACATGTAGGCTACATGTACAGTCGCCAATTGGATTTTCAGCGAATTAATATACATTTTATACGTTCACACCAACATTCAATTCATATTGCACGAGAACATAAAATATTGTTTATCTTGGCAATTGGAGTTTTCACATTACGAAAACTGCAAGTATGAATAACAGAAGATCATCACTGCCCTCTATAGTTGAAGCCATTGCAAGACAAAGAATAATACTCAGATCGGCACCGTTTTCAGACGAACCCGTGTGCAAACTTAGCAGGACTCTACTCCTAAAAGGTCCATAGTATACAATTAGTATACGCACATTCACCTGCCTCCAGCCAAACGCCCTAGACAGGAAAACATAATTAATGCGCCAAGGGGGCTTTAGAGTAGGCCAACGGGTCAAGGATCGACACTTCGGAAGCAAAAATCATTTCCCCTTTAATCCCGGAACAGCACACTTTTTGTCACTCGTGAGCAATTCATATGGTATTACATTAAGGCTGAACGCACTTAATATACTTGTGAAGAGCTGAGAAATTTTTTTTATGGATTATTAAAGTTTAAAAGTGCTGCACACTCTTACCTCCTGTAAACACTCGGTTTGTTTTTAAATCTTTAACAGATCATTAATTGTCCAAAATTCCACACTGAACGTCGTCCTTGTGTCATTAAAAAAGGTTACAAATAGCGTATTTAAAATACAAAATTTAAAATAAAACGAGACACCTGTTTTGTAAGGTACAAAACAGCAGCAGTCACAAATGAAAATACAGACTCCCTAATAGCAGCACTATTTCTATTCTATTCTAATGGCACCTGAGCATAACACCACAGGCAAACTGAACTAAATATCCTACTTTGAGGTTCCGACTCACAAACGCAAGCACGCACACAGACACAAGCATTGACGCTCACTTTACATATATTCCGGACTACAAAGAAGTCGCTGGCTAGAGAAATCGAAGACAACTGCACATTTTTTGTCTGGGTAAATCTTTATTGATCCTGAGAATGCACTAATTAAGCCCTTTGCCACTGGGAATCAATACTATATCGGAATGTGTAAACCAGCAATAGGGCAGCAATAAAAATCAGCACAAAAGGACAACTACAAGAATTCCGCAAGGGGATATTCGCAGCCTGTCTTGAATGGTCTTTTACAGGTCTCCAAAATACACTGAGAACCTGATCTGATCTAATAGAAGAGTGCTTAAGACTGTAGTTGGCCAATCACAAAGAAACATTCTCAGCTGAATGGATTACAAAAGAAATTGGAAATGTAGAATTCTAGCATTAGTATCCTGGTTTCTTTTAAAGATGATACTCGTTAGTGTTGAGCAAAAATGGCAAATTTCAAATTACAAAGACTTTTGTAATAATACCTTTATATGATATTCGCAACATATGCAAAAAAGATGACGGCGCTATTACAGTGACGTGACTCCTCCCTATTGACGCTCATTAATTTTGGCAAGACAATAAACAGCACACTGTAGGCTACAAGCATTCCTGCCAGGTAGCAATACAAACCAGTTACGACAGCAGGTGAGCCATTTTCTTGGAGTTGAGCCTCAAAAACTTTCCCAATTCAACACGAATGTGCAACGAAATTTACTTCAATTTTTACAAAGTTTATCTTCATCAAATGTGATTAAAATAAAACAACACAAAAATAGCGATGGCGTAAAAAGATTGCTTCTGGCCGAATATCCTCTGTATGGCAGGTAGGCAGTTGGATGTCTTAAAAGAATGTCCTGGAAGGAGACATATAAAGACAGGAGAGTCAATCAAAGTCATTTCCCGGACTCTTTGTAGATTATGATCCTAAAAAGATATCATACTTATTTACTAATGTTTTTTTTAGTAAGTTTCTCTTTCTGGGAGGAAAGAGAGGTAACCTGTGAGCTTTGACACACGTAAACAGAACAAACACAAAGGTGAAAAACATGCTGCCAAACTGCACCTGGATTCATGTATACAGTAATCAGATTATTGAAGCCACATCATGGATATTTTACTTGCATTTCATATATTCAGTTTAATCGTTCCTGACAACATTTTTGAACACTGGAGTCATTCTCCATAACAACTCTGGTGGACTTCTTTACTGTACATCCAGGTTATCCAGGCAAAAGTCAAAAGTCATCAGTACAGAATGAAAGTCACACAGCAATAAGAGTACAGTTCTCAAAAGGCACCTTGGGTGGCTCTATGGTACAGTAAAACCCCGGGAGGGTGTTTAACAGGACGTTCAGAGCACTTATAAATTAACATTTTACAGGCTATTGCCTTAGTTTGTGCTGAGTACATTCAATTTTTTTCTGGTGTTTCATTTTGAAGGACTCTATCACTTTTTCCAGAAAATGGAAAGCTGATTTGATGATAACTGTAAATTACTGATAATATTTGAGAGCAGTCCTAGGTGGCTTTTCATGCAGCATCATGCTATGAGAATGTGACTCCTCAGTGACTGAAATCATCATGTATGCGTCAGAACATGTAATAGTCCCTTACAACAACATCAATCTCAACCACTGCTGAGGGTGGAAACAGAACTCGCAGCAATCAATTTCTGGGCTTGTGTGCCAAAGGCCAACACAACAAATTCAATTTAGCCTCTCTTTTTTACCTTCTATTTGACTTCACAGACAAGGACATGTAAGATGAAAGTAAGTTAATTAAAACAATCACTTACATTTTGGTCCTATCAATGTAAATCACTAATCCAATTTGCCATGACTTAAAGGTATTTGTGGATATAATACTGAAAGGCATTAATAAGGCAACATGAGTTGATGGCATTTTGCCTGAAATACACATTTAAAAGTAAACAATGTAAGATAGGCTTGAAATGTTTACTTTTAAATTATTAAGAGCATATCTATTCGTATGACATAAAACTATCCACACTGCTACATACTTTGTCACATACAATGCTGTGCTTCATTGTTAATGCATTCACATATATATTTCAGCAGTTGTGCTTGGGCTGATGTTGTCATCCTGTAATTCATATCTAACCTCCATTAGTGTGGTCTGATTTTCAATATAAGAGAGATACAGAATGTTGTAACAAGAGAAAGATAGAAATACATATAAATATTTCAAGTCTTTATGAGTTTCATTAAGCTGATCCTCCTCAGTGCAGTCTACACTGAATTTAATAATATCCAGACAATCAGTTTTACATGATTAATTTGCAAAACTGAAATCTGTATCCTTCAATCTGCAGGTCAACAGAACAAGTCTTGAGGAGGACATCACTTCATTTTCAGTGACTGATGAAAACCAATTGGATTTATTTGCCATTGCATGTAATTTCCAGAATTGACAATGACAAACAACATTCTGCTGGGGACACAAAAGGGCACAGAGGCCATTAATTGAATAAAATTGTAATTTAGTTTGTCAAACTTTGAAGAGGGAATTTAAGCACATGGTACTTTTTTATTGTTACACAAAATGACAAGGTAACAATAAAAGTACTGCTTCCTTAAAAATAACAGCCAAAGCTAAGGACAAATAACTGTGGGTAGATCAAATCAAGGCCTTGTCAAGGCCTACGATGGCTCTGTTGATCCTGGTGGGTAGAGAGACTGTCACATGCAAGGACGCATACTGGGACACGCCCCCTCAGTCGTGTCTCATGCCAGCAACAGAGGTCAGTTACCCTCAGGCAGCTACAGCTGAAGCAGGTAGCCTTGTCTGTACACAGAGGCACTGCCTTCGAAAACCCTTCTGTTTGCAGTGGGACTGACTGATGCAGACTTAGGGCTAAATACACAGATGACAGTGTCACCAAATGACTGCTCATCCACTCTGGGCTAGGCTAAATCAATGAAAATCCTGTCTACAAGCAAAACTACTGGTGCATCAGTCACATTCTTCAAAATATCCACATTTAAAATGCTGCTTAAGTTCTTTCATATTTTCATGTATAGATCTCCAAATCATACTGGCAACATAAAGATTACATTCAGTGTTGTTTTAGACTATATTGTTGTTCCATTTACAAACACATTTAGTTCCCAGTAGAGGTCTGTGGGTGTTGAAAAGGTGAATGTTTGCGCAAGCACTCAGTAGATGCATGGCAAAGTGTGACAGCCCAGAAAGAGTACATACACCTCATCTTCGTACTCCTTGGGAGGTGACACAGCAATGACCAGGTCGATCCAATCCTGGAAAGACAACACACAGACACATTAGCCACCATGCACTGGCATGTATATATACACTCACACACACACACACAGAGGGAGACACCTAGTTAGCTCATCACATGATACCACTAAAATCTGCTGCAATCTTGTTTGAAAATCAAAATAAGTAAAATGCGTAAAAAGTAAAACTAGTGTGAACAATGAACACTGGAACTGAACAATGAACAATGAACAAATGAACTGTGGAACACTGAAATTATGATTATAGCAAAAGTCATTAAAATACATTTTTACATTTCATTTAGAACACCATGAATTCATGGTGTATGAGAAACAAGAAAAGTTGATCAGATGATTCTGTGACAGAGCTGGCACCAGAACAAAGCTAATAGGGGGGGCATTAGGGTAACCTCGAGGGGGTGGGGGTGGGGGGCACAAACTGCCGTTCGAGAACTCAATCTATGATATAAATGTTTGATAATATGAGTTTGCCATCAACAACCAACACACCAGCCCAGTTCCAATTTCAAACATGCTGCAAAGTCTCTCTCTTTCACACACACACACACACTGCACTGTGCACGCACTCTGCACAAAATATAGCCTGATGTGCAAGGCACACCTCTCTCTCTCGCTCTCTCACACACACACACTGTACTGTGCGTGTCATTAGACCATCATTTGAAATAGACTATATAATCCATTTCTGTTCGAAGTGCAGTCTGATAGTTGCTTGCTCTCACTGAAACATATTAGCATCAAGCGCGTCTGACTTGCTAATGCTAACTGTACATTATGTGTGTGCTTATCTTGACGTAATGACAACAAATAAACAAATCAAACAAATCAAACCAGTAGCACCAAAGCACCAGACAAATGAACATACTACTTTGACCTTATACAAATATGACCAACAGGGTGTATTTTTTTCTTTTCTTATTTTTGTTTTTATTTCATTTAGCGAAAAGGATTTCACTTTTAATATGATAAATGTAAACTAATTAATAAAAAGCAAAGTTTAGCACCAAAGGCCTGGCCTGCGAGGGGGGGCACAATGACTCATTTGGGGGGGCATGGCCCGCGAATGCCCCCCCTTGACGCCGACCCTGTTCTGTGAGCAGAAATATGGATGAACAGACAGCACACAGATGAGTGGTATTGGACAGTAGCAGTCTCACCCCTCCACTGTTCCAGGCCCTTGCCAAGGAGCTCTGTCCCTCTGATAAGGTGGCATCGATCAGGATCTTCCCATTCACGGCCATGACCTCGTCCCCTTGCACTATCCCACCTGAGGGGCACACATGGGCACTGTCACTTTTGACCACCTAACAGCGACATGCTTTAACACTGGCACACAGCCTCCAATCAAACACACAACTTCAAATATGCCCTTTGTCTCTCTATCATGCTTGTTCCAACATGACATAAACATTCAATGGTACTTTCCACATATAAGTGTGCACTTTGCCTTTTGGCAGTACTGCCATTTCAGTATTTCAGTCAATTTTTTGCCTTATTGGACTTGTTTTTAACAGCTCTGAGTGACCTGCTGCCGTAACGTCTCCTTAAAAATGCCATGCAAAGCATGCTCAAAGGAAGCAAGCTGGTTTGACAACCATACACTGTTTAATGCAGTTAATTATTCAATTGCTGAAACACAAAAATCCAGCCATCGGAAAAATCTAAAATCCTAACTGAAGGACAGTAGCACATTCTTACCAATGCACTAATTAAAACAATGCTTGCACTAGTACTGTTTCAGCAAGTATGCATTTCATTTAACTTAATTTGAGACAGTGGGTGATATATCTGTAAAATTAAACCAAAAGCTCATTAAAGAACATAATGCTGAATCAGTGTGAGCAGTGTTTATTATCTACTAAACTTTGTATAAACAGCTTGCAGTATCCCATTTGTTTTGGGGGTATTAAGATAAAATGCAATGTTGTAGGATGTATTGCAACACTATCCTTTAATATCTGTTTATTTATCATTTCTAATACTTTGCAAATGTGACAATTTTGTGTCAGACATCTGGTGCTCACTCACCATGTTTGTCTGCAGAGCCACCTTCATAAATGGCTGACACCACAAGCTTTCCTAGGGGGGAGTCTATCCCCCCCTCCACTGCAAGGTCAAGTGGGCCCTCCTGAGGAGAAAAAGAGGGGTACCTTTGACTTTCCAACTGATTTATCCACTGTGACTACTCTGACTACTCAAGCCATTATTGTTTTCAAGTGCGCTTTTCAAGACATTCTAAAAAGACTCCCCCCTCTGCAGTAGGATGGTATCTTCCTGTAAACCCTCTGACTCAAGTGAGAAAACCATTACCTTTTTTATTCTCAGCAGTCGCACATCTCTCCCAGCTATCTGTTCTGAGGTGAACTATTTATGAGATCGAAGGGGTATGTTAGAGGGACTTGCCCACAGCAAAACCAGAACAACCAGAAGACAACACACAGCTGGCAGGCCAACACAGAGAATGGTGATCACTGTTGATGTATGTGCTACACATGGCATGAGGACCAAACTACAAAAGGTCACAGATGGCACAGTTTATATTGAAACAGCAGGAGATCTACATAATATAGCATTGAAGAAACAGTTTTACTGCCTGTATTACAACTTATAACAGCTCTCAGTCCATGTCTATCCATTGTATAGTTGAATAATTTGTATCCTTGTAAGATCAGTCATTGGTAATTGATTTCTTCTTCACCTTGGTTATCAGTCCAAATATCTGCATTTTTATACATACATTTTATGAATACATAAATGCCTGACTTAAATATGTGTTACATAAAAGTACTGAAGAGTTCAGGTATACCATTGAGTATGGATCAAAGTCCTCCACATATTTCTGGAAGCCCTGAAAGACAAACATAAATACCTTAGTTCTGTTGAATTTGATGAATGATTACCATGAACCACGTAAAACTAGCTGAAATGACTTACTGCCTTATGTATATGATATGAAAACAACAGGAAGTTTGATTTGTGTGTCATATAAACATAAACATGGATATATATATATATATATATATATATATATATATATATATATATATATATATACATATATATATGAGAAAGAGATAGGGATTGCTTGTAATAAAGCTTCTCTTGCTTATGTTTTAACATGTACATACTAGGGTAATGTACTTCTCATTGGCAATACATCAGAGCCATTACACTATGAAGATAGCATTCTCTGTTTATGTACACAGTGGCCAGAGCAGATACTGAGAAGAATCAGTGAAACATTCACATGAGTCTAGATTTATTTTGACAACCACTCCAAGACCTTTGTAAATTCAAAGACCTTTGTACATTCAAAGTCCATTCTATGTTTCAGACAAAAAGGAAAATCAACACCACCACCCCTTAAACAGATATACTTGGGGGAAAGATGTGAGAGACAGATATGTTTACAAAACCAGAGCTTCGATTTGCTGTGAGATGACAACCATACTGTTAACTAGGGGATGAAAGTAGATTGCTATTAATGCTCAACAATGGTATCTGAAGGAACCTTGGTCAACAGAAGGTCTCCCCTTAGTCCCTTACTAGCAACTACATGTAAACCCTGTAAAAAATACAGATCTGCTTGATCTGTTTTGAAGGATAATATTGCCTCATATTTGATTTGGAAGGTAAGGAAAAAACACTTCGGTCTTCCGCTGCATCATAGTGCTTAGGGTGCATAGGAGTGAACTTTTTTTAGTTGGTGCATAATGGTATGGTTGACTCTGTATGGTTTTTTGCTTGTGTTGTATTGTACCTCACTTGTAAGTCGCTTTGGATAAAAGCGTCTACCAAATGAATAAATGTAATGTAAATTATGATCTGCAAAAAGGGAGTCAAACATCCTTTCCATCCCAATACCCCTAATAGTAACCAATACTTAATCCCTACAGCAAATGTGATTTCATCTCAGGAGTAACATCACTATTTCCTTACACTACTAGCCATCAAATTAGGCTCCACCATAATGCTGTGGCCTATGTGCTATGTGCTCACACATAGTGAAAAATAAGCACCAACTAGAGAACGCAGTATGGTTCTGTTTCAAAAGCAGTAGGGTTTGATAAAAGAATGCCTTACATAAACAGTACTGATGAAAGTATTCTATGACAGCTGAACTGAATGTCAGACATGAGCTTTGATCACATTTAATGGCTTGGAGTGATTATAAGGATAAAACAAGCCATTTTGTTGCCAAGCAATCAACATCTGAACACTGTTGCAATGGAACTGACCATTTGTTCAAAATGCTTTATTAGCATATAGCATGTCAGCAATGGAAAAATGCAAAAACAGATGCTGCAAAGGTAATGCTACAGTGCTGGACAGTGCTGGGCTGCAGGATTGAAAAGGATCATGTGAGGCCAACCATGTTAACTCTGCGCTGTGTGTGTACCAGAGCGCACTAAGCTCGAGAGGATCATGGCCTGAAAAATGAATATATAATTGAATGGGCTATCTGAATAATTAAAGATTGTGATGACAGAACAGTTAATGAGTGATGATTGATTATGCCTCTGGGACACGATGCCATAAACATGAAAACATCACCGTTTAACGGGTACAACAGATGAGCACTGAATCACCACAGTGCTTTTAGCTGCTTAAGTGCAGTCAGAGCATAGCAAGTGGTTGAGGGCTATACTGCCAAAAGCTGTACACAACCACACACACATATACCACTCCAAGAAAACAGCACATCCTTCACACACAAGTACCTCTCCATGCAGCTATGTTGAGACAGATCAACCCAGGTGAAAAGCAGTGATCAGAGGACCACAGCATTGGAAACAGGTACAATACATTGTGGAGGTATGTGTTATCTGTGGCTCAGGTCAAGAGACAGAGACAAATGAGGGTGGGAGGGGGGTGGGGGACAAAAACAAACTGGACAGGAATAGAAGTGGGTCTGCCACTCGGGGGAAGATTATTGACACATGGTTAGCCTACTTGTTTCTTGTTGGACCTAAACGAAGAGTTATACACCACCATCCGCTTCAGCATCTCGGGAGGCTGCAACACAGGGTAAGATAGTGCTAGTTAGATTTCGTCTTGTCAGTTACACTGACAATGATGCTGCCAACAACATTATCCTTTAATCTCCTGTACCAGGCTCACAAGTTAGACACGATAATTGCTAGCTGGGCCTTAAACGTTTACTAACGACAGCATTAGAGTCTGTGCTAGTGTTGGATCCATTAGCCAAATGCACAATCACGCTTTGTAAGCTGAATGCACATGACAGTGAATTTATCATGGTACAGAGAGACAGCCAAACACAGCTGGATTTTTCATTCCTGGGACTCACCGGTATGTCTCTAAGGATCACATACGGCAAATGTCTACCTGAGGGAGTGTTATTGCACGCCCTGTCCTTACCTGCTCCCTCTTTTACTGTTAAAGACCAAGACTCACTGCATGAGCCACACGGTTTATTTAATTTAAAAGGCGTTAAAAAGAGAGGAAGATTTCAGCTTCCTCTGTGATACAATAAGAGCAGACACTGTTTTTACAGAGGGAGGGCTGGCAGAAACATCTGTGGCAGATCATTTATCAATTGCAGTGAGGCTTTTCCTTCTCTCAAATTGATTCGGGCTCATTAAAATGAGCTTGTACACTTTCTACTTGTGATAAACTACTTGTTCAAGCAGACATTGACAGGAACTCATTCACCAATCAATACGCCTTCTGAATGTGCATGCTCTGCTGTTGCCATAGGATCTCCTCATTAATGAGCTGCTGCAGCCGACAGTTCAACTCTGTTGCTTTACTGCATCCTGGTTTACCTCTAGCTAGAGGACTATGGAAAACAATATCTAAGGACAAAATGGAACAGAGAACGATTCCTATTTCTGGGCCTAAGTTACAGCCGAAAATTAAACTTAGCAATTATCTAAACCTTTCCCTGCCCATCTCCCAAAGAGGGAGCTTATTACTGACAGTGACTTCTCCTTCCTCCCTCCAGTGACATCCCATGATGTAAGGCAACTAAGTGGAAGCCAGAGAGATTAATAGTCAGTTACAAAGGCAGACAAAGCCAGACAAACATAAATACAGCTAGCCAAACCGACAAGCAGCCAGTCAGACAGGCAGGCCAGGCAGATACAATGAAGAGTGGGGGTTCTCACCAGGGCCTCAGAGCGCAGGGTAGGTCTATGAGAGGTTTGGGAGGGGGGCAACATGACAGGCTTGGACATGACTGGGGCCACTTGCCGGCGCTGGTTTGGGGGACTGGGTGCAATTTGCTACACCCCACATTTTAACATGACAACACACACATCAGTTAATGAGAACACAAACCAAAATCATTTCCTCTAAAAAATGGCTTGCACTGGGTTTTGGTTAGGACTCTGGAATTGTATTATTGGAACAAAAACACACTGCTTAAAATGTGAATGCTAAGAAAACTGTCCTCTTTTACCATCACTGCCTATGAGGCTCTATCAAGGATGTGCAGGCATAACAGAATTTATTTTTTCATCATGAAATGACTTCCAACAGTGACTCATCTTTTCAACATGCACCACTCACACAAAATGATCCTTTACTTTTGAGACAGAAAGGACTATTACAAGCACACAATGACGTACCAGCGGGTTGCTTGCAGTTGATATTCTGCTGACGTGAGAAGTGTTTCTCATGACCTGAACCGCAATTAAAGGAAATCAACTGTTCATCCTCTTCTCTTGAAAAAGGCCAAACGCTACACAGCACTGCAGAGGAAATGCACTCACGTGTGACTCAGCAGGCCACTTTGAAGCTTTTGAGACCACTCTAAAAGTTTTATGTAACTTATCTGTGCCAAACTATCAAACAAACATCTCCACACACAGATCATGCCAATGAAAGCCTCTTTTTTTACACTGCTTTTCAGCCTTGATATGTCAAACAGAAAAAGCTAAATTACTAATCAAGTTAACAGAAAACCACAAAGGGTGAGGTATTCAAAAAATCCTCACACTGCATGCTTAGTGTGACCATGACTGCATTCATTCCAGGTGGAAAGACACCTAGTGCTCTTTAGAATGATGAGTTTTAGTGAATATTCTATGCTGCTTTTCTCTTCCTAAATGAATGAACCAATCACAGTTTAAGTTCACTACAGAGACCATGCAGGTGAATGCTACCTTTGGGCTAGAAGCAGGGGACTGCCCATCGGGACTGACTGGGTGGTAGCCCCCTCTCATTCTGTAGTTATTTGAGTCCCACTCATTACTCGGGTCGGCAGAGCTGTGTGGGTTGCGATAACTGTGAGTCCCATAGCCTTCCTCAGGTGGCTTGGAGCCTGTGTGCTGGGGGGGTGGGGGTGGAGGGGGTGGAGGTGGAGGAGGTGGGGGTGGGGGAGGGTGTGGGTGTGGGGGAGGGTGAGAGGAAGCAGGAGGCCAGGAGGACTGGGATGGAACAGTCCGGGTGGTGGGGACAGGGGGCGGAGGGGCTGGCCGCCCGCGTATGGTTGAGGGGGGGTGCATTCTGGGAACGGGCGGGGATGGGGGCAGGTGGGCATGTGGGTGAGAGGGCCTGGGCGAGGGGGGGTGGTGGGCAGCAGGGCGGTTCAGTCTAGGGGAAGGAGGGGGCAGAGGCAGAGGGGGTGGAGGCTGGTTGGGCCTGCCTGTAGGAGGGGTTGGGGCCAGTCTTTTGGGCTGCTTTAGGCTGTGGTCCACCTCGTCCAAGTTAATGTCGTCCAGGTCAGTGGTGGCCAGCTGGAGGCCCCCAGGGAACCTCCGCACTGTGGGGCCAGAGGAGGGCGACCTCGGCGGTGAAATCTACAGGGGACACTGCATCAGCCGCTCACAAGGCAAACATAGCTCACTTCCATACGCAGCTAGTAGCAGACATTAACATGCACATTTCACATCCCCATTTTCACAAGGCACCTCACGTCCAACCTGTTTTCCACTCCAGGCCCTTTGCTAACACAACCAGATCAATGTATACAGACACTTCACTTTGTCGTGTATACCTACAATTGAGAAAAAAGTGTATACAGACTATCATTATTTTATTACAGTATTTATTACAGACCTATCTGTAATAAACAAAAAAATGACAAAACAGTCTACACACCACACTCCACACAAGTAGCGCATAAGATGTATAAAATTGGAAGGAGCACTACAAAAATGGGAAGGAGGTATGAAATATCAGAGCTAGGACAGAGGCAACAGGACCCCTGTAAGAGCAAGGACTTGCCGTTACCTCAGGGGTGTCATTCTCCACACAAGAGATCTGCTCCAACCGGGTCTGACACAGCCTCTCCACCCAGTGCTGTACCTTCTCCGACTCCTCCAGGTCCTCACGTTCTGTCTCTGACACCTGGGTCACATGCCCACTTATGAAACCAGACAGACCACACACGGCCTGCCAGACTGCCACTCTGGAGCACGTCTGTGTCTCTGTGGGGCTTTTTACTAAGAGCTTTTAAGGCATTTCATGGGGCCTTCCTAACTACAGCAGGATATTGTTCTTTTGACATATTTAAAACATCTCAATTCAAAGTCAAATGAAAGAAATATCCCTAGGAGCACCCTGATTCCTGTTCATAGCTGTGTGACAAACACATAATTGCTAAGCCCTTCTGGCTGAGTGACTCACTCCTCTGGCTGCACACAAAGCTCAGGGGCGTACCTCTTGCACCAGCCTACTGATCTTCAGTTGTTTCTCGCGTTCGTACATTTCCTCCTTTTCCTTGGCGAGCTTCAGCTCGAACTCCATCTCCTTCTTATTCTTCCTCTGCTCCTGCAGTGTGTCCGTTTTAGAGGGCTTCTTCTTCTGCTTCTTTCCCTTTCCTTTCTGAGACGCCCACAGCGTGTTATGGAGACACACTGTGCCAACAAACCCCCGTTTTCACTCCAAAGAACATGCAGAAAAGCTCCACAACCAACACCCCTGCCACCTCAGAACCTATCCACTACCCTCATGCTATAATGAAACAACGTATGGTTCACACACATGGAAAATGGGTTTCAAGGCCCCAGTCTTCAACTGAGAAACCCAAACAGATAATCTGAGAGTTCTGTTACATCTGTTCCACAACACAGCCATGACCATGCAATCAAACACAGTCTCCACACTCTGTGTACCTTTCTCAGTGTGGGAAGCTTTCCCTCGTATCGGTAAAACCAGCCAAAGGCTACAGAAACACAACAAATTAAACTGTCAAATTAAAGACAAAATAATGGGTGTGGGGAAAAATAGGCAGTAAAATCACTCTTCTCAGTCCGCAGTGAACAACTGAATGAGGAAAAAGATAGAAGCAGGAGTAAAAACAAATGAACTTTAAAACCACTGAGGAGAGGAGAGGAGGAGTTGATTCTGATTCCCAACAACAAGGGGTGCTGTTATATCTGAGTAGAAGTGAGCGGTGCAATAAGGCCTTGGGTTGTCAAAAGAAAACTAGTCCTGGCACAGTGAAACTCTTACACCTGCCGCTCTTGTTGGAGCGGACCCACCCACATCCTCTTCCTCCCTTTCCTCCTCTTCCTCCTCTGCCACAGATTCCCAGGTGGGCTCTGTGCTGTCTGCGGAGGGTGTCAGAGATCACAGCACACCACACAGAAAACACACACAAAGAAGGGGGTCAAACATAGTATATTGGGCCCACAGCAAGGTCATGCACAGGTGATACCACTCAGACAAAATATGATGGGGACTTCTGCTGAAGAAAGATAAGATTATTATGGATGACCAAACTGAAGGGCAAGGTACCATTGTGCCTTACTTACACAATGTTCCAGTAGACTCCACAGCAGGATAATAAAGATTGCTAGAGACACTTCAAGTACACAGTATGTTATACTTCTGACAGGCCCTTACCAGAGCTCTTGGATTTGGGTGGAGGTGGGGTTGGGATCTCTGGTTGGACAGGAACAGGGACAGGGGAGGGGCTCTTTGGTGGCTCTCTGGTCCCCCAGTCCTCCTCCCATTCCCTGTGGTGTTTTCTCTCTGCCTCCTCAATCCTGAAAAAATGGGAAGACTTCAGATAGCACTCCCACCCTCTTCTCACACAACCACTGGTTATAAACAAGCTACTGTTTAATTATCAAGGAAGAGCTGGACAAAGTTGTCTGCAGGAACAGAAACACTGTAGAGACACACAGTCTTTTGTGCAAGGATCTCTCTTTGTCTCTCTAACGAACTTCAGATAAACTGAAGAAAAAATCCATTTCCTTCCATCTGAACAACTGCAATACCATTTTAAAGAAGATATGTACACAAGAAATAGTCCATTTTTTTTAATCTGATCCCTGAGGTCGGAACTCCAGCATGTTAGACAAATAGGCTGAGCAGCTTGCAAGCTCACAAACTGAAGTTTCATGTGGCATGCAGACACATACTAATTAATCTACGTGGACAGCCAACACATTGCTGAACACAGAGTACTGTGTGGGCTGGCATTAGAGTAGCCCTCCACAAATGAAGACATTTAAACTGAAATTTTACTTACTGCTTTGACTTTAAAGAGTTCAAAAAAGCTTTATGAGCTTATAATCTTTGTGCTTTTCAGAGACTGGAAACAGCACATTTCTGATACACTAATATGATATTAATGTGACATTATATGCTATTCCAATATGCAAAACTGGTGCCTTTATGAATGTAAAATGGTGAAGGAATGACTGCAAATATGAGAAAGAACATACTTCTCCATCTCCCTTCTGTAACGCTCCTCCTCCTCAGCTGTCTTTTGAGAAATCTCCATCTTTCTCCTGCACACGATAAACACTTGCTCAGAGCAGTGAAGCACAGTGATCACGAGGCATAAATGACCACAGCAGAGACCATGAGGAGAATCGCTCTGCTACATGGCCTGCGAACTACGCATGACTGAAAGGTGTTCTGCGCATGTTCTGCGCATGTTGTACGTATCACACACGTCTGTTCATGTAACACCCTCATCGTCATCACTCTCTTCAGTACATCTTCGCTCTCCATTCATAAGTATTTTCAATGGGATATGGGACAGACAGCACGCTGCTGGATTTTACAGCACAGATGGCTTATTACAGAACCTTAGCCATGACTTGGCAAATGGCAGAATTTAATTCAGAACGTAGCAACCTGAAGGTTACCTGTGAACAAACAGCATATGTCACGGTTCCTCATTTAAGACCATTAACGATAAATGCCTCTCCATAATGGCTTTGGCTCACAGGAAAGCTTTTATGATGTTTGTTCTTGTAATTGACATGCTGTTCACAAAGTCACAGCTGTGACCAAGCTGTATTTTGTGAGAGGGCATCAAAAAAAGCATCTCAATTCCCTGAGCCTGTGGAAGACAAATTTAAGTCAAGAATGTTTCTATTTTGAAGGCACAGTAGAAATATTCAATTTTCAGAGAAGTCATCGGCTTTGACCCTCTTAGAAAACCACAGATCTGGGGGATCTTGTGAGGGTGAACTGGCGTTAAATATTTTCAACAGTCTCTGTCTCATGTTTCATAGGGTGAAGGAGGTCACATAAATTAAATAAACAAATTTATTGGCTTGATTACAATATATTATCTTTGTCTTTATGTCATTATAGTCCTTATTAAATTATGTTTGTCTTTATATATTGTATAATTTTTACTGACAAAATTAAAGCAATGAAAAAGCCAAGTCTTTTTGTCTCTCTTGCTGTTCTTTCACTCTGCGCTCCCTCTTTTTCTCTGCCTCTTTACATACCTCTTTCTCTCCTCCCTTTCTCCCTACCTCTCTTTCTGCATCTTTCACTTGTTTCTCCCCTTCTCAATCTGCTCGTACCTCTCAATCAAATTCAAATATGCCTAATGAGATTGACAAGACGATGTGTGCTGCATAAGTCCCAAATACATGGATGATGAGATCACAGAATACAAAAAAATGATTAACATTGTAGACCACATGTTGCAAAACAGATTTTGATCAAAATAGCAATCCCAGAATTAATAGAAGCACATATTTTACAACAATATTTTTGTTTATTCCATACATTATTTCAGACTATAAATATTGAAATACTGAACCCAAAATATTGGGTTCTGCAGTCTTACAGTGCCAATTGTCCTCAGCCCTCATACCCTCATTGTGGGAGTTGGTCCACAATGTCTTTACTTGGTCAACAAGTCACGCAACAACATGGACCATTATAGCCCACAGTCATTGTCCCCCACACTCTCCTGCTCTCGTGATGCAGTGTGGTGGTGCATGCGGTGAAACTCACAGGCGTTCCTTCTCCTGCTGTTCTTTGAGGATCTTGTTGGTCTCCAAAGCCACCCTCTTCTGGTGCATCAGCTCCTGGCGGTCCAACTCCCGTCGTGCCTCCAGGGCCAGACGCTCCTCATCCGTCATGAACAGCTCCCTGCCCTGGGAATGGCCAGTTGGGCGGAGTCACACGCATGCAGTGCAAAACTCATCCTCAATCCGATAATCACACCTTTCCCAACTGTTCATTCATATGCATGTCCATGTAACAGTTCAGTTAGTACAGGCTTAATATGGGGCATTTACTCAGTGATTACAATTAGGCCAAGCTGAGAACCTACTGGTTAAGTAATTCTTCTTCCTCAAAGATAAAGAGAATCCCTTTTTTTATTTCCTTTAACTCCTTTGATAATAATGTGCCAGGACCCCAAGAACACAGTTGTTGTTTTTTTGAGACAGGCTTTGTCTCTGCGGCTTGTTGAGGAGAAATAGACAGTTTCAAGATCACTTGTGAAACATTTGTCACAATAACAGTGACATATCACTGTAGCCATAGATGACAGCCCCAGCCCGCACTGGGATAAATACAGGTCCTCTGCACCTCTGTGCACTGGCACCATTTTAGTATACTCACGGCTCCTGTCAGAACTGTAATCGTCAAGCTCCGGCTACTCTTCAGAACTCTGACAGCCTGAAAAACACGTAAAAAGTAAAAGTTACAGTAACTTTTAAAACATCATATAGAGGTCACTGAAACGTGGCAACATGCACAAGTTGTTTCCTATATATGATTCCTAATGTAAGACCAGGGCAGTCAAGTGGCTGCGGTAATTCCCCTCACCTCCTTGTGATCCATATTAGTGAATTCCACACCATTCACCTCTACAATCTGATCGCCCACCTAGGACACAAAGGTACGTATCACAGCCAGATTTATAACCACCCTTACTCAATTAAATCAGATTGGAAAAATCATCATAATCTTTGCTAAATAAGACATTCCTCATGAATTACTTTATGAATTTCAACACCTAATAGTGAATACCTCAGATACTACATTACTGCATGGGCACCAATAATTTATGTCTTCTGTTTATCATCACTGACATTAGGGTTATAATCAGGGTATTAAACCGTTATACACCCTGACCACAGCTGTCCAGACACGACTTAAAAAAGGTATACTAAGTGGCTCACAGGTACCATAGAGAAGTGTCACTGTGTAGCAGAGTAAGATGGCCAGCAGCTTACCTCTAACCCCACCTCTGCCGAGAGTGACCCAGGCTTCACATTACTAATGTATATCCCAGGCTTCTGAGTCGGGCCACTCGAGATACTGAAAAATTATACTGTAGTTAATTTTAGCGGCACTACCTACATTGATATGTAGGAGCTTTCACAGCAGTAGTGTTGGCAGTGGTGGTGGTGACAGCAGTAGGGGTAACAGTACTAGTAGCAGCAGTCGTACTGTAGTAAGCTACTAGTGGCAGTAGTATTATTGTAGTGTACCATTTTAGCATAGTATGAAGTTTAAAATCAAAACAATTAAAAATGAAAGGTGAATTAAGGCAGCTATGGTACAGCAGCTAATATCTGTGTTCTTCTGTTCCTTCAATCTCACCTGCTTGTTCTCTCTCTCCTCCACTCTCACCTGATCCACACGTCTCTAGCTGCCAGCTCTTTGCTGCTCACTCACCTGATCCCCATGCCTGTTGTGCCCACCAGACTGAGAAACACCTTTTTCTCTTTGATCTCTTTCCCTCCAATAGAAGCTAATCCAGCCACACTGCTCTTCTTTTCCTGTGACATGCCATGACAACACACCCAGTTTACTTACAAGGATGATGGGTTATTACAGTATAGTAAAGTCATGTGCAGAGTGGCAAAGTCACATGAAGAGGTTACCCCAGATTCAGACACAAACTGATCCACAAACTGCCACTTGAGGGGTTCATCTGAGGAGCTGGTGAGGACAGAGGAGGAGACAAATTAACACCCAATACTATGAGCTCTTGCATAATTAACCTTGACAGTGATAGCTCTGCTGCATCATATATACTGTACATCTGTAAATCCAGTCATGATCAATGCAATCAATTCCTCATCAAAGCCCAGCCGTCAGTCAGACCAACACAGGGTCAGCTGCTGTGTCAGTTCATCAGTTGTGGCTGCACACGCTGCCATACATGATCAACAGCTGACACAAGCTGCAGCAACACACTGGAGTTTAAAATGCTAATGGTTTAAGTGATTTAATAAACAGCTGTTTCACTCTACCTCTTGACTGGGATCATTCCAACATCTGCAGCGGGAAAAAGAGTAAAGGATAACAATGAATAAGCCACATATTTTCTGACTTCTGAGTCCATCACCACTGCCAGAAAGTGTCAGACGCTGCAGAAATATGCAGTAAGCATATATAGACATTTGGGCAAAGGACAACCCCAGGGTACACTTGTAGTCCTGAGATTGATAAGGATGCCTAGTGCCTGCTATTACATTTCCACATATACACAGAAAATGGGGAAAATGGTAATTAGTCTACATGCACTCAATAATCATTAATGTTACACAACAGTTGGAACTAGTCCCCTTATAATGCAATAAGTGCTATTAAGACAAAACTGCTGTGTATGTAACTTAAAAATAGTAGTCTTGAATATATTCAAGATTCAAGCTTTGGTTCTAATCAATTTGTGCAACTCACACAACATCTACATCAATACCAAATGGAAGAGTTAATAGTAACATAAATGTAAATGTAATTTATTTGTTCATATGCTTTACCGCATAACAACTTATCAAACACTTTATCAGAATGGCGCAACTTCAAGAATACTACACAATTAAACACATAATAAATATTTATTCACAATTATCGATGAGAACTCAGCAGGCGTTGGGAGTAGCTGTTCTGCAGCACCCCCAAGTGCTCAACTTACGCCGCACTTTCAGGGACACAGTTTTCTTGGTCCGGATTAGGCTGATCACTTCCTCGTGGATGCAGGAGGCAATGGAGTAGCCATTGATTCGCACAATCTCATCTCCAACCTGGGGTTAAAGGTGAACACAGGGGAGGACATCGGTTTCAGAACAATGCTGCCCAGAGAAAAAGACATTTCATTCATGTACACCTGAATCACTTCAAATCAAGCTGGGTTTTAAGGTATGCTGACTTTATGAATCCGCGGCTAAGAGGGATCAAATGCTCTGATTAAAAAAAAATATAATAATTTTCTGTGCTTTTAATTTTATAGGTACTTAATTAACTCTTGTGTCCTGATACCTTGCACTCTCGGGTTAAAAATACTTCTTCACATCCCAGAAGTGAATATGAAAGGAAGAGCACCCCTTCTTTGCAATTAGGGTGTATTACAAGTGTATTACATAACATTATGCCCCTCTGTCCCAAAGGGGATACAATGAAGAGAACATCAAGAACTCAAAAATAAACAAACAATACCACAGTTTCTCATAATACTCTATCAATGTTTTTTGAACCCTTGATACAGAAGTTGTATCCTGTTTGGGATAGAGAGGTGAAAGATATGGAGGGCGATACCTGATTTATTTAAAAAATAAATATGTTGACACTAAATGCATAAATAAATGAAAAAATAAATAAAAGATAGCCAAAATGTTACTGTTGTTTGTGATTTTACAACTCTTTTACTAGTTCTCCAGCCTGCAAGCTAGATCTGTCATTATGTAGGCCTTGTTGTAAACCAGTTAAAATCTGTTGGATTTGCAGGCTGACTAGCTAATACATATGGTTTTACCTGACATGAAAGAGATCTATGCTACTTCTACATTACCATCCAGACCCACCCATATAACTCACAAAGATGCACATTTTGTCAAACTATAACAGGTAATTACAGGCATATAATGTTGTACGGAAACATTGGCTTTAGTTAGATGTGTTAGTTAATACTAATGCTAAAGTTCACTATCGCATCAAGTTTTGCCACCACATTTGACTATTGTTGAACAGCTAGCATAAGTGATAAAGGGATGGGTTGCCAGCTTTTATTGTTTTTATTGTTATTGTATTAATTTCCTTGTTCAAGCATGAGATTACATCTTATTTGACAAGTAGGATAATAGGTAATTTTGTAAATTGCTCATTTTGGAACTAAGGATACGGGGGGGGGGGGGGGGGGGGGTTGCCCCTGACTTTGCCTACTCAGCAGCAGAGGCTGCAAACTTAGCAAGCCATCCTGAACCATCCTCTAGGATGGTGTCACCCAGAAACCTGGTGAGTGGTACCTTCTTTAGCAACAGCAGACAGCCTGTGATGCAAAACCTAAGGCTTTGGAATTGTTTATTTAAAGCAAGGTGACTTGACTGAGTCATGTCCAGCCATGTCATTGGATAGCCAGCTAAAGTCAAAGTTTTTTATTTGTCACATGCCAAGATACAATGTACAGTGCAGTGAAATGATGGTCAGCAGCGGGGCAGACTGTGCAAAACTCACAACAGAAAAAATACAATTTACTCACAAACACAGTTCACAATAGAAAAATTATAAAGAAAAAATATAAAAATATAAAAAAAAATAACTTAAGGAAGGTATAAAACAAAATAGAAAAATGTGCAAGACAGAAGAATGTGCAGAACGGAGTTAGACTCCAGTATGAGCTGCATTTAGTGTTCTGATGGCCTAGGGGAAGAAGCTCATATGGAGCCTCTCAGTGTTGGCCTTGAGGTTGCGGAGGCATCTGCCTGACTGCAGCCATTGAAAGAGTCCATGGTTCGGGTGATGGGGGTCCTTCATTATCTTACCGGCTCTGGTGCTGCACCGCCTGGTATAAAAGTCCTGGAGGGGAGTTAGAACGGTCCCTGTGGTGCGCTCAGCTAGTCGCACCACCCTCTGCAGGGCCTTACGGTCCTGTGAAGAGCAGTTCCCATACCAGGCAGTGATGCATCCTGCCAGAATGCTCTATGTACATTTGCAAGCAGGATACTGGGCAGAGGAGGGCGTAGTGCCCGCAACCTCTGTCTGTTCCGAATTTCCGCTCGCTTCCCCCTGTGTTTTTTCCTACGCTTCCTCGGAGACGCGCCTGCGTTGTTGTTTTGTCTCTTTCAGCCAAACTTTGAATTGCCAGGAGGGTGAAGCTTAATCCAATGTTGAGAAGGGTATCCCGATCGTAACTAATCAGTGCAGCTGTAAAAGGTGCATAAGAAATCGTGAAAACTATGACAAAGATCAAATAATTGCACAGTCGGACCCAAGCTTCTGCGACGGCGGCCGAACACGGCGGCGTCATCTTGATCTTCTGTGTGTATTTTTACCACACTGCTGGATACCTTGTTGTCCACTCCCCATGTCAACAAACACAAATCCCAATACAATATTTGTATTTGTATATATTATATTATATATACACTATATGGACAAAAGTATTCGGACGCCTGACCATTGTAATGACATTGTATTCATATGCATATACTTTAATATGGAGTTGGTCCCCCTTTTGCAGCTATAACAGCTTCCACTCTTCTTGGAAGGCTTTCCACAAGATTTTGGAGTGTTTCTGTGGGAATTTGTGCCCATTCATTCTGTAGAGCATTTATGACGTCAGGCACTGATGTTGGACAAGAAGGTGCTCGGTGGGGTTGAGGTCAGGGCTCTGTGCGGGCCAGTCAAGTTCTTCCACACCGAACTCATCAAACCATGTCTTTATAGTCCTTGCTTTGTGCACTGGGGCGCAGTCATGTTGGAATAGAAAAGGGCCTTCCCCAAACTGTTGCCACAAAGTTGGAAACATATGCAAATGTCTTGGTATGCTGAAGCATTAAGATTGCCCTTCACTGGAGATAAGAGGCCTAGCCCAAACCCTGAAAACAGGTGTGGCCAAATACTTTTGTCCATATAGTGTGTGTGTGTGTGAATATATACATATATATATATATATATATATAGAAAGAGAGAGAGAGAGAGAAAGAGACCCTCATGTAATTAATAGAGGACCACATTGTGCATTGTGAATTTTATGGTCTGTCAGAAAGACAGAAATTTGCAATTTAGACCTGCCTCATGGGTGTGCAATCCTTGGGTGTTCTTTTTCAGATACAAAGCAGCTTTATTTCATGCATGATTGGATTCCAAGTTCCACTCTCACATTTCATATTTCAGCATTGTGACAGGCTCTGCTTTTCTAATTAGCCTTGGAAAACCTTTTTGCTTGCATCTGGTCTAGCCTGGACGAAAAGTGCTGTCCATTGTATTTGATCAGTGAGTGATCCACTAGCTGCATAAACAGGCTGTTTAGCGCAATTGCATGGTTATACCCTTACCATAACTAGTCTTTGTAAACTGGCAGCTAACTTCACTCCATCTGCAATGTGCTCCCATATGTTTCTGTTGCACATCATATAATACAGACTTAGTGTACTAAGGTAATTAAAATGGGCGGTAGTGTAGTGCTGTACCCTTGGGCAAGGTACTTAACCCACAATTACCTCAGTAAATATCCAGCTGTATAAATTAATAACATTGTAAAGAACGGTAACCTATATAAGTCGCTTTTGATAAAAAGCGTCTGCCAAATGAATAAATGTAAATGTAAAATGTGAAACTTCTGGCATAGTCCTTTACTCCCCCTACTGGTTCATCACCATACTATTTACATGTTCTCCAGTATGGTGTCCTCAAAAGCCCTTCAACACAGCACATCTTCGTTCATACCTAATAAATTATTAAAATATGATTTTGTGAATTACAGCATAAATGGTGCAAAATGCAATTATTCAAAATTGTGTGAACATATGGCACAGTGATCATCCTTTTTAGAGCTCAAATTTAATGATGAGAACAGGACATTCAGCTCTAGGCTGATCATTATTCTTATAGTTCCGAAAGCTACAACTTTCCTGAACCTCAGTCACAGTATTTAGGAGTTAAAACTCCTAAACTAAAAGAGTTTCAGTGAACATGTACATACCAACCTTCATTAAAAACTCTAAGGTTGTAAGGTTTGCTCAAAAGACTATATAACAAGATTTTTAAAGAGAAGTCCAGGGCATTGAATGGTGATCACCACATTCTGGCCTGCAAGAGACCTGGTCTTGTCTCACCTGTAGGCCCACGTTCCCCGCCTGGCCGTCCTTCACGATCTGGGAGATAAAGAGACCACAGCCAAATTCCAGTCCCCCACGTACGCTCAGACCCAGGCCCTCGGGGTGGGTCCGGTCCAGACGCACCTCTTTCAGCTTCCTGGACATGCAGGGGGAAATGGTAATTAGGGTTTTTTTTTCTTATCATACACTCCTATCCATTACAACTTACATTCTTGTACATTCTTGTCCATTCATCTAGCTGGATATTAACGGACGCAGTTGGGATTCACTGTCTTGCTCAACAGCATAAGGACACTGTCCCACCGGGGGGTCAACCCTGTACTCTTTGGCTTACAAACCTGGCTGCTTAAACACTACACTGCAGTACTGTCCCACTACTGTTTCATGATGCTGTGATACCATGAATCCTTCTACACACCTTCAGTTGATCAGGCAAAGCACCACAGTGCCTATTGCTGCTGCCTGCAGTGTTTAGGAACAGATGCCCACCCACCACTGACAGGTCATCTAAATTCAATAACCAGTGTATGGACAAGAAGTTTTACTGTGCATCAGACAGCCACCACACAACTTCAAATGGTCAAGTGAAATATCTCAATTTCAGTGCACCACTGACTTTGCTGCCACATTATCTACAAAGTAAATTATGTGCATTTTTTTATTTCTCTCATGAGTGCACAGTGGAAAAACATTCATTGGCACTCTACAATGGTACTTTTACAAAACAGCAAACTTTAGTATGCTCATATTCCTTAATGACAGACACCACTGGCTTGACAAATATACACAGGGCCTCCAGGTAAATGAACCTATTTTCTCAGTTGTCTGTTCTTAGCCCAGCTTCATCATGTTGGTCAGTCTCCTTGTACTGTGAGGTATAATTTCAGCTCCCTGATCCTGGACTGCCTCTAGACTCTGCCTCTAGCTATGTGCATACTGTAATGGCCTCCTAGTTTAATTGCAATCAGATATGATGGAAAAAGATAAATTGTTTAAAATAGGCATATAGAGAGGATCCATTGCATTGATTCTTTGGCCCGTGAACACCAACTCTCCCCATCCTGGTTGCTCATTCTCACCGCGATCTCTTGGGCGTGAGCTGGTCATACTCCACCTGGTGCTTCAGGGGGATGAGAGGCCGGATGGCGTCAAACAGGGGAAGCCGGTTGGGCTCATTGATGACCAGTTTCAGGTCCCCCACGAGAACCGGCAGGTCCATGGATCTGCAGGACAAAGGAGTCAGCGGGACGCGATACTGAACTCAGATTGGGGAAGGTTTGGAGGTTCATTCAGGACAAATTTTCTTGAGTATCACATCATTAGTATAGCTAGAATGTCTGTGAGTTACACAAACACTATGGCTGTATATTACTTTTTAATTAAGTTCTAAAGTGCTGAAAGGTAAAACTGTGATAATATGATAACTACATTAAGCTAACCACTCTTACTCACTTCAACAAAACTGCAGAATTACATCTAATAAAATGAAAGTATTGGCTAGATGATGTTTTCACCAATGTTTATCCAAAACTGTAGAAGCATAGGCTGAAATATTCTGATAAGCACCAAACTTGTTAAAAACACTCCATGAAAGGAACCCTGCAGCAGCTTTCATTCAATTCATTTGCTTATGAATTTAGCAATCTGCCAAAGCTTCTGAATTATTGATGGGAGCCGTTTCATTCCTGACTCTTGTATCAAAAGCAAGAGCTTTTCTGAATAGAGGGCTCGGTTGGACGCAACCAGGGGGAGGGGGGTGAACAGGATACCTGGCCAACAAGAAACAAAACTGCATCCTCCCCACAAAGATCACATGGAAACTCCTGCGACAGCTACATTTCACCGCATTCAGCCGCCTTTTATTGCACACAAGTCAGCAGAAACTGTATCTCTCACGTCCTCTTACGCCCTCCTTTTATCTGTGCCCTCCGGACCACGCTCACCCTGCAGCATCAGAGCTGCTGGCTCCTACCAGTCTCACATGTCATGCCAGAGTGAAAACACAGGAATGTGAAAATGTTACAAATTTCTTTTTAGAAAAATGACAATGAACAGGAAAAGATCTCCAGTAAGAGGTGGGTATTTGGTTGGTGTGGAATTGTTATTTTGTAATTTTGTCTCCTTTCATTTTTACAATATTGCATTATTGTCACAATATTGTTTTTTACATTCTGTGAGCATCCCTACACTTGTAGAAAAAAATATAGTGCAGCAGAATTTCAATACAGAGCATGGTTTACCATGCAGTAAGACCTCTAATTAATCTAATTGCAGTGTGCACCTTCATTAATTCTGACAAACTTACAATTGAAAACAATTTACAAATGCAGATGTTACAATTGTATCTATTCTTATGTAACATGAGAGTGACCTCCAAACATGAATTCCCATTTAGGAAACCAATAATTTTTCCAATATATTTTCCCATATCAAGGACGAAGGCAGTAAAACTGAATACAGGAACAAGCAAGGAAACAGTGGAACTCACTGATGGTACATCCGTAACACATCGTACAGGTAGTCCTTTTCAGCCTCATTGTCAATCAACAGCTCCACCTGCAAAATAACAAGACCTTTGAATTATTTGATCACTTCCCCATGCGTGCACACACACACACACACACACACACACACACACACACACATATACAGCAGAGCAGACTTCCACATGAAGTTCTCAGCTAAATTTCACAAGACAGGGTGACTGAAATCACTGTTAAGAGGGGGGGTGCTTACACTCATCTGTGCCTCAGAAATCTCCTTACCTGGTAGCGGCTGAACTGTTGCACTAAGGTTTTGAGGAAGCGTTTGGGCCAGTCATTAATATAGCACATCCCTTTCATGCAGAATCCGTGTGGCTGCCTGCTATAGAAGCAGAAATCGACCTCCAGGTGTCCATGTGGTTTGTGTGGTCAGCGGCACGCCAGGCTCAAACTGCCACCAGCTTTCTCTACTGCCACCTGCAACCTCCACCAGGCTGTGCACTGCCTCTTCCATGCCCCATGACAAAGGGGGGGGGGGGGTGGATTAGAGCAGGCAGTGTCATTTTACAACAGCACAAGCCTTGCCTCTGCCATGCACTGCAGAGAGAACCATTCATGCACTGGGGAGTCGAATGATATGGACAGAGGCCAGCTGCAAGCCTGGCCTATTGTTCAGAACCCAAAACATACTGCACCAGTTACTCCAAAGGTGTTTTGTGTCATTTTTGCACCACTGTAACCACATAGCTCTGTGTTCCAAGTTCCTGAACATCTAAAAAACAAGCACTACAGCACTTACTGAATGACTGAATCTGGGTAAAAATAAAAGTAGGAGTACCCATGCAAGTGTCTACGAATAGTATTTATTGCATGAATTTTAACATATTAGAACATAAGGAGCTGCCGTTCAGTTTTAATCACAAAATGAATATTCAGATTGAATTAATATTGCTCACATTTCTCAGTCTTTTCAAATGTTATACTTTATGGTTAGAGAAATACTATAATGTGATGGATTCCTTTATCACATTTGCATTACACATTTCAGATTTTAAAGGAAAAAAAAGCAATTGTAACTGTATTAACTAGAGTTATTCTGCAAGAGGTTATTTATTGTCTACTTCATATGAGTACAGAAGCAATGTGATCGGGTACACTGCATATGCTTTTTGAAGGCAAATTATTCTTCAAGATGTTATTTATTGTCTACCTCTTATGAGCACAGGAGCAATGCGATTGGGTACACTGCATATGCTTTTTGAAGGCAAAAAGTCTCCTTCCAATTAATGACTGGCCACAGGAAGCGCCTATTATTTACAGATTGCTGGTGTATTCAAGGGTTATTAAAGGAAATTATCATAACCACAGCAAAGAGGTAAAACTCATTCCTGAACACACCTCAGGGTGTGGACCACATGCTGCAATCTCTCATGCTGACCCATGTGAGCAACTGCAGCATTAACAGTGCACAGACTTTGACACTGCACACAGATAAAACAAAGCATGAGGAATCTTTATGACTGTGATATAGGTTTGCTACAGGATGTGACACGTTCAAATGTTAACTTCACTGAAAGCAGAAGCAATATAAAATGGTCAACTTAACTGAAGTGCACAGCAATCCTCTGCACATCCTGTACTCTAATAGCAATACTATTGATATTGAAAACATAACTGAAAAGAATGTACTGAATCAAGCACTTAAGCATCAGTAAATTTCTTACTTATATGACTTTAAATGATAAGTTGTGTATAAAGTAACATGCTTGTTTCTTAGTACTAGTAATAGCAATAACATTAGTATTAGTAGTGGGAATAATAACAACACACTACTACTACTACAACTATTATTATTGCACATAAGAATGCTAACACACATAATTATCATAAAAACAATGATACCAATCTTTATTAACTCTAGACAGTCAAGTGATCACTAATTTTGCATTTATAGTGATGATGTGAAAAGACAATTAATATCTGATCAACAATATAGAGGAGAAGAGGTGGCCAAAATTAGAGTCAATTCTGGGAACACAACCCACACACATAACCCACCCAGGCTGTTTTGGGTCACACAGGATGACATGGTGGCATTGGTTAATTACTTGGTCTGTCAGGAACCCTGCCCCCTATTGATCTATCAAGGCCTCTTCATCAGCAAAATGTGTTTTGCCAGGGAGTCTCCCTCCCATCCAAGCACTAACCAAGTTCCCCCTTTCCTTTACCCATCATGCAGAAGAAGCCTACAAGGTCATATCACTGCAGTCAGACGGCAGCTGCTTATTTCAGCTCTAACGTGACTCTACAGTTTTGTCTGTTAAGATGATCTCTCCATTCTAGTGCCTTCAGATGAAATTTTGAACAAAGTCAATTCAGTACCACTAATCGCATTTCTACGTACTGAAAATATATTTCATTAGAATAATCACATAATTGAAGCTCCAAATACACTACACCGCACACAGCTTGTGAATGAATCCTAAGGCAGTAGGGTGGCCAGCATGGAATAAAAGGCTCACAAAGCTTTCTTGTTGAGAGCCAAGTGGCCATAATTGTGCCCTGTGAGCAGCTATTGGTGTCACTCCAATTCAGACCAACAGTAAATCAACCCCCAGGCTTTCTGCCTCGCTGCACATCTCACACAATGCTTCTAAATCATCTGATTGTCAACGGCCCATTGTGGGAGCCTCAACAGAACCCCGACAACTGCCAGCTGAGAGATAAACAGATGAGATATAGTTAAATCGCTGCCCACTTTGATGGTTTTTAGTTTTTTTAAACACAGGACAGACACAAATACACCCAAAGTGCACTACTCTTGAAACGCTGCTGTCACCACGTTTGTACCGGGAACTACAAACAAGAGGCCTATCGGTTCACCTAGTGGCCAATCAGGAGCTACCGAGAGAGAACTAGGTCTGCTTACATCATAGTCATTTCAGGTACAGGTGCGGGCTTAAAATTTAAGGTAAATAAATTAACCGGGTCAATAGTAGTTCACCGATCTTGTGATCATCTTGTGAACACTGCATTATCTGTTCTCCAAAGTACGTAAAACCGTGCTATACTAAGAAAAAAGACGGCCAGCTTTTGCTAACATATTCCTTCAGTATCGTGGAGACCCTATCTTTTGTTCTGTGTTAGTCGACTTACATGAAAGCAAAACACCTTCAAAGCAATTTAACGACATATGAACAGACAGCACAACAATCTTATGTTCCAGTAACTGATCAGTTTACACATCGAAAACGTTCTGAAGCGTTTACTAAAACGCCCTTCCCCCATTCAAATGATAAGGGTTCATAGTACATCTTTCCCCTCTTCAAACTTAGAAACCATTATGCACTACTAATTGATTCTTACATTTGAAATATGCGAACACACGAGGATTTAAATCCTTTGCCAAACGTCTTACCTTGTGCCTGAATTCCCGTGCTACTTTTCGTTCCATCTTCAACCCAAAAGCCGGAGTCCGCTCTCTGTGTCCGCGTTTGGGCGTTCTTCCCTTAGTTACTGTGTGGCTGCGATGCGCCAGCGCTGGATGGAGTGTATCATACAGTGTCGCCCTCGTCTGTGCAGGTGCCGTGTAGCAACCACACAGACTCTGTAGGTTTTCTAACTTGCAAACCAGCTCCTCTCTTCGGCCAGATTCAGATTTACAGCCAATCTCGCTATGGTTGATATTTTCTAAGTATTGTGCAATAACCGTAATGCTTTTACGGACGCCATAAACAAGGAATTTAAAAAATTATATAATATATTTTTTATACTGAAAAGACAAGAGGCTATAGCTCATCTCATTTTTTGGTAGACTTTGGTAAAACAGGGGAGATATACCTTGTTTGTCTCGATAGACAGTTTACATCAGTACATTTCAAAATTCGTGCAAATATGTAATTCTGTATTTAAATTCTGTATATACAATGTGCATTTAAAATGCACATAAGATGAATACATGAACATGTATGAGTTAACGAGAATGAGAAAATGCTGTGATTGTATTTGATAGAAGCAAACAGCTTATTAGAGCAGGTTCATTTGATAGGTTTCAGTTCTCTCCAATGAGATTAAAGACAATCAAATCCGCAGAATTACAGTGCGTACTTAGTCCGACTATGTTTACAAAGTATGGCAAACTGTTTTAGCATTTTTCGTAGCGTTTTGATATCACGAGCTGTCTATTTGACATCAAGCCATCGACACTGCATTGCAACATTGTTTTGGTTGTAATCAGCACCTTTTGCTTTGAGTTAATATCAATATTAGCACTTTTCAACTGGGACTCTGATGGAAGAGAGAAAGCCTGTGTTAGGGTGCGAAATACGGGGGGTCCGAGACCCCTTGATTGACACTTGAGACCCCCTGAAAGCCTCAACAGCAAAATTTTTGGGGGTCGTCTCTGGAAAAATCTTTAACAAATTATTTGTCAGTTGCAATTGTCACTAAAATTGTCTTTTAACCCTTAAAGCCCGACAGACGCAGCCTGCGTCCAAATACGCATCCCTTCTTCTCGGTTGAATTGCTCACTAAGTATTCATTGCTAACAATGCTAGTTGCTTGTCTATGCGACGAAGTGTTGACAAGAAAAATAATTTTGAATTTACATCAAATTTAATCATAGATACAATCTGCATACAGCTCTGCGTCCATCTCCACACCAATTACTCTTGTTTGAATTACTCATGAACTCATGAACAACTATTGCATAGAAATGGAACACATATCACAAGGAAGAACGGAACCGGAGCTTTGTAATGATGCTAGTCACATACACTGATGAGCCAAAACATTATGACTACTCACAGGAGAACCAAATAACGTTGATCATCTCCAAACAAGGGCATATGTCAAGGTCTGTGTAGATTAGATGGTAAGCGAACAATCAATTTTCGTAGTCAACGTGTTGGATGCAGGAGAAATGGGCAGGAGTAAAGACCTGAGCGACTTTGACAAGGGCCAAATTGTTATGGCCAGACGACTGGGTCAGAGTATCTCTGAAACGGCAAGGCTTGTGGGGTGCTCCCAGTCAGCAGTGGTGGGTACCTACCCACAGTGGTCTGAGGAGGAACAAACCACAAAGCGGCGACAGGGTGTTGGTCGCCCAAGATTCATCCATGCGTGAGGGCAATGAAGGCTATCCTGTCTGATCCGAACTGACAGAAGGTCTGCTGTGGCACAAGTCACAGAAAATTTTAATGATGGTTACGGGAGGAATGTGTCACAACACACAGTGCATTGCACCTGGCTGCATATGGGGCTGCGTAGCCGCAGACTGCTCAGAGTGCCCATATGACCCCTGTCCACCGTCGAAAGCACCTACAATGGGCACACAAGCATCGGAACTGGACCTTGAAGCAGTGGAAGAAGGTCGTCTGGTCCGAAGAGTCCCGTTTTCTTTTAGATCACGTGGATGGCCATGTACATGTGCGCCATTTACCTGGGGAACTGATGGCACCAGGATGTACTGTGGGAAGACGACAAGCCAGTAGAGGGAGTGTGATGCTCTGGGCAATGTTCTGCTGGGAAACCCTGGGTACGGCCATTCATATGGACGTCAATTTGACATGTGCCACCTACCTAAACATCGTCGCAGACCAGGTACATCCCTTAAAGGCAATGGTATTCCCTGATGGCAGTGGCCTCTTTCAGCAGCATAATGTGCCCTGCCACACTGCACACATTGTTCAGGAATGATCTGAGGAACATGATGGATGGAGCACCATCATACCAAAAAAAAAAATCCTTCTAGGGGCAACCTACTTGGCAATAAACTAAATTCTGATTCTGATTCTGATGATGAAGTGTTCAAGGTGTTGCCCTGGCCTCCAAGTTCTCCAGATCTCAATCCGATTGAGCATCTGTGGGATGTGCTGGACTGACAAGTCTGATCCATGTCACAACTTACAGGACTTGAAGGATCTGCTGCTAATGTTTTGGTGCCAGATACCACAGGACACCTTCAGAGGTCTTGTAGAGTCCATGCCTCGGCGGGTCAGCGCTGTTTTGGTGCCACACGGAAGACCAACAGCATATTAGGGCGGTGGTCATAATGTTTTGGCTCATCAGTGTATTTGTACATACCAAAGTAATCACGTTATGAAGACAGATCAAACTTCTGCAAAGTAATATCTTTACTAATTTCTTCACCCATTTTCACACTCTTGCTTCTCGTTTGAATAAGTCACAAAGTCCCTATTGCTTCACAACGTACTGCATATCAAATTAAACAGCAGAACTTAGTTGTTCCTCTGTGTGAGAAAGTGTTGTCCAGTACACACACAATCCACACACTACATACTATTTATTTACTTATTTATCTACTATACACACCCCCCACCCCCCGCCAAATAAACCTCCCGTATTTTGCAACCTAAATGTTGGCAGGAATGGTTAAGGGGGACCTCCCGATTGCCATCAGGTATATCACACACTGCCTGTAATCCAATATCACTTCAACAAAAAAGGCCCAACACACATATGGCAAAAAATAATGGGAAACAGAAATGTGTGACAGTGTTGTGTAGTTGTGTCCAGCCTTCACACTTCCTGCTGAATCTAACATTTTATGATGAAGACCTTTTCCAAACCTACCACACAGAAATCAGCCATTTCCAAACCCAAGGAAATGTGCTGCAGAGCAACAGATAAACAACCCTGACAAACAACCCTACAAATAATACAGATAAACAACCCTGACTGTGTTGTGAAGAACAATGGTGGAGGGTCAATGTACTCCTGTAAAGCCTTGGGCCTGCACAATCTAAATAATAAGATCAGAGGGGACTCAGAAGGGAGGTTTATATATGCCTGTACTCTTGGGACAAGCGTAATTGACTCTGCCATCACTGACATTGATCCCTTCCATATTAATACTATCACAGGCACTGTCAGACCACAGACGCCATTATCAGACCGCTTGCAAATCAATATACACTTGACTCAGGAACACAGCCCTCTGAGCTGTACATGGTCTGCATCTAGGTGATGTTGCTTCTGTCATTATAATTATTATTACTAGATTACTCTGTTTAACTTACTGCATATATATACACCAGTCAGCCCTGGTGCTTCAGCCATTATCATGGTCAGTAGATGTGTTACTGGCCTCTTGTTGAGGGGAAACATGTTTTTGCATTACAGTATAATGACTGAGCTCCACAACTGTTTATTGGCACGATCTGACCTCAGGAAATGTGACAGCCTTTCTCAGTGCCAACAGCCTGATGTTTTTTTGCAGAGTAGAGCTCCCTTAATCATGGCCAATGTTGGGGTGTCGAACACCGGCATGCAGCCACTGAGCTGCTGCTAAGATGCTGCTCCAAGAGATTCGGTGAATGAGGTGTGCCTTCTCCAGACCAGCAACAGGAACTGAGCAGTTGGTCACAGGAAGGGAGGGGTACTCTCTGAAGGGGTAATGCTTTCACCTGAGTCTGCCCTCTAGTCATTTCCACTGAAAAAGAAAATTTGAATGTTGCCCATGATGATGAAACTCAGGGTCTGAGGGAGTCTGATGGTGGGAGCAGAGGTGGGGCAGAGGTGGGTCTCCACGTGCCCCATTCAGCCCCGCCTGCTGAGGTAAGGTGATCACTGTGGAAAAAAAATAGCATAGAATTTTTTTCAGTATGTGGAAAAATTTCTGCTGGCTTGCAGGGAAAAGGAGATCGTATGTCCCGCTGACAGTAGAGAAAACTTTGCATAGCAGATTGAGTAAAAGGTCTTGGATGGGAAAAAACTATCCAGATGACCATGTCTGGTTTCTCCTTCCTCTGTGTGGCTGTACCCAAATCTTGCTCCAGGTTTGGCTCCAAACACATTCTACATAAATACTGTATACCCCTGTTTCCTCAGTTATTATGATGGTTTTACATCACAATAACATGACACTGACAGAGAACGTCAACTGTGAAGTTATAATTTGTGTTTGTTTATATAGGGTGGATATAATTGGAAAAATTCAGATTGAACATATTGCAGTCTGTTTTTACAGTTGTCAGAATTCTCATCTGTGGGTACCTCAATTTAGTCTGATTGTGGCATCAATTCTCCTGCAGAGGGAGCAGTTGGGCCATGATAGCTGATATGAAAGTCTTGTATGTAGGTGAGAAGGTCTGAAACTGAATTTAGCATGGCATCACAGTATGACCTTCCATGGACTATAGGAGGTCTTGGCACCAATAAAACACAGCCTCAACATAGCACATTATGAACATAAAAAGCTCTCTCTGTGAGTCACTGACTTGGACTGACACCCCCATGGTAAATGCTTCATAACCATTTTGTTATTAAAATGTTTTACCGCCGCTACAATAGTGATTGTGTCATTGATGAAGTAACAGTATTTTTCATATTGAATGAATGAATTGTAAAATCCTGACACCGAAAAAAACAAGAAGGGATTACACTGCATTTCAAGATGTGTCATTCAGAGGTCCTTACCAGCTTGTCCCTCAAACTTGATGTATACATTGTCTTGTGAGCATATCACATTGAATGTGTTGACTATGTTTTGTGTATTGCCAGGCACTGACTCAGACTTCTCTCTGGGTGCTGGTTGAGATACGAGTCTTCCACCTGCTTAATAACCCTGCACTGCCCCTGCCTTGTGGAACTATGTCCTTTACTCAAACTATAACCACATGTAGAGCTTGTTAAAGCTCTCCTCAGATGCTGTGTTAATTCAATGTCACAGCGAATAGTATCACTGGGAAAAGCTTAAACACTTTATGAAATCACCCAAAGTGGATTGTCTTGTGACCAGAGGTGGACACCCCGGCATCAGAAAGTAAAAGTCCTACCATGTATTTATTATAGCCATGCGCTAAACAAGGTGATTTCACTAATTAGCTCCTCTACCTGGCTGATGAGTTGTGCTACTTAAATTCAGCTGGTGTAGTGCATGGGTGGAACAAATACTTGACAGGACTTTTACTTTCTGAGGTCGGGGTGTCCACCTCTACTAATTGACTCTCCCATGTCACCAGTGCTGGTATTTTTTTTTCTCAAACAAGTCATCAGTAACTGTTGGCAATGAACTATCTCTGTTAAGGTCACATATCTTACACAAACCTCACCCCTTCACTGTTAAAGGGCAGCATTTTTATTAAGAAGTAACAACAAGGTTGTTGCTGTAATGAGAGTATTTTAAAACCATGTTTTATGATGATTTATTTTGTTTTTGGGTTGTGGCAGACCACAGTAACTTCTTCATTTGGCTTATCACTAAGCACAGCAGTACATCTGTCTACCAGAAGCACATGATACATACTCTTGCTCTTATGTGCAGATCACATCATTGTGGTAATATATTGAGTGTCTCAGAAATTGAATGCTTCACTCATCTTTTTAAATTCAGCCTCAAGCCATAATCTGTGGCATGGAAGCACATGGCTGAGGTTTAAAAGTCTGCCACAAGTGATCCATTTGCCCCACTTCTTGCTCTTTGTTTCTTCAATAGCAGAGCTTATCTCACAGTTGCTTTATCATTTATTGTCAGGCATGTAGTCACCAGTTGCTGTTCAGCTCAGTGCTCTCCACAGTGCTGTCTCAGCACCTGTGGCTGCCAGTGCTGCTGCACCCCACCCCCCACCCCACAAAAACACCACATCCCCCTCAACTCTTCCCCCTCTACTGAAGGACCCGTGATGCCTTGAGGGCCACTATCGGGGACTCTGGAGTGATGGTGACAGAGTGATTCCCCCAATGATAATCACTCTACCGCTGGTGAATGAGCTTGGGCCCAGGGGCTCAAGCTCTGAGAAGGTGTAATAGCTGGCAGAAAGTCACCAGCATCTCCCAAGAAGTAGACAATATGACTAGGCTAAGAGAGTCTCCCATTCCCTCCATACATGCCTTTGCTCCCATTCCAATGTTCCCCTGCCCACATAACCACAGAGACGTGCATGGTCAGGGTATCTCCCCCATACCTGACTGCAGGCACAGAGTGCCATATGGTCACAGATACTCCGAAAATGAACCTTCAGCTGTTCCTCAAAACTATGTAATGGTTTGCGTGAATTATCAAAATGTTAAACATTTAAATGTCCTATTTGTCTTCAATGCCATTCAGATGCATACTGTTCCACCAATATGATTCCAAACAGGTTAATTGTTTAATGTGTAATTGTCAGCATCTGTGTATGAACCAGCTATTGGTTAACAAGCCACACCTGCTGTAATCAGTAAGCATTAAATGCAGGTGCAAGGCTGCACAGATGAGCTCTATGTGGGAGAACTATGTGGCCAGGCTGGGTCCTGGGTGTCAGCTGCTTCCACAGGTCCTGCACCCTGACCGGACACCAGCATCAGGTCTGTTGCTGCTGACACTGTACAAGTAATAACTTTAGAGTACTCCTCCCCGGAGATCAAAACAGTACACCACCCATTGAAACTACCATGGCTCAAATAACACCCTACTAACCTTCCCCTCTCAAACAGGCTGACACCACATCAGAGGCTGCTGGAGGGGTAAAAAATGTCAGAACCCATTAAGTGTTACACTGTTAGCTGCCACAGCCTCTGGGAGATTGACAGCTTCTCTTTGCTGCCTTTAACTGTCACTTAGTGACCCTAACTGCCGTGAGTCGGACATTCTGGTTGAGGTGACTGGACCCCCAGTATGTTGTGACCTGGCCTAAAGGGGCACTCATGACCAATTGAGCAAAGCAAACCACCTTATCTGTGGCAAATTTCTGCACTGACCTCATACAGTTTTCTTGTTCAGAGACTTTATACAACACCCTTCAGGTGTCATCATATCCTTCATTAAATAGTGTAGTGATCACACTTATCAGAGAGGCGGATGTCTGGGACAGGTTTTAGCAGGTCATTTTTGCCTGGTTGTGACACCCTAAGCCTTGTAGTGATGTGGTGATGTCACTGTGTCATATCATTTACATGTTGTGCTTTAATCTTAATAGCATTTCCCAAAGTTAGTTTGTTCACAAATAGTGAATTGTACCTTTAAAAAGAACAGAAACTTGCACAGACACACAGTTAAGTTTACATTCTTTCCACTACAAGGGTTCATTTTAGCAGATGCTTGTCTATTATGTACGAGAACATAAAATGAAAAGTAATGGTGAGAATGTGTAACAAACTTTATTAGGCAGCCTTTTGACTGCCTAATAGTTGACACCAAACAGATACAGGAGGTGCTGTTTAGTGAGAGTTTAGAGGTGCTACTTCACTAAGCCATGTTAGATTTGTTAGTGATCAAGGTTTCACTGGTGTGTGCTGTGACATCACCTCTGTGTAAATGTGAATTATCACCTCTACATGAGCCACTGAAATAGTCATGAAAAGGAAACTTTTTCTTCCATTTTCCAGAAGTGTGAGGTTAAGTCAAAGGGGAGCAGCATGAATCTCGACCCTGTGTCAGCCCCCTGCACTGTATGCTACTTACTTTCAGAAAAGCAGCTGTCTTTCTGAAAACAATGCACTGCACATACATCACATCTCTCTCAAATACCCCTGCAAAATATATGGGGACCTTTGTTAGCACAGGGTTAATGACAGACCCAGAGGGTTTGGGGAGGAGGGGGGCTGTGAACCCTTGCCCACAGTTGCACACACTCCACACTATATGGCCTTAATCCCTGCAGCAGCAGTTCTAGCATAGTGCATGCTGCAGCTGTCCCACACTGGAACATTGGGATATTGTCCTGCTCTCTCTCAGCTGTAGAACAAATGTCCTGGGGCAAATGAAAAAACAAGGTGCTCAAAATCCCTCAGCTCACTGTGGCCAGGCGTGGGGGGGTTACATGCATTGAGTCAAAGTGCCAAGGCAGCTGGGGACTGTAGGGTGGAGCCAGTGTGTCAGTGGTGCTGGGGAGAGCAGTGGCCTTTCATGGGATTCTGCAGGTTCAGTCTGCAGGATTTTAACACCCCAACGAGCAACAGAAAGCTATATGCACTCATAGTGCTGGGAATTCCTACCAGTGACACAATTTGCAGGCTTGTTGTACTGTCATGCGAAAGAATTGGTCTGGCTCTGAGTTGCAGAAAACAGTTAAAAAGGGTTCCAAAACTGTCCACTTACTGATCATTATTATTAGACATTTACTAGCATAGGGGCTTTTACCCTGGGTGGTATACATTAAACACAGATCCTACAGGAAGGCTAAGAAAGTGATACTTTATTATCTCTACCTAAATGCACACTGTTCATGAGAGGATGACTATAATTTAAAAGCACAATATTTTAAAATAAGTACATAAGTCTGAGTATCCTGTGCCCCATTGCCTATGGCACTCTTCTTATCACAAGGAAAAAAAAGAGGAGACATCATCACTGCATTATCACCTTTGGTGGGGCCTGTTTGTGTGGATGCCCCAGTAAGTCAGACTGTGATGTGTTCACACATAGGTTTATGGAGCCTAGGCAGCATCAGGGCCAGTGCTGGGGAAGTAGGGGTACAGGCGACTGCAGAAACATGGTGACTGTAATTTGGCTGGTCCCAGAGCACAGGGCTGTTTTCAGCTCTCTTTCCCTGTGTCTCACAGTCATCAACAGCTGCAGAGAAATAACGCCAACCCTAAACTGTGAATGACCAATACAAAACTGCTTTTGTTACTTGTGTGCTAACATACATACACTTTCAGCATAATGGTTTTGCTTAATTTCACCTTTTATAAGGAAGAACATGGTATTTTAGTATTTAGGCAGCATTATTCTGTGACATACAATGAGCTTTAAAGCAAGTTTGTACATGAAAAAAATAAAGCTTTCATGCTGTTAAAAAATAAAGCTTTCAAGCTGTGAATACACCAAGGGTGGAATTCTTTAACACATTAAACTAAAAATGTTAGCTTACCTTACCTAAAATACCCACTGTTACAAACTTGGCATTGATATTTAGCTATAAGGCAGAGAGTCGTCTAACATAGGTCAACAGAACACTTATCTTTCCCAACTGTTAATGTGTTTCCCAAATGATAAATTCACTGTAAACAAATGATCCAAGTATTCATTAGGCTGGCATGCCTTGGGGGTGACTGTCAGGGTTTTTCCAACCTTTCAAAGGCTGCATATCAATCAACACTGCCCCATATAGTCTATTTTGCAACACTGTTTGAGCCCATAATGACATCAAAGCTATCTCCAGCTTCAGTGTTGTGCAATTTACAGATGATGGGAGGAAACATTTTTTCTGAAATTTTATCCAATGCAAGGATTTGCAGCTCACCCTATTTGATGGCAATAGAGTTGATATTGTTTTTCATGAAGCGTCCAAGTCTCAATGACCTCATTAAAACTCATTAAAGCCCTGCCTATGGGGAAGAGAGATACCCATTTTTCCTGGCAGCAAGTAGTTATATCACCCAGCAGTATAGCAGCTCTGTGCTGAACATCCCCACTTGATCACTGTGGCCTTGGATTAAAGCCCATGTGAGCAGAGGGGTTAAACTGTGGGGCTAAGCCCCTTGGCATGAGGATGCAGGAAAAGACACAAGATTCCCCTGCCATGAGGATCTTGGTTTTGAAATTTTATAGCAGACCACAGCATGAGGCCCCAGTTATAGAACACACAGCGAGCCAAGTTCAGGCACAGACCTTCCCACCCCCACCCCAATCCTGCCATGCACACGCTCAGGAGATAAAGAAGGGGATGATGTCTGCTTTTGTCACCTCTCACCAAGAGTGAGCGATACACCCTCTATGTGAAATCAGAGAGACGAAACACACATCATCTTACGACGAATTACAAAACAAGTTGCCTGTCAACAAGTTGTGGATGAAATGCGCACGAAATGAACACAGATGACCTCTGAAATCAGCTACTCTTTCATATTCTGATGTGATGTGAAATGTTGAAGTGATACCTGGTATACATCATCAGGGATTACCATAGCTCAGGGTTGGACAGAGCAGGCTAGCGTTCATGGATTCTTACACAATTATTGCCCACAGTATACACCCGTTCGTCTAAGGAATTTAATATTCACTCCTGTGAGTGGTAACTGGGGAGTCACCCAGGGACAGGAGACACCGATTGTCACAACCATAGCACAGTGGTACCTTCTCATCTCCGAGAACAGATGTGAGAGGTTATGTGTTTAGCACTTGGTGTTTCTGCATAAATCATTGATGTGATGTTGGCTTCAGGCAGTAGTGTCAGATTTCTGGCCACACATTCTCATATGGAAGAAAACAGCTGCAGTGAACACCTCCAACTACAAGGGGGCAGTGCAGGAATTCACGCCAAATGAAAAAAGCCCTTCCCTTTGAGTCTAAATGCTTTTGCCTTGTTGTTATAGGTCATTGTGTGTAGATTGACAGCCAAAATGAATACACTTAATCCATTTTAGATCAAGTCAACGGTGGGCAAAAAGTGAAGGGGTCTGAACACTTTCTGAAGCCATTGTATTATGCTAAACAATATTCAATTTTAAAGTGTGGATGTGTCAAGATAGCTATATGAATGGACTATATTCTGCAGATGTGCACATATTGTAATATATATTTTGTTCAAAAATAATAAAATAGTAGGCTTATTTAATATGAGTGCTGAATTATTTTTTTGGCAAGTAGCCCTGGTATAAATGGAATAAACCACGACTGGCGGTGCAGTGCTGTGGAAATAAACCACTTCAGGGTGGTTAACCACATCACATCACCCTGTCGTGGTTTATTTCCATAGAACTGCACCGCCCGTCGTAGGTTATTCCCTACATATTCATTATATATTTGCCTTACGAAAAAACAACCAATAAAAGACAAGTCCAAAATGCAAAATATCTAAAATAGTCTTAGGTGAGCTCATGTTGTGGCACTCTGAACACAAATATATCCTTGCCTTTCAATAAAATTGATTCCATTATTTAACATAATGTAAAGTGACTTTGTAGTAATGTAATGGAATGTGATAGCATGGTACTCTCCTCCCTTGTACTTCTTTGAAGTATTTACAATTTGTGAATAAATATCATAATAATCATATCTCTAATAATCATACTGTGGTCCCAGAATTGGTAATACATGCTTGCCTACAGTAATCAAATGGTCGCCTGTTGTTATGAAAAGCACAGCCAGCCGTACTAGAGAGCAGAGCAGCAGTCTGACTTGGTGAGTGTGATGAGACTGCAGCTCTACTGTACCTGATTTAGTGCGCCCTCTGATGGCAAAAGAAGGAGAGAGTCTACTGGAGCCTGTGAGTAAGGCTGTACCAGTGCTGCCGTGATCAGTTGAAGTGATCACATTATAGGCTACTCTAAATTATAGAAGAATTTGTTGTGCATGCATTTTGTGCAACGCATTGTTGGAATTGAGCAACATTTTGTTTTCTGTTTTTGGTTTATGAAATTTGATCTTATGAAACTCAACCACTTTTATTTCTTGTCATCGCTATGATATATTAATTTGATCTCAATATTTCAAGTTCTGGACAATTTTGGAATTGAATAATTATATAGCAAGTTATTTGTACAGCATTATTCATTAGCCATTATGTTTGGGCAATAATAAAAATTGGAGTTGTTGCTGTGCTGAATGTTAATATTGCATGCCAGACAGCTTGTCTTCTTTTTCCATGTACTGTTTGCTGCAGAAACAGGGCATTAGCACAGGGTTCACACCACAAGACAGTACACAAACATGTGGACACACAGCAACACACACACACACACACACACACACACACACACACACACACACACACACTCACACACACACACACACACACACACACACACACACACACACACACAGCAACACACACGCACACACACACACACTTAAACACAAATACATGCACTTTGTCTTGAGTGAGTCATAGAAGTAGAGACATACTGCACACCAAAAGCTCCTCTTTCACCTATGAACTAGGGACTTGGTTTGAGTTGAGGACTCTATGTGATACATTCATTTTTTAGCTACTTGGGGCAGACGTACAGCGGTGTTTATCAAAGCTCCATACGTGCTCAACCTGATCTCAGCATTCATTAAACTGCCATCTTATCTGAGTGAGACGCAGAAAGAGAAAGGTCACATGCCTGTCAGAGCTCTGATCCCTGTGCTGCTGAGCGCTTTCTGACACTGGAGACAGAAATAGTGCCATGGGCCAATACATCAAGTTAAGTGGACCAGAGGTCAGTGGCAGATGATGATATGGGGGGGCGGGGGGGGGGGGGGGGGGGTGTTTGCCATAGAATGGGATAGACCTGTCATGCTACCCTACTGTCCCTCACAGATTTCCAGCTTTCAAACACATATATATCATATAGCCTGTTGTTGAAATGTTGTTGAAACCTTTTAAACCTTTTCCATCCATCCATGAGGTATGAGGTTTGTATTACAAATTTTCAATTACTTCACTGTAAGGGCCTTATATAAGAGCGGCAGGTTGTTGTAGCTCTTATATAAAGTGACATTTCTCAGTTTAGTCCCATCTGGTCCTCACAGGAACTGCTTGCCATATTCAATTGACTATTTCCCAATTGTTTTCTTCACGTTTTGCTCCAGCATGCCAAAATAAATGCTTCTACATATACTTAGAAGAAAAGGCATGATTCAGTGTGTTATGATTTTGTTTGATTTTGTTTTCACTGATCAATCATAATTACAAGAAAAAGTATAATGCAGTGAGAACCTTTTCTCACATGCCCAGTTCCTCTGAAGTGAGTCCAGTATTTTGTGCTCCCTCTACTGGCTCTCAGAAATGTCATCCTTCAATCAGAGATGGTACATGTGATTTTCACAGAGGTGCCCTTGTCAGAGTTATTTCTTATTAGTTATAAGAAAATCCATGGCCACCATCTGCATAGGTTAGTCACAGATGACAGTGTTGTGTAACAGGTGAGGAACCGGGGAGGTTTAGCAATGTGCTTAACCTGAATTGCTTGAGTAAATATGCAGCTGCACAGTGTAAGTGGATAATATGTCAGACGTAACCTTTGCTAGTCTCCTTAGATGAGGATAGTGGCCAGTGCATTCATACCATGGGTGTTAGTTGCAGCCGTTCAGGATTGGTACCTTGGAAGCTGCTGCCTCTGTGCATCGTTAGCATGTCACTGTGTTGGTTTGTGTAACACTAAGACATCAACAATAGGACTGCAGGTATGCAGACCATAGCTGGAAAGATGAAGCTTCTCTTTACATGCTATATGTCATTGTTTCCTACTAAAGTCAGTAACATTGGAAGTTTTAGAAGAGAAAGAAGTCTATAACAATGTATATATACATATATATGCTCAATGCAAGATTATGGAAAGTATGGGGTACCAGATGATGTTTCATTACTTTAGAGTTAGGAGATTTACATTTCAAACATGCTCTAAATGTTTGATGTAGTTATGTTATGCAATTAAGTAAATGTTTCATATGTTAAACAAATATTTCATGCATTTAGCAAAGTCTGAAATATTAAAGTGTTTAACACATTTAAGTGAAGAAATATTTCATAATGAATTGAACTATCGTAATGTAAGAAATGTTGATACTGTGGAAAAACTTTCTGTAGCATCAACATTTTTTGTATTTTATAAACTGAAAGTGGTTTACAACCTGCTGGTGCAAGAGAAAAGCTAGCTCACATCTGGGATAATTGCAAAACTTAATGTAGCAACCTCGGCTTCAATAAGGGATGTCTAAACTCAGTTGAAAAAAGCAACTAATTATATGTACATTACATTTTGCATTACATTACATCATTTAGCAGACGCTCTTACTCAGAGCAAATAAGTGCATCACTATGCTAAGAGTGGTTATCAAGAAGTATTTACAAGAGGTCAGAATGATACTGAGTTAAGTGCTAAACTAGTGTAGAGTGCTTTTTTATAGGAAATAGGGATAGATAGGATAGATAGAGATAGATAGAGAGGGAGGTAGACTAGAGATATAGCTTGAAAAGATGAGTTTTCAGCTTTCTCTTGAAGGTGCCCAGGAAGTCTGTTGTACAAATCTCATACAATGTCACATTAGATGATTGCTTAAAATGAAAAGGAGCAGCAGGGAGATAAAGCGGTTAACTGTTGTCACCAGGGACTCAAGGACAGGACCTAAGCATTCATTAGCATGTCCCTCCAGTCCATGCACACTGGAGAGTCAGTGCAGAAACTGTGTGGTTGTGTGTGTGTGTGCATATGCAAATTTGTGTCTGTGTATATTTTTGTGTGCTTGTGTGTACGTGTGTGTGCATTTATGTATGTGATGAAAAAGCATGAAATAAGAGAAACCTTTGGTAAATGCAGCTTCATTAGGTATCAGTTTTTGCTATTTCCCCTAGGAAAAGTATATATGCTATACTTTAATTCTTCTGCACCCTCCAGTCTGCTGTCTCCACCTCCATCACCTGTTACTCCAAAACCTATGTGAGTAAGTGTAGGTGTGCAATATGTCTCTACTTCTACTACTATGTCTTTACATTCGTTTACAAAATACTTTTATTTCAAGCATCAGGGAATTCTTATCTTATTTCCAAATCAAAATACTCTTATTTTTAATTTTATTTTTACTACAAGAAAACATTGGCTTTCCTTTATGTCATTTTCATACAATTCAGAAGTGGTAATTGGTTCACCTGGATTTTTGAGCCTCTGTTGGAGTAGAATAGATGAACAGCTGGTGCATGGTTTGGGTGAAGTGTAGTTATGTGTGATGGGGGGGGGGAGTTGGAGCTGTCAGTTGCCCAATCATTCATCAGCTGAGGAGACACAATTTGCCCTTCCCTCTCTCTGTTGGACAAAAGTTCTTCCTCATAAGATGCCGAGGGTTCAAGGGTTTATGTGGCGTGAGGAGAATCTATGTAAAACATGTATGGAATTTAATAATCACAATCATTGTCATTTTTGACAAGGTTATGGGTGAAGCTGCTATGCAAATTAAGATAAAGAATTTTCTGTGAGAGATTTTCTGTAGTATATGTAACATGATTATAATATTTATTTCATTTATATACCATGTTTTATACAGATTTTTGCCTTAATCCAAAATAAACAGAACATGTAATAAACCAATAGAATAAATGTAATAAGATAAGATTAATAGAACCCAATATTAAAAAGATACATGAAAATGTTAAATATAGCAAACAACATTAAACTGGTTCTAAAGGATTCGCTAAATTGTTTGCCCTGTACTTAAAATTGTGGATACAAAGAAACACAAATAAACTGACACAATCTCAATGAAGTCTTTTAATTGCTCGTAGGCCATTTGTGTCTACATTGACTAAGTGAAAGTGTTATAGGTTTTTAACTGCGATCAGTTATAGACACCTTGGTGTTATTTTTGTTGCTGTCAGGATCCTGACAAGAAAAGCAAGTTCCTTCAGTGTCAGAACTTCCTACGGCTTTATGTGTGTCAATACTTCAAAGGGGGTCTTAGGTGTGAATGCGAGCATCCCCAGCACAATGGCTCACTTAGGACCTACAAGGCCTCCAGTCAAGGCTCACATCTTGAAGAAATTAAGGGGAGTGACAACCCTTATTCTGCCCAAGATTATACCAAAATAACAAACATAGGGGGGATCTCATTTCTCAGTGTTTGCAATTTACATCACATTTACACACAGACTCAGGGTAAGACTTAGTGACATCACCTCACTGGAAAGCCACCATGCAATTTAACTGCAGTGGACTTTGTGCTTAACTTTAAGGAACACATTTTAAAAAGTGCAAGGGTGAAAAAAGTATTGAGTGTTACTTTTTCTTGTTTCTTATGCAAGGATATGAGTCTATGAGTCACTGCAATTTGTGAACAGTATTGCGTAAGAAAGTAAATAATCTGATGCTTGTCTATCAATGTTGGAAACAAAGTGCATTCCTCTCAAATTGAATCAAAGGCTGAGTCTCCTTTGGACTTTCTATGTAGTCCTGAACTCACAGAAAATGGAGATGAACGTTATGGGCCCTAATAAAGTTTCAAAATAATATAACAAATTTTGCTCTCAATTTAATAGGTCAGTCAGATATCAGTTGGGGTTACAAATGGCAATAAGCCCTCCTTGGAAATGCAGTTGAAAACTATGTTCAACAGATACTGTATTTCACCTAAGATATATAGTCTACAAAGTATGGACATTTCCTTTCTGTAAAATATCTAAAATATGTATATGTATATATGTAAATTGAACTATTGCAATACCCTATTATGGAGCATTACAAATGTCCCCATGGACAATGCCCTTTAGTTTATTCAAAATATTGCTGCTAGGATCATTACGGAAACAAAAAACAGGACCAGGTTAAAACAGATTTCCCCTTCCTTTACGGACTACCTGTGAAACACTGGGCTGATTTCCACTTACTGCTGTTAACATATAAGGATATTAGACGGGCTTTTTTGCACATACTTCAGGATTGTATTGCACAATAGAGGCTGGCTATTCTGTTACTCCAAGAATGGTAAAAGAGCATTTTAGCACAGTTCTACTATGGAGGGGAAATATCTTGTACCTGACACCACTTCTGTACAGTGCAAGAATCAGTCACAAATCCTCACCTTTAAGTCTATATTGAAAATGTAATTATTTAGTGTGTCCTGCAGTCAGCGTGGGAGCTCAGATGTAGGATGACATATGGTTTTGTGAATATCAGTCTTACTGTTGCTTCATGGTTAGTGGGTCTATCTCCATTTTGGGTGGGTCTTGCTCCTAATGGGTCAGGAACAGTCTCTGTTTGCCTTAATCATGGCCACACATCTGATCCTTGCTTCCTTGCACACCACAGTCCAACCCTGCAGGGACAACATATTACACAGTGTGCTCAGTTCCCTTGTCATCTTATCTTATATTCTCTCTCTTTCCCTCATTCTCTTTGTTTATCTCTTTCCCACAAGCCATGTGAGCAACATGTGCACCTGCAGCACATCCTCTAGTGAATAAAAAGAGAGCTACCATGGACCTTAGACCAAACAGAAACCTATCAGAATCAATCACTTGGTAAGTGGGAGACTCTGTGAAGACATAAGGGAAAAAAACAGCAGTGTACAAAAGACCATCAGTCCTGAATACAGCACATACAGCCAGGCTGCTCTGCCCACTTAGGGTGTGTGGCTTTATTGTTGTGAGTGACAGGACTTTAGTCTACTACTGCTCATGATTTTCTCTCGCATCTCTGCAGGTCACTGTGGGCCAGCGGACTTTGGAATTATTCTCAGATATCAGCATAATTTATCCCTAATGCAATAAATTGGATAGTTACTGTCCAAGCTACTCAGGAAGTTTTTTTTCCCAACTTTGGCCACTGACCTAAAATTCCTGGTCTGGTATCACATTGCACACTGATTACAAAGTTGGATGCAGGAGAGACACTTGCTGAAATGACAGATTCATCCAACCTGTCCTGGAAGGCTACATCGTGCCACTTTCTATTAGCGGAGCTAACTTTTCCATCTGCCTCAATCAAATCAGCGACTGAGTACAAACACCAAGTACACAACTGTTTTCACACTTATGGTCAATGCCATGCCCACTTTTTCAAAACTCTTAACACAGTGTGCCTAACAACCATGCATATGAGCACATCAGTTAATCTTTTGTGCAAAATGCACTACAAACACCAAAACACTTCATAATACACCCAAAAGTGACTCGTGCTGCCATAACTATAGCAAATGTTCTCTCCCAGCAAGACTACTTTGTCAGTCAAAATACAATGAACTAAAAAACACTACTTTTCCTTTCTAGTACAGTAAGTGAAACAACAACACATGATACTACCACTAGAAATCTGTTGTTACCCTAATGCTGAACCATGGTGTCCTCTGTATTTTGGGTCAAATTTTTATGAATTTCACATTTACTGCAACATTCTCCCTTGCCTTGAACCTTTAGAAAAAAATCTTTAGCATACTTATCCACCCCCACAATCCCCCACGCCTCATAAATATTTGAAGCCAAGCAGTTATCATGACACCAAGAACAAACTTTTTGATCTGTTGTTTTGCCTGTCACAATACTGTAAATACCACTATTGAGTGTGGTAAATTTACTATAGTTGCATTCTTGGGTCACTTTCTCTCACTGATAGCCCATGATTTACATAATACAGCGGTAATAGTAGAAAAATCTCTTCAGCAACAACTACATCTATATTTTGCCTATATGCATGCACATTTCAATGCAAATATGACCACTTTCGTATAGATGGTAACAAGGCTGCAAACAAAAAACTGAATAAACTTTCTTCTAAAATCTGAATATTCTGTCTTATTTCAAGCATATAGTTTCATTTGTCTGTCAAAATGCAGCATATTTCCATCTACAGTGATCTAAATTTTGTTAGGTTTTGAACTGAAAGTTAGGTTTTGAACTGAAAGTTAACTGTTTTGAAGAGAGTATCTTAATGTCTACAAAAGTTGCTGTTGCTGCTGCTGTTACAGAATTTTGCTGGTGGTGAACATTGACTGAGAGAGGTATTCATGAATTTCAGAAGAAGTGGTAATTGAATGCATTTTGTATCAAAGCAATGCAAAAGTATACAGAGTTTAGTTCACATAGTCTACTAACATGGTGGTTGTGTTAAGTGTTTTGAAAAAGTGGACATGGTATTGAGACACGTGTGAAAATGATTGTAAAAAACTGTAAGTCACTGATTATTCATAAAATATAACACATCTGGACCCTTTTTTAAATTACACTGATCATGTTGGTAAATTGATTTAAGGGAAGGAGTTCAGCCCATTTCTCACCCAGGGACATGACTGTACAGTTACAGCATCTTACTCATCGGCAGAGAATCACAGCCAAACTGTGAGCCTCCCACTCTGTATGAGTTAACTGTGAGTCCTTCAGTATAAAAAAGCCATGGTGTGTTGTTTTATTTTCGTCCTGGTCACAATTTCACAAGTCTTTCCAGGCTGACCAGTTAATCCCCGTAGTTGAGCATCTGGCAGACAGCTAATGCACAACCCAGCAACCCAGATGAGTCAGAGCCCAAATAAAAGGCAGTGTTGAATAAGTGCAGAATTCTGGGCCTGGAGGTGGTACCTGGACTTCATCTCACTTTAATGAGATGACCTTAATTACCTTTCAATAAACACGGCATAGTAAAAAATGGAATTCATCTACATTTTTAAATAACAGTTAAAACAGCAAAATTGAAATCCATTGATTTGCAGTGAGAGGAAGTCATAACCTTGATTTACTAATGTTGGACTCATATACTTTACACTGGTTGAAGCAAGTCACATTGACATCCTTGACTCCCTGATCTGAAAAAAAAGTCATAGTGATTTGCTAATGGAGAACAAAGGCTTTTGGAGGGATCCACAACAGAGACAGTGCCACTTGGGATTCATGAAGCCTCACTCTCCTTCATCATTATCAGACATGTTGTTGCCTAGATACAATATTTGTATGGGGGACAGAAATGACTGCCACAAATAAAATATAATCCTGCACAGTGCTACAAATAAATGTAAGACATAAACCAAACATTTTTTCCTTACTTGCATTTCAAAGAGTTTCTTCTTATAATGTCCTGAATTCTTTATAAATCCACAATTATCCTAATAAATAAGTGTGTGAGAGATATGAACACATACTATATGCAATCTTGATTTCATCTGTGGGTAAAAAAAGAATGAAGGAAATGTGAAGATTTTTTTCCGTGTTTACCTTTAGCCATTATGACGTCTCATATTCTCAGGGTAACGTCATGGGTTGTTCAGGGAGGGGATTACTCCACCAATTTTCACACGACGAAATAACTGGCTCATTGAAATGGAAATATATACTCAAGTTTGGTTCTGAAACGATAATTAGCCCACCCCCTAGATCTGACATTTCGGAAACAAACGTGGGGAGTTCCAAATGGTAACATGTTCTTCACACATCCCTTTTTTTTTAGTGTCTCCTCAGGTTCCAGATGACACCAGCGTAAAAACCTCTCGGCCTGGCCTCGGGAGGGCCACTGGGAAGGCTCCATTTTGTAATGAGAGAGCAGTGGGCCTATCTCCTGTGGAATGCTCAACCGCGGATAAAATGTCAGATGGTATATTAAAGCAGTCAGGAACTGGGCTGCAGCCAACAGGCTAATGCCTCGAGGTGGCTTTATGCTCTTCTCTGAACACGAAAAGACTGTCTTCCCACTGTGCTCATCACTTATATCAAGAATCCCTTTCCTGTTCTTTCCATGCAGACAGATTTACTACATTAACTGGTGTATTTTAAATTGACCTAATATACCCACACCTAGGCTGGACCTTCTTAATGGGAACTAAGAAGGTGCTGTTCAACAGACACTGTTCTTCTAGTGGTAAAATGCCTTTAGCCACACACAACTTGCACAGTCATGGACCTCATTATTGTACAACCTTTTAAATTGGGGACTATGCCCCATTTAACATCAAGTCTAATCTTCAGGTATAGGGGGTGCAGGTGCTCAATGTGTTTTCTTTTTCAACTAGGCTATGGAATCAGTGCACTGCAGGATGCCTTATATAAAGGCAAAATGTTTATGTGAAACATAACTCTGTAAGAGGAAATGAAATAAGTCTAACTAAAAGTCTGAGAGTGCCACACTGTCCTGTCAAACAGCTCCAAAATCATCATTACCAAATTCTAATTTCCTAATGTTGTTAAACTAGGAATTCACTTCAGAAGAGAAAGGATCTCCTAAATCCTAACTTTGGGATGGTTCAACAAATTGATTGTTTAAAAGAAAATATCTGACACAGTAATTTAAGCCACAGTAGCCAGCAGTGTTATGGCCTTGGCAACTGTTAAAAAAGGCAACTGTACTGCAACATTTCCCCTTTGCTGCATGTGGCTGTGCAGGGGGTGTGCTGCTCTGAGCAAGGATACCCTGTCCTGGGCAAAGTAGGCTGGGGTGCTAGGACTGAGTGAGGGTCAGGTATGGACCGGTCAGGTGGTGTTATTTACGAGTGGCAGCCGCTCTTGGGCCTGCAGTTGCCAGGGGCACCCTGGGCCCTACCATGCCCTGGGGAATAGGAAGTTGGTCATTAGGTCAATGCCTGATGGGAGCGATCAGTGAACAGGTGGGCAGTGCGGGGCTTCATGGAAAGCACCCAGGACTGGCCACCCCTGCCCCTGCTGTCAATCACTGCTTCTGTTTGTGCTGTGCTGGGGAAGAGGTGTGGCTAGTGCTTGTTCAGATCTGCAGTCCACAGTTTTCATTTTGGTTGTCTGGGAGGAATTCAAAGATCCACTGTGGTGAAGGTTGCCAGCAGGAGAGCCAGTTTGGTCTGATTATCCTCTTTACTGGCACTGACTGATAATCTGTCCTGCTAACATGTAGTGCAATTCCACAGGCTAGGGAATACCTGTGACAAGAGAGAGAGAGGCTTCATAACCCACAACATGGGTGGAGTGAGTATGTGTTATCTCTGACTCAACCCAATCAATTGGATTATTTTGATACTGTAAGAAACAAAGGTTTCTTACAGTTTCATTGGTTTATCAGAGCTGGTGATTCACAGCACATGGTAGCTCCACCCATCGTGGTGTTCACAAGGCACCATACTATTTAATTGAAAGGGGTTTAAAATGACATATTATTCAGCAATTAAATAATAGATAGTACCTCCACACTGATAGAAAACTTCACAATGTTTCAATCACAATGGGGTTTCTGCCATCTGTCCAACTGTCCGACTATATAATTTATTTTTCTATGAGACCTTGGATAAAGATGCCAAGCAAATGAAGTAAGTCGATGAATAATAATGCACAGGTACATTGCAGTAAATTTGTGTTTTTGTTTTTGTTATCAGTCTTGTTAACAGTCTCTTACAACATTATTACAATGTTATGGCATTAATAATATCAAGCAATAAAATTAATCTGTATCTTGATTTGTTTGTTTCCGACCTCTCAATGCTTATTTTAAACTTACTAAAGGGATTTGTCTACCCATGTGCATTCAGTATGTCTGATGTACTTTAAAGAGAGTGTTTGTCAATTTGTCAGTGCAAAAGTGAAGTCTACAGCAGCACGGGGCTGTGAAGTCTTTCACCAATCTCTTCACAGCATCGTTGGAAATTTCAAAATCACCTACACTAATTTTCCAGATGCTGTCAAAGATTCATATTTATTCATTTATTTATTTACTCATATGTCCACCTGGCAACAGATTCAGGAATCAAGCTTGTGTTAAGTGGTATAAAATGTCATGTGAACTCAATCCTAATTCCAGATCAAATGACAGTGAAGAGCGACTTACTGGTTGTTTTTGATAACCCCCCCCGTCCTCTTTAAATGTTCCTCTGCTTCAGTATGCAAGCTATGCCCTCATGTGACAATTATGTGAGGACTTTTACAGGAGTGTGTGTGTGTGTGTGTGTGTGTGTGTGTCTGCTGGTGGGTGTCAATAAAAGTTGTTTCAGGTTTTCTGGGATAAGGTGGGGGTGGGGTGTTTGTATGAAATCTCACTCCCTTGTCACATGGGCAGTTGATCAGGCCCAGCTGTCAGGCCCCTGGCTTTAGCAGAGGTAAATATTCCTGGCAGCAGGCAGTGGGCAGAGGGCTCTGGGTATGATATACCTCTGGAACAGAAAGATAGTGCTCTGCCACCTCTGAGAGGGGTTTGGATTGTCCTTTGGTTCAAATGTTGTGTTCTTTTCCTCAGCAATGAGTACCTGAAATTATCTTGGAATAATCCTTTTGTTTTTGTTGCATCATATCTCAAGGGTCAGTGCTTCAGTCCTCTTAACAGGATATTATTAAATTAATCAAGTCTGTGCTTTAGAGTTGTCAGTACTCCCGCCCCCTAGCTGTTGTGTTTATGTTCTCTCCTGCTGTCATGTTGGTCCATGTGCTTCTGTTTGTTTTTCCTTGTGTTCCAGCCCTGCCCCACTCTCCGCCCTGTCTCCGCCCACCTGATCATCTCCACCTGCCCGCCTGCACACCTGCTTCCTATCACCTCATCAGCCCAGCCCTATATCAACCCCGCTTGTCTCTGTCTTGTTTGCCAGTTTGTTACAGTGTTTCTGCCTGTCTTGGTCCCGCCTGTGTTTCCCTGTTTGGAGTTTCTGCTTTTGCCTCGCCTGCTCTTCGACTTTGTCTCTGCCTGCCATTCTGCCCTGACTGCCCGACCTGCCCTGCCTGTTCCTGTTTTGCCCTTGGACTGAGTGCCTGTTTTTGACCCTGCCTGTTTTACAATTGCTTTCTTGTCTGCTAATAAACGCCTGGAATCTGAGTGCTTGTGGTCTGCGTCTGAGTCCGTGCCTGAGCCCTGACAAGAGTAAAGAAAAGACATGTAAAAAGAACTCAACTCAGCTCTACAACAGCATTCAGGCTCAGAGAATCCTCTCAATGGACAGTACATCTTATTTCCCCTCTTCTCTTCCCATTTTTAACTTGAAAATGTCACACAAACATAAAAATATTTACAGAACACTAAATTAATTGTAAAAAGACAAGAAAAGTGAGATTTATCATTGGATTCACCCACGTCAGTCAAATATTCATGCTAGTCATTTAAGATGGCCACACTTCAGCATAGGTCCACCGTGTAATGCATGCAGGTCGTCTTCATCCACCAAGGGTTTCATGTGGACGGTTTGGAGAAGGTCATGGTTCAGCCTGCTGGCCCATGGTATGGGACTCAGTTTTACTCACATGCAGAAATTTCACTGCATAAATTGTCTACACCATAGCCCGGTGAAACAATCCATTCCTTGTCCAATGAAGAGTGTCCATGTCCCTCACTCACATGGCAGCTTGTGGGGTCCTGCAGGGTGCCAGGCATACAGTGGTCATGGTGCATAGCAGCTTTGGCCTTTAAAAAGATTCCCAAACCCATCTGTGGGGCAACTGTGTGGCAGGTGCAGTCGGGGAGGTCCCCTTCCGTACAGGACACACCACTGATCTACCGGGTGTGCCCCTGCATTCTGACACCACAAACACGCTGGCAGACAGACATACCGTAACATACCAGCAGCACAGACACACCGCAGAATACCGCCAAACAAGAATACCATCCAGACAGCATACTGTCACATACCATGAAATCATAAACACACTACCATCAAGACTTAATTAAGTCAGGACTGCATGAAGGCCCAAATTAAAATGCGCTTTTGGTCAATGTAAAACTTTTGTAACCCCGAACAACTGAGATAATTAAGCTTTTGTAAATGATTTGCCCAGCGTACTGTAGTTCTTGATGTTATAATTGAAACCATGAACCCGATACAAAAGCAATACAAAATTTTAATATTCAAGTACTGCACAGATCACACAAGTTTACACTTCTGAAAAAAACTTCTCCTCGGGACCTGTAGAAGGCGCTGCCTCTTTTGCATGTAAACCAGCGATGAGCCCTGTGTGTGTTTTGAAGGCCATGGGGGACTCTGGCTTTCTCTGGTTGCAGGCAGTCAGACTGGCTGGCACCCCAAAAGAAGCTTCTTCATCCTAGAGACAGCTGCTGTCTTCGTGATGACATGGGCAGCCAATGGGGAGAGGGGTTGGGGAAAAGGGGGAGCCAGAGAGACCAGACGCAGTCAGATGGTGTTGTATCGCAGGGGCCAGTTGGCTTTTCACCGTAAACGCCATTTTTGGGACCCACAGTGTCAGGGCAGAACAATGTCTGTCCACAAAAAATGCACTCATACATGCCAAAAACCCAACCCTTAGATATAAGTTTTGCCTGAAAAGTACAACATTCTGGAGGAAATAGTTTTGATACCATTCACTCCCCTAAATCATACTTGGGAGTCAGAAAATCAATCAATGCAATTGAGAATAATCAATCTATTTTTTATATTTTAAATATTAATTAGTCACACACCTATCATGCTGTCTAATTGATAGAAAAATCATTTTAAAAGTAGTTTATATTAAAATGACTAAATCAAACCAAAATAAACCAAATAGCCGCTAACAGTCTTCACTTATATAGTTTATACAGTATATAGCTTTTTTTTGATTGATTTTGAAAAATTTCCTTTGATTATCCCTCACGCCCCAGCAGAAAGCTTTAAGTAGAAACTCAGTATGACAAGCACACATCCTGAGAAAATTAAGATGTCCTATCTCAGACGTGTGACACTCAAATAACACACAACCACATGGAACAGGTGGTGTTAATGAGCAGGAGCTACACTGTAATGAATTCATACTCTTGCAGTGATGTGAGCACATCGGTGGACTGGTGCTTTTTATCCTTAGGAAGTTAAAGTTAAGAGTATCCCCATATTCATGCACAAATGTCTGCCACTACTTGAAGAGATGACTAGAGGCAAAATGTGCCTCTTTCCACATGTTTGCACATGACCTGGAAGTTGGTCATGCACACAGGAAGTGATGCCCCAGGAGGAGTCTGTGGTCACACAAGGCCTACATGACTGCCCACAGTAAATTGTTCAGCATAGCTGACCTTGAAGAGCCGACAGCAGGTGCAGCAGGAGTGTTGATCTGGAAGAGCTGTGAGAGAGAGAGTGGGAGAGAGGGAGAGAGCAGCTGGAATCATTTCCAGAACCAGACTGAGGTGTCAAAGATGACTGCTATTACTGAACTGTGAAAGGCATGGCACTAATGCAAGCATGGGAGGAGGAAGTACTGCTTGTATCTCCATGACACATTGCACTGTCTGCGGTCACCCTGAGAGATCAGTCCTCTCCATGGCTTTCCTTCTCATCCCATCTCATATGAGGACATCCACCCAGGGATACACCGGGGCACTCAAAATCAAGACCTGGTCACACATTCAGTTAACAGAATGCTCCATTAGATTTGAGTGCTTCCGGTGCTGCGTGAGTGGCAGCCTGTTACGGCAGCTCTGTACTCTTTTCTTCTCTGTTTTTTTTTTTTTGCACATCTTTTCTGGTTGCACACGTCCTTTAGTTCTCAGTTTTCTACTTTCCTGCTTATATATAGGTTGCACTCAGTGCTCATTTCCCCACTGTATTTTTTTTACTTTTAATGTACATTTATTTACTATTTTATTGGTTCTTGACTATATATATATATGTTTGTATATACATATATATATATATATATATATATATATGTGTGTGTGTGTGTGTATATTTCTTTGTATTTTCTTTTGTATTTTTGTATTTTTTACTTTGCACTTTGCCACTTTTGCCTTTTTACCTCTGTCTTAATGCTGCTGTGACATGTGAATTTCCCCGCTGTGGGATCAATAAAGTTATATCTCTCAAATTCAGCCATTCCGAAATCAGTGGAGAATGATGTTGCAATGCCAAGGGAAGATCTGTGATCAGTAGTTCCCAACACAGCTATCAGAGATAGAACCCCAAATTAATGTCAAGTCTTTGGGTATAATTCATTGGGTATTTGGAAAAGCAACCCCTGTGGAAAGAGTTTAAATGGACATATGGCTGTTAAAGGGATGTCTGGTAAACTGTAAATTCCAATTAATCATTTTCCCACAGTTTTCTTTTTCCAGACAAAATATTTATTTTTCCCTAGGGCCTTTTAAATACAGAATGTTCCTTTGAACCACCCAAACTTTCTGTGCTAATGTGGACTTATGGATGAACAATGGTTGTTGCGGTGATGCAATTCTTGGGGTTCTCAAACATATACATTTCCCACACTTCCATTATGACTGGTCTGAACTCTGCTTGAACTAGAAACCACTATGATTTAACTATCATTAAAACAGTGACACAGATTTTTTCACAGCCAACATTTTACAAGTTAGGTAATGCTGAAGTGGATTCTGACCTTGGATCTTTTGGAAGACAACTTCCAAAAGAAGTTGCCATCTGGAAAAGACAAAAAATCCCATTGAAATGTTAAGCTTGAGCACTGTGTCACCTTTAAAACACCCAAAATATATAATCATATAAACGTAAAGGTAAAAAAGGTAAACGTCCAGATGTTTCATGAAGATTAAAATATTTATTTTAGCTGCTATATACATAAAATTTCTCATGTGTAAAAAAAAGCATGGTCTTCCATCCCCATGTCTTGTCTTACATTTTCATGATGTAACTTCCTGTCTACCTTTACTCTTTTTCCTACACAGTGACATCATTGCCACACAAGTTTTGGGGAAACAATATATTAATACAAAAGAAATGTGAATACATATAAACACTGCAGCACATGAAATCACCAGGTCATAACAAACAGTTTGAGCCACCAGATGTAATAGTCGTTATACCACACAAATGGCTACAAGGGTCACAATTTTCTTCCTGCAGATCCTGTATTTCATTTTGTCTAATACCTTCTTCAGTGAGGAGGACAGTGTGAGACAGCACAGGAGCTCCTGCGAGAGACTAGAATAGAATAGAATAGAAATTCTATTATTACAATCCCCGGTGAGCACAAGACAGAAGGTAGGGAGTAGTGGGGGTGAAGGGACCCGCCATTGTTCCTGCAGAAACCACGCTCCTGATGCAGTCTGCAGACACCCAACCGCACCCAACTTCCCTGCAGGTCCCCTCCCCCAGTCCCGTGCTGGCCTGGCCCTCACTGCTGTACTGTTCTGGGCTGTGGAACCCACTGCCAGGCACTGATTCCCATGAGTATCACAACAGCTGTAAAAGCGTCCTCTCCCTTCAAGGAGGTCATAAATCTCATCACTTCTGAACTAATGGTACAAGCAGTAGGTATTACACTTATGAAGCCTTCAGAGTGATGTTCTTTATAATGTCAGTGTTTCCTGTTCTGAGAAAAAAGGCCAAAACTAATTTTTTAAAACTTATGAAAACATTTCACTATCACAGCATAAAACATAATACAAGGAAAGTAAGCTACACAGCAAATTCTAAAAATCATTGATCATTGCACAGACAGTCTCTGTAAGGCAAATGTTCAAAGTTCACACTATTCAATTATTTCCTTGACAGCAATCAGCATAAGTGCATTTCCCAGTTGTCATTAACTCTTTCATACGCCTTCAGAGTAGCTGATGGGCGTAATTTATTCTCATTGGGCGGTGTGGGAAAGCATCCTAATGTCAGCATCATATGAAGAATAGTCCTTCAAAGACAACAACATGGACGACAGCCACAAAGCTGCCGGTGGAGAGGGGGGAAAGTGATTGGCCACGTGACATCAGTGAGAAAGTGCATGACATTTGTCCTCGGACAACCTTTCAGGAAGTGACCTGACACGCAGTCTCCTTGTTTTGCTGGTTATCATCAACTTAACCTTTACAACCTTGTACAGAGGGAATCTGTTCAGAAGTGCAGACAGGGCAGCCATTAATCTGTTATCAGGATTCTTCACCCCAAACACAAGAACATAAAAACACTTGTGATAAAGGGGTGTTAAATGAGTAGTTATATTTGAATCTTAAATGTAAGTCTACTTTAGTGTGATATGTTGTAGTTTTGTTGTTTGTATTTTTCTTGTAATTCTGTAGTTTTTCATTCATATATTGCATATCGCATTTTCCTGAAATGCTAAACAATGCACATGTCCTTACTTTGTACAACACTTCATGCTGTTTTGTTAAATGCACTTTCTGTTTGCACATTTGGAGTCACTCTGGATAAGAGCATCTCCCAAATGACAAAGTGTAAATGAAGATACAAATCCGCCAAAATTCCTCTTTATTAAATTCAGAACAAAAGGTATCCTTCCATGAATGAGTTATAAAGATAGGTTCATTCAAGACTAACAGTTAATAAATACACACATACAATGCAAACATACAATTTCACATTAGTGTACAAATTCATACTACAATACTATAATACAACAGGTTACTATATTTTAGAAGCACTGTATTGTATACATTTAAAAACACACACACACACACACACAGCATTGTTTCTTAAGGCATTATGCATTACAATTAATAAAAACTTGTATTTGTGATTTCTAAATGCTGATAAACATTGCACCAATATCAAGGAGTTTAACAGAGATCAACTACAAAAATTGAATTTAGTGAATATGAGGGGGGGTTTTCCATGGTCCTTTTCCATGGTCCTTTTGGGGTAGATTTGAGTATATTTATTCATTTAATAAATAAGGTTAATATTGATTTAGATGTATATTAATAAATGTGACATTAAGATAGAGCTTTGATTACTTTCTGCACTTTTTTACTCATCCAGTGTCTGCCTACTTTAGCTAAAGCTGTGAGCACACCAGTAACTACAGACACCATAGAAATGGATGCTCTGCTCATGCTCAACAACATGAGTGCATACTTTTCTTGCCAAGCTGTGAATTCAATGACTTTCAACAAGTTTAAAGTAGCAGGCGTTTGTGGACTTAAGAAAGATATTCAAAAGTTTACTGAGCCTTGGAGGACAGAATCCATGATCTTACTGGTGTACAGGTTAGTGTCCATAAATTGGGTAACTCCTGCTGCATTACAGTACGTCATTTTGCAGATGCTCTTACCTAGAACAATGTCCAAATAAGTGCATTACAATACTAAGAGCAGTTATCGAAAAGTACTACAAAAGGTCAGTAAAATACTGAGTTAAGTGCTAAACTCGTGTAGAGTGCCTTTTAAAATAGAAAATAGGTACATTATGGTCAATCTAGCCATAGGAGGAAGTTTAGCAGAGCAGAAATCACACATCAGCTTCAGGAGCTGTGTGTACTGATGTCTACAATGGCTTCTGCCACTTTTTCCCCTCGTCTCCTGGCCCCTCTTTCTCAATACTGAGTTGCAGTGAATGCTGTAGCAGCCCTTGCACTGGCCGATTCACTTGCTCTTCCTGGTGAAGGAGGGCCTCAGGACAAGTGGCTTGTGATATCTATTTTGCCTGAGAGGAATCCAGACAACTCTTAACGCTTAACAACCCCCAATAGTTTACAGCACGCTGAATTTATGTACAACTTCTCTCAACACTTTAGTAGCTTCTGTACCTAGTGGATTATCTGTCCTATCGCCAACACCCAAGTTTTGGTCATTGTGTGTGACCATCAATTGCCACTTACCACACAGTATAAGCTGGCATTCACATTTGACCCATGTTCTCAGGGAGAAGCCTTCCCCAAGGGTGGGTGAACTCTCCCACATATTTGCACAGGTGTTTGGCATTGTTACTGAGAGCCTTTTCTAAGTCCTTGTGCTTCGTGTGTTTCATGTTCTTCTACAAACTGACACAGAAGAGGAACATTTGAAGCTCTTAGATGAGTTTCCTCACTTGCTTGCACAAGGGGGGCTTAAGTTGAATCCAAAGAAACTGTAAGTGATAACAACACAAGTAACTTTTATTGGGACTTTCAGTGGGTGGAAGGGCTCCTGACCTACACAAAGTGCAAATCATATTAAAACTGCCCATTACCACATCAACAGCTATCTTTAGATTGTGTCATTGGACTTTCCCCCTTCCCCCCCCCCCCCCCCCCCCAAAAAAAAAACACACACATATTTACATTATTTTTCTATTTTATTGTTATGTGTTTTATGTTATCTTATTGTGTTTGTTTTTCCTTTTAAATCTACACCTGAAATACTACATGAGGGCTGCATGAAATTTATAAAATGTTATGTACTCACACCATATATGATTATTGAATGTATGTATTGCATGCTATTGTTGATATGAATAACGCCTAAAAAAAACAAAAGACCCACCCTCTGTGTGACATACCAGTCTGTGTGTGGAGCTCAGAAAAGAAAGGGACTTGGATTTGAAGTGTGTGGCTGGCTGGTCAGTGAAAGACTCTGTCAGCACAAGAGGTGCATCAAGGTGTGTGAGGAGATCACAGCCTGGGCCAACTAAGGCCCACGATGACATTCCACCATCATTAGCTGCAGGGTCTGCCCTTTAAACACACCTCCCTGGTTAGTCCCTAGTAATCTGCAGTCAGAGGCAGGTTGTGATATATATTTGAGAATGCAGAACAAGTGTATAGACTAACCAGAAAATTCTTTAGAATTCAACAGAAGGTGGCAAGAGAAAATTGAGATATAAAAGGTAAAAAACTGGTGTCATATCTTTGTAATATGCAGTAAAAATACACAATTCAGACATATTTTCTGTCTCTTTTAAGAATTGGACATTATTTTCCACAAACCAAAAACTTCAGTTGATAACAATTTATGAATCAGAATACAATTTTCACCTGTCTACAAAACTCCATTAGAGTGCATGGGAAGTCTCACTTTTGTCCAGTTCATTTAAAAGTGAATTAAAAAAAAGCAGGTAATCTTGTATGCAGTTGACATGTTGATTGTGCATTCTGACCAGTCGCTATTAACTGTTGTCCATTAACTAATGACTTTACATGAACTTTACAAAGCTGGACCAACACTCATCCCAGTAAGATACTGCTGCAATCAGATAGGATCACTGCACAAGCTCCCTCTGTTACAGTGCAATTTAAGATTTCCCCACCTGTGCTAAAATCCCACTTCAGCCATAGTTCCACAGGAACAGGGGAAGTGTCACACATATTCCTCTTGAATTCAGGGGTTTCTTTACATTGAATATCCATGAATGCTTCAATAATCCTGGAGGAATGTGTGCTGTAAGAAGGACTGAAAGTTGGCAAATTTGTCTATAGATTATCTTGCCTTTACTTAGAAGTGTGTTCAGATTATGTAAATCAAAACTGGAACTCAGCCTAATCTTACTGCAGTTTTTTCTTTACTTTGAATACCAAATATGTGCTAGATGGAATGCTACATTTTTTCATTGTGAACACAAAATTATGAGTTTGTGAGATGATGACATTTACAGAGAATGAAGTGTATGAAATAACAAGAAAAAAATCCATTAATTACTAATTATATTAATATTATTATTACATTAATTATATTCTTGGAATTGATAAAATGTACTGTAACTGTACTGTTACTCATAAAATGAAAATATAAATGACCACTGTTTGTTCATTTTTCATCATGTGATTTAGTAACTGAGCAAAAGAAGCATGCAGGAAGTGATGTAAACCATTACTTATTTTGGCAGTCAGTGAGGCTGAAGTAAAATCCAGTTCCCATGGTTGTGGTGGAGCACCCATTTATATACTCTGTGTCTATGCATGCCTGTAATGTCAGCAACCACTTCAAACCAGCATGTCCATATCACACAGATCCCTTTTAAAATGCTGCTCCCCACATGCAGTCACCTTATACGCTCACTGAATTTCCTTTGAGATGACTTTAATAAATCTGACGACAGACAAGAGACCAAATAATTGGACAGATATGTTCTGGGCCTTTTCTTTGGGGAGGGGCTTTCCTAAATTGACAATTTTTTTTTTCAAACTCTTTAAGGGGGAGTGCCCGGGACACCAGATCCATTTTGTGTTTGCTTTGATCCTTAATGAACGACAGGGCTGTGAATCCAGAACAGTGAAGCATGCTGCAGGACTTGGCAGTGACATTTTGGAAAGGGAGCTTTGCGAGCTCAATTCAATTTTATTTGTATAGCGCTTTTTACAACACAAGTTGTCACAAAGCAGCTTTACATTGTTCCCAGGCCTGAGACCCCCTGAGAGCAAGCCTATGGCAATGGTGGCAAGGAAAAACTCCCCAATTAACAGGAAGAAACCTTGAGCAGAACCCAGCATAGAGGGGGAGCCCATCTGCTTATGGCCGGCACTGGGAAGATAAAATTAGAGAGAGCCTTAAAATTGTACAATGTACTTTAAGACATTTGAGTTAGATAGACAGCAGTAATTAACGACATAGTAATTATAAAATCTATCCTAAAATGTCCGGTTCTTGGCACGCAGTTGGCTTGATGGGCAGGGCAGCAAGGTAGCAGGACTGTCTGGTTCTTGGCACACAGTTGTCTTGACGGGCAGGGCAGCAAGGTAGCGGGACTGCAAATCAGGGTGTGACACTTGGGCTACAGCTCCAGGCAGGAGCCCAGAGCAGGGATAGGAAACAAATACAAAACAGTGATTAGTGGATGTTAAGTGTGGGAATGGAAACAAAAGGCATAAAGGCAAAGGGGGGAACAGAGGGGAGAAGAGGGAAGCATGTGCGTAATAGGGAAAAGTCCCGGGCAGATAAGGACTATGGCAGCATACCTAGGGGACGAGAGGCAAGGGGCCAGTATGATCATGAGGGTGACCCTAAGGCAGTCAACACCAGACCACAACCCGATCAGCTGAACACAGAGTACCCAGGCCATGATATAGTGACAGCAATGACCACTTAGTCCACCAGAGACTCTACGCTCAATGTTAGCACCTTGCCGTGTCCCTCAACTAAAGGATTTGAAATAAAGATAAGTTTTTAGCCTAGACTTAAAGGCGGAGAGAGAGTCTGCTCCCTGAACTTCGGTGGGTAGATTGTTCCACAAAAGAGGGGCTCGGTACGAAAAGGCTCTACCACCTATAGTACATTTACCCACTCTTAGAACAATGAGAAGTCCCACGCTTTGTGAACATAGAGTTCGTTTTGGAGTATATGGGTGGAGAAGGTCCTTAAGATAGGGAGGGGCAAGCCCATTTAAAGCTTTAAATGTAAGGAGAAGTATTATGAAATCACTGCGGTATTTGATAGGTAGCCAATGGAGAGAGGCTTATACTGGGGTGATGTGCTTAAAGCACTTTGCTCTGGTTAGAATACGAGCAGCTGCATTTTGAACCAGCTGAAGGGGCTTTAGGGAGGCATATGCACATCCTGACAAGAGGGCATTACAGTGGTCCAATCTGGATGTAACAAAAGCGTGGATTAGCTTTTCAGCGTCGTGTATTGATAGAATTTTCCTGATTTTGGCAATATTCCTCAAATGAAAGAAAGTAGTCCTGGAGGTGTTTTTTATATGTGCGTCAAAAGAGAGCTCAGGATCAATCATGACACCAAGGTCTTTGATGGTTGCACTTGAGGCCAGTGAGACGCCATCAAGATTTAATGTAATATTGGTGAGTTTATGTGATCCCTCTAATGGCCAGTCACCAACATAACCCACCACACACAGTTCACTTATACAGAAGGAAAAAAAAAACACAGTCTGAGTTTGTGCATAACAATTCTTCTGAACACATCCTCATGTAACTTGACATATACTTATCTCAGTTTTCACAATTTTGCATGTGCAGTGGTGAGAAATATGTACAATGTAGCACTATGTAGACTGAATTGTTTCCCACGACAGCAAAAAGGATAAAGATGCCTGAAACAAATGTATGTACATATAATGCACATATATGTGTGTGTGTGTGTGATTTATTCATGTATTTATTTTTTTCAGTTCCCTCCACATTTATTCATACCCCTGATTAAACATGAACAAAAAAGCATGGTATAACAGAAAAAAAATATGTGAATAATTTTTCCTGTTGAATTTTTTTTGTTGTATTTTAATCTTAATGCCATTGCAGAGAGCAAAGTCATATTGTACATTACAAATAACAGATTTTATTCTAGAAACCCACTTAATCAGAGACATGTATGCATACTATATATGAACTTAAGTGATAAATGTCATTGCTAACTGGAGACACTGCCAGTTACCTCAAGAGAAAATTAAGTGCTTACCATAATAGATGACTTTCTTTTTGTCTAGACATTTATAATACTGACCTTTATGGAAAAAGGAAATAAAAGAAATAACATGAGATAATGCTCTACTTCGGTGTTTCTCAATCCTACTCCTGGAGCCCCCCTGTCCTGCATATCTTCTATCTTTGCTGCTTGACTAAATCAGGTGTGCTCAGCTAATCAAAAGTGCCACTGATGAGTTCAGTCATGTAGGTAGAGCAAGGATAGATAGAAGATATGCAGGACAGTGGGCCTCCAGGAGTAGGATTGAGAAACACTGCTCTTCTTTTTTTAGTAAATGTGCTGCCGAAGCGAGCACAACACTGCTCTACTTTATGAACCATGGCCTCTCAGCTGCGCTGTCTCTCAGCTCTCAGCTTCATGGTTGGAAAGTCACTGGCCCATATTGGCGTGGATTCTTCAGAAAACAACGCTCTGTCATTAGCTTTAGGCACAACAGTTGGGTAAATAATGATGGTGGTCTTTCCTGCCGAGCCATTGGTGCACTGGAGACATGTCTGCATACTTTAACATAAACATTCATCCCAGCAGTGAGGCAAGCGAGTGGCAGACACTGAAGTGTCATCTTGTTTAAAGTGAGTTAAATAACACAACTGAATTTTAAATCAAGACAACAAGGATTGATGTTAACTCAATTGTGTTGATCAATATCATCATTTCCTTAGTTATGAAAATAAAGCATTTAGATTGTGATACACCAGAAGCAGGAGCTATCATAAGTCTGATCAGCATACTGCAAGACACAATCACATTCAAAGCTTTCACAAATTCAGTATCTATTCCTGACAGACCATTTACAATGTAACTGACAGACCAGTTGTAGACACACCCTTTGTACTGATGGCTGAATGTCCCTCCTATATTCTATGTCTTCATGTGATCTGTGATCCATTTTGGGAAACAAACCATGGACTCTCTCCAGCTAATCATGAAATACCCCCTCTGTTCAACCTCATAAACAGAGTCCCTATTCCTTTGGTCTGAGTTTACAGTTATTCTATACCCAGTCTTGAGCAGAGCAGAGTATCACCAAATCCTCAGCTATTCATCTAAAGATTATTGGGATTGCAAGTCTTCACTGCTGTCTGGGCCCTGACTGACATGCCTGACCTCACTGTGTGTCTCTCAACTTTCCCTTCACCAAGTCTGTTACTGGTGATATCAGTGTTATGTGAGTATAATGCACCTCATTGTTATTTTGGTATATTGTTATTAATCAAACAACTTTATGGGAAGGATGACATCCTAAAAGGTAACCACAAGGCATAACGCATGGCTTAACTGGCTTAACTCATATTTCTTCTATAATGGTATGCAACTGGAAACAAAGGAACATAAGGCTGGCTTCATGTTTTCTCCAAAGTTCCCCATACTGCTGTTCCAATATTGATCTGATCTGGAATAGTTGTCTTGTCTTCATGTTTTGAAGACCTCCTGGGTAGTTCTATTTATTTTTTAGCGTAAAGACCCAAGACTGATTATTTTTTTTGCAACAGGAAGAAAGAGAGAAAGAGAGAGAGAGAGAGAGAGAGAGAGAGAGAGAGAAAGAGAATGGTTTAAGAGGTGCTACGCTCATAAAAGACTGGCAGAATTAATGAAGGGAAGTTCAGACTCAGAATCTGATTGTGGCTGGTCAGAGGCTGAACACTGACATATTTTATTTCTCAAGCAAATCTGAATTGCAAGGGTTGGTGAAATGTTCAATAATGATTGGGTTTCAGCTCTATGACAGAGCCTGTATCCTGTAGCTCACACTTGTGCCCTTTATGTCTCATGCATGGAGACTCCAACCCCCCCTGGCAGTAAGGTCTTGGACTCTATCACTCCACAATATACCCTTGGGGTCTATTTATAGACTGTTCGCTACCTCTGAAAGTAACCTTTCTTTACCACCTTCCTGCCAAGTGTTGAAAGAGCTTTCTTTAAATATGCAGAGACCATATGTACTGGCCTCACATTTTAAATGGTGTTTTATCAGCTTCCAGTGCATTTTTCCCTCTGAAAGCAAGCCATTCTGAGATGCGGTAACTATGCTGTTGACAGCTGTGGAGATCTTTGGGTTTTTGTTGTGAGCAGAAATCACTCAGATTAATGTTCTGGAGAAAGTTGCTTGTTAATTAGTGCCAGGGCTGTGTGATGTTATGGCTTGTCCAAGTGCTCATGGGAGAGTCAAGGGGGGTTAACATTGGAGCTGCAGGTAAATGGGATCATAGGCCCACAAGTGAGCATACACTCAAAACAAGCCATATGCACAATTAAACAATCAATTCATGTCTTAGTTTATTTACAACTAAAAGAAATCTTCACTAGAACTGAGAGAGAAGGTAAGAACAAATTCATCACACTTAGGGTCACTCTCCAAGTAAAAAGATAGATAGTTTAAATAATAAGACATTCTGTAGACATTTGTTTACCTGTATGGTAAGGCAACCTCTTAAAACAAAAAATAAGTGTTGACACGAATGAAGACTGAATAACAGGGACTGCTGGGCATGCCCATTGTAAGGCAGGGTCACATGATGTTCCTTCTCTCCTGTGGGTTTGCATTGCTTTCTATTTTTGCCTGTTTAAGATGCTATTTCCAAAAACAAGATTGACCTGAGCTTTTCTTCTCCAGTGCTCTTGGTGAAATAAGTTGGTTTTGCAACTGTAACATAACATGACATATCTCATAAATAGAATAAAAAAACTCATTTTGACATCACAAAAAGAAGGATGGCACTGAAAATCAGTTTCAGAAAAGACCACCAATTACATTATTAGTGTGGATACTGCAACAATGTGTCTTCTGTCTATAGGATGTTCAACTATTTTGATCATTCTTTGAAGTTATTATTTCACTGAATTTGATCATAGGCAGCATTTTGAACTATACTACTTATTATTACAGATGAATTGTATTCGGAAAGATGTTATGTGACCCCTAATAGTGTGTGTAATATCTAAAGGATGGCACATCCTAGGCCAGGGTTCTGAACATATTTCATTGTGTGCAAATGTACTCATAGCACAGCTAGAGCTGAGAATGCGAACTTGCTATAAATAACCCAATTCCCAGTAAAATCACTTTTCTTTGGGTTTCATTTGTATCTGAGTGACACCTTCCCAGTGGTAGCCCAGCTAAACATTCAGACCTCTACCATCAGCTGAATATCTCTGCATTGTCTTTTTCAACGTTTCCTTCCAGAGACAAATGCTAGCCATCCACTGTATGATCAGCCATAAACCATCTCTCAGTGTTAGAGCACCTTTCCTCTCTGAGTTTGGGAGTGAGAGAAGTGATCTAATCCTAGAGGAGATTGGGAGGCATCATGCTGTTGACATTGCACCCCTGGTTTACAAAGAAATGGGGAACCAAAGAAAGCAGACACTGTTCTGTGCCTAATGGCTCCCTCACAAGCTGCCACCTGGAAGCCCAACGAGATTGGGGGGGGGGGTTCAAAGAGAGGACAAGAGGTTCAGATGGATAAAAGGCTATTCCAGGCTCATCACACTGAAGGTCATAGACCAGGCTCTCAGCTTGAATTGCTCCACTAAACATCCAGCTGAGTGAATGGGTGATATGTAAACTACATATGTCTTTCTTGAAAAGAGAGTCTGCTTTCCGTGCTTCCCCATGATATAAAAGAGTGAAGTCATTTAGTCTCATAGATGTAGAATTTTTCTTAGACAACAGTTTTTGATGGTTAGAGTAGTGGCCAAATGCATGACAATGTGCTATGATCCATGGTATGTTATGTGGGACTTCCCTGAATTTGTTTCTCTTATGGGGGATGTGTCTTTGCAGCTAGACTGAAACAAATCCCCCACACTGTGAGAGGGTGTTTGGCAGACACAGAGGCATGTCATGTAATGTAAAATATTTTCAGGATTGTCCTTGTTTGTTTTTTGGGTGTTTGTTTTTTGCTGAGTGTTTTTGTCTTGTGTTTTATTGCATTGAGAGATTCCTTTGAGAGGATGGCACAAGTGCATCATGAAACGACAGGTAAATGGGGGCCCGCATACGCAGTAGAAAGGTGATAAATTACCCAGCAGAACTCTGATTCCACAGGCCTCTCTGCTATGAGTGTGTCTTTCCAGCAAAGCATACCGGGGTCAGGATTCTGGCCAAGAATAGCCCCCTGAGGTGATCAGAGCACAGAATATCCAGTAAAGTGGTGATTCATGGGAGCCAAGGGTATGACCTGAAGAAAATGTAATGATTCAATGGTTCAGTTACAGTTATGAGTTGTCAAAAGGGCATAATGAAACTTATGCAACTAGCCACAGACTATCCCATTAGCTCTCCAATAGTGGTGAGTCTCTCATATTTCAGCAAACCTGCACCTCTCTATTTCAGAATTACATACATTACCAGCCATTTTCCATTTATCTTGTGTGTTTTTGCCAAAACCCCTCTTTAATCTTACAGCACAACATGCTTACCACGAGAATGTTGGTAAAGCCATGACTTAATATTTCTATGAGCATAATCAGTATCATTGTCAAATTTGAGAATAATATCATACATGAATAATAAAGAGTGTTTGAGGAAGAACAGCACTGAGTGAATGCAACACTGGTTGAGAACTGCAAAAGAGATGTTGACTGTGGGAGTTAGAGTGGTAATGAATGGGTATGCTGTATGAGGAAGAGTCAGAATAGAGGAGTTTCTATGTATAAGTAACAACCATATTTTAGGGCTACACTATGTCTGAAGCATGGGCTGCAGTCCTCCGGTAACTGAACTTGCAGCCCAGCTGGAGGATAACAGCATGATAAATTAGAGAATTAACGCCATTTGCCACACAAAATACATTACAGTTGTGGGTCAGAGACCTGGGGGTCATGGCACAGGAAGCAAACTTGTAATTTAGAGGCTGCAAGTGTTGATTTCAGGCACTCTCTTAAGGCTAAATGGAACTCTCCACCTGTTAATAGCACCCTCCCCAAGCATAGACTAAATGTAATTGTCACGGGTTAGCAGACCCAGACACCCAACTGCCCCAACCACAGTCAGCCCACCACAATGCAAGACTAGGTAGGTAGCAAAAAACTAAACTAAACAGTCGGGTTTAAAATCGTACATCAATGTAGTTCATTTAAAGACAGCACACCCTAGAGTCACCCCCTTTTGCCTGTTCTTTCCACTGTAGGCCCCAACGGAACCTTGCCCCCTCCCTCCCAAAGGATAGCGCCCCCCCACAGGTAAGTGTACACACTCCAACCCACAGCACACGGTGGTCCCCTCACACTCTGGCAGATAATGCACTGCAAATTCCCCACACAAGCTGCAGTTACCACCTCCCTCTGGCCAAGGTGAGCTGGTCCAAGATCGGGGCTGACCAGGTGAGGGGGGATCACAGGCTGCCACAGGGAGCACTCACATGCACACACACACAGGTGTTGCTGCTAATCGCCTCACCCCCAGGCAGCAACGCCAAAAATAAAAACAAATCTTAAGACAAAACACAAAATAACAAAAAAAAAAAAAAATCCCCAGAAACACCCTCATGTCCCAAGTAAAATAGAGTCCCTTGGCTGTCCGGATGCCAGGCTCCAAGTAGTTCCGTGCTGCCAGATGGGATTATGCTGCCTCTCAGATCTGATCACTCGCCGCCCCTGCAACTCCCACAAACGTGAAGAGGGAGCTGAAAACCAACGTAGCCACCCCTGGTCTCACACACACACACACACACGTATTGTGCAGGACTGAATGTAACACAGTCATTACAAAAACCAGGGCGGATGCTCCTGCTATTTATGCCAGTTGACCAGCCGGGCAGCAGCTTCTCCGCAGCAGGTGAGAGATCAACAACGTTCCTCCTCTCTGGGCTGTCTGCTCCGGCAACGTTCTGCCCTGCCAGAGTCCTGCGCAAACATAAAAGCACGTGACAAAAAAGAAAAAAAAACTCCAAAGAAACTAATGCAACAAAAGAAAAAACCAAACCAAACCAAAAACAATGTAATACATGCCACAGCAGAGCGCTTCCCCTCACACTCCTGCGACCTTTCTCCAGGCGGCTGTCCCCATTACCACCCCAACCAACTGCTTTTTAAAGGCTGCAGAGCTCCCCAACAAGCTCAGTTTCAGTTGACAAGGAGGCCCTGTTTACACGTTTCTCTTGGCTCAGCAGCTTGCACTGACAAATAGCTGGTGGTGCTGTGTGTTTGCTCATACACACATGTATAACTGGATCAAGCATGCTATCCGTGTTCACCAAGGTGAGAACTTTTGCCTCATTTCAATTGACATCAAGAGTTGTACTACCTTGTCAGTCACGTGCATTAGCTTTCAAGAAAGAACAACTGTAGTTGTCAGGGCTCCCGCCCCCTAGCTGTTGTGTTTTTGTTTTTCCCTGTCCATGTGCTTTTGTTTTCCTTGTGTTCTAGCCCTGCCCCGCTCTCCGCCCTGTCTCCGCCCACCTGATTGTCTCCACCCGCCTGCCTGCACACCTGCTTCCCATCACCTCATCAGCCCAGCCCTATATCTACCCTGCTTGTCTCTGTGTTGTTTGCCAGATCGTTTCAGTGTTTCTGCCTGTCTCGGTTCATGCCTGTTTCCCTGTTTGGATTTTGCTGGTTTTTGCCTTGCCTGTTCCTCGACATCGCTTTTGCCTGCCCTTCTGTCCTGATTGCCTGATCTGCTTGCCTTCATGGTTTGACCCTGCCTGTTGCTGTTTTGATCCTTGTTTTGCCCTTGAACTGCCTACCTGGTATTTTGACCCTGCCTGTTTTGGACTGCCTGCTTGTTTGACGATTCGGTTAATAAACGCCTGGAATTGGAGCACTCGTGGTCCGTGCCTGAGTCCTGACAGTAGTCTTTGCTTCCCCTTGTAACAAGGCCAAAAGTACATGAACCAGGTTGAAGAGAAACAAAGGGTGATCTATCTCTGTCTTTGGTGTAAAGGGAGCAGCACCTTACATTACAGTAACCATAAGTGAACAGAACACACAGCACAGCATGGTATGGCATGGCAAAGTAATTTGAATCATTGTCTTGTTACATGCTGGAATGTCAGCTCCACAAGGAATTATATACAAAAATCTGTTTGAAATATTTGGTTTTAATTACAGTGGTTTTGCAGTGAGGTTACAGTATCAAGCTACCTAGCAGAGACTGCCGTTTCCTGATTTTTGTCCATTCCCCACACCATTCTAATCCAGCTCTGCTTATTCATTTCACAGATGGGCTGCCAGTCCTGCTACCACCTGTTTCTGGAGAGAAGAAAAACTCTCGAGGAAGGTCATCCCCCTTTCCAAGGAGAAACAGAGCTGCACTTAAACTGCCAAGTCAGACAAAGAAGGAAACATCACTGAGTGTTAAATCACCCGCAGTGAATTTTTCACTGTAACTCATGTTATACTGTAGGCAAGATGTGAAATAATGGGGTCAGGGAAGAAAAGTTATTACTCAGTGTCCAACCTCTTTAGATATGTTGTCCATATTTTGAAAGTTGATGTGTGAACAAAACCAAGGGAGTTTATTCAAGAACAACAGTGACAATGAGGGGGGTCTCAAGCTCATCTGGAACCTACATCTAACAGCCCCACCCCCAAAATGCCCCCCCCCCCCCTTCCCAGCTGTGCCTGGACAGAGAGAGCAGCAGAACCTGATTAGCACCATTGTGGGAACTTTATATCACAGCATGCTCACTGCTCAGAACCCTCCACACAGCCCCACAGCTAAGAGGCAACTCCTCCAACTACCAGGAACATTACCCATTTGTTTAGAGCACCCTTCCAGTCATTGTGATGGAGATGGTGACAGGAATGTCTGTGCTGGATTGATCAGGAAGTTGTAGAGCTGACTGAGAATTAAACAGTCATTAAAAGGTTGATAATAGACTGGTTCAGGCTGTCAGGGGGGAAGACCTGGGGCATCTTATGTTCCAAGTTTCGGAAGTAAGGAAAGGGCTAGCAGTTGCATTTCTGAAAGCAATACTCCATTTAATATAAAACAATTTGCTCAGCTGTGAGTGGCATCCATACTATGATACCTTTGCACGAACATAGTTTTAGTGATTTATTAGAGTTAGATTACACTTGGTAAATAACATGCAGATACTGAATAATAAATAATAAAAATTCACATTCAGAAATGTCACATTAACACATTAAAAATCATGAAACTGCATTTGATTTTTAACAATTGGAAATATTGTGTCATCAGTGGACACTTAATGTGAACTGATTAGAGTATATACACATATATACATTCTTTATTCTTCATATTTAAATGAAAGAGTGAGACTCCATATACACATAATATGAAAATACCAACCCTGAAGAGAAACGGTGTGCATATGACGTCAAAATCAAGGGAACATTAAATTTGAATTAGTACACAGAGCGTGACTGTAGCGAAGGGCGAGAGCCGTCACCTTACCCAGCCTCGAACCAGGCTCGTTGGCGTTGCGGGCAAAGCTGCAGTTTGGTACCCTGTAGACCTGAGATCGAGGCCGGGTGGGGTGACTGCTCTTGTCCTTTGCTACAGTGACATCCAAGAAACCTCTCCATTCAGGTAATGCATCAAGGCCATGTATTTTGTAAACAGGGTTAATTTCTTTCCCTTGGCTTATATCCGGGGATGAAACAAACAGGTGGTTCCTGTGAAAGTGAGGAACCTGCCCATTGAATTATGAGATCACTGAGTGGCATAGCAGACCGGCAACACCAGTGTATCAATACCTGGATATGGTGCAATTATTTACGGTGACTCAGGTTCCCTCCAGATATGTGCTGCTACCAGATTGCTAAACCCCATTACAGTTCCTCAGGCTTGTATGAAAGAACTCATGTCCAGCATTCAAAACTTATATGCTTTATGACATGTGTCAAGTACTGAATGACTGACCACTCCAAAAAGTGTTCTGTAAGCCTGTAATCCCTCCAACCAATGGCATTCCAAGATGGCTGTATTACCAATCCAGATTTTCCATGACAATGAATGGTGAAATACAAAAGCTGTGACCATTTAAAGATTTAAAGACAACCTTTTTGAGAGTGCACCAATTATGTGTACATTTTGATTTCATAGTTTAGACATTTTTCTGTGGCTATAATCAACATTTCAATGTTCTGAAATATTTTAATACATAAGAGCACTCTAAAGGTCTTGTGACATTTTATTTTCTTCTTCTTCAAAAAAAAAACATTTTACGATACATACTTTCACAACTGTCCTTTTACAGTCGGTCTTACATATTTTGCTTTATTCTTGTATATTTTGCTTTATTTGCTTTATTATTATACAGTATTTTGCTATATAATTGGTACATAGAAGTTTTTTTTAATTCAAAAAGAATTCCTTGTTCCATCATGAATTTATCAGATATTAATGGCCAGTCAACATGAAAAAAAAAAAATAATATCTATAGAAAATGCATATAAAAACGGGAAACCCCAAAGCAAGTAAGTGAAAAACTTTCACATGCACAATTATCTTGGGCATTAGCTCAGATTGTCAGTGTTAATTCTTTGCTATAACACCACCCATCTATGTGGTCCTGTGGTGCCCAGGAAGCTATCTGAGGCCTCTTAATCCAGTGGGGAAGTGGTGTGATTGCTAGGGTCAAAGGCGAGAGAGAGAGTGGCGTGACAGATTGCATTGGACACGGAGAAGGCCTGCAGAGGGGTCCCACTGTCAGCACCTAAAAGTTCCCCACTGCCCAACACTGAGAGGAGAGCTACACAGCCTCACTCAGTGATGTGGGAACTAACACTAGATGAGAACAGTGATGATGATGATGATGATAATGACAATAATAAAGATGATGATCATGACAACAACGATGATGACAATGACGATGATGATGATGATGATGATGATGATGATGATGATTAGCTGTGAAATGATGGTTCATATTATCTCCAGCTGCAATACATCGAGTTTTAAATTTGACTGCAATCTCCACTCTGGGATGGAGATTACAGAATGTCTTTTGGCACACATGTCAAATGTGCTGTTTTTCTCTACATGTATATCCTGTGGTCTCTTGTGTTCCAGGATATTTTTCTCCACCCTTCCTTTCTCCTTGAGAAATCCCTTCATGAGATGCAGAGTCAAAAACAATACTGTTTATTAATGTGCATACACTCTGTTCCACGTCATTTGTGTAGCATTTGCTGATAAACATCATAACATAACATAAACATCATAACTGCTATTACAGCATTTATTTTTGCTGAAGGGCTAATACAGTAAATACACAGCAATTGCAGGGACTCTTTCTGTAATTAGGGGTACACTTGAGGATTTTGGTCAGCCAAGTTTGGGTTAGGGAACAGCAGTGTTTGGGTCAGCTGAAGGGAGGGTGGAAGTCCTGTGGGAAGGGCTTCTCAGTGTCTCCTCTTATTTAGACCCAATTGTTCCAAGTCTCTCTTTATTCTGTGATTGCTTCTCCTTTCCTTTGTTATGGGGGATTGATGCTAACATACCTGGCACGGTGCCCACTGTTAGCATAGTACACCCTGAGCCGTGCCTCCAGTACTTACAGTAATATTGATGTTTTTCTTCATCACAGGAGCATGGACTATTTTCTGGAGTTCCCTAAATCTGCAGGACCAACATGCCTTTTTTGTTGTTGTTGTTACGGCATCTATAAACAGTGCATGAGTTGATCCACTTGCAGAGCGAAACACAAGGGTTGTAGACAGTATCAAAAGGTGAATGGTTCCACACCAGATATGGGCTGGAAATTCTCGAAAACATGTCAGCCCATGTTTTTTTCTTTCAATTTAAATATGTGCATTTAGTGTGTGGGCTAAAGAATGTAAGTTGTGAAAGATGCTTTTGAAAGGTCTTGAGGTCAGCGTAGACTCAGACCTGATTCACAGAAACCATGGAAATACCTTTGGTGATGTATATAATGAGGTCTGTAATGAGATACATGTACCAGGATCATGTATTCAAAATATATAAACATAGTAACTGCATTCCATGTTAACGGACTATTCCAATTACATGCTATGTTGGTCACTCAGACACTTTGGAAATTTATTTTCAAACATTTGGGAAAATATACCCAAAAGGTCCAAGCAGAAGTCATGAAAATACTATTACTTCCCCCTCCATTGCATTGCAAGTTCATGGATCCCACCCTTAGCTGACTCACCCTTTGAAGATGAAGATGAATTTTAGATTTATTAAACTACTCTATTAGTGGAGGCAGTTAACCCTTTCAGACCAAGCCACCCACGCTACATGTATGGTGTGCTTTAAGAAAAGTGAGTGTGATCAGGTAGTCACAAAGTACACTGAAATTTGGGGAAAGAAACTTTCTCAAATTCACAAGACAAGCTTAGTATCAAAATTGTCTTCATGTTTACTGTTGCCTGGTGTCTGGCTGAAGTATGAAAGAATTCTACCTTTTTCAAGTTAAACCATCCATGGGAACAAAAGATGTGCTTTCACTCAAGTGGTGCCTGCTCTTTTAATGGAGAACATCCTTTTCTATGTGCCAGTGTCATTTCCCTACTGCTGTCCCTCTGTGTAACTGTGGCTTAAAAGTTGTCAGTCTCGGCAGATGGTGATATGCACAGACTGCATGATCCCAGTCCATCTCAAGTGTCCCTTTTTCATAGCACAAATGCCCTATAGTATGAGCCAAAATCTAAAGCAGTGCGGTAAGTGTGTCCCATGTGAAAGACATAAGATAAGGGTGTCTGTAAAGACAAAAATAGGGGCATATATTCAGAACACATTTTTTCACTTGCCAAGAAATGTCATTCAGGAAAAAAGATGTGAAAGCAAATGCTTTTACTGAATATCATTTCCTTGTTTTCACCTGTTTGACCGGTTGCCCTCCGGACGGCGCTTCAGGTCAATCAAGTCCCACACCACCAGACTAACAAATAGCTTCTTCCCCTGGTCCATACGGACTGCTAACAAACACTGACACCCCCCCCCCCCCCCAAACCTCTACCTCAATACAACTGTGCAATTCCACTGTGCACTTTAAGTAGTTTTTAAAAAGGCCATATTAACACACAAGTTTTTCTTTATATTTCTTTTCATTTACAATGTGTCTTCTTTTTAAATTTGTAAATTTGTATTTTACTGTATTTATTGTATTTTATTGTATATTTTGTATATTTTTTTCTATGCCGCGTGCCTTATTTGTACTGTGTTTACATAAATGTTCCTCAGTGCGCTGCTGTTGCAGACCACCCACAATTTCGTTGCACCCCCACCGTGCAATGACAATAAAGTCTATTTTGATTCTGATTGAAAATTGATCAGTATTTGGAATGTAATTTACAGTACATGTTTCCACTGGAAATTAATAGAACATCTTGCTACAGCAGGTAACCCAATCCCTCAGTTTAAAAGTTATCCCAGCACTTGGAATTAACTGTGTGACTGTACCACACTTGCTATAAAAAACCTTCAGACTGGCTATTTATGAGGACCCACCAGTGAATTCCACCATTTTTGTCACAGCAATGTTTCAGAGGACAATTCATGAGCTAGGAAGTATTTTATTGGTAACTTGTAACCCATGTAGTATAGCACGATACTGTAAAAGCAGTTAGTTGACAGAATGTTAAGGTGAAGCAGTGACATAGGAGGTCCCTGAGCATGGTGGCTTGTTTTTCAGCCTTCAGCAGTAAACTCTGGTGTATACTGGTGTACTGAACACAGATTTCTGAAAGGTATAGTGATACAGAACATATCCACACTGAAAGTATTACAGTATCCACTTTGAAAGAGCTGAATGAAGCTGATGACTAATCATGTGGGTGGGCAATATAGATGTCATTTCTGCCACCTCCATTCTAAGACATCCAGTGGAGAGAGGAGCAAGTCAAACAGTCTTTCATTCCTATCAGATGTCACAGAACCCCTGAGGAGTGGAACTCCACTTGACTGGATTCTTCACATCAGATGAGATTCCACTAAATTGCGTATAGTTTTCTGTATCCAAAACAACCTTGTTTGATGGCTTTAGCCATTTGTGTTTAGCAAAACATGTAACAAACTGGAACACCAGCAGAGTGGCTGTTACTACCACCCAAAAAAAAGAAACATTGTTAGTGTCTTCAAGACCTCAAACTTTGGGCTGCTGGAGCCAAATTTGGCCCAGTCTGTGTGTCCCCGGGATGGCGTTCACACCTGCTGTCCCTGTCAGCTCTGGGGAGACCCCCAGCATCTCACAGCTTGGCCAGCTAAGTTCCCATTGTCACCCCATTCACTGCACCATGTGGGTGTTCTGCGTACTCCTACCAAGGGTCAGTAGGCAATACGGACAGATGAAAGACCAGAGTTTACATCAATATTTCACAGGCCAGACCCATCAGCTCTGTGTGTGTGTGTGTTTTTTTTTTTTTTTTGTCGGGGGGGTCGCTTCCAGAGTTGGGCTCCTTTGATGGGCGCCTGCACTGCAGCATCACTGCCTACACCTACTGCCCCCATTTCAACAGCTCTGCTTCAGTCATTTGCCAGTCCAAAAGCTGAGGAGTAGGAGAGGTAACCACACAATCAATGTTATTTAAATGCTTACCACTCATCCTCCACATGACTTACCGATCTTGCAAATTTTACATGCTGTATTTTCCATTCATGCAGCTGGATGCATAGAAGGGAAGTTTAAGGATAAGGTTAAGCAAGAAAAGTTAAGGATATTTGCCTCTCTCAAGGGTGCATCAGCAGCACCCTACTTGGGAGATGAACCTGCAATCTCTCTAAAATTTTCATTTACTCCTTTTGAGGCTGAGACACAGCTAATATTGCACCCAACACATTCTAGTTAAACTGGCAATAGAGAGGGATAAAAATTAAAATGAATTTGAGATGGATGCATGTAAGATACATTCAGTTTTCAGCTGTTAACAGCTTGAACCTCCTTCATTTAGGCAGACTGCAGATGCTTAAAGCTTTAATAAACAGCGCAAGGCAATTAACCTTAAACTTAAACTTAAACTTTAATGGATCAGCACAGAGAAACATTCAGCCTTTATTAGAACTCACAGATACTTAGTTCCTGTAGTTTATGGTCAGTACAGAGCATGTAGACATATTATTATTAACAAAGGTTATGACCATCCCTTGTCCTTTTTCCATTAGGGCCCTATTGTTGAATGTTGAAGGGTTGGGGGGAGCCACTCCATGGGTGTTTAACATCACTATGCATGTAGCCTCCAATGAAACATAACACTCACCAGGATCCCTTTTTTATTTTGTGACTTGGAGTCTCAGGTGCACAAGGGGCCAGTACCTGTTTCACCTAATGAGAGATTAACATACTGTAGATAGACAGATAGATAGATAGATAGATAGATAGATAGATAGATAGATAGATAGATAGATAGATAGATAGATAGACTGTGTGACTAATTTTGGAACAGCACAAGTAAATCTGATACTTAATCAGACTTAATGCTGGTCTTTGCAGCTTGTGTCTGGGTGGCCCAGCTAGGAGGTTGTGTGTCTGTTTGTCTTGTTGCAAGGGCTTCCCTTTAAAGCAGTGTCCATTTGGGACACTCCCACCTCTGATCTATAGCCAGAGCCCTATTTACTGAGGTGGAGCATACATAAGCTGGGGTGGGCTGGATCACAGCAGTCCACCAGCAACTCTGTAACAACTATTGACTACTGAGAGGACACCTCAGGGGTGTGTGGTTGCACTCCTACTGTGCATGGAATTACATTGGCCTTTCAAACTGCTGGGTATCCCAAACCTCTCTTGTCCTTGCAACTCTGAAGAGGTCTGTCTCCTCCAGCTTTGCATCTTCCGCAGTTACTGCTGTTACATGTCATAGTCACAGAAATGCATGGCTTACCTGTTTGTTGGGCTTGTATCCTACAGATTGCTGGTTCAGTCCCCCAGCAGGGCACTGTCTTTGTACCATTGGTTAAACCTAAACTGCTTCTCTAAACATCCAGTTATATAAATTGATAATATGCAAGCTGTGTAAGTGGCTGAGTAAGAGCACCTGGTAAGAAAATGTAAAATGGTCTCTGGAAGATCATATCTTCATAAAGCTATTGTGAACCCTGTTTATCCATTGAAAATTGTTTTAACTAGCTTTAAAAGGTAAAATTAGTTAACATAAAAGGTTTTTTAATAAAAAAAACAGGGAAAGTAGATGAATTCAATTGTTTGTGGTCCATATAAGGCAGATTTAGAAATTATCCAATTTTCAAATATTTTGGCTTAAGGTTTTCTCATTGGACCATCTAAGGTACCTTTTAAACCCAACTGGTATCATGAGTTGACAAATCACTGAAAGAGAAACAAGATTCATTATAAATTTCAGTGGCCATACCATTTAATGTGATATATTCTATTCTTTCCTCTTCAAATGATATAAATCACCATTCTTTCTATTTCTTACTGAAAATTAGAAACACTGGACACAAATGTTAATCAACTGCACATGTGTGAAAGTGGAATCTTCCCAATATGAAAAACCATATTGGACCACTTACAATATTTCATATACACAATAAGGTGATTGGTCTGGTATTCAAGTGCCTATCAAATCACACGTAATGTCACTCTTGGTTTTAAAACATTGCAGAGAGCAGTGTTATTCTGCTCTGGAAGAACAGTGATTGGTGCGAAGTTAAAATCTTCAGAAAACCAGTAATACCAGTTACCACAACCCTGTCATCACTTTCACAACAAACCACTTCCATCATCGTAACTTTCAGAACCTGAAACACTATCCACAGAGCAGGGTGTCAGAACATGGGCATTCTCACCTCAGTTTGTGCCACTGTACATTAAGGGATTCTAACTCCTGTGTATTTGAACTGTAACTACTAACACCACAATCCATACTTATCCATAGCCCAGACTAAATAAGAACAATGAACATGCCGTAAAAATTGTACATTCAATTCTTCTGTGGATTTTAAAAATAAAAATGCTACTCATTAATTTCAATATAATTGCACAGGGAAAAGTAATTTTGTTCCAGATTAATACATTATACTGCAGAAAACATGAGGGTCACATTTATTCACATCCCTGAATTTAACATTTTGTGAAACCTCCTCTGGCATGGATTGCACTTGAAAGATGCTTACTGTGTGGGGTTGTTCCTTCTTCTTGGCAGAATTGCTCTGAGTTCTTCAGATTGTTTGGTTTCCATTTGTGAACTGCTGTCTTGAGTTCAGACCAAGACTGGATTAGTGTCTGGTGATTGAGATGATCAGTAGTTCAGAATATTTATTTTGTGCTCAGTTGCACAGTTCAGAGTACATTTGAGTGGATGATTTGGATCATTGTGATGCTGAAACCAAGTTTAAGTTTCCAAACAGGAGGAACCGGGTTTTGCCAAAATGTCCTGGTATACGCTGGAATTCACAACTCTCTTTATTTTAGCAAAGGTCCCTGGACCTGTAGATGCGAAACAACCCCAGAACATAAGTAGCCCCACCATATTTCACAGTCAGCATGGGCTTTTCTCAACAGGGTCAGGATTATGGCCAGGATGTAAGGATCACCTGAAAAAAGTTAACTTGAATTTACCAAACTCAATATGAATGAAAACTTGCAGCATGTCTCACGATAAGTTGAAATGAAAATCCTTGCTACTCTGTGTTAGAAAGCCACATTTTGAAATAGACTGAACTTGAATCTGTCAAACAGCCCAAACCACAAAAACTGGAAAAGTCTTGAAGAAGGCTGGCAAAAACTTACAAAGCCTTAAACTCCTACAAAGAAAAAAAGTGATAAGTTTGAAAGTATATGGCATTTTGGTGGTTCCAGGTACCACCAATGAAATGAAATGGTCCACCAAAGGAAGAGATCTCTGTGCTTTGACTTTTATATCACATCTTTCCCCTTGTCTGTCTTTTGCCACATATGCATGGAATGCAGTTAGCAGACCTCTGTGCTAATATAGGTTCTGCTGATGACGTTACAGATTATCATCATTAGACAGCTGCTGGCCTTGGTAAAAGCAGAGCTAGGTGCTCTGCACCTTCCCTGATATTGGATCTCTTAGTTTAGGCTTTCAAAGAACCCACACTGTTTTTTCAGACAACACTTACAGGTGTGCAGAATTCTACTGCACCATTTTAATGAGAACTTAGCCACTGTTGGTAACAGAAGCCCTTTCCCTCAAGTCTGTTGAAATGCTGAACATTCGCACTGTGACAGCAAGTGAATGCACTGTAGTGGAGAAGCTTTCCAGAAATTTCACAAGTTCTCAGGCATCCTAGGATCAGATGTGGACCCATGCAGACTGAAATCTCTGGCGTGTCAGAAGGTGCATGGTATATCTACAGCAAAATGTTACCAAGGCCGTTTACTTGCTGGCCACACCAACCATATGCAAGAGAGACAAACTTGGTGGTCCCCATGTTAACCTGTTGGCACAAAGAGCTGAGAGTGAAGGGTCTGTCTGAGCCACAAATATTAAAGGCAGCACTCTTCCTTCACCCTGCACACTGTATGCATCATTTAAATTTAGAGAACAAGTTTTAAGGATTATCTGGCCTTACTTGGCATCAAGCTTCTCTCTTGCTGTGACAACAACAAAATATCCGTACCATTACATCATGTACTACACAGATGCCTTTGAACATTTACAGTGTGTGATCACAATTCATAGGCATGTGTGAGGTGCAGAGAAATGTTTGAGTCTTGTGACTTGAGACAGGGATTAAAATTCAAAGGCAACGTTTCAGGACTCAGATATTGAGCATTAGCACAGGGCTAAAAAATGAATTCTCCCAACAGCCAGGGATTAACAATGTCAGAAATAGGCCTCCAGCTATAATGATTTACCACTATCAGACATTTCAGAGCTAACAACATATTTTTTCATCTATATTCTGAGTAAACATCATTATGCCGGGCAACTTAGATCTTATTTATTTATTAATTGACTATTACTGAAGTCATTTGATTAAGGATCTTATTCCTGCACACAACCAGTATCACAGTATTCCTCTTAACCAACACAACACATTACCACCCCTACCTGTCACCACTACTCCTGCCCTCAACAATTTAAAGACATTTCATGGCTAGGAGAGTGGGGCGGGGGCGGGGTTACATGAATAACAATTTTAAATCCCTTCTCACCCCAACCTACATATCAAACCCTCTTGCCCACCAGCATTGGAGAAGTCTACACAGTCTGTACATCTTATGGAGAGGGATGTTTCTCAGTCTTCTGTCCCTCCTTGTTTCGCCCCTTGCCCTGCACCTGGACGTGTAACACACAGGATCATACACAAAGCATGAAACATGCTTCTTCTCTGAGACCTCACAGATAAGTAGCAAGCTGGCAGTCTTTCCAGAACAATCCCTGCAGAGAAGCCCAATGATGTTGCTTGAGGGCCTTTTCATTATGAGAGGCAGACCTGGCAGTGCTATCAGAGTGAGTGAGTGCAGTGGAGGGAGGCGCCCTGGGACAGAGCATTACTCAGGCTTTGTGCAATGGTAGGACCAGGGCTCCCTTGCTCTGTACTGCTGATCTGATCTGCTGCTGCTCACTGTGGGGGGCTGCAACCCTCCACATGTAATGTGTGGGTAATGGAATCCAGGGCCAGTCCACATCACATCATGACAGCAGTGTTATGGTGGCGGGCCCACTGCCAATATACCCAACATCTACGAGACAACCTGGCTATCAGTCAACCCAAAGACTGCCTAACACTGCTCCCCTCTTCCCTCTGTTTATATGTGTATGCATGTATGTGTGTGTTTGTGTGCATGTGTGTATACATATGTGTGTGTGTGTGTGTATGTAGTTTTTATGTGTACATGGTTACCTGCTTGTTTTTTGTTTGGAATTTTATGGAGTGATATCCCAACACCACCCTGGCTCTGTCTGGCTAGATTTAGCGACATTCTGTACATATATTGTGATTTATTAACAGAGATGCTGTAGATGACTGTGAATTCTTGCAGAAAAGCCAGTGGTGCTCCTGGTGCTGTCTGTGACTAAGATCATGACGACTAAGTGAAGATGACTCCATATCTCTGGTACTAGTCCAGGCATTGGTTGCTAGGAAACCACAATGAAACGCAATACATCAGAATGCATGGCCTTGAAATACACACTTCATTCAAAGAATATTTTAGCAACATAATGTAGCACATAACAGATAAATGTGCCCCCTGGCCTTGACGCAAACAGGGCTCTGTAAGACAAAGGTATTGATATTAAAAAGAACGTTATTAATGCATGAGTTGTACATCCCTCAAAAACTGAAGCTGATTTGGATGACACTCAGGATGCTGTCCAACAGACATGATTAAGCCAGCCTGAGACTCCATTACAGGAAGGCCAAACAGCCTATACATGTATGTATGTATGTATGTATATAAAACAGATATACAAACATGCAAATGTGTGTGTGTGTGTGTGTGTGTGTGTGTGTGTGTGTGTGTAAAACATACAAGTCTTCTTATGTTTCCACCATAGTGACAATCATTTTGCTTTGAAGTCAACAAGATTGAAATCACTTCTATGCCAACAACATGTGAGGTGTTGGGGAGTAAGTAGTGTGAATGAGTTACGAGCGATTACACTGTATATTGACAGCTAGCCTGTCTGTATACTCCAACTCTGTGATTCCACTGGGGAAAATTCAGGAGACCACTAACATTGAAAGGGAGCAGGTAACCAGGAGAGACAGAGAAATGGGAAATTTAGCTGGAGGCTGAGGTTAAGAGTACAGGAGAGATCTGATCAGGAAAGCACTACGAACAAGAGAGTGCTGTGATCAGGGATAGATTGTGTTCAAGTTAGGGCTTTGTAGGGCTCTGCATTCAGGGAACTGAATGAGCAGAGAGAAGGAGAAGGTGGTTCTCTCCCACCTGTCTGTCCAATTCTCAAGAAGGGAATCTCCCTCCTCATTAACAGTAGGCTCTGCCCACAGAAAAAGGCAAACAGGGATTGCCCCAGGGGATTAGGCTGTGGATCAACCACAGGTCTAAATCTGCTTCTCTAACATGTACATATATTCTGTGTCTTATACTCTGCAATGTCTGTGGTTTTTATCTGGGCTCAGTCTGTTCTGTGGGGCATTTGAAATGTGAGTAGATTAAATATCAACACATTTGAAAACAGTGCTGTAGTGGTGTAAAAAATTCCCTACAGCCCCAAAATAAAATGGTGAGAGAATAGATCAGCATTTATTGCTTTATACATACAAACAGGGTTGGGAGGGTTACTTTTAATATGTATTCCACTACAGATCACAGAGTACTTGCCCTAAAATGTAACTTGTAACGTATTCTGTTAGATTACTCAAGGTAAGTAACGTAATCTAAATACCTTGGATCACTTTCTAAACACAGTGTTTTTAATTTTTAACGTTTTTTTAAAGAATGTTCATCCGACTAAGGTTCTGAACGGTTATTTTTAGAATGTTCACTTAGCATACCCCATATTAAGTCTATGGGCATTTCATCGCAGTTTCTTCAGAATTGTAAATGTTAATAAAACTGTCTGTTACACGAAAATATGTGTTAGAAAAGGCATGAGCCACCCTAAATACATTGTGAGTGAGAAAGGAGTCGCTTAACAATTTAATGGATAATATGCATAGTGTAAAATTGTTGGAGTAAAAGCAGTTTTGAACTTGTGAAATTTCACTTGTTTTGTCACTGTATCCACTCGTTAGCTAGTTAGCTTTAATACTATACTTACTAGCCTACTAGCTAGCTGAATAGCTAATCCAGTGCAGCCAAACTATGTAAGATAGCTAGCTAGCAATCAATATTAGCTTAAAAAATGAAAAAGAGAACTTCAAGACGCTTCTTCAGGTTAGAGGTCAACTCTTTTGAAGCAGATAGCAGTTTGGTTGCTGGCAAACGCAGCTTGCATTGTATTGTTATGTTGCGACCTTTGTGAAAGTAAAATGGTCCCAGTATTTCCATGACATAAACGCGTTGCGCTGGTTGCTTTCTGTCTCACTCTGCATTCTACTGTCTTGTGAGTCAGGCAGGCTGCGCGCTTTTTTCTTCTTTTTTTTTTTCCTGAGGGGCATATGGGAGATACACCCTGGGGTTGCCTATCATTGGATAGATTTTCCAACTGAATAAACATTAAATGTAAAAAAAAAAATCCAATGTAATTCCTTTCAAAATCTAAATATTTTTAAAATGTAACTGTAATTTGATTACCATCAATTTAAATGGTAACTGTAACAGAATACAGTTACTCTTGTTTTGTATTTTAAATATGTAACACCATTACATGTATTCCGTTACTCCCCAACTCTGCATACAAATCTAGCATTTCATATATGTATATATATGCCACCACAATGTATTTGAAATGAAACAATCAAGATGTAATTGATGCGCAGACTTACAGCTTTAATTCAAGGGGTTTAACAAAAATATCATATAAACCATTGAGAATTACAGCAATTTGTATACATGTTATATCATGTTGTATCATATATTGCCTCTCTCCTTGCAGTGCAGTCTCAGGATTATCTGTGATCTGTGCATCCCCAGGATGCAGCATCAAGGGGTGGGGCTTGTAGGCCTTTGCTCAAGTCCACCTGGGTGTTCCTCGGTCTTCCCACCAACAGGGGCCCTCAGACCCTCCTGTCAGCCACAGGGACCTTGTCAATGGCACACAAAGAAGGTGTTTTACCTGGATTGCACCAAAATATTTATATTTTATGACTATATGACTTATATATATATTTAACAGAAAAGTATCATTAAAAGAAGGCAATGTATTGAATGATGAGTACTCATTGTAGCATTGCCTTAATTGGCATCAAGCACAAATGCAGCAGCATTGGCTTCTTAGGCCATAGATAGCACATTCTTAGTTTTCAACTGTGAGTGCTTTCCGTGCAGACCTCAAAAAAAAAATTTTTAAATAAATAAATAAATAAATAAAAATACCTGCAACACTTGCAACTGTTATGTGATAAATGACGTTAAAGGTATAGGGTTTCCTCAAGGTTGTCTCACATTCTCTTTCAAAACTGTCAAATTCGGGTGGCATGTGTACAAAGGTTTCCCTCACCTACTAACTGGTGATGGACTGAGTTCCTACAGAAAAGCACTACAAAGATAAAGGAATGACATAGAACGTTCATAACAGGCATACTGTACTTTATATTGAATAGTAGTGATTTAAGCAAGCAAGCGAATGTCAAACGGACATACTGTGTTAGAAGCATGTGAATACATTGCTTACATAACATCTGTGGGTGACTAAAGTACAGCAACAATGAACTTTTTTTTTTCAGTTTTGCTCATTTTATCCAATTTTAACATCATGGCAACCGCGATAAAGACTCAATTAAAAACATTTCAAATTAAAAACAAGTTGCATTACCACGGCACCAGAGTTTTACTGTTAATTTGTTCAGAGCAGCCCTTATTCGTTCATTTTATTGTCAGAAGTTACTCAACCGCTAGTCCATTTTTATAATCTTTTATGGTATGATAGTTAACATCGGTCGCGTTTTCAAGCGATTACACTGCCGTCCAGTGCAGCTGTTCATTGTATGCGTACAAAACGTATCGCTTGCCTGCTGCACTGTACACGTGCTTGGACGTGTACCCTGCTGACATGAGCACACCTTCCTGCTTTTCGTGTTTCTAATTTATTTTCGGATCTTGAGTCAGTCAATGCAGTTCGCGTAATTCAGGCGCACCGGATGAAGCCATGAGGGTGAACTGGAAGCGATTGAATGCTGCCAGCTTCTAAATTTATCCTGCTGTAGTAAAACTTACTCTGTCGAAATTGCACATATTTATTTATTTTTATGTAAAACTACAATCGAAACATATCACGGGATGTAAGACAAACGTAAACGTATCATTTGAAGTTAGGTGCACAACTGAGAGCCATCATCGTTCAATGTAAAGTTTATTTTTTTCGTCAAATCGTCACAACGATTTGTGAAACAAAAAATGTCCGAACCAAGTGGCAAAAGGCTAAAAACAAGCTTTCCCATCTGCAAGACTCACCGAGCCATCATCGGGACCCGCGTGAAGCAAAATTTCCCTACGGTCGTGGAAGAGAGCATATGCGGCGTAACGACCTTGCTTATGGAGGTCGCTTATCGGCTTGAAGCGCTGGTGAGTGCTAGCGATAAAAACATTTTTTTTCTCGAATTAATGTGTATGCACCGGCTTTAACGTAACTTTCACCAACAATGTTATGTTCTGTCAGGCGCCACATTAATAAAGTTTCAGCAACATCGCATCAAACAAGTCCCATCGGGGGGCGGTTCTACTAATCATGTATTAGTTGAGATAGTCTACAAAATTTGTGCTCATTTATTCATATAAATTGATTGTCTTGATAAAGTTAGTTGTTTTAATAGTGATTCAACTCTGAGAAATTTTGAACTTTTGAGTTACAATGCAGGTCCTTCCTTTTGAATTAATTTTTAAAACATTAAACTGAAATAGATTACCACCAGTGTAAACTTAAGAGATATATAATTATATAAAATTACAGTGTTAATGGCAGCCTCTCCTCCATTAAACATACAAAAGTAGCTCTTAAAATACCTGAGGAGCAGTATATTTAACAGGGATAATTCTGGATTGAAATGTCAGTTGCCAGTTGAATGCGCAGTAGTACCCGTCATCATAACAACTGTAAGAATCATGACAGCTTTGGGCACTGTCTCTCATTGTCTGAGATCTCTGTGTTTGCCTCAGCTCTGCTCAGGCTCTCCTGGTGGTGTGTGGTAAGAAAAATGCAATCTGCACCCTAAATGTTATCTGGATTGTGCTGTTTCATAGTGCACCTCCATTGTGCACTCCTTGCAAGTTGTGCACCAATTGTTTCCTTTTTAAAAGACTTTAAATTATTGAAGCTGAAGGCAGCAAAAAAGTCTGTAAAATAAGTTGTGCAAATACAAATTCTATCTCTGTGATTCTGTTCCTGACAGGCTAAGATATTTGAGCAGGATGACAATGCCCTCCCAAGATTTGCTGCATTTTTCCACCAGGAATCAAAGAAGGAACAGAGGCAGGCAGAGGCTATGCTGGACTACCTGAGGGAGCGTGGGGGACAGTACTGCAATAAAGACATCCAGGTAAGCAAATTCTCCTGACCACAGGGGAATGTGCGTCAGAGCTGTGACATGACCTGACCTGCTTGCTTCCTCTGATCCGGTCATATGCCCCCCCTCCCCCTGCGCCGCCCCAGTTAAGGCTAGCCCCCCCCCCCGTACCTAATTCACCACTCTGTCCTGTCTGTCTCTATCTGTCCTAAATCCCACACATCTATTAGGCTCTGCAGCCTTGTAATGAACATACCATGAGAACAATGCAGAATGACATGTCATTTTGTTTCAAGTTGTGAGGCTTCATGTTTTTTTTGGATGATTTGCACAATGATATTACATTGTGTATTACACTTTATAGACTTTTAGATTCACACCATACCACTTCAAAAGGCTTTACAAAAAATCCTGTATTACAAAATTTAAGTGAGCTCACTTCCTTTTTGATCCGTAGCAATGGAGGTAAGAGGGATGTGTGCGGTAAAACAAACAGTATCCACCTTCACAGGCTTTGCTGAGACCCTGGCTGAAATGTCTGCAAAGGGGTTTATTGCCCTCCACAACCATAGAGGATAACCTAAGAAGAGTTAATGGTTAATCACACTAGAGTATTTAATGTTTGAAATGACTGCTGCACTCACCTGCCAATACTGGTATAAGCCATGTTAAATTTATACTGTAGCAGTGGGTCCATATTTTTTAGTGAGGCATGTCATGTTTATTGTTACTAGCTAAAGGTATTCAATTTTAGTATAGATGCCCTTGCTTTGTGGAGTGCAGAAGCTCAAACTGATAAAGGCAGGAAAATGTGCATGTATTTACCTCTAGCTTTTAGTTGGGACAGGAATTCTTTTCTGTAATCTGAGTCATAATCTTTAATCAAAGAAAAGGATGGTGTACATGCAATGAGGAGCTTCAGAGCTGGCTAACTCCTATTCTAACCATGGTTAAGGTATGGTGTAAAACAGTTAGATCTGCAGTATGTGGAGTAAATTTAACTGCATGTATGCAGGTTTTATTCCTAATAGCACAGATACAATTGTTTCAGCTCATCACCTTATGCAAACATGTTCTGGACTGTGCATGTATTTTGTTGATTGACTCCAAATCAAACATATTTTTTTGTGAAATATGAACTACAGTGTAATAGAATGTGTCTTTCCTCATTCTTTATTAACTGGATATTTTGCACAAACATTCTGACTTTAAAAAATCCATTTATAAATATCCAAGTTTTTGTAGATTTCCCAGAGTGCTTTATTTGTGCATTTCAAAAGTTATGATGTGCCTGTGATCGATAAACAAGCAGATTTTCTCCCATGTAAGATGTGCTGTTCTGCTCTTGTATGGCATTTACACTGGCTGTTGTCAACACCCTGTGATGTCCCCCACACACCTCCATTGCAATTGTCTAAGGGTGTGGTGCATGTGTACTATCCGTATGCTATGATAGTGGCATGAATCATGCAGTAAAATAGGCTACTGGGCTAAAATTGCCCACTGAGATTTAATTGCTAATAAACATCTCTTTTTCTGTGATGTGTTAATCTTAACATTAACAAAATCCTTTAGCCTAATAAATAATTGTTTCCCACTATTTATTCATCAGTATCATAATGTTTAGCATATTTGTCATGTTGTCTAGAATTGTGTGTTTGCCATAGATAACTAGAGCACTTGACCATCCATAACTTATTACTCATAATGTGATGAATGCGTGTGTGTGGATAAATTATGTTGAGGACCACCGTTGTAAGCTAAAGCCAAGCCACAGGGTTGAACATGTCTGCTGCCCCTGCCCCACCAGAAACCAGGCTATGAGGGTGTGTGCACCGTGCTGCAGGCTCTGGACCTGACACTGGCCCAGTGGAAGGAGGTAATGGCCATCCTGTTGGAGCTGATCCAGTGCGCCAAGGAGCGGGGCGACCCGCACACTGCCAGCGTGGTCAAGTCCAGTTTCCTGGGCCCGCTCGTCCCCAAGGTCAAAACACTGGGTGACCTTTTGACCAACGCACGGAGACTGGGCTGCACCCATGATAGGACAGGGGGCTTTGGGGAGTACCTTATGGACCAGCTCCAGGAGGAGTTGGCTGGTATCTGACCCCCCCCCCCCCCCATCTTCTCTCTTTGCTTATAAACACCTCCACTAATTGTTGGGTACAGTTGGGGTTTTTTATTGTCAGCCTCCAAGTGAACATTTTCCAACATTTTTTTTTACACTTTTCCTGGTTATTCTCAAATCACTACTTTGTAAGGCAGCATAGCTTTGATGGCATGATCAGACCAAATTCAGTTGCACACAGGCAATACATAAAGCAGGAATGTGCTAGTAGTAGATCACTCCAAAAATCCAGCTATAATAGCAGATTTTAGAACACATAGACTGTCCTCAGCTCATGGTATGGTTTCATTTTATTCTGACATCTTGTAAAGGATGTACCATAAAAGAGCACCCATTTGTGTGTATCCAGGATGCATTCAGCATGTAGCCATAGAAACACCTGTGCCTGTACCTTGAAGAAGAGTGTGTCACCCACTTGCTTTTACAAGTATTTTTGTACTTAAAACTGCTCTTCCTTTAAGTAGTATACAAAGCAGAAAGCACTTAGTGAAATTTGGTAGCTAGATACACTGTGGTGGACTGTTCCAGTTTTAGCATAATATATTTATCACTCTGAGTCTTTGGCATACTGTTATTTTTCATGTTATCTTAAAACAAAATAAAATTTTATTTCTATTTTTGATGGTGAGGACTTTAAAAAGTAGTGGATGTGTTTAGTCTTGAAATAACATACAGATTTCTGGTTTCTGATTTTAATATGAGTGGGGGTCAGTTCAATCACAGCTACTATAGGAATTACCTTATTGCACTATTTAATATTTAACAAAACACAAATTATTATTTTTATCTCTCTGATGTAAGTGCCCAAGGAGTTTTACATTTACATTTAGTCATTTGGCAGACACTTTTATCCAAAGCAACTCACAAGTGAGGTAGAGTAGAACACAAGCAAAAAACCATAAGGAGTCAACAATATTAGAGGTTTTAAATGAGTCGTGCCCAGAAATACATTGTATTTTAGTCCCAGCTCAGGTTTTACTTGGAGCCACTGATTCACTGGGATCAAGGATATCACTTCTTGTCCTAGGTGCTAATCAGTTGTCAAAGACAACACCAAATCTAGCTGCACAAGGAATCTCAGAACATCATTGCACAGCACTGATTTGAATGGGCAGCAGGAGTATATCTATTTAGTTGATCAGGCAGGTTTTTAAATCAGTCTGTGTTTCAGGTCTTGCCTTTAAGAATTTGTTTCTTCCCCACAAGAACTGAAGGTTTCCACTGTGATGTGGTAATGACTTTGATCATTTTGTTGAGTAAAAGAATGCAATATTTTACAGACACTGTAATGCAGATTACATTACCTTATTGTCATTTAGCAGATGTTCTTATCCAGAATGACTTACATATAGAAGGTAACTATTTTTATCCATTTATACAGCTGGATATTTACTGAGGCAATTTTGATTTAAGTCCCTTGCCCAAGGGTACAGCAGCAGTGCCACTGCAGAGAATCAAACCAGCAACCTTTTGGTTACGACCCCTTTTGCTTCCCACTACACCACACTTCCACCTTTGAGATCATAACTGCCTCATACTTGCATTGTTTCACTGTAAATTCCAGTTACAAAGGGACTTTTGTGATGTGTAGTAAAATCAGTCTCTTTCTCTTTCAGTGTGTGCTCTTATCTGTCACATTCTCAACCATAGCAGAACAAATGTAATTTCCCTCAGTCTTTATGAAAATGTAATGCATTTCTTATCATTGAACCTTTTCAAATAAAGTTTTGAATTTAAATGGAAAAAACTAGTCTTGCTTTTAACTTTTTAGTGGACATGAGTCTGGTTACATCATGTCACCATTGTGTGTTAATACAAAATTTATAATTGAACAGTAATTTTTTTTAATTTATTCACAGGTCTACCTTCAGTCAGTTGCATCTTCAAACTAAGTTTAAAATGGCATTCATTTTTTGAAAAGCGTAGAATTCTCATGGTTTTCTAAATGTAATTAGTAATGGCAGCACAGTAAGGTAAATGCATAAATGATGTATTCATGTGATGAAAGCAATGGTGGTAACTAATGTCATGCTAATGCGCTTCTTTATTTTATATGTACTGTTTTTGAATCAGACCATTGCTGTCATGAGATCCATATTTAGCATCCTCTTTTTACTCATATAAATTATGAATTTATATTTTTCTTATGAGGCTATGACCTATCGCCCTAGAAAGCTTAACATCACCATTGTATTTACATGTGTTTGTAAAATGAGGAATTATATCAAATTGTTCTAATTTTTAATAAGTGACACCGTTTTGTGTCCAATATGTGAGAGCTGTAACTACTGATGTAGAATGGGGCATAGTCTTCTATACAGCTTAACTCTGTGCTGCCATCTGTCGTTCACTGTTCGTACAGAGTCATACAGTCGTGGTTTCGCGGCACGGCATGACGAAATGAGCAGATTCTTGACTGAAGTCTTTTTAGCCCTTTCTGTGAGAACAAATACAAAACTAGAAATAGCTATTTAAAATGAACCCTGCATTCCAATGTCAAAGATATATTAAATGTTTTACTAGTAATGTTTTATAAATTAGAATTATTGAGTAATCTATGTGCTAATTACATAAATTATCATAGAATTAATGAGATTTTTTTCGGTGTGGACAGAGGGAGAATGAAGTTACTTTTTTAATGAGTGGTTGTTTTACTTTTTACCAACTAAAGTAACTTCACTTAACCTTTTAAAAAATACATTATAGTAGCTACATTGTCTGAAGAAGACGGTATGCTTTGGAAAAAATAAACGAAATATTCTTTGGACATTAGTGATACGGAAGATATATATCTACTTGCTTCTAACTAAAAAGATAATATATCTTTAAAATTTGAGTTATAAGATATGTGTTATTAAATGGTTACCCTTTAAAGACAAATAAATCTGACTTTTATGTTGTGATATTGTTGGCTTTACGTTTTGTTTTACTATGTAGCCTATAAAATGGAAGGGCCTGTTTTGAATATTTCCATAACAATTGTGTGTAACTTGGTATTATTTTATTGTCTTAATATTTTCAGTTGTTTGTGAAATTCTGTAATTTTATCACAACATGGCACACCCAGTACTATTGCCAACATAAGATGTACTCTTTTTATCAATAGCTATCGAGTGACCGTTACGCATTTCCTGTCAAAGCATGTGAGGCACCATTCTGCAATTGCCAAATTACACTTTATATTTTTCTTAGTGTGTTGTGATACATGTTTAGTATCTTGTTATCAAAACGTGGTATCATAATTTGACAGACAAGATAAACAGCATTTAAATATGACTGGGGAGCAGCATTTCAATTTTGACAAAGTGCAAAAACTTCCTTAAAAAAATAGATCAATAAAATTTTAATGGAATTTCTTGAAAGTTCCTTGAAATTGTCCACTAATTTCCGTTAAGAGAACGCCCATTCCAGCAGGCTCTGTCCTGGCTGAGGATGTTTATTGGTCAAACGGTGAGTTGTCCGAAACGCTAGACACGCCCTTGAACCACGAGCCAGGATATATACAGCAAAAAATCCCACACCAGCAACAGGTACCCAAAGGGTGCTCTCATAGCTGGTCAAGTTCCTTGTCGTGGAGCTGACCATTTTCGGTTGAACAGTTCAAAACTTGTAGTTCCAAGTATTTTTGTTGCTGCTTTTCTAAAAACCTTTAAGAACGCATCTCAAAACGTCAGACAGATAGAGGGGGGAAGCCAAAGATCCCGATTCACAAATACGTATCCGAACTTTTAGAGCGCCAACGATGGAGTTGGATATTCCTTTTCCAATCACTTCTGCGGATGACTTTTATGACGACCCCTGTTTCAACACGAGCGACATGCACTTCTTTGAAGACTTGGACCCAAGGCTAGTTCATGTGAGCTTGCTGAAGACGGATGACCACCGCCACAACGAAGATGAACATATTCGGGCTCCGAGCGGACATCACCAGGCAGGCAGGTGTCTCCTCTGGGCGTGCAAAGCCTGCAAGAGGAAGACCACCAACGCGGACCGCAGAAAAGCTGCCACTATGCGGGAGAGGAGGCGACTCAGCAAGGTCAACGACGCGTTCGAAACCCTAAAACGTTGTACTTCCACGAACCCCAACCAGAGACTCCCGAAGGTCGAGATCCTGAGAAACGCCATCAGTTACATCGAATCCCTGCAGTCTCTACTTAGAGGGCAAGAAGAGAACTACTACCCCGTACTGGAACATTACAGCGGCGACTCTGACGCGTCCAGTCCTCGATCCAACTGTTCGGACGGAATGGTAAGCAAGAATTCCATGAAGGGAAGGAATCATAAATACATATTAGTGTATGTTCGTCGTTCATTTAGAAAAGGCACTTTTTTAAAGTATGAATTAAGTTGGAATAACTGTTCATTCTTTGCACAGTCTGATTTGGTTGACATTATACTAACTTCTCGCATGGCAAATGTGAAATACGATGTTTAATTAACTTGTTATTTGCTGGGAAACACGTGCGCGTGCTTCCATTTCTTATTGCTTAGATTGATTTCAATGGCCCAACAAGAACGTCAAGGAGAAGGAACAGCTATGACAGCGCCTACTTCGCTGAGACACCAAATGGTAAGTGAGAATTCAGACAACTCTCCTTAGTTTTTCCGGGGGCCAAAATTAAGACCTTTTAAGTGCGCGATTGTCTATAAAGATGACAAGGGCGTGTAAATTAGCTTAAACCAATATTTAATATATTGTTATGTAAATATCGTTCAACAGCAACGTAGGCTATTATAATGGGATTTATGGGAAAACTGCTAAACAGTTGTAGTCACTTTTTTCTTTAATATTTCTGCAGATTCCAGAAGTAACAAGAATTCAGTCATCTCCAGCTTGGATTGTCTATCCAGCATAGTAGAGCGAATTTCGACAGAAACCTCTACCTGTCCCACATTAATCCACGAGGGGACCGAAGACAGCCCCTGCTCCCCCCGCGAGGTATCTATCCTGAGTGAAACAGGCGCACCCGCCCCGTCCCCGACCAATTGTACCCAGTCGTCTCGTGACCCTAACCCCATCTACCAGGTGTTGTGAAGGGTCAGGGCACCCCCCAAAAGAAGAAGACAAGTCAAGCCAGCCATACATTCTTGAAATTCAATGTAATTCCTTTTGGACTGAGTTATCAAATGTTACTGACGGCCAGGTTTCTGTTCTACATTGGTGTCAAAACACAGCTTTCCGTATATTTATGCCATTTCGCTGTTAATGAGATAAAATATAAAATCTATCCCGAGCCTCATTTGTGCAATAATGTGATTCTACATTTCATAATGTTGGCAACGTTGGGTAAGAAGGACCTGGTATCCTGATGTAATATTCGTTTGGCTTCGCAGGGGTTACTGTTAAGTTTGTTTAAAAGGATGTATTCATACCTTTGGAATACTTTACGACCAGGTTTAATGCCATCACGATCGTTTCATCATTTCCTGGTTCTCGTTGATGAGAAACAACAACAAAAAATTGTAATATGGAGAATGAGGACCACTTTTGTATATTTGTGAATAAGAGCTGCTTTGATAAATGAAAATGAAAAATAATTATTTAATACTGCCTGTTTATAGAGACGCTTGGTTTGTCGTGTCAGATGTTTATCTTTATATTTATACCTTTATGAAACTGAGTGTATGTCAACGTTTTAATAAATCATGAAGGCTATTTATATAAACAATTATATTTTGTTTCCTGCTTGTCACGTTCAGTTTTCTTTGAATCAGCAAGCAGCTACTGTAAGTAGCCTCTGAAACAAACCGTAGGCCTATTTAAATTCTCATATTGATGTCCTGTTATGGTAATAGCGTAAATCCGTGGCTATCATATTCATAAATGAATATATTTGTGTAGGGTTACTATTGGCAAAGTTTCCAAAGATGACAGTTTTAGTTTACTTTTTCTTAAAAAAAGGAGGTAAAAAAACCAACACAAAATAATTCTTCCCTTTGTACGAATTGTAAATGACCGACATTACTATGACTCTACTCTCCCGTTAAGTGATAGTCTGCATCGGTTTTAGTTATTCAAAGGTTTTTTCTGCAATCAATTTTGTTATTCTGTTGAAATTGTTCTACTGGTTTAATTCCTTCATTTTCGACTGAGTCTCGTTGACTTTACTATATCAGACGTTGCAGGAAATCATTTCCCCGCTTTTGCTGTGTAATTATACCCTATACGTTAACATTAGTTTCGCCACATCGTTTGATACAAAAATTTATGAGTTAGACATTTTTCTAAAAGAAACTGGCGTCCAAAATTGACAGGTTCGTTTGATCGACGTTCTGAAGGCGGAACCTTTTATTATATTTTAATACTATTATACTGGAGTAGATTCACTAGATTTTTTTTTAATTCAAATACATATATCCAAGTACATACCATGCAGTGCATGGTATGGAGAGACTTATAAAATTATAATAAAAAAGTTCAATATGGTATAAACAATTTAAGGATATCACAGTTTAGTGGTAAAAAAAAAATGTATGGCTGTATATATAGTAGTTCCCAACATTTCTTAAATATGGACAATTTATAGATGACCTTTTTCGTGTCAATACAAATGGACATTTAAACAACCAATTTCCAAAGGAGGTTAAAGCGTGCTACTTTTATCTTTAAACTTTATTTGCCGAAACACCAATATTTGCAAAGAGAAAATAAACTTAGATTATATTGATCATTTCTTTCTTTTTTTTTTTACCTAATTCACAGTGCAATTTTAAATGACGAAAAAACGATATAGAATGATATACTGACCACTGTATTCATAAAATGCAACGCTAAAAGTGATAGTTCATAAAATCTGCGATTGCCACCGCAGGTTTACAAGTTGCACCATATCTGTCCCCCGAGTACAAATGGAGAACAAATGGAGCTGTATTTATTAAGGTACAAGATATAGGTCAATAAGCTGAGTTCTATATTAACTTTAGAAATAAATTATGTTTTTCCATATTGCATATTTACATTTATAGTAGAAGCAGTAGTGGGGGTTTAAAAGAATTGAGTAAATTTATCGTTAATGGCAATGCTGAGTTTCCTTCTGTTGACGCATAAAACTTAATCCACATTTAGACATGAAATGCCTGCAAGAGAGCCAAACGCACAACACACAATACTCAGATGGTTAAACATTCAGGGAATGCATCAACAGCACACTGTTGGATTACAATTTCAGGGTAGTAAACCAAAACAACTGCGCGCTACTTCAGAGGGTAACAGATTCGGAACGATAGCGCCTCTTGGTGTTAACATTAAATAGCGCAACATACGAGCACCAGTTTAACGAAAATTATCCATATGCTGAGGATGCTTTTGTCCAGTACGGACTGGGCTAAGCAGAAGAGAACATACACACGCACAATAAATAACAAATACCAGCAAAGCCATCTATGATAATTCTGATGAAGATGCCTTTTGCATGTTATCTCATCCGTTTTAATTTCAGTGCTAAATGATTGAAAAGATATAACTGAACGATTGAATTTAATTCTATGTCGGAACATGCATGGGGTGGGATCAAGCTCCGTGCCAGGAGAAAATACAGAGGGGTGGAATTGCAATCTAGGGGGGGCACAAAACATATCTTAAAAAGACGTAATAAATGCTATGTAGACATCGGGATATACGGGTGGAATGACAGTGGGATGGCATAGGCTGACCTGGTCAGTATATAGCACATTCAAGGCCCTTTTATCGACAGAAATATAATATATAGCGTCAAAAATAGCGTCATAGTCATTATTATTATTATTATTATTGTTGTTTTGTTGTTGTTGTTGTTACTCATAGTAGTAGTACATCATATTATTCTAATATTACCTTACAATAATACTGTGGTTATGGGAATGGACACTTTTGAAGTGAAGTTTGAAGTGTTCTGGATTCCTTAACCCCTTTTGAGTTGTGTTGTTCTGATGAATTTGTATGCAAAAATAATATTAGAACATAGTGGAATAAAGGTAAAGGACCAACATTCATGGTCTCTGCCATGCTCCACTGTGCCTGTATAAGGAATTATATGGCATTGTTTGTGAGTGTTGAGAAAGAGGCCTTGTCTTGTCTCACAAAGCATAGAGGTCTTTAAAGCAATAAAGTAAAGTAAAGTAATTCAAAAACAGGCTTGTCCTAACAGACAGGAATACTTGCATTTTAATACTTAAAAACACACTGGTACGAACTCTAAAGTGCATGGTTAGGAAATATAATTATACTTAAACTTGAAAAATGAGAAATGGACAAGTAAGGCAGAAGTGTCATGCTTTATTTACAAAAATAATGAGAACCAAACAACAGTCCAGGGTGAGAAGGCGCAATGGTTGCTATTTCTACGACAGCAGCGAACGGCTTTCCTGTTGGACTTCACACTACACCAAACAGGTGATAAGACATCGAGAGCGAGTCGTTTCCATGGCATAGCTCTACGTGTGATGGGAATTGCTGCAGCAGGAGGGTATCTCCCAAGATGGTGCTCCAAGCTCCAAGCTGAAGGGTGCGGGCATGCAGGGGCCAACGCCTCCCAGGAGGGGGGCCCTCTACTTTCTGCGGCGGGTGGCAGCTCCCTTCTTGCTGCTGTAATACGGCACAAACACGAAACCCAACCACATGAGGCCCTGCACTTGAAGAGTAGAGAGTCTGCTGACATCACCCCCAAGTGCAGCATATTACAGATCCTCTATCAGCTGTGAGGTTAACTGACTCCCTAATTATTTTCTGTTAACTATGACTACAAGTCTTGTTTGAAAAGATTTTTAACACGTGTCAATGTCACTGGAGCAAGAAGCTCCTTTCATTTCCTAAGTGTTAAAGATGGACCTAAAGACTGGTTAGCCCCACAAGTTTTGGGAGTCACATATCATGTCTCTAAAGAATTTGTGATTAAACTGAGGCTGACTGAAATGATCTACACTATACAAATATTCATAAAATACAAGTAAATTCTTTCAGGTCCTCTAATAAGCTCCGTAACATAAGCACTAACAGATTGTGTATAACATACAGTCAGATACATTACATGTGAATGTGTAGGTTTCATTTATGAATTCAATCTGTATTTAACAAGGTGTGGACATGAGGTTTTACCAGAGTCCTCCTGCTCTGTAGTTTGTCTTTAACTTTAGTCAAAAGATATAAACAGTGCGTCATTGGTTTTTACTTAATAACAATGAAACAAAAACACTGTGACTTTCCTCTTGAAATAATAGGAAAAGATTATGTCAGAAATGTAAAAACATCTCCTTAATTTTATCCATCAATGTTCCCACCTAACCACAAAGCAGGAGGACAGGTTCCCGCCCAGGAGCCACATACATGACATCAGGCAGCACTGAGAGAGAACATGCCAAGTCCTTCTATCACACCATGCATCACTTACCGTCATGTTCGAAAACAATCGTTAGAAACAAACCATTACATGTATCTACCATTGACCAAAGGGCTTAAATCATAAGGTCATGGATATTCATGGGGTATTTTTTTCTTCCTGGAAGAAAGAAACCTCCCCACACATGTCTCTGTGTTATCAGTCCTTGGAAGCCTGTGTGAAAGCACACTCACAATCACATGAATAAAAAGCCACAGGAAGACACCAAAGAACCATGAGTCCTCTGAGGTCACTGTACATTGCGAAAAGTCTCTGCAGGTTCTGTGCGTACTGACATCTTTGCTGACAAGTTGATCAATTTGTCCAAATATGACAATTGCCAGGTCGCATTTTCAATTTACAGCTGCTCTATAAGATCCATGATAATCATAACCAATGGTGGATCAAAACAGGGATTTGGTTGCCAAAAGAAAGAGCAGTCTTTGCTATATCTTGTTTTACTTATACTGTATAAAGTTATAGAAATTAAACTACAAGAGCCAGATCTCCAGGATTGACACTCTGACAAAGTTTCCTTGCCTCTGAGGTGGCACACAAAATGCCTCAACAAAATGAAACAACACAGAACACAGACCTGAGGTTCTCTCGGTTGCATCACATGGCAATGCGATGTAACCGTGCTGGAGAGAGCAGGTAAGTACCTTCTGGTTTACACACTTCTACAGTTACCAACTTATCACTCGATGAGGATGTGTCATCTTGCATGGAGTGCAAATTGTTGTTAGGGTGGAAGGTAGTTGTGTAATCAATGATATAATGATGATTATATTCATTATATGCAGTCCCTTTCACATTGCATTGCCCCTTTTGCAAAAATATCCAGTAGGACTGCTAAAAAATCTCATGTGGCCGGTTAGTCCATCCATGTCCACGGACATTTTTGCCAGGGCTGAGTGAATCTGACAGAGTATACTATCCCTGTCAAGAAGCCAAAGTTTCCTTTGCATGTGTTTGTGGGTTAAATTTCAATGGGTTAAACACTGTGCAGCATTAATATGATGACAAATGCATTTGTCAGGAATGGGTGGGACCCTTTCCAGGACAGGAAATGCACCAGGTTCCCATGCTGCTGCTATCAGTGTGGGATGGAGAGGAATGCCGTGGGAGATGTTACTTACTGCTTCTGCAGCTCATCAATGCGGTTTCTGAGAGAGATGACCTGGAAACAACACATGGACGTGTTTAAAAAGGTGAGCGAGACATTACCTCATCAGGGGCCCGACTCTCACCTGTGAGAGGACCTCTGTCTTCATCGTGAACTGCCAGTGGGATGGAGGGGATGGGGATTGGGGGTGAAGTGGGAAACCAATGCAGAAACACACACCCACTAAGCTTGTCTCTCCCCAGCATAGCCCAGCATGAATATTCCCTTTGAGACTGCATTGTGATATGATGAATAAAATAAGGATATTAAATGGGGAAATAATTAAGCGACTGTCTTTGCTGAGCAGCAGAAGGTTCAAACCAAAACTACCCAACCCATAATTTCTCTGTTCAGATGTTTGTGGAGTGTGTGCTGATCTTGGTTTCCCAGCTCATCAGTAGTCAGAGGCAGAAGTGATGAAAGCACTGCCAGGACCACAAAACTGGAGCTGCTCACATCATGGCTCAGTGCGTCTCTCTGCAGTGCTGGAAGTAGCGGAGACCTTGGTGTACCATTAGCCTAACCTGGAAGCAGATGCCTCCAGGCTGACCCCTTACCTGCAGATGTGCCGCACCCAGGTCAACTGTTCCTATATTTTGGTATACACACGCAAGCACCAGTGGGAAAGGCTAGACTGTGGAATAGCCTTAGTGTGTACCCCAGTCATTTAACTGTTTCCCATTGAAGTAGATAGAAAGGTTTGGCATAAAACACATTTAGAGTATCAGAGTAGAGTAGTAAAATACAGCAAAATATACCTCCGGAAATTTTCATTCCTATCAGCCATATTTGTGGCTTATTAAGTGTGTGCGTGTGTCACCAATGGAATACTAACACTGATTTACCACCAAGAGTACAGTGACGGTGTAGTTAATTCCATCTTCTGCTCTGCGACCTTTCACCTTTCAGCTGATGCTGACCTTTTGCCCCATTTCCATGGTCTCCTTTAAAGCTTCCCATGCAGCCAGACCATGCGCTTGGGGGCAGAGCCCTGCAGCCTTGGCCCATTACTTACAATTTACTCAGCTCCTCCACTCTCTTACGTAGTGTTGTGACCTGGAGGAGATCAAAGCAGAGCTGCATTCAAATCTGAATTGGGGTTATCCTCTCAGGGATGCTTTTTCACAAAGAGGACTGGAAGCCATGTCTTAGTTACCCAGGGTTCACATTGACCCATTGTGCCTGAGATCTTTGTTGTTCAAAAGCCCTTCTCTGTTCCCAGTGATTGTCCAGTCATACAGAGAACAGAATTTAGGCAACTACTTCAATACACATCCTCTCATGAATGGAACAGAAAAACTAACATTTTTTTTGTATTTTTTACATTTTAAAACAGGTAATTAAAGCATTAATGATCTTTGTTTGAACTTCAGTCATTTTATGCTTTACTATTACAGTCATTATACTACCTGCTGGAACCTCTTAAAGGTCGATGTTTGCTACATACACAGGTGTCCACCATCAGAATAGGCATATAGGTAAGAAGGCTTCTTCTTTCCTCGGATAGCGCTCTACTCTACCATCTCCAGTCAACTAGGCTAGGAAGGAGGGGGTTAGAAGGCTACAAGGGTTTCTTTGAAATCAGACCAATGGCACCATAAGAGAACAAAAGAAATAGATCAGTCAAGAAGATCTGTTTTAACTGTCAACGATCCTTAGAGGAGGGAATGCTCACCTCATACTTCTGCCTCTTCAGCTTCTCCAGGTGGTCAAACTTCTCAGACTCCAGGGTTTTCATCCATTCCCACAGCTCCTTAGCCTTGTCCCTGGAGAACAATAGCCAAAATAACCCAACATATTCACTCAAGAAATGTTTATCTAGACACGCATTTGTGATCGCAGTACTATGTTTGGCACTAATGCATTTGGCATTGGCTTGTTCATATGTGGTTAGTGGTGTACAGTTTTTTCAACGTTTCATGCCACTTTATTACATGCAGTTTGTGAGTCACTCTGGATAGGAGTGTCTGCCAATAAAGAAATAATGTAATGAAGTGGCAAAAGCGCACCACTTAACATTCAGATGATTATGCTGCCCAGAGGTCCTGGGTCCCTTACCTCAGCTTGTCCTCATTCAGATGGTCAATGTTGAGGGGCTTGCGTCTGTCTGCCAGGATCTTCTTCTTCTTCTCTCTCTCAGTCTGTTTCTTACCTCTCTTCTGGTCAGCCTGTGTTTCACCACAGTGAGAGGGAGAAGTCCGGAGGTCAGATGAGGCACACATGGGGTAACACAATATATTAACATCACAGTAACTACTACATTATGGTATCATTATAGTATACAATAGAATACAATATCATTATAGTGTACTGGACATAAAAGTCCCACACCCAGTATACTAAATAGAGTCAGTAGTTTTTAATATGAACATATTAATTGCAGACTATTTCCTGGGGAAACAGAAATTTATAGATCTTGATCTCCAGACTGAAGCAGAGCCTGGGCAGTAGAGTGCAGTTTCAGGCCTGTAACTGGAGAAAGCTTGGTAGTCAAGTCACCTTTTGCAAGTAGCTGCTATAGCTGGAACCCATGCTGGACAGGGCTGACTTCTTCTTGGCCTCCTCCTCAGCCTTCTTCTTGGCCTCCGCCTCCTCCCTCCTCAGTCTCTCCTCCTGTGAGGTCAATCAGAGCCAGAGAAGGTCAGCACAGTTTGGGCACTGTGAGCACATGGCAGGGAGTTTTACAGGGGGTCTCACAGACACAAACCTCACGCCTCGCCTGGCGCTCCTTATCCTTCTCAGCTCGGACCCTCTGCTGTTCCGCTCTCTCAGCCCTACGCTTCTCCTACAGGGACAAACATCAACACAGATCAATGTAAAACGACCTTACATTAGGGAGCAACAGACTCACTTTTCCCCGCAGCAGAGTGCAAGAAACTTTCACTAACAATCCTCTCTTTGAGCGCGATGATCTCCTCCTCCTCCTTCTTCCTCTGCTCAAAGTGAGCATCGATCAGCGACTGCAGCTCCATGAGGTCCTTGTTCTGGCGTTTCTTCTGGATGTCCTGTAAGGTGCAGATGGTGCAAGAGGTGCAGGTTAAGTTTCATCTCAACATATGATGGATCTATCACAACAAATATAAGATTAATGAGACATTGTTCAAAGTAAGGGTGGGTTTACTCACATCAAAGTCCACTCTGTCCCCCTCAGGAATCTTAGGGGCACTGGGTCTGTGTAGGCAATCGGTGTGACATTACTTGTTTTGCCACCACACTCTAAAAGAATATTTTTTGTCCATGTATGGCTAATGGTAAAAATGTTTGAGAGCACTGAAGAATGTATGAAGTAAACACACACAGAGCAGATTTCAAGTTCATGAATTCAAATGTGTTTTAGACCTGTCATCAAAGCAACATGGAGATATTATGGACGGGATAACTTACTTGAACTTTGGCTTCTCTGTTGGTAATACATAGAACAAAAGAAAGGGACAGGTACATTTGTGGAGTTACAAATCAAAGGAATGTGAATCTTGCAGGCAAAAATCCAGCTTTGGGTTTTACATTAGTATAAAATATTATATATATTTTAGTAATATCTTTTAATGCTACTATGGTATTTTGAAAAGTAACAGGGCTGAAATTTTAGTGTGTTTTGAAATAATCTTCATTGAATGCTTGCATTCAATTTACTGTTGTTAATATGTCTATGTTAGTGACAATGCTCAAGAAGACCAAAATCCAAAACATTACTTAGCATTTTGCTTTGACAGGAATAAATTCTGGGACAAAGATTTATGAAGAGTTATGACCAATATGTAAAGGGTTACACTCTAGACTAATTCCACAGATCTTTGAGATCCTCATTCCAAGCAGGGGTTTAGGGATTCCCTTTGACCAGTAGCAAACAGACACCTAGAACAATGTGTGCTCCAGTCTTCATTCATCCAATGGCTCTTATTAAGGAGATGCTTGACCTACTGATGGGATCTGATATACCATCCAAGACTTCACAATCCACTTGGATAATTTGTGTTAAATGAACAAATGGGAAGACAATGAAAAAAATCTCCCTTGCTATAGCAAGGATTAGAAAAGGGTGCTGTAATTAGTCTTTTAATGCCAAGAGATTTTGTTTTATACACTTTTGGCTTGACCCTCACACCTTAAAAACAACAAGCAAGGAAACACCCAAATGTTTGAAATTTCCCACAACGGAAATCCGAACTACCACCTTGTTCTTCCTCCTCGACTGGTTTGCGGCACGTCATGCAAGAGAGAGAAGCAGAGCAGAGGTAAGCAGGGGGTTCCCTCCACGTGCATGGAAGCAAAGGTCAGCATTTCATATTCTATCACCCCTTTCCCTTGTCCCTGATCTGATGCTGTGGGACACTTTTAGTGTTGCACCATTCTGTGTTGTTCCATACCCCTCAGACACATCTGGTCAGGGGGCAGCATTTGACAGGCAGATTGTCAAGTATGTCTCCAGTATGTGGTACTGCTCTGAGACTTCACAGCACTGCACTTATAATTGGAGGGACACGTACAAGAAATCCATCCACGTACCTTCCTCTTCATAGGCCTCTGCATGCAGCAAGCGTAGACAGCAAAAGCAAAGGCAAAAGCAGAATAGACATCATTACCGACAGGGTCACAGGCTTTCTGCTCAGAACAGTAGACCAGGGAATTTCAGCCTTGGGCTCGGGGACCAACGCGTCACTTACAGCACTTACAAGTTGTTTCCCAGTTAATAAATTTCTAAATACAAATATCCTGTCCTGTCCTTCTTTCACACAGGACTTAGAGTACATTGCTGTCAGCAAAAGTACAATCTACAGCACACAGAGTGGGTCCCCTGGACCAGGGCTGAGAGGTGCTCACATACAATAGCTACACAACAGCAATTTCATTGCACCTATTTAAGCATAACTTTGTCTAGCTTTTTTTTCAAATTGAAACATTATCACTGTTAGTGCATTTGACATGGAAATACCTTACCATCATATATTCTGTTAGATCAGTATATGTAGTACAAATTGAAATTTGAGCTTCTCATTCTGGAAAGATTTTTAAGACTTTTAATTACAGCAAATATAACATTGTGCAACTCTCCTGGAGCAGCATTTCTCATGACATATTCATTTCATTACACTTTAAAGCTTAAAACAGACAACTTTAACAGGGACAAACAATACCTCCTCTGGAGTAAATTATTAGCATTCATTTGATTTATGTTTATCTTTCCACTGACATATGTGGTCTGTGTTTTAGCAAGGATAACATTGTTTTGCATGTAAAGGAGATATTTGCCTGAGTTACAAATGCATGATTTATGTGATAGAGGGAGGTACCTAAAGTAAACAACATGTTTGTCCCTTTGAGATTTTGAAATGCGCTTCTTAAATATTTCACAATAAGAAAATTAGAAAAGAGACATAACAGTCAGACAAATGAGTGATGGGGAAAGAAAAGGCCCATGTCACTCTTAGCCACAAGTGCAACACAGGCATAGGTTGCTCACTGAGAGGAAGAGCAGGGCCAGCAGGAATTAGTCTTCTCCAGGGAAACTAATTCTCTGTACATCAGCAGCAAAGCAAAGAAGTTGTTCAGAACAAGCAGCTAAAGCAGTCAGCTGGGGGTTTTGGGGATAGGGGTGAGGGCTACATATATACATACCATATAAATAGTGACATATTTACACTTGTAAATATCGATATGTATGTATAGTTTCTTCATAGTGGCCAGTTATGAAGAGGAGGTATCTCCAGTACTGGATTGAAAAAATGAGGATTGTATTAGAGGATCCTTTTGGCAGTGATGGGTGAATTACACTGCCTTGCTGGGAAAGGAGAAATGAATATCCATGCCACATACCTTCTGCATGCGTATCCTCATGCACCTGTTCCACAGGCTCTGCTTCTGGTTCTACCTCTTGTTCTGGTTCTGGTTCTACCTCATGTTCTGGTTCTGGTTCTACTTCTGGTTCTGGTTCTGGTTCTGGTTCTACCTCTGGTTCTGGATCTGGTTCTACCTCTTGTTCTTGTTCAGGTTCTGTTCCTGGTTCTGGTTCTGGTTCTACTTCTTGTTCTTGTATAGGTTCTAGCTCTACTTCTGGCTCTGGGGCCACCTCAGGGGCCACCTCTACATCTAGTAACTCTTCAGCTACGCAGCATGCAGCAAGCGACCAGGGCAAGGAAGGGGTGCGGCCAAGTTATTGAATGCAGGAGAGAGAAGGACACATTAGAACAGCAGAAATTACAATTCTCTTAAAAAAACAGCTAAAAGTGGCTGCAAGAGCAGCAGGGTGAAACATGCAGCAAGCGGAGAGGGTGAGGAAGCGAAAGAGGTCAGTGATGTCATCAAGAGAGAGTAAGATTGTTAAGGAATGGACAATGGTTTCCTATGTATTGGAGATACCCGGACAGAAGATGTATGACGTGCAAAGTAAATGTGGTTATGGAAAGAATACATCTAATCACATTTTTCCATAAACAGTCACTCAGTCAGATATCACCCTTAACTGGCTTGTGTTTGACAGGCACATCAAGAAGAGAGATCAGTCTGCTGCAAAAATACTGTATCATCATGACAACAAAAGGCAGACACCAGTCACCCTGAATGCAGAAAAACTGGTTGTGATATCAGGTGACTACTGCGCAAAGCTCCATACTGTAGCTTTTACTGCATTACACTTGAAAGGCAAGCATTTAGCAGGAATTGACAGTTTCTCTCTGTGGGTTAGTGAGCGCAAGAGCTGTCTGGCTATACGGTCTCATTGTTTAGTGCAGAGAGCAAGGGCACTCATTAAAAAGGAGGGTGATGGAATTAGCTCCACTCAATATGCTACTTGCTGTAACTGTTAACACAGCTAGATGGCAGCACATTCAAAAGTATTACTCTCATCAAATACATTATACAGTGGAGTTGAAGTGGGATCATATTACATCTCCAAATGTGGATCACTTGCAATTACAAATACATTAAGCATTGTTAATTGCCTACTTGATTTATGCATATTCTTGTGTTAAAATGTAGATATCTATTTTAATGCAATAATTTAACACTATTTTTGTCACTATTTGTCTTTACAAAGACCATCTTACACGTCTGTTATTCGTACTTTCACACTGACACTTCTCACAATAAGATGCGTGATAAAGAAAGTGTAGATGACAAACAGTGGATGAGATGACAGAGATGGGTTATCTGACATGTCACAGGGTGAGACAGCAAGTGAGACCAATGAGCAAAGCAGTCAAACACACCGAGAAGTAAGGGTGAAAAGAGCTGACAAAATTAGTATGACTTATCGAGTACAGATGAGGAAAAAATAATGAAGTTCAATTTTCAGAATTGTGCTTTGTTTTGGGATTTTTTACCTTCCCCTTCGACTTCTTCATTTTCCCGAAAAAAAAGCAGTGAAACAATCAGATTACAAAGGAGGCATGTCTGTGCTCAGCTTGTCAGCTTACACAGAAATACAGTCGAAAATGATCAAATTCATGCTAAGCACAGAGTAGATATACTGTCCTCCTATGCTGATGAAATAACAATGAATTTGTCTGTTCAGAAGGGACATGTCTGTCAGACTCAAACTATTTTCATTTCATTGGATCTGTCTTTTGGAGATCCACTCCCCAGTGCTCATTTTCTGTAAGAACTGAGGTCAGTCTAGGAGGACAGAACATTAGCAAAGGCCTGGTCATGCTGAGCTGCAGGACATGTGGGTAACAGAGCCTGAGAAAAACATGTGTGTAAAAAAACATGTTAAACCTGTATGTCATCAGACAAGAAATTAAGAGAGATCGATAAATATGCAAGCACATGTTTGTTTAGAAGGTTACATCAAATACGTGTGCGGTATATGATTTTATGATGTATAGGAGTGAGGCCACAGCCTATGCTCTGTTAGCAACATCAGTTCCTGCAGCTATGCATTAGAAAGTCATAGCTGTCTTTACAAAGGCATGGCTGTCTTTTTAACTATGGGGAAGTCCATAGGCTGCTGTCTTACAGAGGGCAACAATGCAGTGCTTATACCCCATTGAGTCAAGCCAAACCTGCAAATTTTTGTCCATCACTTTTAAACGTTCTATACAGACAAGTACAGTACACTCAGTATGAAAACTGTTTGAAAGAAATAAAAAATGATTTAGCTTAATGCAATCATTAATGATTAATACATTCCATTTAGGACCATCATGTAATTTCTATGATTTACCACTAGAGTGAAGCACCTTACAACAATTGCAAAGGTGGGCATACTGTCAAACATAGGTAGCCTCAGGCAGGTCACATAATAATAATAATAATAATAATAATAAATTTACATTGAGTGTGCAATAATTAAAAATAACTTACCCTCCACATGTTCACTAAAAATCAAAAGACGAAATAATGTTATTAAATTAATAAAATCAATACTCTGATATTCCTATGTGTTTTCAAATACCTCCAAGTATACTTTCCAAGTCAAAACGATTCCTCTATCTATATAGTCCCAATAACATACCACAAAGTCGTCTATTTTAAAAATCTACATTAAAATAAACTTTACTTATTTGTCACAGGATATAAACTTTATCAGCAGTTGCACGTGTGTACATATTCAAAATAATAATATGTGCAGTCAAAAATGTCTAGTCTAAAATCTACATATGTAGTCTACGTCCATCCCGACCCTCAAGTGTAAATTACAGACTTATTGCAAAGACTGCATGATGCAGACTGCGGAGAAGATAACTTTATATGCTTTCCCTAACTGCATACAAATAACTTTATATACACGATAACAATGGGAGTGAAATGGCAGCAATGTTAGAGCAAATACTTACACTTCCTCTGTGTCAGACATGGTGACGGTGAACTTGTACCTAACGGCTGGAAAGGAAAAGGAAGGTGGTTTCAACGAGGCAGCTCAGAGATGCGCATACACTGGTTCGTGACATTTATACTGTAGCTGGGCAGCACAATCACAACGTCATCTCCTCCTTTTTCCAAAACTAACCTTACAGGCTGATGTCACTGCTGCGACCCATGATGCGCGTCAGTCAGGAATAAGAAAGTGATGGATATGATTGTGCATTCTTGGAATGTATGATGGATAGTTCCCCCGTGATTCAGAGGACAGCACTAAGAAAGTTCTTACTATGAACTATGTGAACTATGTTTGTAGGGCATCTGCTGCATGACGTACGCAAACACTCTGGCCTAATATGTAATATTTTTGTAATATATGTAACTGGCAGAAAATAATCGTAAATTAGATGACTGACGGCAGATATTCTTAGTGTCGTTGGAAAATAGGCTACACAATTTGCTTCTTGTTTATCTTTGCACAGTATGTGTGGGTACTAGTCATTCGTGCTTAGTCAAAAATTGCTGTTGAACGAGTGGTTTTATTATTAGATACAGAAAGTAGATTGATACTGCACACGTTTTCAATTCTGCTCCACAGACGATACTTGAGAAGACGAAGCTCCAAATTTATGTCAACATGTTTATTGCTTATCAAAGCAGTAGGATTAATTGTGATGCCAAATATTAGTGCTTCGCCTGTATGCGGTGCTAAATAGGTGGTTGAGATTCTTGACGCTCAACCTTGAGACACCTCTTATGAGAATTAGGTTTGTCGTAAAATGCTTGCAGTGCTGAAAATTATTTGAAGCGTTCTCGAAATGTTTAATGGCAACATTTTTGCTGCGTCTTTCAACATATTTTCATTTTTTCTATTTAAGGTAAATGTTTAGTCAGGACTATATGTTATTTACTATAATGCAGCAAAATAGTAGTCTACTTTTGATCACCTTGAAATATAAAAATGCAGCTTCTGTTGAGCCATTTAAAATAGGATAAAATTATGCATTTATAAAGCGCCATCTCTGATCCTTTTCTCACATAAATGTAGAGTATCCCCACTATTGAATACTTGCACAGCATAACTATTCAGACGCAGACAGCTGTAGATGTCTTTCAGAATTAGTCCGGGATCGGATTTCTCGGGTCCAGCTCAAGTTCTTTCCCTAGGAATAGCATTCATAATCCCCATTCCGCTCCCATATCTGGTCATGGCACAAATGGATCAAGAGCAGGTAGCTGGGGAGGTTTTTTCAGGCCATTCTCTGTGATTTATTTGTGCATATGTTTGTTGTGAGAAAAACTACAGCCAAATGGCCATTTACATTACACGCATGACTATAACAGATATAAGAGATATAATAACTCAATGTAAAATTGCTAGTAAATCTATATTAGTTTTAATTCTGTGAATTCTGGAGATTCCATGATTGTTTCACATGAGCTGATAAAATATGTACTGTGAATATGTGTCACTGATGGTCTTCTGTGTATGAGGTTGCCAGTGTTTATGCTATGACTTAAAAGCGCTCATGACCTTGACTTTAGGCACATTTTCCTCCATGCACGTATTTACACTTCTGTATTGTGTCACTTAAGGATTTTTAGGTAGCATCACTTCCTGTATGAATTATGCTTTTATCTTGTATCTTTAAAAAGTCTGTCTGTTTCCTTTGACAACAGTATCCACAAAATAACTAACAGATGAATTTACCAGCTAACTAGTTGACTGAATAGCTAGCTAACTATATAACTTACAAATTTAAATATATGCACAGAGATGACACAGAAGACAAATATCTGGAATATCTGGTACCACATTGTCACTGTCAAAATTGTGGCCCATTCCTAGGATACATTGTATTACATTGCTGTCATTTACCAGACACTCTTATCAAGAGCAAATTTTAAAGGTTACAGTGTTTTGCATATTATCCATTTACACAGCTGGATATTTACTGAGGCAATTTTGGATTAAGTACCTTGCCCAACAGTGCCCCAGTGGGGAATCAAACTGGCAAACGTTTGGTTATGAGCCCTACTCATTATCGCCGCTGCTACCAGATATTGCCACTCCAGCTGTGTGGGGCACCAGATGGCAAGGTTGAGCCACTTTCTGAAACTGTTAGCGTACACGCAGCCAGGAGACACCACAAACAGCTGATCCACAGAAGAGCTGTGCACATCCGTCCTGCTCTCCATAGCTACTGCCACGCTCGTTATAACTCTATTGTTGTCCACCCTCTGCTAAGCCTCCATTGTCACTGCAGACATTGGCACGATTCAACCGAATAGCGTCAAGTTTTGAGGTCACGATTTGTAAATCCCAGGATTAAAATGCACTGGCAGGACAACCCTGGAGCTTTGGGCCGGCTGCAGCAAATCACTAATTGTAGTGAGTGACCTTGCAGCACCCAGCACATCCACAGTTTAGACACACCGGGAGTGGCAGTGGCATTCAACAATCATTTCAGATGTTCTTGATGAACACATACTCACACACACTTATTCATAGACACATCTCTATGTACGTAAACTTGATTCTTGATTGTGAGTAACCAGGACTGCAAATTGTTTCCCCCTCCAACAATGCTAAAAAGAATTCTACAAGTATACATATTTTGCATATACTTGCATTAGAGATTTTACTGGATTTCCAGCATACTAAATACATATCCCAAGATTAAACATCCCCCTTCAGCCCCTACACCCAGTAAATCTAAAAGCATTTTGATCCTATGTGTGAGAGATCAGAGATTCTGTGATTTTGTCACAAAGTCACAGGCATCTCCCTTTGCTCTCCCACTGCTATTGTGTGTCTGTTGCAAACCAGTCAATAGCAACACTGTGGACCAGGCTCTGCTGTAAAGCATAAGTGTTCAAGGCTACCACAGTGAAAAAGTTGAGAAGGGGTGAAACACTGGAGTCCTGCTCTCTCTCTCTCTCTCTCTCTTTCTCTCATGCTCTCACTCTCTCTTTCTGTCTCTTACCTCAGAAAAGCTGAATGAAGTGAGCTCCCTGGTGGCGGAGACTGGCTGTAAGGTTCTACAAACATCGCAGGCCAGTTAAGTCCTTCTGTTATAGTGAAATGTGATCTCCTGCTGTCCCTCATTGGCTAGGCTGGATCGGAGGGGGGGCAATGATGTCAAAGGACCGCCACTGAATAAGGAGATGGATGAATAGTGAAGGAGAAGGGAGGCACAAGTTTGGAGAGGGGCAGCCGAGACACCCTGTTTCTATATTTGCCATAACTTTGGTCCAACAGAACAAGCCAAGGAGGAGATCTTGGCAGGATATGTGTACCACATCGGAACATTGGGCCAGCTCATCGCCCCAGGGGAATAGCCATTTCAGCGAGACTGTGGTCCAACAGCTCTATCCTGAGCCCAGCAATAGGAGCTATGTGGTTGTGACTCAGACCAACAACATACACTTCTACTGATGCCCAAAATGGATGTCTAAAGAATTTGAAAATCATCTTGTGTTCATTGGCAGTTGATGACAATCAATCAATCAATCAATCAAAAACAAATGGGCAGGGAGGAAGATGATCAAAGTTTGTATGGATGGCTGTTGGTCAATAAAGTCCAAATTAATTGCCATAGGGGGAGTCTATGTACTTTATATATCTTGTTTCTGCAGTTAAATGTTGCGAAGACATGCCCAGCTTGAGTTGCATACCTGCAATCCTTTCATAGGATTCCAATACAATACAACACAATTAAGAGCCCTTGGTGGCTTTAAGACATGGCCACTTGTAAGGCCCTGACAAATTTAAAGAGGTTTCACCTAAGTTTATGCTGAGGAGTGGCCACAGGTGAGCTCTCACTAAATCAGCAGAGGAGTAGGGACAGAGAAGACAGGAGACACAGGGACACAGGCCCATAGCTGCCTATAGGGGCTGCTGCGCTTAGGAGTAGGACCAAGACAGCAACAACTACAGGGAGGTGATATCTAAGGTGCTCTGAACACCCCCTGTGCGTCTGACGGTCCCCCTGCTCACTGTCGTGGTGCAACACGTTCCGAGTAAAGGGCTTCAGTTTTATTTTTGGAGTGCCATGGACACTGTCCCCTCCATTTGTAGGGAGGGTGTTGTCGAGCACAAGATGAGACTCCCATTCTGACTGTCCAGGCTGGGACTTGCAGGCAGAAGCCAATTGCCCCCCCCAACAGGCTCTCACACAGGTAAAAAAACAATGAAATTCATTTTTTTCCGCTTTCACTGTCTTACGGTAATGTGCAGGCAGCCCTGAAACAGATGTTGGATTCTGTCCCAGCAGTAACCTTAATCCTCTACAGTGGCAGACTGTTCACTGCTCTCTGAAGGGTAAATGATTTCAATGAAAAATTTAGCATGTCATCCAACTTGTTAGTGGAGTAGTTTCACAACTGTTGAAACTACATATGCATTCAATGTTTTTGCTTGGAGTGCATTACGTTTAGAATTGTTTCCAGATTATGGAAGCAAATTGAGTCTATGTCACAATTAAGAATATTATTCTTTATTTATGTGTACTTTCAATAAATACAAATTGCTTGTTAAGGTTAAAATAGACTTGTATGTTTTTCCTTCTTGGATTTGCATTTGCAAATAGTTTTTCTTTTATTTGAAGGGTACCTGTCCAAAACAAGTCTGTCATCTGTATTTTTCACTTCCTGGTAAGTTGTATGAAAACTGTCAGCATTTTGACTATTACCTGTCTGTGTTTGAATACATAGTTATTTGTCATGAAAGGTAGAGGCTGAAAGTCTATTGTACAGTACAGTTTTATTGTCAGGCTATGATTACCCTTTCCTCTTTTTAACTTAGATCTTGGAGGTGTCCCAAATAACCTAGCAGTGCCTTAAAAGGATGACCTCCTCTCAGATGTCAATGTCTGTTGCTGTGGTTCCTTGACAACATACTCATAGATGACCTACATTTGATAAGAGGAGTTGCACAAGGCGAATTAAGGGACCGTTAGAAAGTGAAATGAAGGCAAACATGTTCAATTGCATTCGCAAAACATGGTCAAGATGTACATGGTATGATTGTGTTAAGTACAGCTGCAAGTTTCCCTTTATATTTGGAATTCATTAGGGGGGAATCGGGATTGGGATGGGGTCTGTTGTGTTTAGTATTTTGTAACTTTCCATAGATCGTATTTTTTCAAACTGCTCTTGAGAAAAGGTGCCATATGAAATGGTCTTCCACCCATTGATTTTTCTAAGCTGAAACCATTGAAGAATCTTGTACATTCCTATATCCATCATTGTGGATACCAAGTGGCCTGTGACATGCCCACAGGTGCTGCTCTGCTACCTCCCTATCTTTACTATTTGTTATAATCCCTAGCAATCTTTACAACAGGTTAGGAAGGCCTGAAGTGTACAGTCTTGAGTGTAATTTTGCCATTGTAAAGTCAGTTATATCTTAAAGGAGTGTAATTTATCATCAGTATACCTGTAGGTGATCATAAGAGACACAAATATTTGGCCAGCCTCATGGATTTGTTTTTGACAGCACATTATTTTGTGTTTGAAGCTCCCACCTGTTGCCTAAAATAGGCCTTGCCCCCAATCATCTAAGATTCTCTGGATTTCTGTATGCATATACTACTGTAGGTTTCATTTGTTTCTATTCTGCTGTGTGTGCTCCTTTTGACTATATTCTCTCAACTGTGTTTCATTTCCTGGGGTCAGTGAGTAACCTCAAACTGAGTGGGAACTGCAAAAATTCTCCTTTTTTAGCATGGCATGCATCCCCACCATAGCCCTGGGGTTGAGGGCTTTGGAGGAGTCACTAATTAGTGAAATAATGGCACAGATATGCTGGGTTACTGTGGATCAATAGAAAATGAGTGACAGTTTCAATGTGTTACAAAAAACAAACTTGACAGCGATCTCAGCTTTATTTCAGTAAAATACCTTTTTGGCTAATCTTCTCTCCGTCTGATCACTGCAGCTGGCTTCCACAGCTTGATTCATTAATTCAGATACATATGTACTTATAGAGGACACCAGGATCCAGAGAATGCAGAGGTGTCCGTTTGTCTCTGGGGGCTTGGCTCATAGCATCGAGATGTAGAAGCACTGACAGCAAAAGTGTAAAATAAGTTTATGTTTTATGTTTTGTAGTTTTTAATAGCAGGAGAAATGACTACATTATGTAATGATGTCAATCTTGGTGATTGTATGTGACATTATGAAGACATAATTGTAACGGAGTTGTCAGAGTTTGTGGGGAAAGGACCCAGGTGCAGACAATACAGACAGTACGAAAAAGCTCATCTTTAATGACAAGTCCAGAAATCACAGGCAAAATCGAAGTCAGAAAAACAGTCCAAGTCAGAAGTGAAAAATCCAATGGAAAACAGACAACATCCAAAAACGGCAGGTTAAAGAGAAATCCGGGACAGGCAGGGTCGGTAACAAGCAGAAACCGAGCAGCCTTACAAACTAACAACAGGAATGAAACAGCTAAGACACTGAGACACTCAGGCAAAGAACAAAGAAAACAGCAGGGTATATGTAGGCAGGCAGATGATGAGGGGACGAGACATAGGTGTGTGGAACAGGCTTCAGGTGATGGGCGTGGCCGAGTAACAGCAGGGCAGGGAGGCAAGGCAACACTTCGAGGCAATGAAGCTGGAAAAGTCCACAATAATTAATACATTTACTGTGAATGATTGACTGTGTTTAGAGGTGTGCTCCTTTCTGAGGAGGCCCACATACTATAAACCAACAAAGGAGGAGGAAATAGATCTGTTTAACCCCAACCCAAAATGGCTGCCCCTATTTTTACATTTTTGTTTATACAAGATCTATTTTAACAATAACCTCTAATTTATCAAGCAATTGAGTTCAACAAGCTTTAGAAAACCTCACTACATCTCACTCCAAAATTAAACATCTGTTGCTTGGAATATCCATATTATCAAACTAGGTACAATTTCAGGGTAGACGTCTTGTAAATAAGGTTAAACAAACAGCTGGGTTGTTATGTTGGTGAGTCTAACATGTGGGACAATGATTTACAGACTATGATGCACCTTGAAAAAGGACAGCTCTCCGTAGAGGGCAGCAGGTGACTGGTGTCACATGATAGCCTCTCTACTCCTTCGCCCTAAAATTAGGCTAAGGAAATTTCCATCATCTCGGGACACAGTCATTTCGGCAAGAGTTAAGATAATTGCCATCCTTATTTTCCGCTTAGAAGCTCAGAGTAGACTCCTACACTATGTTGAGTAGATAACAGATTGGTAATGGTGGCTGAACCATGTGCAAACCTTTAACATGGGAAGTTTAGCAAAACGAGCTGCCAAACACAAAATGTGTTCTATTAACAGCAACAATATTTTCAACAGCTCATTTCTCCACACTTCTGAACCGTGGATCCACATTAGTGAAAGTGGCAAAACCAACAAAAACAATTACATAAAAGTTCCATAATGTTTATTATAAAGAGACACAAATGTAAAGCCACAATTACTCATTTAAAAGGTTAGAATCACACTTATAGTGGTGGATTAATCTGACACAAAGACGGACATTGTTTACAGCATCTCAGTGTGACATACATTCTAATGATGCTGCAAAACAGAGCTGACCCTTTATCATTAAAACATTTTGACCAAAATTTAAAAACCTGAACCGTTTCTTGATAAACAATTCATAGTCTATACTAACACAATAACTGATTTGACACATTTTAAAGATGAGTTAACCGCACACATGAACTTCATGCCAAGTCGTATGTGCTGACATTAAACAAATAGTGATCTGCACTCACTCTTATAATGATACCATGGTTTGCCCAGTGTGAATCTCTGAGTAAGAACAGCAGCTGTGCCAAGAATGCCATCAAGGATGTGTTGGTGTCTTTATTTCCCCACTGAAAATTAGTTCAAGCACAGTGCTCATGCTGTTGAAATGCAGTGGAACTCAGTTCCTCTGTCTCAGCTCAGTCACTTATCAAATAATTATCACCTTCCTCCTAAAAAGGCACAAGTCACTGGTTTGCCTTTAATTCTGCCTGACTGCTTCACACAAACCAGCATGATAATGAAGATCTTACAATATAACCATAAAATAAGCCCCTTTTACCAACATATAGTTATGAGGATGAGCATACAAAATATTTTTGTTGACTATCAGCATTTTCAGCATTATCATCAAGTTCACCCTATTCATTTCAATGTATTACAAATTATGTATTACATTATGTACTGAGAGATGCATAAGCAAGGGAAAAATGATGGAGTCTGGAGCTCATTTTCACAATGTGAAAGGATTTATATGAAAGGTTAGCATACTGACATTTGGACAACCCTGCAAATGTAACTGACTGATTAACATTTGACAACAGTCATTAAAAATTGGACCTCAAATGAAAACTATTAACTGTTATACATTGTCTACAATCCACAATCCTATTTGCATGAATAAAGAAATAGCTGAAAAGGAATAACTGCAGATAAATCTATTTTATGTACTGTAATTCCATTAGGCTAATACTTCTTCAAATAATTCAAAGAAACAGCATTGCACTGTAATAATAATAATAATAATAATAATTGTCATATATATATATATATATATATATATATATATATATATATATATATATATATATATATATACAAACATATAGGACTATCCACTTAACATTGATTCAAAAGAAAATATAGAAACTGAATATTATAAAAAAGTAATTTGTTTGTTTGAAAAAAATTCCTTGTAAAACTTTAATATTTAGTCAGCAGTGAAAATGCAGAAGGAAACAGCCTTTAACAGTACAATGTATGTGGGGAAATACAAAGATTTCATTTGTAAAATGCATCCATAACAAGAGGTTATTCTGATTATTGAAATTATTAAACTGAATTACTGCTGAATACCATAAAGGGGGTGACAGAATGGAAGACGTTTGTTATGTAGATGAGCAGTCTGAGCAACAAATATAGTGTGAATCCATGACATCATAAATAAGGAGAAGTTGGACTTTTAAGGCAACCATCATCAACACTTCATGACTCTTCATGACACAGTCCAGCTGAAAAAGCAAAGCAAAAAGAGAAAATGTCACTCATTTGGCCTGGAACAATATCAGCTGTACAGTACTGTAATAAAATTCATCTGTTTTGTGCAGTTCAAGGAAAGTAAGGGTCTCACTTGTTAGGTGTTTTTATCAATACACCTTGAAAATAAGCAGTAGATGCATGAGCGGGCTGGTGGTATTTGGTAGTGCTACAGAGTTTCTAAGAGTTGAGAGAGGTTGCTAATCATAGTCTATTCTGTCTCCAGAATGACGGCAGAATAACAGCATGAATGTGGTATGTTTTTCAGACTTTGCAAACAATATATAATCATTTTGTATAGGTTTAATACCACTAACATTCATTTTTCTTACATGAAATGATACATTTACAAACATTTATGAGGGTATATCTGATGTTGTCTGACTTGCATCTAGAATTCAGATCTTCTTATTGCTTGTTGCAATGTGGTATAATGGTAAGGGAGTAGGTTGTGGGTTTGAATCCAAAGTGGGACACTGCCACTGTATCTTTGAGCAAGGTGGTTAACCTGATCTTCTCCAGTAAAGATCAGGCTGTGTAAATGGATAAGATGTAAGTTACTCTAGAAAAGGACAACTTGGAAACTTAGTTTCTTATCTACTTTTGTTGCCAATAATTGTTACAGGGGGTTGAAATGCTGATGGCTCTGAGCGCTGGACCCCAACCCGGCCTGCTTTCCCAGCAGTACCCTCCTCCTCTGTTGCCCAAGCCTGGCAAGGACAATGCCCGGCTCCAGAAACTACTCAAGAAGACCGCCAAGAAGAAAGCCGCCCCCCAGACTTTGCAGACGCCTGTACCCTACCGCTCTAGCCTCTCTCCTGTTAGTGAGGCCAGCCCTGACCAGGAACACAGTGACCACATGACCCCTTCCAAGACACCAGAAACCCCCATCTACAGTGCCACCCAGCAGGCCAGGTTTTCTGTCAGACCTCCTGTGAAACCCTACCATGAGCATGTACCGTCCCCTTACCCACAACACCGAGGCATAGCCTATGGGATGATAGCAAGCTTCTCCCCACAGCCCTACACTGCTCCAGGCCAGACCTCTGATCAATTGATGGGCTCATTCAATACATATGCACCCCCACCACCTGTCGAGATACAGACTGTATCTCCAGCACCTCCACAAGCTCCACTGCCTTCCACAGGGTCAACTCCAGCTCCAGTACCAGCTACTGCTCCGGGGATCCAAACAGTTGCACTTCCAGCCCCAATAACACCAGAGCCTCAAATAGTTATACCTACAGTCCCAACTATAGCACCAGCACACCACACTCTCTCATCTTCAGGCCCAACTGTAGCTCCACCACCCCAAAATGGCCCACCAGCTGCTCCAGTGCCTCAAATTGTCACACCTCCAGCTCCAGCTATAGGTCCAGCTCATGTTCAAGCTCAAGGTCTACCGTCAGTACTAGCTTTAGGGCCAGCTCCATATACAAAGCCACCTGTCTCCACCCAGGATGTGGAAACCTGCCCTCCTGGTGCTGTACATCAGGATGCAATAGTCATGACCCAGGCCTATGGTCTCCAAGTTCAAGTGAAGAATTTGACCAGTCCTGAACTTCCGAGTCCACCAATGCCTATTCCAGAGACCACCAAATCAAAGAAACCCATGTTTGATGTTCCCCAAATGAAGGTATACACTGCAACGTCTTCATTTTATGAGACTTCCAAGACAGCTTTGTATGAAAAATCAGGCATGAAAACATCAGATTATGGAACACCATTAACATCTGAGGTGAAAGGAGATGCAGCACAAGCATATGATGTCTCAGTGGCAAAAACGCCATCAGGGCGACCAAAGACACCATCATACCAAGTCTCTCATGAAAAGCCACCTGTTTTCGAAATTTCAAGGCCTAACCCAATGTTATTTGCAACATCTCCTGCTATGACCTTATCACAGGACATCAGTGTTTTCGCAGTCAAAGCTGAGGCAGAGACACCTACAATATCCACTTCTGTTGCCATTATAACCAAAACACCAGCAGCTGAAGTGGGAAGCTTTAAGCCTTCAGGATCTGGAGTCACTGCCTCTTATGGACATTCAAAAGTTCCATCACTTAATGATGCAGGAACTGAAAATTCAAATGGTCTGTCTCTCATTAACTCTGCCTCAGTGGCTACTTCAATGGTTGGAAAGCATAATGAAGTGTCAATACCAGAGTCTTCTACATTTGCAGATCAAACCTTTATGTCTCCTTCAAATGAAAACACAGTGCCAAAGACTGCAATTCATGAACCACCTCACCCTGCAGCTGCTTCTTTTGAGTATCAAATGCCGAAGACTCCAACTTATGAACCACCTAAACCTACAACTCCATCGCTTGGGTATCAAAGCCCAAAAACACCGATATATGGTGCACCACCTTTTGGCTTCCAAAGGCCCAAGATACCAGCATATGGAGCCCCAAAACCTAAACCCAAGTCGACATATTATGGATTGACTCCGGCTGAATATATTGCTTATGGTGGAATACGAAATAACTCACCATCCTATGGTACCACTACACCATCAAATGAGGTACCCAAATATCCAGAATTACAAAGATCTAAGGCACCTCCCTTGCATGAAGTTTCAAAGTCTGAAGCACTGTCTGAACAACCAGACATACCTAAAGTCTCCTCTGATGAAATGCAGAGATCTACCATTCCCAGTGTGGAGCACTCCGTTCCTAAAATCTCAGATAATGGTTCTTCTAATGTCCTAAAACCAAAAATACTGTCAAGTGAGAACAGTCCTGGAAGGGGTGCCACTACAGCCAAAAAACCAATATATGAGATTGATAAACCTAAACCAGCTTCAGAGGTACAATCACCTCACAAATCAACATCTCTAATGGCGGCACTCAGAGCTAGACTTCCTACAAGTGGAAAAAGCATACCAATGCTCCTAACTTCTGGGGCCAAAACTACCACTGAAGATTTAAGTGGTGGTAAAATGGCATCAAAGCAGACAGTAACTGAGCTAGGTATTCCAAACCAAACTGAACAGGAAATGCCCAGACCTAAGATTGCCGAAGTGTCTGAAGGTTCCATTCCTTCCCCGCTTCAGGTTTCAGCCTCTGTGAACCCTGTGGAAGTAACAAGTGTGATTCAATCACCAGGGGCTGGCCAGCAAGATGAGGGTAAACTCTCAAAAGCTGAGGACAAACCTACACAAGAAAGGAGCCCTGCATCAGCTGCAGAAGAGAAGGATCAGGGGGAGAAAACATCCCCAAAGGCAGAACCTCTGCTAAAAGCTTTCCAGAAACCAAAGGGCCTGAAATCCAAACTCAGTGGGTGGACAAGACTCAAAAAGCATATGGTGGTGGAGCCTGAAGAGCCCAAGTTCCCAGAGGCAGAACCCAATTCAAAAAAGGACACCCCCAATGGTAAGCAGGAGAAGCAGAATGGCCAGGGAAAGGGGTCATCTGAAACTCGCCAGCAGACTGGGAGTCAGGATGGGAAAAGCAAAGGCACCAGAGCCATTAAGATGTGGGATGCAGTCCTCTTCCAAATGTTCTCCACCAAAGAGAACATCTTGCAGCAGATCAATGCCAACAAAAGTGAGGCAGAGAGAAAAAATACACAAAAAGAGATTCCATCTTTTGTCCATCGCCTGCCTATCCTCCTGTACAGCCCCCGGTTCGATGCCAGGAAGCTGAAGGAGGCTGCTTCAAAACCCCTCACAAAAATTGCTACAATGTTTGAGTTGGGGCTACTAAATCGCAAGCATCATGATGAAGAACCAAAAGACTTTAACCGAACTGCAAAAGGGTTCACTGTTGAAAAAACTACAGACATCTGATTTGGCCTGTAAAGTGGTATTCTAGAGTGGAAAAATTAATCATGTATTTACATAAGTGATCAATCCTTCCTAAAAATAGACATTTGGTGGTAAACAGTCCACAGGAGTCACATATATGAAAAGGTCTTTATATTTAATCTTCACCAAATTTCCCTTAAGTTGGCAATACAACTAACCTATTTAGACTGACCCACCCACTGAGATGGCATGATCAAAGACAGTCACGTCAATGTAACACAACTGGTGGGCTTATGACTTCACATAATTTCATGTTTTCCATGTTACAGAAATAAACTCTATGCGCTCCAGGCTTTACAGTACATCAACAAATGTTTGTAGGTGAAAAAGCTGTTCACCTACAACAACATGACAACAGATATTTTACAATATGAAAATAAAAAGTACCACATTTATTAATATATCACTTATGCTTAAAAGCAAATATACAGATATATGTTTAAAAGTATTGCTTTTATATTTTCTTATTGAACCTTTTAGAGTTTAACACAAAGTTGAATTTTAAATGGTTTAAACCATTTTAAATGGTTTAAATCAGTTTTCTAAATTCCTAATGGCCTAAATCTCAGATTAAAGCTAAAGGCTAGATGTAATGGCTAGATGAAGTTCATTACTCAATTGGAAATGTGTCTGAAAGCTGACATAGATTATCATTGTCTGCATGTTTACTTTTGACATTTAAAAAAATCATTGTCTAGGTAAATTGTCCATGCAGACAAAGTAAGCTAAATTTTCAGCCATCAGGCAAGAGTGGAAGGGTGGCTGGATATGGCCATAAAAGCTAAAAATGTCTTTGAGGGAATGCTTGTAGTAGAACCTTGTGCTAAGGTTAGAGAGTAAGCTACAGAGTACTGGAGGGACTGCTATGATGTTCTGCATGTATTTCATCACAAGAGTGACTTTAAACTCTTAAAGGCTAAAAGCCAAGCACCCTAGCTTTGTGCCTTTCTTCTACAAGTGTGCAGATCAAACTGCATTTTTACAAAGCTCAAACAGACATTATTAAAGATATCACAGACTTTTTACTCCACTGGTGTGCATCACTGGATGGTGCTCACAAAGGCAGGAGAAAAGGTATGAGGTATTTCCTAATGAATTGTCAATGACAGTCCATCATGTGTAGTTGTGTCCATTGTGTGTCCATATTGTGGCTAGTGAATTATCTTCAATGAATAAAGAGTCATTCATAAAAGATATGAATTGTATGAATCCAGAGTTTTGGCTAGGGATCAGAAATCCTCATTTGAATCCACTACATAAAGCATTCAGAAATTGTTGTTTGCAAGCCAAGTTAATTCACAGAATAGAGCACTAATGGCTCCATCACTAAAATGTGTGGCTTGGAAATAATCTTTGATGTTGTCACCCATAGAAAGTATTGGATTATATGTGGATTATAAGAAAATGTAAGGCTTTTCTTTCAGAAGAGAGCGAGATTATTGTAACAATTCTCATGCATTCTCATATAGTTTCTTGGATGCATTTTCATCCCTAAGCTTGCTGTGTGACCTGGTCACAACATAAAACTTTTTTCACAATGAATTGTTTTGTTGCCTTCCAAAAACTACTTCTTATGATGCCAGCCACCTATTTTATTCTTCAAAACCAAAAATATCATCCTACCCCTTTCTGTCACTTATTTCAGTACCTTTTAAGCACTAGCTGTGAAATTTGACAACATCTGACTTTCCACAAATACAGTAAAATAGCATATTTTATGTGTTATATTATTTTTGTTAATGTTTATGCTTATTAAGATGTTTCTAGTCTAGTCTAGTCTTTAAAGTGAATATAGAGGTCAACACAAAGTGTGGTGCTTGTTGATTGACAACGTAAGAAACAAAGATCTATTTTTGATTTTGTAAAAAAAAAAAAAGAGTAACACAACTACACTTTAGAAAGGACTCTTATATCCATATACTTTTGTAGAAGTTTGATTTTTTTTTTTTTTTTTAGTTTTTGGGGTTTGAAATTATTGTTCTATTTCCCTGGGACAACTGAATGCATTTCATTGCATAGAACCCATGGTTAGATGCATCAGGCATGCACCAAGGAGATGCCAAATACAATACAATGTTGATTTACAACACTTTCCTTGGGTTTCATTTTTCAAGATGTATTCAGTTGTTCTGCAGAACCATGGTGATCTATAAATCTAATATAATGAGAGCAGGGTGAGCTACACTAACAATTTCTTTTAGAAGCATAAGCCATGTGTACTTTATTGGACTGTGGTGATCGTGCTCATGTTGATTGTAGGCAGAAATGCAGTAGAACTCTCACTGGACTACAAACTTTGGCAGGCATGAACTGAGAAATTGGAGACAGCAGTGAGAGACAGCAATGCAGCTGTGAGGGGCGTGGCTTTGAGGGGTGTGTCTGTAAAGGGTGTGGCAGCTGGGCGGGGCAAAAAGCTGGACTGGGGCTGAGGAGCAAGACACCCAACACAATACAGGAAGAGAGAGACTGAGCAGTTTGGCACAGAAGTGAATCGATGTTTAGGAGAAGGACAAATGGACACGAGACAGATGTGGGATTACAATTATGAATGATGAATGGATGTACAGTGCAGTCAAATGCAGCACAATTTTCCCAAGGCAGACCCAGGCATTACAGGAAGGCTGAGGAGGTCACATTTGGAAAGATGCTTGAACACAGAGTCATTTGGAATGCAGGTGTTCCTGAGGAGGTGGAGTCGGGTGTTTTCACTGGATGAAGAACTAAGAAAAACTGCCATGTATTGCTTCAGTCACTGCAGGAGGCATGTGTAAGGTAAAGCTGTTATGTGGAACAGTGAAGAACTAGCGGTCACTGCTTTGCTAGTTCTTGCATGCATGTTTATACAAAAACAATTGTTTGTATACTAGAAGGGAAATGTGAAGGCAATGAGCACATTCTCTATAATATGCTGTAATTCTATTATGTGGTAATGAAGTACATGTGTTACAGCATAACACAGTTTAATGAGGGGTGAGGCCAAAATATTGTTTTTTTATTGTATGATAAAGATAAGCAAGCAGTGTGCAAATAAGCATTAGATAGGTGACAGCAGTAGCTGGTTGGCTCTATTCCTATCCTTTGAAAAACAAAGTGAACTTTACTCATAGACGGTTTCATTGACAGGACCAATATCAGATAGAAAAGGAGCTTTTTCCCTGAAACCCCCACTCCCCACTCCCCAAAAAAGGGAAGAGAACAAATTCAGCTGGCCTCACCCTGAGAAAGACTATCATACTTACAGCATACTTTTACAGTTCAATCATATGTGCTTAATGTAAATAAGATTGTAAAGAAATGTATAGACCACCATTGCAAACCAATGTATCCCTGCCTGTAGTCTATATACATTCTGTAAGTAAATGTTAAACAGGTGCACCATTCTTCATTGTCAGGCTTTTCTCAGCACTGCCAGTAAAATGTGCTCTCGTCTATTTGACTTTCAGTGTGATGAAGTCTATTCCCCTTGTGACTGATGGGGGGGGGGAGAGGGCAGTTAGACTTCATTCCGTGGTGGGGCATTCAAAAACTCCCACACTAGGCTGAGGGGCTTAGCTTCACTTACAAATAATTATGACGGACTTCTTCTACCTTTACTCTCCCTGTCCCACAGGGCTGTCTTTTAATCTTCTCTATATAAATATATGGCCCAGATCAAGAGGCTATCAGCGCCTGACGCAGTCTTTTCCCTTCGGTCCTTGGCAGGATTAGTAAATGCCACCCCAGCATGTCCCACCAACATGCAAAAACAGGACATATTGTCGTGACAGCAGGGCACAGAAGTGGCACACGCCTTTGGGCTGAGCACAAAGCAGATGAGCTTCAGGGAATAGCTGGAACCCCCCCCTTCCTCTCTAACCCCCCCCATCCCCCCATCTGGTGTTGAATTACTCCTGGTATCCACTCTGTCCTTGACATGGCTCTTTAGAGCCATTGGGTAGTGATGTTATAACAAGGCTTCAAAAACTCCAAAGTCAACGATTGGCACAAAATCATAGCTCCACCCACTATGGGGCTCATGAAGCTTACTCTTCAGTCATTTCCATTATATAAATTCCCATGAAGTCATTTGCAATAATCAGAACAGACCGTGCTGAATTCATCAGCAAGCTGTATGAATGAATGGCAATATCATTTGCTATTGCTTTGCTTCCTGTTAAATGCAAGATGCCATGTATTTGTATCTATCACAGAAGAATTTACACACCTGTCAAGTTTTTGTTTCTTATGGAGAGGGCACATCACTCTGCTCTCTGCTGTGTATCCCAGCAGCTTAGCAACCAAAACATTAGCCATCTCATGATGTAAATAAAAACAATCTAAAGCACTTCAAAACACAGAGTGTACAGGAGTTTTTACTGGAGCTCAAATACAAGTTATCTCAACTATAATGCAGTTTTTTGGTAATGGCAGAATGTTTGACAAACAACAAATGGTAGACAATGCTGTGTGTTGTTATGCCAGAGAAAGTTTCATATGCCAGGCCAGTTTCATAAAGGGAGACCCATTGGCAATAGGCTCCTTCTTGTAATCTAAGAAAACTGCCTTTTTTAACATTGAGTCAATACAGCTTCTTCTACAAAATTTATGGTGGCTATATTTGATTTTACACAGCCAAAGATTATTTGGGCTGAGAACAAAGATGGCTCAAAAGGTGTAGAGAAGGCTACATCTTTGGTATACAAGCTTTTTGTTGTTCTTGAGCCAAGCAGGGAGGCCCGGATAGTTGGAAAATAATAAGAGCAGAAAGGGAAAAGGGAGGAGAAAGGGAAATAGATTATTCATGTATGAGAAAGAGAGTGAGGAGCATGATAGGGTGAAGACAGAGAGTGATCGCTGCTAGTGTTGTCGCCAGCTCAGTAAGCCCTTGGCCCTGTTTAAGTGTTGATCTTTTTTGAAATAAAGCCGGTGTCATCACAGTGGCCCCTTCTTTGAAAGAGATATTTCACAGCAGGCTCATTAGAAGGTAGAGCAGGTGCAAATACACTCTAGCCCCACCATCAGAGTTAATGTTGGAGCTAATACACGGACAAGGTCAGCCAGAGTGAATACTTGGTTACAAAGAGACAGCAGAACAACTGTTGACCAACAACAGCCTTAAGGAGGGCTCTGGGGAGTGATTATCTACTTAAAACATTATGGTACACATATGAGCAGCAAGATAATGTCTTTACACCAACAATCGCACTGTAACCTGGACGGAGAGCAAGAGGAGGAGAGAGAGACACAAACACAAATACATCCTGGGACGTAACATTAGTTTATGCCTAAAGTGAATCCTGCAAAAGAATTTCAAAATAAATAAATCTTCAAGAATATGTGCTAAGGGTAAGGATTCTGAGGTTCTTACTTGATTTTCCATTCATGTACACGTCGTAATCACCATCACTGACAGGAATCTTCTCGTATTTGCCATGGCCTGTCACAACAAATTTGTACCTTTTACCAGATGGGGTTCCCTAAATAGGAGGTAAAGAGAAAATATTTTTAACATTTATTGACAAAAAATATTTGTCAATAAATGTTAAAAGTTTATTAATATAGTTCCTACCAACAGGAACTCGCACAGTTTGGATTACCACTGAACCACTGTCAGAAGTCACAACTGTCACAAATATGTTCATTTTCACCATTTGATGAAAGAGCATCAGGGATAATCATTATTGCAGCACATTACAGGAGCAATTCTTCCATCACAGCCATGATTGGGGCATGGAGTTACATAGAGAATTTCCTACTATTTCTGTGTCACTAATCTGCCATGGTCAGGGCTGAGCTGGTGATGTGTCTCATGCAATGAATCATGGGATAGCGTAGCTCAGCTTCAGCCCCAGGCTGCTTCAGCTGGCTGTGACCTCCCTGTGGGCCATTGCTTACTTTCCCACCAGGTCCTGCCCTCCCAGAGGTGGAAGTCTCTCCTATAGACTCCCACAGGTTCTTCTTGTGAAGTACGTCACCCGCTTTAATGTCCTGGGACAGGGGAGAATGCACAATTAGCAGGCAGTAACCTTCCATACACAATCCTGGATCACATCAAATTAAAACCAGCTTATTCCAGGAAATATAATTATGGGAGGGCGAGGAGGCTGAACTGAGCATTAGAACAAAAACAAAAAACCAACCACCTCTCCCCACAAGAGGGCAGTGTTCACTGGACACAGCCACATTCTGTCTGACAGAGGCTGGCTGGCATTTCACATATTCTCCATGCAGGATTTACAATCAGTCCACAGTTAATGGTTGTCGGGACAGACCCCTAGAGCTTGGCTTCCCTCCACTTTGATGCCTGTGGGACAGAGGGGAACTTGCTGAGGAGGAGAAGACCCCATAAGCAGACATCACACCCTTCTCTCTCTCTTTCTTTGTCTCTCTTTTTCTTTTCTCTCCCCCTCCACTTTTATAAAAATGTGACTGTTAATGCACCTGGAATCAGCAGAAACGATGTTTGAAATCCCAGCCAACAGACTGAACTCCATACACACATACATACACACACACACACACACACACACACACACACACGCACACCCAGCTGACGTTATGGGCAACATCATTGACAAAACATCTGCAGCCATTACTATGGCGACCTAGAACACTGGAATCCACATCCTTTTTCTAACTGGGCAATAAAAGCTGATGTGGCAGAGAGGCAGACTGCGAAAGGGGTTTCATTTAAACACAGAGAAATAAAGATGGAAAAAAGATACCATTACCTTGGAGAAGAGAGAAGTAAGGAGAGCAGCAGACACGAAGACAGTGGAAATAAGGAAACTGAGGAGGTAGAAGAGAGAGACAGAGCCTGCAGCCAGGGCATCAGTGAGACTTAAAGCAGAACAAACAAACACCTCAGATATGACAACATGCACATAGTTTCAATGAAATTGATCACCAGTAACTCCCAATGGCATTGTATAATGCCTCACTCTGATCACTGTAAACAGCAATAACTTACAGCTGGTTTGGAAGGGGAGGTTCTACTGCTGTCAGGGTTGCCCTTCACCCATTGGGTAATCAGGTCTGCCACACCCACTTTCAGGCCCTCTGCATCCTGGGATACAGAAAACAAAATGATGGATGAAGGAGAGATTACTTTGCCCCCAGATTCCTAATGTCTTCCTCTACTCACTCACCCACTCAATTCACTCGCTCACTCATTTACTTCTCTTTCTCCTTCATTCCTTTTTCTTACTTCCTTTCTCACTCATATCATTTTTTCATGAGCTCTCTCACCCCACTCCCTCATTCCTTGCTCCTTTTTTCATTCCCCCATACAGTAACGATCACTCATTCACTTTCTCTCTCGCTTTCTCATTTTCTCCCCCAGTCTCTCACTCACTGAGAGAGAGAGCACTCAGCACGAGGTATGTGAATGCCAGCACTGTTTCAGTTTTTTTTTTGTTTGTTCTGAGGTGACAAGCCTGAACATCTCCATGTAAGAAGTTAATGATAATGCTCTGTGTGAACAACAGTGAACAACAGTGTCATAAACCACCGCTGAGTGAGAAGGCCACACACACTACGAAGGGCTGCTCCAGCATGTTGGTTCATGTAGTTACAAATTACATGTGTGTAACTCCCCCAAGTGACTTCCATCTCCCTGAAGAGAATAACTGAGCCCATCTGTCTGAAATTGCTTTCCTTGTAGCTCCACCTGTCGTGAAATGGCAGGTATCCCAGGAGCCTCAGCAGCATCTGCCTTTCCAAGGCAAGATGAGAGATGGCTAACCAGAGTGGTGCCCTTGCATGCCACAAAATACCACTAACAGAGTGAATAGCACGTTTGTGGGAGTGAGTAAAAATAAATGCAGGCATGAGGTACTCAGATGTCTTGGCGATTATTCACCAGCTGATTATTTTCCCTGTCCCCCAAGTGGAGCTGTCATGCCTTTCTGCTTACCTCAGACAACCTGACACATGGTGGAATTAATTAAGTAAGTAATTAAATCTATTGAGGACCAGTACTATGACGTCACATGTCTGTACATCTGGACTTATATACCACATGTGCAAGAAAGAGTACAACACCCCCATGAACTTCAGTGTAAGAATAAGGCAAGAACAAACTCCATGACTTGAATTCCGCTGCATCCTTGAATTTGCCACAGGTAAGTTATTGATTATGATAAAAACAAAAATCAACACTCATAATTTGAAAAGAATATATGCTTAGAATAACAATGCATTGAGCAGAATATCTGTGAATTACTTAATGGTGGTGGAGTACATGTGGACATTTCACCTCATGTCAAACAGCTTCCAGTGGAACTGGCGAACTGTGTTGATTGGTTGGCAGCTGAATTGCATTCTGTCTTACGGCTACTATGTGCTTATAAAGGACACAGTGTGGGGATACTAGGAAAGGGGGAGGCATGTTGGGCTGGAGAGAGAGGTCTGCTCTTGCCTTCGTTGGTGTGCTCTTGAGGGAGTTCTGGTTCCACACTTCCCCAGCCTCAAACAGGCTCTTTTTGGATGACACAGGTTCGGGGGGACTTGGAATGTCCATCAGCCCCTGCTTGGATGCCCTGGTTTCCTTGGAGGAGATCTGAAATCATACAGCATAGACCCCATGAGTCTCTCAGGGCCACCAAACTTCCCTTGCTGATTCAAGTCACAGGGATAAATAAACTACACACAAGAAAGGAAAATGACATGTGCTCCTGAAATAAGTTAATAACTCTGCATCTGCGCTGACGCATTTTGACATATGGTCCTCCTCTCCTTTAGGAGGACTTATGTTGGAACTCCAGAGCAATTAAATAACAAAAGGCATGGGCTATTTCAGGTTTGCAATTACTTTCCCTTCTTGCATGGATCATGTAGGCCTGAGCCTCACGTAGGAACAGAACATCTAAGTGTATTTGGTGCAGTTGCCGAGAGAACTGACGTCACCTTAAAAGGGGTGGCCACTCTTTGGCCTGTTCACTTTAGCTGTTATGAAATCTAAAGCTGGGATCAGTTCGATAATGCTGGGATGTAGAGAGATGGGTAGGGGATGTTTGGCCCCAGCAGGAAGAGGTGCTCCAAGCCAGAAAAGTGAGGAGACACATGTACATGCATCAGTGAACACATGCAGCTCCTTGGTGGCCTCATCTCCTACAGTCACACCTGTTTCACTCACAAACACTGAGGGCTGTGACGATGCTCCCCTTTAAGAGCACCCCATTAGCAGGGGGTGGCATGGCATGCTCACAGACAGGGGTGTGTGTCAAATCCAAAACCTTGCCTAGGGGGACAAATTCAGTCTAACCTGACGAGGATGACAGAGCATTCATCACCCACCTTCCTGCCTTATCTCACTGAGACAGGTGGAAGGCCTGGATGACTGCACTGTCATTGTCTATGAGAAATGTTTAGTACACCTGTTACACAACGCTTACAAAACTGTGAAGGAAGATGACATATATGGACATGTATTCATCATAACAGAGATTAAACAGACTGTCTGATCATTAGAGCCACCACTCTAACGCTGAGGGCAAAAGAGTAAGAATAAAAAAAAAAGAGAAGAATAAAAAGGCGTACCTCAATGGCATGGCTGTACTGCTCCAGTTTGTCATCGATCTTGGATGTTAGCAGAGGGGACTGCATCTTCTTAATGCTGTTGCTGTTTCCAAAATAAATGCACACAGTCAGGACATGTGAAATCCAATACTAGGCGGGGTATGGGAGAATATGCTTTCAAGTTTTACTCTGGCCACAAGCCCAATAGAAGAATGGGAACCGGTCTTCCCCTTGTGAAAAATGCCTTTCCCATACCATGTGGAATGCAGGCCTGTGATATGACCCTGGCTGAAGAGACAGACAAACTGCCCGCCAGAAGCTGTGCCATCACTCAAATCTTAATCATTAGGATTGCTGCAGTGACTGTCTCTCAGATTCTGCAGATCCTGGTCCCAATACTCAGCATAACATTAATCACTCTTTGACTCAGAATTACAGCACTGTCCAATGCCAGCTCCATGCTCCAGTCAAAGCACACAGCAGCAGAGTCCGATCTCACCCAAAAAACATATGGAAAACCTGACCATATTCCTGAATTTCAATGTAGCTCAGTGAGTTTGCTTGTATTTACAGGAACTATTTCAGTACCTGTGGCTGCACATTGCTGGGACCTGGCAGTGGATCTGTACGTGAGTCATTAATGACATGGCTCAATGAATAGACACCACCTTCAAGAATAACATGCTGTGCCGGTGAGATGAATGTGGCCCACAGACCTATAATTTAAAACTTTGCACAAAGGCAGTGACAAATTTGCAGCGAAAGGGTTCTGAATCAGGTTTGTGATGTCATGCTTTCTGTTGAGGAGACAGCAATGGGGTTATGTTCCATCTTGTCTGAACTGTTGAAAACTTGACTCAACAAAGAACAGCTCCTTCTCCACATTCCAACTGACCACAGAGGGCAGGCAAAAGACTGCAAGTCCTGATGATGTCATGGCCAAATATCTCCTCCATTCACCTCAAGGCCTCCAGAGCTGACAGATGTATGACAAGGCAGGAAGCCTTTATTGCTGCCTCGAATCTAAATCAAAGCTGTCATTTTAATGACTCATTCCCTTTGTCAGTCCTCAACAACCCATCAAAATGTGTCAGTTTTGACATGATCTTGAAAATGCTAGGAGATGGTTAGCCCCAATAATTCACCACTGCAGACTATATGGAACCTGGCATTTTCTTAGGAACAATACCTCACCAGCCACCAAAAAAAGGAAAAAAAACACTGACCTGACATCTGGTTAGAATTACCCTGGCCATAAATCATGGCTGACAAAAGTGATGCAATGAAAGAATGTAGCGAAGATATCCAAGACCCAGAGACAGCGTCCTTTCATCCAAGTGTGGTTAAGAGACATCAGAGCTGTTCAGCAACAGCATAATCTTTTCAATCTATTGTGTGACCCCAGCAATTTGCCTCCCATTACATTTCTGTCTTTCTCTTTCAAAGACTATTGTGCATTGTGTTTTCAGGAAAGAAAGATCTATAAAATTTGTAGTCTTATATCTCACCTCTTCTTCAGAGATCTATTCAGCGACTCTGTTCGCTCTGTAATCTACAAAAAGAAAGCAAAGTCATGGGATGTTTCAATTATTCAGGGAGAAGAAGTGGGACCATGAGAAAAGTGTGAGAATACAACCAGGTTCAGCAACAGCACAGGGGGAGTTCATGATTAATGTTGGGCATGCTAATGGTCATTACCTCTACAGTCAAACAGAATTCTGATAACAAATCCTGACATAGATCCTTGCCATCTGAGAGTCCACTTCATTTTTGTCTCTCCAGGATATTAGAACTAATCCACATGCTACAAGATAATCCTACTTGAAATATAGTTTTGGGACAGTTTTATTGGAGTAGAGAAATATCACCCTTAATCCTAACTGTAACTTTTAAATGGCTGCAAAGAATGAGACAACTGCCTACCATGCTCCTCTCTTTACTTTTTCTCTTGAAGTTAAAATTTATTGTAAATGGGCATGTTCACTTCACGAGTATAATCCTGATATTTTGAGGTGAAGTATCTCCTCTATCATTCTGCCTCCTAAACCAAGTCAACCAGGGAACATTTCAGGCTTAAGTGTAACCTGCATATGTATCAGATAATCTCTGCAGCTCTGCGACACATCATAATATCATAAACTGCCCTTTGCAAAAAAAACATGACGTTGATGAACATGGCCACCTAGAACTGAGCATGCATAAAACTAGGAGTGGGAGATGGAGTGTCTTAAAGGTATTTTGCAAAAGAGCCCGACTTCAAAGCGGCAAACTCCCAGCATGCTTACAGGCTCATGTTTCACCCACACAAAAGGATCCCTTGTGTTACTGTAGGAGTCAGCGGCTGAGAGATGGAGCAACCCCTCAGATCCCTCAACTCACCGAGTATGTGCTCTCTGCTGTCACCCTGTCGTCACTCTCACTCTGAAAGTACACAGACAAGCAGAGGGAAGCACATTGACAGCAAACAGGAAGCAGACTCACAAGCACTACAACAGAGTACCCCAAAAGAGGACAGTAACCTAAGGCTTCTAATTTGAAACTGTACGGAATAGAATCCTCTGTGCTTTGCAGAGGTAGGTGAGGGAATGATTCTAATTTATTTTCCATTTCAAAAATATTGTACTTTCAATAACTGTTTGTGTAAATTACTTATTCATCAGAGCTAATGGTCAAAATAATAACTAAATGATTGCTTTGCAGTTATTCAGATATTTTAGGGCCAAAACCATCTCATAAATGAATACATAAATTGTACAGTGATGTAAGGATAACCAGTTTAGCTAGTATATACTTTCCTTATTGGATGTTTACACCTCAATAGATGCATTATTGATGCATCAGTGAAGTCAAAGAATGAAACAAAAATGAAAATGAAAGTGCAGTGCTGTTTCAGCATTCCAAAAGCACAGGTTAATAATTTTGGTCCTAGTATCACTGGCATTTCAGGTTAGAGAATTATCAGCAGACACAAATGAAAAAATACCTTGGGTTGTTCTCTGTAAAATAATTGAAATCAAGGAAAATGTTTTATTGGATGAACAAAATATGTAAACATGTATCTGTGATCATTGTAAACAGCCATCTTCCAGATGTATATGCTGTATGATACTATTGTTATTGTTTTTCCATAGACCAAAAAGGATTCATTAGAATGGATCTGAATTACTTTGAAGTCACAGTTAGGTGTTATATGATATTGGCAAAGGTGAAGCAAATGATTATTTTTCAGTGTACAACCCTCGGTGTGCTTTAAGGATTTAAAAAGCAACATACAGCAGCACAGACCACTTCCTGAGAAAGACATTCTGTCAACACAGGAAAGATGAAGGCAACCTGCAATTTCTTCACAACTTCGTTTACGAGTGGTGAGGAAATGTGGGATGTGTCACAAGACAATGTAACAGGAAGGGAGATGGTATCACCAGCAAGCACAAAAAGACAGCCCTCTGCAACACAGTGCATCTCTCCCTACGTTTTCTATGAGCACTTCTGAATGTGGCACAAGGACTCCCATGCATCAAATTCAGAGAAGATATATGGGATTAGCAAACCAAAGTGAGCAATGATCTTGAGGAATGTAGAGTGAATGTAGAATACATTTTTTACTTGTCAAGTGTATAAATATGTATTAAACTGCATGTGAACCCATGTGTGTGTGTGTGTGCGTGTGTGTGTGTGTTTCCACATGTAAGTGCACATTCATGTGTATGCACATTATATATCATACACCATATTTTTTATAACTGTATAGTATAAAAACAACTACAATAATAAGACACAATGTATTAATGGAATTGTAGACACCCATGTCAAGTTTAAAGAGCATGCATGCACATCCAAAACCTTTTTATTACACTTTAAATTGCATGACAAAACTAAACCCACCACTTATTTCTATTCTAAACATTATCAGGTAAAAAGCAGTTTTAAATCCTAATGGTTATACAGAGCATGGCAGTTTGTGATCAGATTTCATGATGTCAGCACAGCTGATTATCTTCTAATGTACACAATGCAATTACAGCAAAAACAGAATTGAAACCTGCTATCACGCAGAGGCAAAATGAATGGATAAATGGAGAAAGGAATGGTTGCACTAAGGTCACAGAATTTGGAATAAATCAGTGATGAGAGGTGATTGGTCTTTGTGGGGGGAAAATGGGTGGCGTATCAGAAAGACCGACAGCAGGCTTACCTTAAAGGAGGGGCTCCTGGGGCTGAGTGGGCTGAAAGGCTCCTCTCCATCGGCGCTGGAGGTGCTGAGGTTCTTCATCCTTCTCTCTGCTGCCTCCATCCTCCTCCTCTCAATCTCCTCCTTCATGTGTCTCTTCTCCTCCTGCAACCATGCCCCATCACCCCATCCCCATAGCCAATCAGAGCAGATGACCCTACAGAGCACAGCACTGAAGATACGCCTTCATGAGATGTCAACCAAACAGACACTGGGGCTATATCACAAATCCATAAACGTGCATGACAAAAACAGTCATTGCACTGATGAGAGAAGATTTAGGCAAGGAAAACAGAGAAAAGAAGAAGGTATTCAACCTTTATCTTTCAAAATACTAATGACAGTTCTCTTTCTTTCAATTTCCTCCTGGATGTTCTTTGTGACAGGCTGTTGAACACAGTGTGCATTTTGGCTCAGTGTGGGCATGAGCTCTCACCTCCTCCCTGAGCTGGCGCTGGTAGTCCTCCTCCTCCCTCCTGCGCTCCTCCTCCTCGCGGACTTTGCGCCTCTCCTCCCTCCTCTTTTTCAGCTCCTCCAACTCCACCTCTGCCTCTGCCTGCCGCTGCCTCAGCTGCTCTAGCTCCTGGCTCTCCTTCTCCTGGTGACTTCGGCGGATCTTCTCCAGCTTCTGCTCCGTCTCAAGGAACACCTCTGCCTCTTCATTGCTCTCCTGTGTCTGGCTCAGGCTCCTACAGGATACAGGAGGAACAGAGAGAGATGGAGATGGAGAGAGGGGGAGAGAAATGGAGGTGAAGAGAGGGAAAGATACAGAGATGGAGATGGAGAGAGGGGGAGAGAGATGGAGGTGAAGAGAGGGAAAGGTACAGAGAGAGATGGAGATGGAGAGAGGGGGGTAAGGAAAGGGAAGGCAAGGAAGAGAGAGGAAACAGAGAGGCAGGGGAGAGAGAAAATGGAAGAGAAACAGCAAAAGAGAAGGGAGAGAGATTATGAAGAGAACGATCTGGACCCTTTTAGATACCAGAGGCTACCAGAAAGAACCCAAACAAGCTCATGAATATAACACATTCAAGAACATTTGCTTTAAACAGCAAATAATAACCCCCAGACCCAATGGCGGTCATTTCTCCCATTCATATGAAAGTGTGAGGGTGCAATTTAAGGGTGGGGCACACACTCCTGTGAAATAGAACCCCTGGATCCCATTCCCAGTCCACCCACTCAATTGACCCAGGGATTTCACTGTCTCTAAGACCGTCATTTCACTGTCTTTGAAATCAGCAGCATTTTACAGCTCTGGAACCACTTCACAAATTTCAATGTAATTGTTACCTGCCTCTTTGTTCCTGGGTAACAAACCATACACTCTGGTGATTGCAAATTAACATTGCAAAGTTGTCATGTTATCAACACTTTATTGCTAACTGTATAGTACAGTGCACTGACATACCACATATTTTGAACAATGTAAAATGTACATGGAGATACACATATTTAAAAAATGCTCCCAGATACCATAAATTTGATAAATTTTACAAAGGTGTGAAATGGCCATGGAAGAAATGCGCCTTGCATCAATGCTGTTTTGCATTCATTAAGTCAATATAAACAAATCTGCTGTGACATGCAGGGGTGATAGGTATAGTGACATTACCTTTCTAATCCCCAGGTTTATGTTGTTGTTGTGACTACCGCACAAACACAGAGAGACATATTATACAGGTGTGTTACAACCGCACCCCAAAAACAGCGGGGAAAAAAAAAGGCAGAAAAAGAACTGTACGTTTTTTGTATTCAGCTAATCTTTGAGAGATAATCTTTGAGAAAATTTACAGTCCATTCTTGAGCAACAACTAAGTACTCTGTAATTCGACAAAACACTTAACTGTAACTACGAATAGGTCAGAACAAGTGCATTTAAGGATTGAGAGTCAGTACAATAGAAAATGCTTATAACAGCTGGTTCAACAAACCAAGACCGTTTCAAATGTGGTATGATGTTTATATTTCAGACACAGTATATCGAGAAGATGTACATTTACAAAGCTGTCTCTTTAGCCCTTAATTCACATAATTACTTCCAAAGCCACTAAAACACATCTTAACATTCAAAAAGATACAGCGTTTCACCTAACATCAGGGCAGTAGTGTTTGTGCAAGTCAGGTTGGTGTAAGACACACAATGTTGACAGAGGCTACCAACACTGACTTTTTGTCCAGAGGGTTGGGTGGAAAGAGTAGCACAAGATGGAGATCTGTCGCTCCAGAGCTGTAGATAAGGCTCTTTGTGAGGAAGAGCATGGTTTACCTGGGACTGAAGGATGAAGATGAGGACCTCCGCCGCTCTGCCATGTTTTACTGCTCTGAGCATGCACATGAGGAAGGCTGCTGGCTTTGAGCACACTGGACCAATCTCAGGAAGGACGTTGGGCAGCAGGAAATTATGACATCCACTGTGTTTGCCATTGCACTTTTTTTACTGTTTCAAATTCAAGCCAGCTTTACTGGTATGACAGTCAGAATGTATTGCATTGCCAAAGCACATATACAATGGAGGCAACACAATCAATTTGGGCAGAAAGTAATCACTGAAAAATGACTGTGTGATAATGATATTCGCAACAACTATTATAATGATTCAGTAGATATGAATTTCCAAATAGTCAAATCATGAAGGGTGTATTTGATGTGGTTATAGTGGTACTTTCATTTGGCTTGCACTCTGATGAATGACCCTTGCAATAGACCAAGGTTGTTGACCTCTTTGTGTGGCCATCATAAACAGGGAAATGAAAGCAGGAGATGGGTTGGAAGAGGGATGCTGTGAGGGACAGCCTTCACTACCTCTCCCTAAGGGCTAATTGTCAATTGTGTATTAATCATTGGGTAATTGTATGCACATGTTGGCTATTTGTAAGGGAACCAGCTTGTTGGGTAACGAGCTGTAGTGGAGCAACCGGGGGGGGGGGGGGGGTTGGTTGACTGAACTGCCTGCCTGACTGAACATGCATTTTTGTTATTTAGTTGAATATTTTGAATAAAGTTTGTTTGTGTGTCTTTATTGCGGCAAAAAATAAAAAGTCAGACTGAGGGTGTAATGATTTCAACCTACCCCTAGCTGAGTTTCTCGCCGTGGTATTTATTTTGAATGAGCACAGACACAATAGAGTTACAAAAAACCTTATTCGCTGTCCAGTATCCTTGTGTAAGTGTACAAACAGAAAAATTACGCCCTCTGTTCGAGTCCCAAAGTATAGGAAATAGGCGAAATAGCACATCTCATTGTAATCCGCATTTCTCTCCGTTCCACCATTCCATCTCCGTAAGTTTCCCCTTGGATCTGTCTTGCATCTCCATACAGCCTATAATAGGCTGTATAAGGGCCCACTACAGGTCCTCGCCCCCTCTGCAATGAGCCATTGGCTCCGCCACTGGTAACGAGTCACCTGACTAATTGAAAGGTTATTAAATACAGGTGTGGCAGGGGGGAGGCTCACTTTGTCCCTGCTGTAGGCTTGCATAGGCTGGTATCTTTGTATTTTAAAATAAATTATTGGTTTTTAACCTTTTGTTTTTGGGTCATTTATGAGAGAAGTGGTGGCCAGCTTCTCTACAGATGCCATGAACACCTGATGTGGAATGGAAGTCGGTTTATTATTTCATGAGGTTTGGGATTTTTCTTAATAAAGAGTACTCCCTGTTTAAGAATCATTTGTCAATTTTGATTTGAGTCTTACAATTGGTTATTTCTATATGTGAAGTAAAGTATATGGGTTTACATTGGTTTGGCTCAAAGATTTGGTCATTGCATGTTGCTGATTATTTGCAGTTATTATTCTAATAGGGAAACCCTATGTTAACTGAATGTACTGTATGCACACACACATGGAGATATTCAAGTGTTACAATTGTATGCATTCAGATTACATTCTTTGTTTGTGTACCGGTGCATTCATATCTTTATTTTAAACTTTAACATATCCATGAATATGTTCATATTTCATGAGCTGTCAAACTTTTGCCCTGCCAGGGTACATTACCTTGGTGTCCTTTTTGTTTTAACAAGATGTGACATCACTTCCTCCCCAGCTGCATTTCCATTGCTGTTGATATGCTTCGCTTCCTGCTGCAGGAAGACTTCGGATGTGTATGAGACCTTCACCTCTTTCCTCTTCTCTTTGGCCTGCAAATGCACAGTAACCACCATTCACAATCCTTCTCAATTTCTTTCTGATCTGAAAGGCCAATTTTCCTACAATAGAATTCAATAATAAACAGATTGCTCTGACTGTAAATCAGTATGTATGACATTTTTAGGGAACTATGGTAAGATGTGACCCCAGTTTAAAGGCTGCCAGCATTCATTTCATATCATATTTACAAGCTGCCATACATTCATATCAAATTAAAAGCCTGTGTGACAGCTAAATTATGCTTTACATTTGAATGTCCCTTTGTGTTCTCTAATGCACAGCAGTACCTTTCCCTCTTCATCTGTTATTTGATCAGGCTCTTTCTTCTTCACCGCTTTCATCTTTTCCTCCTCCCTCAGCTTCTTCGCTTCCTCATCTCTCTCCTTTTGTTGGCACACCCTGTCATCACCCTGCATTGCCTCCTCACACTCCCTCCACCTCTTCCTCTCGCTCTCCTTCCTCCTCCAGTCTTCCTCCTGCTCCTCGTCCCCCCATCCCTTTGCCAGCCGCGTGGTGTGGCGGGTCCTCTCTACAGCAACATTCTGGTCCCACTCTTCTTCCTCAGTCTGGCCCTGCTCCTCCAGGCGCCGCTGCCTGCGCCTCTCTAGCTTTTGGGTCCAGTCACTGAAGCCCTCGTCCTCCTCTAGGGACTGCTGGCTGCTGGGCTTCAGCTCGCCCTCATACCTGAGGACAAAACAGTGTTAAGGATGTACCCGTAACATAGCCATCTTAACATTTTACTTTGCTCTTATCGCCCCAGTGGGGATAAAGTCACATTAAATTGAACTGGAAAAACAGTGTCACAATGCAAGTACAGACTCTCCCCAAAAAGAAAGAAGAATGGTGAGAATCACAATACAACAGCACCAGCACCCAGACTGGCACCTGAGACACGTCAATAGAAAAATATGTTAACCGTGTCACCCTGCTGAAAAGTTGTAAAAATGACTGGAGCACTGAGAAACCAAGGACAGTAGAAAGACTTTAATCAGAAAAGTTTCATCATGATCTGCACAAACCTTTTGTTGCAAGTGTTTATTGAGAGATATTTTTAATTATTAATCAGGACTGATACTCAAATGTTGAAAACAATGTAGGATATTCTTAATCCTAAATTACAGATGTGTTAAAGTTACAAATAAATGCCTTTTGAAATGACATGGTCTCCTGGTGACCCATACTTTTAGAGGCAGAAATGCAGGATGCTATGTGCTGAGGGAGTGAAAGAGAGGGACAGTGTGACATAAAGCAAATAGACAATGGAAAAGTAAAAGAGAGAAGCACACTTTCTGGATATCTGATTTCTGTTTCATCCAAAGGGCTCAGAACTTCTTGCACGCTGCCTCCTCACTGAGATAAACCGTAAAGACTGGGGTTCACATTTCCTGTATGTGCACTGTGTTATACATGGAGCCATGTGTCATGTGACCTACACACCTGCAATCCAAAAGGGCCATGAGTCCACGTGCCACTGGAGGAAAGAACATGATGAGACAGGAGCTAGAGGAGGTTACAGGCTAGCTTGAATATTACAGACTGGAGCACAGGTCCTATCAATTAACGCTGCCATGCCGAGATCAAACATAAATCAGGAAAACAGATGTTGTGCTGTTTTCAGAATTTGAATGTGTTTGTTGCCCCCACGCTCAGGCAATCAGTGTGAGGTAATGTGCAGATGGATGTAATGAGTCCTCGCTGGGTGATACCTGATTACAACACATCACTTTGTCGACACAGAGACAACGGGCCTCTGAGCCTGCTGACTACTGTGCAAACAAAGGGATGACTGTGAGCAGGGTCAGCATGGAGCTTTATCTCAGAAGTGTCAACAACACTTTGGCAGGCGATGGACACGGGGCACTTGAGAGGACAAGGCAGTCAAAGATACAAAACCAGTGCAGTCACACTGTCACACTGGCCACTCCCTCTTCTCTTTTCTTTTCTTTTTTTGATTCTTACATAACATCATCTGTTTGGTAGTCACTGATCTTAACAAAGAAATGTTGTGTGACAGTCTCAGAAAATGTGCAGTAACACTTGCCTAGACTTGTTAAGGGCAGAATGCACTGCAGTTGGATGGAATGTGGGCCAAATTTAAACATTTAAACAGGTGGGGGCCAGACAGCAGGACCCCAGTTTTTCCATGGAAAGGGACACTGTGGACATGTAAACAGACAGGTCCATAAATCTCCCCGACCCGTGCTAACATGTTTGTTATGACACATAGACATCTCACATCTGGCCATCACTGAATACGCACAACATTTCCTTTTGAGTATGACTCCAGAAGCAAATGAGTGATGCTGCCTTGTCTGCTGGTGTATCCAGAGACAAGCTAAATTCTAATAAATAAGGACACATCATCAGCCTGATTGGTCAACAACATAACTGTCCAGCAGTTATTTCTCCCAAGCACAGAGAGACAAGCACAGAGAGAACTTTGGTAGGGGAACAACAAGATGGCAGCATCCATTGTACTGACACAGAAACACCCACTGGGCAGCAGTGAAACAGGAGCTATAGAGACAACACTGGGGTGGATACATCTGCGGACCCAAAGTGACCATGACATGACATGACATGACCATGACCATGACAAACTGCAGAAGTGACAAGCAGAAAGAAATACCGTGTGGTTTGGTAGAAGCAACAGGTGATGCTGCATGTCTAAGAGTCACAATACATGCATCAAAACCCCTGAGTGAGTGAGCAAGACAGCAGCAAATTTGGCAATACGCAAAGCAATGGCTGCAGTCACATTCTGAAGTGGTGACACCAAGGATTTGGTGGTAGCCCACTTGTAAAGTATGACAGGTACACTCAGAGTACTCCCTCTCACAAGTCTCAAAAGTGATGGTGCTCTCTCCCTGCCTTTGAATCATATCATCTGTGATTGGCCTCAAGATGCCAATTTTGAGATTTAGGGGGCAGGTGGGGTAGGCAACTATGGAAAAGAGGTTTAAATGTATATGACAGCTGGGCTTTCTGTCACAACACATCCAACTGAGACATGGTCCTAGGCACTGAGCCATATGTAAGTGTACTCAAAGGTACATTTACTGGGTGTTTCTCCTTGACACAATAACACAGAATCGGCAGTTCCCCCAATAAACTTTGAGCGGCTTTCCCCTTGTTACTGCAAATGTCCACAACTGCTATTTAAATTCTTGGCCAAGGCCAAAAATGCATTTCATTAATTAAAAGGAAAAGTGAGGCATGAGATTTTTAATGATACACCATGCACCTCTCTCCATTCCTGCCTCATTAAGAGCCTTGTAATGAAAGCACACTTTATCTTCCCAGGAGCTGTCGGAATGGAATGTGGTCCACATTCCACAGGATGATTAAACAGGTTTTCTATTAAAGAAAACTAACATTACCAGATGGAACCAGACTGTTACCAGATTGACAGAAATTCATATAAATATAGGAGCATTCATATAAAAACCACTCAACACACTGTTTGGATTCTTTGCTTGTTAAATCACAGGTGTAGCCAATTGCTTTTGTCTGACTTTCCCAACCCAAAAAGCTGTCCCTCCTATGCAAAACAACTCACAACCAGCACACTTTTTTTCAACATATTAGCATCAAAACAACTAAGAGAAGTGCTGTCCAGGCACTGCCAGAGAGGAAGTGGTAAAACTGAGGGAGGATGTCAAAGCCACAGACACAAATATCAGGCACCAGCTATACCAGTAAAAAACTGCTACATCCCTGACCTCACATTTGACCCTACCACTTGACACCTGATGGTACTAAACAGACTACAGCACATGTTGGATGTGGCGCAAACATTTTCCTGACGTGATTTAAGCAAGTCTCATACCTAAACCACAGGTATAGACTTCCTCAGGCCCATTTCATGTTAGTAATCTATACCTTTCTGGCCCTTTTTTCCCCACATGCAAGCAAGTCAGAGACAATAATTGGAAGCTCAGGTTAAAAGCAGCAGCAGTGCTAAGAGCCATGAGGTGCAGTGCTTTCCAGAGACACACTGTAGTAAACATTCTTAAGGGCTTGAGTAATGAAAAGGCAGCTGCAAGACTGCCACAGAGAGGCAGGAAAGGGAGAGAGAAAGACAAAGATGGAGAGAGAAAATGAGAGAAGAAAAATGTGAGGGGAGAGGGAAAGTTAGAGAGGAAGGGAGAGGGGCAGCTAGAGAGGGAGAGAGATAATGGAGGGAAAGAGGGAGAGAGAGATTTTGGAGGGAGGGAGGGAGTTGGAGACAGTGAGGGAAAGAGAGTATGTGTGTATGAGAGAGGGAGGAGAGAGATGGGAGAGGGGGTGAGTGTGAGTCGATGGGTGGGAGACAAAGCGTGTCTCATCCACAAACGACCTCATTTAAACTTTGCAGCTCAGGAATTCCATTCTGGAACTTTGGAATTCACCCACTCAGACAATGACCGGGAAATGAGAAGTGATTACACTGTCCACCACAAATTAATTTATATGCTACGATGAAGAGCACAGGCAGTGAAGAAAACTGTCAAACTATTAACTGGAGGGAAACAATTTAATTAATGGTTCTGAGAGATCCTGGGTTTTACAAAAGAAGTCTTACAGATATTCCAGGAAGTTGTGTGCTGTCTTTTCCCATCAGCAGATAAGTGGCTCTCTGAAGACCTGCCCTGATATCATTGTCCTCAATACTAACTGTTGTTCACTGGGTCCCTAAAATCACGGATACAGTAATTGTCATCTTCCTGCATTGGATCTACCTTTCCTTTCTGTGAACATTCCATATATTCCCAATAAAATGATTAATAATGGGAAGAGGTGCAGATGAAAACAGTACCCAATTATCATATGCATGGGATTAGGAACAAACGTTTATAATAATCATTCCTCATAATTATTCGTTCCTGTTAATGCCCCAGCTTTTTTAAGATTTTCAGAAACTGCTTGAGAAATTCTCTTTTTTACAAGATGGGCAAACTAGATACTCAAGATTTTACAGCACAAGCTGTTGTAGGACAAATCCTCTCAATCTTTCTACCTTTAAACTCTGAAAATGCGTATAGCACCCCTGAGACATCAATCATCGCGACTCAGAGTTCACCGTGAAAGCTGAACACTATGTGCTCTGACGTATCTCATCCTGCCGAACAGTTTTACTTTACTCGCCTACAGGAAACACATCACAAAAGACAGGCTGAAATGGTGGTCCCCACAGTGAGACATTTGGCACAGGAAGGGCCACAGGCGGAGGGAAAACAGGGGATAGATCGTTAAGATATCAGGTTTAAACTGCTGTCTGGCTCCACACAGAGCCCCTGCTGGGCAGAGAAATTGACAGTGCCAGATCTGTAGGCTACATAGAAGCTCTGGAGGACACCTGCATGTAGTCCCGTGACTTACAGGTTGTCCTCGACCATGGGCCCAGAGTTCGACTGGCTGCTGGTGCTGCGGATCACCTCTCTCGCCCTGCGACGCCGCTCCCGCTCAATTTCCTCAGCATCCTCAATGCTCCGCTGTGCTGTCACTCTGTGCAAGGAAGGAGGAAAAGGAATGAGATGAAGGATATGTTTTGTATGTTTAATTTGTAGACAGCATGAATAGGGTCAACACTATGTATCAGTGTGAAGTACAGTAATACCCTAAATATCTGGCACAGATAACATTTTACTGTTTTAATCTGGTCAGAGAGAATATTAATAATAACAATAAAAGTTACTAAACATGAATAAACAGTGGTATATAAACTGAATAGCAAGATAACCATTTTCTGTCTACATTGGAATAAAACAAGTACAAGTAAGCTAAACAAAACACAACAATGTAAAACGACCAGCACACAAATCTTTCCAAACAATGACGTGTAAATGCATAAAAATGGGAGACACATCCAAAAGACCATCTGCTTCTAGATTTTGTGTTGGCTTTGGATAAACGTTAGTGTCCGACCTCCTGAACCGTTTGAAAACTTGGAATGTCTGTTTGTTTACGTCATTGGTAAACATGCACTCCCGCCCTGTTCAGTGATGCAATTAAAGATTCACACCAGCTGTGACACACACAGCTAGATTCACCAAATTAATACTCACAAGTCTTCACATTTTTCTAATCTCTTGTACTGTATGGACATCAAATCCCAAATATTTATTGGGTTACGTGAATGTAAGCAGTTGGGTTTCTCAACCTACAGTAAATATTGAAAAATGCAGTGATAAACAACAAGAAGACTTCCCAACCTATTGTGTCACCAGATGCATTTGATGGTGTGCACTTTATGAAATGTTTTGCACGTTTAAGGTACTGACAGAATGGCAACTCCCAAGAATACATGAAAAGTGGGTAACAGTAGAAACAATAAATGTGCGGTAGACCATGCTTTCTGGAACTTTCTTCCTTCAATTCTATACACCAATGAGTTGGCTAAGGACGAGGCAAGTCACTCTGGGTGTTAGTCTGAGGAGAGGCAGCATTGACTTTGAATGGAGTAGTAGTCTTCAAATTCACTGAGCATCAACAGGGGCAGAGAGGTGCAGCAATCACAAGAAAGCCACTGCTCAGTCTATTACTGTTTCAGTTCAGTTTGTCCTTTACTTGAGGGATTTCTGTATTGTATCTTAAACAACACTTTTCAGTCATTTCAGTAGTGCTTGCCTTTAGGGATGTCATAAAATATCGATATATTGATTATTGATCGGCACGTTATTTTAGCTATATATTTTTGAGGCATCAATGTATTAACATTAGCCAACATTTAAATTAGACACCTAATATGTGTGCTTTCCAATTCATTCAGTTGGCCTTCCGTTTAATGTAGTCTGAAATATTAGCTTTCGGAGCCCACAAGGGGGCCGTATAAAATCTATAGGCCTTGTATAGTTATTACTAAGTTACCTCGCTCACCTCTCTCGCCCCTACTTTTGTGCTGCTGGTGTATGTTTTGGTGTATGTAAATTAGGCTAGGCTAATGTTATGATGGACAAAAATATTGGAGAGTTTTGGGGAAAGGGCAAACAAAGCAACGTTTGGGCTCATTTTGGAGTCTGGGTTGATGGAGCTGGCCAATACCTGGAAAAAACAAAAACTGTGTGCAAAAGGTGCAAGACAGAATTTCCATTCTCCAGAAACACAACCAATCTAATATCACAATGAACAAATATCATAGAGAATGGCAGCGATGTACAGCGAAAGGCAGTACACTAGTACGAACTACAGCTGCGGAAAATTTGATCACCAGGAAGAAGTTACCAATTGATTCGCCACAGGCTAAAAAGCTACCAAACTGTGTAGTGAAATTTATAGTCGGAGATATGCAGCCACGGTGCGTTTGCAGCTTGAGAAAGCAGAGCGCATTGCTCTTACTACCGACTCCTGGACCTCACAAGCTACTGACGACTACGTAACGGTTACTGCACATGTAATTGATTCAGCATTTGAGACAAGCTCTTTTGTCCTGCAACCTTCTCCCTGCGGATGCAGTCACACAGCACAAAACCTGTGTGAAAGCCTTGCAGACATGGAGAGTAAGTGGGAAATTCTACTGCGTGACCCACAGCCCGTGTATATTACTGACAATGCTCGGAATATTACAAATGCCCTGCAGCTTCTCGAGTGACAACACATTGGCTGCATGGCCAACAAGCTGAACCTTGCCAAGGAAAAGGGGAATGGCGGTCCGAACAGTGAGTAGAGTTTTGGGAAAGTGCAGGCGCGTTGTTGGACATTTTAAACGCAGTGTCACAGCATCCAGGTCCCTCACGGACAAGCAGGTCCTTCTACAGCTACCACAGCATCGACTGGTGCAAGACATTGAAACCATATGGAATTCTGCTTATGATGTGTTGACCCATATTGTTGAGCAGGAACCCGCTATTTGTGCAGTTCTCACCAGTTCTGGAAGGGCAGATATCAGAGATCTCATCCTCACGGAAATCGAGCTTGCTCAGATTAAAGACCTACTGCCTGTTCTCGAACCCATCAAAGAGGCCACCAAGAGACAAAGGTCACCTCTTCTCTACTTCAGCAGCATCAGCACCATGTGCTGGTGATTCGCCTATCCAGAGAGACTGTAAAGTTGAAATAAACCGGGATCTCAGCACACACTACCAAACAGAGGCTGTTGTTCAGTTTATGGAAATTGCCGCTGCCCTTGACCCACGTTTTAAAACACTCTAATTTTTTGACATGAACAATAAAGAAAAAATCTTTCAGAAACTTGAGGCCAAGCTCATAGATTTAGCGACTGAGACGGGGGCAGACGTGGGTGAAACAAGCTCCGACCCACCACCAGCCAAAGTGATGGCAACAGATCACTGCGATCGACTGACTGACACTAGGTCTACAAGAATGTCCAGTCTCTTTGACATTTGTGAGAATAGTAGAGCAGACCGGCTGTTACCGCGAGACGCTGTGCGACATGAGCTGTCACTCTACAAGGAGGAAACTCCCATCTCTATGACCAAATGTCCGTTGGATTGGTGGAGATGTCATGCTGCCATATACCTAACTCTGTCCAGGCTAGCGAAACGCTACTTCAGTATGCATGCTACTAGTGTTCCCAGTGAGAGGGTGTTCTCTGTGGCTGGCAACATTGTCACTTCCCAGCATTCACGTTAGGATCCAAACAATGTGGACATGCTCATATTTCTCACTAAAAATACTGTTCATTAGACTAGGCTTTGCATTGGCCATTGGGCCTAGTTCTGTTAATTAGAATGCAACGTCCAATGTTTTGCTAACTGTTGTTTTGCTGTTAAGATGAGACCGATTTTATGTTGGCCTATTTTCATAACATTTATAACAGCCTTTTTCATACCGTTTATAACAGACTTTATGTTGGCCTATAACATAAGCATATTGTTCTATCTAGGCTACACAAAATATCTCTCTTGGGAATGTGTACGTAATAAAGAATCTTATTTTCAATCAATGTGCTTACATTTATGATTTGCTGAAATTATTAGCCTGTTAATTTGTTATGATGACACAATCTGACCTGACAACTAGGTTGCTCGTTCACAATCAGGCAGGCTAATACGGCTCCATCTAGTGGTGCTTCCTTATGTGACACTGAATACCGATAAGCCTTCGCAACTTAAATAATTAAGGTTTGTCTATTTATTTACACCTATTTATTTCTATCTGAAAAATGCTGATATATATCGATAATCATCACGAAAATTTTCTGATTATTGATGCATGAAAAAGGCATCAATCCCAAGCCTACTTGCCTACATGTACTACACAAAGCTAAGGGCAAACCACACTGAGGTTTGAGTGAAGTGAAATTTGATTTTTCTCCTAGTGCATTCTCACAACACTGGACATGCTGTGCCAGCAGCTGGTTGGATGTCCAGAGTAAAGCATGGAGAGTTAGCTAAAGAAGACTTGGAGGTAGAGTGGAGACTCTTCACGCATCATTTTGGAAAACCTGTTGTTATTTTCAGCAAGGCCCTGTCAGTGTCCACCAAACAAGGGGGGAGTGATGCTGATGTGAACCAGCCTCAATATAAACCAACTGTCCAGCATGGTGGACAATTTGAGTTGCAGGCAGCCTATTACCCAGCCACTGCTCACGGGCTCTGGGAGCACCAGGATAAACTCAATCAGCTGTTTTCTCATGCTGGTCGGAAGAGGATTATAATCACTGGCAGCCACCTCTATCTCACAAGAGGGATACATCAGCTCACCCTGGCCTCTACAATCATTTTCTTTGCTCAAGATTTAGTAGTAGGGTAGCATGCAGTGGCTTAACTAAGGGCCCTGTGCATAGATCTGATGTGATGTGTCAACAGCGAGCAAATGCAATGCATGCAGATATGCTCTCTATTTTGCAAGTCTGTGTTAGTTGACTGTATACCCCTGGACATATTTACCCTGGGCAAACTGCAGAGAGGCAGAAGAACGATCCCATGGCTTCGGGACCAAAGCAGCGTTAGGCTCGTCAATAGGTCCCATCTGTGTCTCGGTGTGTCAGATTACAGTATACATTTATTGAGCTTCTGGAACAATTTAGGCAGCGTGCGTCACTAATGGCTCCCTAATGAATCCCAGATGGCTCGCACCACTCAGGGACAGTCTGCTTCAGCGACTCTTGTTTTATGACAGTCCTGGGCAGAAAATCTGTCCGGGTGGAGCGGCCCATAAATACATGCCATGATCAAAGTGACGCTGCCTTGCTCTGGCATATTTCCAGAGCCATTAGCCCATTTTCGAGCCACAAGTGCCCTCTGCCCCTCTCTGGACCGCTCCTCTTGCAGAGGGGGTAAAAAGGTCAGCAGGCGGCTGGACAGTGGCTGGGGTGTAATCGGGGCCTGCAAGTCAGGGCTGTGAAGGACATGCAGTTTTCCCATGGCTCAGGGGAAGCAGTTTTGTCACTCTCTCCACAACAGGAAGAGACAAGGCCATGCTGCAGCACAAAATACCCACACTGCATCCCCCCCATGCTTCATCACCCTGAAATGTAAAAGGACATGGCAAGAACAGGGTATTGCTGAAAATTTCTTTGTATTCCATTACATTGTCTTTGATCAGCATAATGGGATTATTTCATTGTTTGGCAGGGGGCAGATGAATGACTTGCAATCCTCGTTTTAATGATTGGCTTAATTATATAATAAATCAACCCCCCCCCCCCCCCCATTTCTCAACTTCATCAGCTCATCAGCACAGAAAATCTGTTTCCATTAAGGCGAATCAAAGCAAACAATTTTCCCTCCCGCTGGTACTGATTGATGCAGAGGGGAAGAGTTCTCTCCTGGGTTTCACAGTAGTCGAAAAATGATCTGCCAAAACCTCTGGTTTGTGTTGAAGCACAGTTGCCTCTCTCAACAATTATAACAATATGTCAACTTCCTTAGAATCTCATTCAAAAGCAACAGCCCCAGGCTAAAGGCCCTGACTTCAAATCTGGGAAATGTTGTTGGCCATCAAGCTGTCTGCAAATCCACAACAGCGCGAGTCCCATCATGCTCACCTTGGAAATGAAGCTGAAGGTGGGGAAAGCCAAAAGCTGCAGATCCAGATGGGGCAGCATCGTGTGCCTTGGTTGTCGGAGACAATGATGAACAGACCAGCAGTGGGAGCAGCACAGGATTAGCAGCTTCTGCGCTGCAGTGAACTTAGTATGGCAGTGAAGATAAGCTAGGGTAAACCCTTCTGGCAGAGAGAGCCTTCATTGTTTTTTTTTGGGGTGATGTTTAACACTCTTTAATACATTAACACCATTATGATGTCAGCTCTTTGCTGGCCAGCTGCATGCAGTAGATTTTGCTGCCAGAAACTGTTGCATTCAGTAACTCATATTTTGATGATCTGTTCAAAATATACTTGAAATTTCCTAGCTAAACTAAAAAAATTAAGTAAAACATTTGACAGCACCTTCCCTAATTTATATCCTGAATCACATTCAAAAGCCTCTCTCCACAAGATTTCACTGTTTTGAACAGTCAGATGCTCAATGGAAGTCCATTGCTTTCCACATACTGGTGAAGCCAAACAAAAGAACAGCCCCATGAGAACAGCAAAGTGTTCATTGTGAGCAGTAAGAGAGCAGCTCCACTGATCCAAGGGCACAAAACAGTCTCGCAAACTGATAACCACATGGGCTTCGGGTCATTTCGATCTCAGTTCCACCTTACTTGGCACCTCATCTACATGCTACATTTGCAGTGTGAAGTTTGGCATTTGGCTGTCAAAGAGTGGATGGGAAAGCAAACTTTGGGACTGGAGAGAAAGAACAGACGGAGATGGTAAAGGAAGGAGCATTAACCATTCCTCTTCTCTTCCTCTCCTCTGACTACAGGCTCAAGAGACAGACCTGAGCCTCATTTCCTGCTGGTGAAGGACCCTGAGATGAACACTGACTCATCCCTTTGTTTCCATACTCCTGTACACCGTTTGGTTGCTTGGAGTTTTGCCCAACATGGTGTCAAACTTATGCTGGAATTCAAAACAACCACGTTGTGGTTTGTCCATAACTTTGAACAACTTTTTTATTTCCTCTCATTACTAACCTATTTGACATTATGGGTTCTGTGACCACTGGAGTTAAGGACAAATCTTGTGTGAGCAACAGAAAGTAAGGTTTGCTTAAATTTGTCATTCAGTCAAGACAAAGAACTTAGAAACTTCATTACCTAGTGTGGCTGTGTGTTCCCACTTCTTGACTCAGCTAAGTTAACTTAAGGTACTGCCACACATAAAACTAGTTCAGGTGAACCCCATTGTGGACCCTCTATTCTTCTGTTATTGAAATTGTTTGGTTTATACAGTCTTAGTTCTCAGCAGTCTTTGTTTAGATAATGAACTCCCTTTATTGCCAATGATAAAAACTATTATGTATTTCCTTTTTGTGTGTTTGAGTGATGAACTGACTGAAGTCTGTGTCATAGATAGAGAGTGATGTAGGAAGGGTGGTAGAGGGTGTGGGGGGTGTCTTGTTGAGATGAGGTCATTGCCATGATGCAAGTCTCGACAGTAAAAGGAGTCAGTCATTTTGATGGTGCTGTGAAGAAACTCTCAGGGGACTTCTAAAAATGACTCAGTGAATGTACAGCAATGTTGTTGGTTTTTTTTTTTGGCAACATTCAATAGTGAAAGAACATGATATGACTTGAGCAACATCTTAAAGCTCTCACCAAGCGGGGCTTCCCATGCTGATGTAACTCTTAACGCATACTGCGATTTATAACAAACTTACAACCAATCATGTATCAGGTTAATTTCTCTCCCCACAAGAACTGAACTGAACAATTCACTCACCCTTTATTTCACCTCATTTCCACACAGAAAACGAGCTAAAGTCATTTGTCATATTGAAACAAATTCAGTGTAGAAAATGCCAGCGAGAGGGACTATTCCAGAGCATAGCTTTCCTGTGAGGCTGTTTTTAGCCCTCCTGAAGCATTTCATCATGCTGTGACTGAAATTGGCCCCCAGTGCAGCACACAAACGGATCAGAGCTAATTTCCTCTGACCCCCATGTCCATAGACTTCTCATTGGTCTGTTTGTTTATTTGTGTAAGGGGTCTTTCCAAGCCCATTAATGAAATGTTGTCTTTAAAGCCCCCCTCAACCCCCCCCCCCCCCCCCCCATCCCTCACCTCCTCCAAAAAGCCATCTGGTATTGAGCAGCCAAAAAAAATAGTCTCATAACACATTTAGGTTTACTACAGGCATGCACATTGGCCAAATCAGTGAACTGCTCCTTCTTGTAGGACATTGTATTTTTGGACTCAAATACACCATAAAATCTGATCAGGTTGTAAGGTCTCTTACCCAACAAAGTACCTGGGCCATTAGAGAGAGCTGCTGTGGAATCCATCTCTGTTCCCCACAAGAATCAGTGCTTTAAAATCCCTTGCAGTGGGGGGTGGGGGTTTCCAGCGTCTTATTCTGGTTTTGTATGGAGAGGGAGGAACCGCAGAGAAACTGCTTGGACTCGTTTTTCTTTCTTTTCTCAGCTCTGCCTCACCCCAAAGGGTGAGGACACCCGAGGAGAGGCACAGGGGTGTATATTGCTCCCCTTTGGGAGGAGCATAGGGTCCTGGGACTGAACCACCCCCAAACAGCCAGCCCACCACCAAGTCAGCAAAGCATTCCTGTGCCTATTATCTGTGCAGGGCTGTGTTGACACAGGACAGGAGAGGGGAATGCAGAGCTCAGGCTGAGGCATTGTGGCCCTCACCTGAATCCCTTGCTGAAGGATCAAGACTGCTGAGACTTGAAGGGGGGACCCCAACCCCTCTGGTCATTAAATGCATGCAGTTGAAACAGAACACCAGATCAACACTGATTAGTGGTGCCCGTTTACAACACAGAACCATGGGATGATGACTTTTTAAAAGACATGGCTTTGGGGGTGGGTGGAGGGGAGGGGGTGTTATTTTAGCAGATGAATCTACCCTCCTTTTTTCTGTTTTTGAAGGCATTGCACTGTTTGCTTGCAGCGTCTGTGGCTTTTGGAGCCCTAGTGACTTTCCAAAACAACCCAGCTGGTTGTGCTGGATCCCAGCACATCTCACAAGTCTGAGAAAGCACCCCGAGCAGGAAGAGTTGCCACCACCTCAGCCACGTCGCCAGTGACAGCCTCTGTTCCTCCAGGATGTGTTGGTGGCATAGCCATGCTCGGAGTGACTCTCACCAATCCTGTAACAGCCCGCATGCTTTGCCACCACGCTGCCGTGCACTGGGCCGTGTGGAAAGCGAAGCCAGTGGAATCAGCACTCAGCGCTGTTGAGGAATGCTTGTGGAGAGTGATGTCATCCATCTCCCTAGCTTCTAAACTGATACAGAGTGGCACCACCCGCTCAAAACACGTCCAAGGCTGTCCAGTGAAAAAAGTGTTCATTTACTCCCTAGTCTGAATGTAGAACTGTCCAAATAGCAGGAAACAAGACATTATTCTCTCCATATTATGAGACAATAAAAAATCAATGGGAAAATGAGTTCTGCTGTCCAACCTCATCCAAACAACAAAAGACAGTGAGTCTGAACAAGGCAGGCATATGCTGGACGTGTCTGTGCAATCCACCCCGCATTTATGCACCCCTGAGAACACAAAAGTGAATGAATACTGTGAATGCTGGAACCCAAATGTATTTCCGTTCGAGTGTATGGACAAAAGGGCCAGTTTATCTTTTCAGAATGAAGACTGTGTCGGTCCTCCCTTACACACCCAGAGCCCCACCTGTGTGCTTTGCTCATGAGACCCAATCAACCTGTAGTACACCTGACCTCAGCCTAGTGGTTGCAATGTAACAATGCATTTGGCAGACTAACTCCTTCTCCGGATACTGATGGCTGGAGTTCAGATCAAAGGTTTTGTCTCAAGGTTGTGTAGATTCACCCAGCACAAGACAATTCAATGTGCATACATTCATTTCAAATTCACACAATGATCTACATATCAGTTATGGTTTCCTTTTGCATGTAATAAATAGCAGTAAAGCTAGTTGAGAATCCCCCACTCAGTCAGGTCAAAGAGATTGTGGAATCAGTCCCAATAGACAGTATTAGTTTCAGTTCAGTTTTTGTCATGTCATTGGAGGTTTGTCAGTCTACAGTGGATTAATCAATCCATTTACTCCACAATTTTATATGCCACTATTAACAAAATAATTCCCACAAAAGAAGTGCTTCACATATTATGTCAATTCCCGCATGCAATGCACTAAAGAAGTCACAAAGGAAAGTCTAACAGTTCTGCATAGTTAGACACTACATAAACATGGTTATCTAAACAACAATATCCCCATGCTCTTTAACCTGCGCTCCTACACTGAGGGATGGCGAAGGAGTAGCCCAGATTAATCACCCAGCCCCCATGAGAGAGCTGCCCGTGCCGCAACCCCAGAGTCAGCAGCCTAGTCCCCAGAGATGCAATCAGCAGTCACCTTCTCTGCCCAACGTTCAGACCCTCGCAAAGAAACAATAAGCAACCTGTGAAGCCAGGAAAATACCTTTCCCCATACCTAAAACATCTGTCACTTCTTATACTTATACAGGACAGCACTGTGATGCAGCAGTCTGGGAACAGAGTTTGGTGGCCAGAAGGTGGTAGGTTCAAGTCCCAAGCATTGTACTCTTGAGCAAGGATGGAGCAACTGGCATTAAACCCATGCACCAAAATTAGGCTATTTTATAGTGCAAATTCATGGTTTGCTGCATTACCTGTGGCCCAAAACACAGTAATCCCTCTGTACCTTAATTAGAACCACAGGTTTACCTGCAAGCAGCCAGCAGAAGGGCAGGTAGGGTGCCTGACTCATATCACTGCTCTACTCTGTGACTTTTGTCCTGGTCACATCAGCCTGAGGCATTACTACAAAAGGAGCACAAATCTATTTAATACATTTTGAAAGAACAAGCATAAACAGAAAATAATGGCTTGCAAAAGTACACAGACAGCGCACCGTATGTTCACACCCAAATGGGCAAATGCTGGATTATATGATCTGTGAGCACAATAATGTGATTTCCCTCATAACGGACCCACAGTCAGCTCAGCCAAGATACCTGGGCTTCACACACAATTTACCTGAGCACCCTTGTGTTAGCAGTCATCTTAAACCAAATAAAGCTCCAAAGAGAATACCTTCTTGTTTCATACACAACTAATAAGCACTGATAAACCCACCTTACCCTAAAACTGCAAACGCACCCCTCATTAAAAACCCTGTAAAATTGATCCTGTTTATTCACTCACTTCAGCAGATTCTGTAAGCCCTGTTTGCTGGAGTTTCTTCTCAGGATGGCACTGGACATGTCTCCTTTTTTGTTATCCTGTGGCTCTGTTTATCAGGAAGGAAAATGTGTATGGATCACAAGTTGAAGCTGAGCTTCACCCAAAGATAAAGACGCCTTTCTTCCTCCGCGGTCCCAAAGAGCAGTGTGATGTTTCCTGGAGGGATCTGAGCTTTTGTAGGATCTCTCTCTCTCTCTCTCTGTCTCTGTCTCTGTCTCTCTCTCTCTCTCTCTCTCTCTCTCTCTCTTTCTCTCTCTGTCACGCACACAGGGCTTCCTTTCAGCTTCTCTCGCTTGAGTCGCCTGCTGAAAATGTCAGGAGGGACTCTCCCGGCACTGTCTCTTCCCCACTCCCACAGTCAGTCACGGTCCTGCCTCCTAGCCCCCCCCCCCCCCCCCCCCCCCGCATGTGGTTCTCATTGAGAGCTCTGAAAAATCCCTGCTCTGCATCATTTCCCTCCCTCTCCCTATCCTGCGAGGGTCATGTGACTTTCCCTAAGGGAAAAGTAAGATGATACCCCCCCAACCACCCACCCCCTTCCACACACACACACACACACACTTGCTCACATAACAAAAGCAGGGGATTAGGAGAAACAATTGGAAGCTGTTTCAGTTTTGCCACAAGCTGAAATGCACAGTGAGAGTAGCCTGAGCGTAGAGGTTTCCTGCTTCACACAGAAAATCTGTGCACCAGCCTTATGACTGGGTCACAAAACCCCTCTTCCCCCTCGGAACAATTTTCGCATCCATGGCACTCTAACATGGCTGAAAAGGTGCCATCAATTACCATGAAAAGCACAAGGTTAAATATTGTAAAACATATTATATTTACAGCCTCTTTACATAGGTTTTTTTTGGTTTCAGCAAACTTCATAAGAACATTAGTCTTGGAGCTGTGGCAATGCTCCAAGAAGCACATATCTACTTTGAAAATTTGACTTTTGAATTGAGGAAACAATTACCAAGCAATTACTGAGGCAGCAACAGTACAATGGTTTAAGGTAAAATTATACTTTATATTATTTTATATTTTTCTACTTTTTAGAAAAAAGTTCTACCTGACAGATGATAAAAACTCAGTGTTAGAGTTAAAAAATCCATCTCATTTAACTCTTACTCACCAATTGATGCACGCAATAAACATTGATTAATTGAACGTTTCAAACGATTCAAAACCAAACAAAATTAGTAATTGCTCAGTTTCTGAAAAATGGAGTGATAACAATTACCCTGGCTTGTTGGGCCATTTTATGAGGGGCAAGAAGGATTCCGTCTTGCACGGCTCTGCCTCACATGAAAATGCTGTGCATTTGCAAAATGTAATCTTGCCAAAAAGGAGCAGGGGCACAGCCATGGAGCTGAACCATGTAGGTAGACAAACCTCAGTTTTCTTGGCAGCACAATATTGCTGGAACGGAAAAGAGCTCTCACACCCTGCAGAAGAACAGAGGAGGAAAAGTGAGGTGAGAGAGGGCTCATCGCACGTAGGGCTTTTCCTGGAGCTGCAGTGGGGAAGCACAGCCCTCCTACTGCATGTAGGTGTGATTAATGTTACCCTTCTGGGCCGGAGAAAAGGGATGAAATATGTGTGGCCAACAGTGTCTGTGCTCCAGTAGGCTGTGTTTAGTCCTCTGTGAGTTTCAACAGAGGTGGTTTTGCGTGACCTAATGTGATCTACCTGCACCATTCATACCCCCGTCTCTCCACTGCAGGGTGTCTTGCTAGTGGAAGAGCTGTCCGCTCAGATAGTGGCAAGACATTCCAATCTGTGCCTCTGCTTGATGCCCAGTCATCAGGGTAGTTCAGAGCAGAATCTTCACATGCCTGGGTGGTGTGATCTGTAGGAAAGTTGTTTGAGGACACACATGTAAAACACAAAGCACTGCATAGCGGATGTGTCCCACACCCCCATCCACCCTCCACAACCGCCCCCCCCCCACCCCCCCAGCTGGCAGAGAAGGTTGCCACGGCATTACCACTCACCAGTTTTGAAACACGTTTCGGAGACACTTTGGGAAGGTAATGCTTGAGTGGTGGGCTGAAACAGTGCAGGGCCAAGCAATAATGGCCGGCTCAGCTCTCCACAAGCCCACATCGGAGGAGTCGAGGTCCTTTAGCTGTGGCTCTGGCGGTCTGAAACGTGATCACCTCCCACTGGAAACCACACTCCCCTTTCCCTCTTTTCCTCCCGCCCCACTCCATCGCCAAAGGACCCACAACACTCAACAACAGGGTTGCCATGGCGAAATGACAAACCATTCACTCTTGCAGTGAGGCCAATTCTTCCATGATTACATGTGGGACTATTGTTGGACAAAGAAAGCACTCAGATCTCGATGCACTCCCTAGATCAACGGTTCCTCCCCCCTTTTCAGGCATGCTGAGAATATTGCCAGGTCCCTTTATAACTATGCAGGAGAAGAAAAAACTACAGCAAACATGCATGGCAACTTCAGATAAGTAGTGCCCTTGATTTAAGGTCACTCACTGAGGAAGCCTGTAATGGCTGAACACAGGGCCTTGATGGCATGGCCACAGCCAAGGGAGTAGTAAGGATGAACAGAGACAGCCAACCATTTTATGCCAGCCCTCACAATGACTTTAATGGATTCTCTGTTAACAAGACATGGCCTAGAAATTACAGAGGTCAGATGTACGGTGTCGTATGGTACAAAAAGACCATTGAAGCACTGAGTAGTCCACTACATTCAGGAATCCACACACTTTTTAGGGCTAAATGAAGCAAAGGAAGGATCAATTCTGATACAGCTGGCACAAACCCCATCCTGCACAATGGCACCTGGTCCTTTCACCATATCTAAACAATAACCCGAGGGTGATTTTTAGCTGTCCAACATTTTTCAACAGCATGGACAAAATCACAGATTGTCCTATTGTACGGCCTTATACAGCTCAGAAGATCAAACAAAATTGATACTGCATTTCAGCTTCACTCTGATTTTTCTTGCCTATTTTCTACCACAACAATAGATATCTTGCATAGCCGGGGGATCAGGGATTTCACAGGAGTGTGGGAAAGTTCCAGTCCAGGTGCTGAGATGTCACCTTGCCATCCCTACTTACTGCACCATTCACATCTCTCACGCCTTATCTTCTGAAACCTTGCTTGTTCCCTCATTGCCTCTTATGTTCATAGAGAAAAGACATCAATTAAAAAAATGCCAAGACAGCAATAGGTTCTCTCGGACCATGGTGTCTGATATATACTGCCATTGTGCATTCTTCTGACATTTAATCCATGCTGTGGCAGCATGCCCGGTCCAAGCTATTATCAGGGGACGAGGGAGGAGGCTGGTCATTAGACGTGTCTTTGTGTCTGATTTAGTCTATGGGAACGGCCGTTCATTACACCCATGCACGCTGAGTTCAGAATGCCATCACCGACAAACTCAAATCCCCCAGCAGACAAGCACAAATGAAAAAAATGAGAGGATATATTGTATGCATTTATAGAGATCTATATATATATATATATATATATATATATATATATATATATATATATATATGTATCATTTATAGAGATCTATATATCATAGCTTATAACAGCTGACCTCTTTTAAAGACAGAGTTTTCTGTATGACAAAACTGGAGACAGGGGATGACGTTATTTGCCGACTTAGAATGATGCGGAAATCTCCCTTTGGTTCACTATAGGTATGGGACATTTAAGGCTGAGACAAATTCTCTGACAATCTCATCAACAACAACTCACATCTAAAATGTCTGAACTAGTGTTCTGATGGGTCTGGTCAAACAGTGAAGAGGTAATGCTTCCCTTTTGGTCTCCTTCACAATTAATAAGATTGAAGTGACAGAGGAGGATTGTGCTCAACATTTTGAATATGGACCAGCTGTTTGAGTTACGGCTGTAAACTGCATAGGTCAATATTTTCTAACGTGTGTGAATAACTTTTGAAGTTTTCCTGCTTGGATGGCTATCTGGAATACTGATTTAAAAGTTTACCAGCATAAAATCTTGATGGCACACTACTCTTACATCTTCAAGTTGGGTAATTGATCCTTTTTTTTCAATAAATAACCTGCTGCATAAATCTGTAGGACACGATCTATACATGTCACTTTGAGGAAGGGCAGGTCATGAATAAATAATGCAATATAATTACAACAACACTAGCTGTCAAAAAGTAACAAAAGTTTGAGTGTAAATCATTTTTATTAGATTGATAAAATAGTGATTGAATTTTGAGAAACACAGCTTGTTCAAGTCACCTCATAACAAAAAAAATAGCATGCATCAAGAACCAATGTAAGCCAAAATCATGTAACCATCATAACCAATGTAACTGAAATGTTACTCAGAGAGCAGTAGGTCTGCATTCTCAGCACATATGTTTCAAATATACAGCATAAGAACTTAAGAACATATTATGACGAGAACAGGCCATTCGGCCCAACTAAGCTTTCGCCATTGCAATTAAAGAGTATCCAAAACTGCATCAAGTCTGGACTTGAACACAGCAAGGGTCTCTGCCTCAATTACATGACCTGGCAACCTAGTCCATGTATTGATAACTCTTTGTGTAAAATAATACTTCCTTATGTAAGTGCGGAACTTACTCTTAACTAGTTTCGATTTGTGTCCCCTTGTTCTACAGACTGAACTCACCCTAAAAAATGTATCGTAGTTAACCTTACTGAGTCCTTTTATAAATTTAAAAACCTCTACTAAATCACCCCTACATCTCCTCTCACTAAGTCTAAATAGGTTAAGTAACTTGAGTCTTTCCTCGTAGCTTTTATATTTCATGAACTTTTTCAAGAACCTCAATATCATTCTGTGGCGGCTGTTCAAACCTACTACACCACCCTGGGTTTGCGCCCAGGGAAAACAGTTTTATGGGTGGGGATTAGACACCTATGCTACAGGATAAAGAACCCCCAGAGTTCGATACAGGGAAGAAGCCAGAGACGTGATTCAAGTTGAAATAATTTATTGAAAATGCTTTACAATATTCAGACGACAATTTATTATTAAAAAGTTATTAAGAGTATAACATGTTAGACGAGGGATAAAAGTATGCACCACTGGGATTACATGTTTCCAATTAAAAACACGTTAAAAGTGGGTGAAGAGCTGTCTGGGGAGAAGGTATACTACTCACCACTAAGGATTCCACCCGTGTGAACAATACTCACCGCTCCGTGCGCAGCCTCACTCAGTCAATACAGCAAACGTGGACTTCAATGTGCTGGTGCAGATCACTAGACATGCAGGTGAAGGAAGACTCCACTACAAACTAAACCAATACCACCAGACAGCCTGAGCCCACTGCATTCGGCTGCGCTACCCTAATCAAGGAAGATATAAAATATTCTGCAACCAGCTGGTTTGGTCACACATCACAGAATATACAAAGAAGGCATATATAATCTTATGAGCTAGACAGAAGTTTAACTACTATGCCATGCTGCTAGCTTAAAATAAGAATTAAAACCATAAAGCAAAACAGAAGCTAGTGTCACCGACTGCCCCTGATCTAACCACACGGACTAGAAATCAAACGATTCTGGTTGAGTAGCCCTCAGGCCTGACTGCACTATCCCGGCCTACAAGCACCTGCGATCGGCGACAGCAACATGGGTTACCTCAGCCGAACCGGTTTTCGTTTGTGAAATACAAGAAGCACTGGCGATCACTGGCCAAACAGGAAGCAGAACAAGGGAGGAGGCGGAATCGGAAGCGGAAAACGGGTCGCATGACAGGGACGAGGGGTTTAAATAGACGAGAACATAGCAGGCTGTAATTGCCTGGGCGGCACCATCACACCCCCAATTATCTGATCCCTATGGGAAGCGAGGTAACCTATCCTGTCACATTTCTTATAGTGCAGTGCCCAGAACTGCACAAAATATTCCAAGTGAGGTCTGACTAAAGCATTGTATAATTTCAATATACCCTCCTTAGATTTATAATCAATAGTTTTGGCTACATATCCCAGCATCCTGGTGGCCTTTTTTACTGCTACTGCACACTGCCTAGATCCTGTTAAGCTTGGGTCAACTATTACTCCCAGGTCTTTTTCAAATTGAGCACAGTTTAGTCTAGTTTTTTCTCCCCATGAAGTAGTCTAGTCTAAGGTTCTTATTTCCCACATGCAAGACTTTACATTTAGCTAAATTGAATGTCATATGCCAGGTATCTGCCCACTTTTGGATGCTGTTTAGGTCTTCCTGTATTACCTTAGTTGATTCTATACTGTTGGCTAGACCCCCTAGTTTTGTATCATCTGCAAATTTTACTATTTTACTATTAACCTCTGCATCAAGATCATTTATGTATATAAGGAATAGCAAACGCCACAACACTGATCCACTTTGTCCAGGACCCTGCTCTGATACAATTCCTCCCACAGTTACAGTCTGCTTTCTACTAGACAACCAACTTCGAACCCACTCAGTGATAGCTCCTGTAATTCCTGCACATTTCATTTTCACTATGAGCATCTCATGCGATACTTTGTCAAATGCCTTTTGAAAGTCCAAATAGATAATATCACAAGCTTGATTTGAGTGTAAACACACTGTTGCTTCCTCAAAAAAGTCCAGGAGGTTTGTTAAGCAAGACCTCTCTCTGCGAAAACCATGCTGTCTATCATTTAAGATACCACTTTGTTCAAGGAATAATTCCAAATTGTCCCTAATGATGGATTCCAGTAATTTACATGTGATATAAATTAAGCTGACAGGTCTATAATTTCCTGGATCTGTCCAATCTCCTTTCTTGTAGGTAGTACACTGCCATGTTTCCAGTCATCTGGTATTTCTCCAGTTTTAAGAGATTGCTTAAAAATAACTGTCAGAGTCTTGTAAACCACTTCCGCTAGTTCCCTGAGAACTCTTGGATATATTCCATCGGGGCCTGCTGCCTTATTTGTTTTAAGTTTTTGAAGCTTATCTAGTACTTCTGCATCATTTAAATCAATTTCCTCCATAAGACTCTAAGAACTGAATGCACCTGAAGGCATATGTGAAAACACTTCACTAGTGAAACTCCACAAAGTAACTGTTTAGGGTATCAGCAACAGTTTTGTTATCATAAACCATAACTCCATCCTTATTTTTTATACCTCTTATTTTATCCTTTTTAAAGGATACTTTAAACTATCCTTTTTGTGTAGTAGGTAAGCCCAGCTTTTTGTTATTTGATTTTTATAAATGAACTTGAGACACATGACATCTGAGACAGTACATGCAAACAAAATCTGCCTTTTCAGAGTGGGCAATCGCTTTAAAGGATTCATATATTCAATAACAATAACTGAACCAATCCGTTCTCGTGCCTTTTTTGTAATTGCATCACTTCCCTCCGCACTTCATTCCTTTTTTCATGTTATCAGTGATGTTTTTCAGCTATGGCCATTCCAGCAGATAAGACCAATTCAGAGCCACCCCCGTTTTCCTCCGACACAAGATTGTCTGTCAGCAGCCAGAAGGCGAGAGGGATGCTGGCTCAGGTCCCTGACTCACAGGGTGACCTTGGAGGGATGAAGTCACCACACCCCAATCAGCAAAGACTTTGTTGGGCAGGAGTTGGATGACATTTTGCTCAGTGCCTGTCAATGACACCTGGCAGGACATGGATGTTCTTCTCCAGATTCTTTGAAGAGGAACTGGGTGACATGCACCACGTCAGATGTGTCAATTAATGGCCAGGGAAACACATTCCAAACCACAAAGCTATACCTACCCTTTGACAAGGTGTTAAAGTAGAGATACCTTTATTCAGTAATTTTAAGCATACCTGGATAACACATGGGGGTCCTTTAGGTGTGTATTATTTTTGGTCCTTCTTAAATCATGTGGAACATTTGTATAAAATAAAATCAGGAACTATTAATAAAAAATGCACCGTATGGAAATGACCCCTCAGGAATAGCATCATGTCCAATAAAGCAATACAATTATTTCCACTACTTGATACTGAGGGCTGAATTGTATTTGGAAATATGACTCCTTAGAGTTGTTGGCATGCTCTTTCCAATACACAAGATGTCCTGATTGCTGCCCAGTGCCTGTACATACAACATTTCACCATCAGACACCAATACCTCACACATAAGATGAGGTAAGTCTAATAAGCAGGCTGTACTTGATCTCCATATGTTATGAAACTGCTGTGCCATTCTTCTTCCTTTGCAAGATTTCAACAAACAATTGACATAAGCACCATTGGCTCAATGAAATAATTAGCCCTTGCTGTGTGAACCTCTGGCAGTTTTTTTTTTCAGCTCAACAAGGCCACCCACGAAAAGCTACAGGTGAAGTAGCATGAATTGAACATGCATCCAAACAGCTGAGAAGCAACAGGAGACATGGAAAAATCCATCAACAGAGCCTGCTCCAAAGGAGGTGAAGAACCTCTTTACCATGAAATTGTTATGAATTGGAATGTTGCAATATTTTAATATGTTTTGCAGCATGTTTATGGGGAATGCCTGAATTTCACTGTAGGCTTGGATTTAAAACAGTATGTGTAAAAAAAATTAGTCCATCAATAAAGACTAGCCTCTACCAGGATCACCCTTTTTACACTGGAGAAGGTCACTGTCCACAGGCCCAAAATTTTGGGTCCAACCTATTATCCCAGAGTTTTAAGAGTCACGCCACACCACTGAAAACACTCCAAATACCCAGTAATTTTTTTTCTTCCACCTAGAGACAAGTTCCCTTTCTAGCCTTTTAGCAATATTTATACACAGCGTCTTGACACCCCTCCAACTAGGGGAGAAAGAATCACACATCACCTAGAGGATGAAAACCAACAGAGATAAAGACCATAGCACAATTCATTGTTTGTATCTTTTCATCACATATTTTTACTCTGCAGCATATTTATTTAGCTGGAATGTTTTTGCACTTTAATGAGTTTTATACACAATGCTGGCTCGTAAAAAGCACCAATAAGCACAGCTTTACCAGGAGTGGTGCTTGAATGTTCAAAATGTGGACTCTTTATGTTTCCAAAACCAGGAACAAATTTTATGTGGATTTAAAAGCCATCCCACAACCAGGGAAGAAAAGACATGTCTGAATGTTTTAATCAGAGACTGACATGAAACAGGAGCATTGAGTATACACGGGCATACTTGGGTTTATAGCTTCATGCTGGACCAAAACTGTATGCCTGACATGTGGTTATGTGTTTTTAAGGCTTGAACATTCTTCAGATTACCAATCACATAACACTTATTTTTTTTGTATAAGAGGAAATTTTCATTGTCTGCATGCAGTAGAGAACATAAAATCTGGGCAACAATACAATGTGTTATGGGTCTTTCAGCATTTATCTGTGGTGATGAATTAGCATGAATCTTTTGCCATGAACAAAAGGACCACTTTTGTGTCTTGTTCCAAAAACACACACTGGCACTAGCGCACACTCACTTCCATTGTGCATTTGATAAATCCTGTGCCAAGAGTGATCACATTCACATCAACTTACTTGCCAGTTGCTACCTCTGTGTACCCCAGAGAGTCCCAACTAAAACAGAGACAGTGTAACATTTGCAGTCTTTTGTGAGTTCAGCATAAACTGCAAAACTATGCAAGACAAAGGAAGGCACATTTACAGCATTCAGAGCACCAGTGACTGGTGTTCACTGGAGTTCTTTTCCTTGTTCTCTTTTTCAATTCTGATTGAAAATGCGTATCAGCATTTTCAGCTTTTTTCAGTACCTGTTCAGTTAGATAAACGTAAGACAGATCAAGCAAACAGCCCAGGCAAGGCTGATTTGTAAATATTTAGTCTGTCCAACCAGACAGATTCCCTGGGATTCGTTCTGTCATAGAACATCCCTTGGTGCCTCACTGTTTTTTGAATAAGGTGAAAACAATAGATTTAGCGCAAGTTGCCTCTCAAACATACCTCACAAGAAGCACTTCACTCAATTCCCCTCATAGTCCTCAGATGCTCTGCCCAGATGGATTTAAATCCAAATAAATCCACACAGGTTGTTTTCCATTAAGGTTCATGAAGTTAAACCCATCTGGACAGCTTGCTTCCCCTCACTAAACTTGTGCTCTTGGGTATAGATACAGGAATACAATCATAAGATCCCAGGCTGAGTGGAACCGAATGTTCTGAAGTTCCATTTAATCTGTGAAGAAAATTGTTTTAATCAGCATGTAAACAGGGCATTTGTTTGGCTAGACAGATTTAATTATGCAATTACTGTCTGTGACCAGGACTCCACACTGAGAGCATTTGAATTAAATTTTTATTTTGAATTTAGGGAGATAACCCTCTCTGGCTGGCAGATATCTCTCCATTGAGCCACACACACATGGTTTCAATCTGGGTCTCCCTCCTTATTTGAGTGGCTTTCATCTCGTGACGACTATGTCGTACCCCAACCCTCCTCCCCACCAAAATCCATACTGTCTCCACCTCTTAAAGTTCAGCACTGAAGGCATGCAGCACTCTCACTGTGTATGGGTGATCTCAGATCAGCAGCTCTTGCAATATCCAGGGAAGACTGTCATATTTGACATGCCAGTGGCCAGGCCTCTGATCAGTACCTTGATCATCAACCACAGTGGGATAAAGAGGGAGTTCACATCTCAAAATGTGACAGAAAACTTAAGAATATTGAAATATTGGTGTGAATGGTCCTTTACACTAGCCAGGGAAAAAGTGTGGGTTTTTTCCTCCTTTCAGTTTTCTTCAAGTACCAATTGAATTGTAAAGCATACTCCACACCATGGGTGATGGGTTTAAAAAATTGACTCACATTCCATCTATCGATGTTGTCTTCTGCACACAGCAGTCTCCTTGCTATTATGGTCCAGTCTAGATTTGTTTATGCTATCTGCATTGAGAATTTAGCCCCTACAAGGTGGCAAAAGGGTGCCTGGAACCAGACCAAATTTAGGGAGCTACACACTACACAGAGAGTTCACCTATGCTGTCCTTTTGTTCTTGGGTGTGGGGTTTGAGACAGGCATAATTGAATTTGATGGCCAGATCTGTCACTCTCTGCCACTAGGACACATGAAGATTGAAGAATGAAGATTCCACACAGGCACACATTCAGAGAGCTCTGTCATTATATCTCACCTAGAGCAAAAGAATAGTTTCCATCGTCTCTCCTTCCTTGATCCTCCCTCACGGTCAACACATCAAGGTCATCCTTAGAATGAACCACATGCTAAGGTTTTCGTTGATGAATAGCAGATAACCAGAGCCACCCCTATTGATGGCAAGGCAGGTACAAAAATACACTGAATCCATGTAAGGATATTGGCGATTGGAGTAAATAGAATATCAATAACACCCCATACACACATGTAGCAGGTAGGACACTAGGACCATGTTGAAAAGATCCCCTCAGGTAAGTAAGTAAGAGTAAGGAGGTTGGAGTAAATAGAATATCAGTAACACCCCATACACACATCTAGCAGGTAGGACACTAGAACCGTGTCGAAGAGATCCCCTCAGGTGTTCTGCCGCAAAGGTTATAGGTCACAATGTTACAGCCGGCGTCAGATATTCAGACTACACCTGTGTGGTTTGCCATGTGTGTTGGCTGCTGAAAGAAATGCGGTATGTTTTACAACTTTATATCAACTCTCTTGGCTCAGTTATCAAATCACATGGCTTCTCCTACCACTGTTACGCTGACGACATCCAAATCTTTTTCTCTTTCCCTCCCTCTACCTCCCAAGTCAACAAAAGAATCTCTGCATGCCTGGCTGACATCTCCAAATGGATGTCATCCCACCATATAAAGCTGAACCTCAGAAAAACAGAACTGCTCTTCATCCCAGCCAGCCCTTCCCCCCTGCATGACCTCTCCATCACCGTCGATGGCACCACAATAAATAAATAAATGTAAATGTAAATGTAAAAACTTAAAATAACTTTTCACAACTTTAAAAGCCGCATAATGTTGTAAGTTCTGCTCACCAATTTATGGATAAATATTTACTGTGTGGCTGAAGCGAACGTATGCGAAGCAGTTTGCGCGTTTGGACTTTTATCAGCCTTATAAAGTAAATGGTTTTACCGGGGTGTATGTGAGGTCTTTAGCATTCTCATTGAATTGTTTAGTAAAATGATTATATCAATGTTTTTACTTACCACAGTCCCAGTACTGCTATATTCCATGCGGCAGCTCCTCCATGGTTTGTACCAGCTTGATACTACATACGAGGTACAAATTGTTTGATTCTTGTTATTTCCGGGGGGCTAGAATGCATGGGTGACATTGAATGTGGGATTTGTTTTCTAACATTATACTTTCCGCAGGGCAAGTGCAATAAAGCTGTGGCGTTGGCCGCTGTTTTTCCCACACGTATAGTTTCTTTAAATTTTATGCAGTGTATTGTCGGCTAGGATGCTGTGGTTTAACTGACGTGATTAATTGCGGAGTTCTTCTGTGTGAAGCGTATCCCGACAAAGCTGCGCTGCCTGCGTAGGCCTAATAGAGCTTCCTAGTTGTATGTGTAGGTCTCTCTTCATGACTAGTGCTATTTATTTATTACAAAACCAGAAACTCTTTGTGTACAGTGATTATGATTTGTGGGGTGGTGCAATAGCCTAAAGCAAAATTGTTGTGATGAACTAGATATATAGCATTTGTGGGGTGGTGCAATAAGCTTGAGTATAGACTTGGTGAGTAGCGATATTCTTAATTTATTGTGTGATCTAGTGATTTAATTGGATATACTAATTGGATATGGAGGATGTGCACTGTGAGTAGTTTTTGCTTGGGTTTTCCACCTGCCCAATTAAAACTACTGTGACTAGAGCTGGATTTACATGCATTATACATATATTACATATTACATGCATTATATGTATTTTGGGTTTTTTTTTCTTGTTTGTTTAGTTTACCCTAGCCAGTAGTATGCACTAAACTTGGATAACCATATGGCCTAGATTGTACTTTGCCTATACCATCAACTTGGGACAAAGGTTCTTTGATTGTAATATCAGTGATTCCAAGGTTGTTGGGGTGGAACCAATTAAGTGTAAATTTATGGCATGTTTTAAAGTCTGTTTTGAGTGATTTTTGTATAATAAAATTGTGACCTTTTGATATCTAAACCTCTGTTAGCTCTTTCAACAGAACACCCTGTGGTCGAGGAACCTGGTCATTATTGTTAAGAGGGTCTCCCACCAGTATATTGGTAGTATAACTGGGAGTGGCGTAGTCTGGTCTTAACTATTGGTGGCAATTATGCCTTCCGTGGGTTACACACGCACAAACACACTGCTGTCTATATCGCTTGACTGCCCATCTAGTTTTATGAGTTAGCTGGAGTATTTACACTGGTGTTGAGTTTTATGGCACTCTCCCCATGGTTTATAGCATGTAGGCAACTATATATGCACTGCCTGGCTAATGCCTCAATAATTATACTCTGTCTGTGTAGCAGGAATTCAAGAACAGAGTGCTATTAACCTCTGACAAGTTTGGGAATGCCACAGTGTATCTTGACAGCATTCATTGGAGAGGGAGACCGTGCCGACAGGAGATAATGTGTGAGAGGTAATCCTAAACTCGGACAGGATAATCACCTCCCCTACCACAGTGAAATAAGCAGGGTATAAAGCATTCCTTTTCTCTATTTTTATTCCATGTCAACTGCAGTGAGAACAGTGTTGTGTCATTTTGACAACCCATGCAAAAATGTGCCTTGCAACTGCCAAAACATGATTTCAATAAAAGGATTCACTTAATCCAGCACAAGAATTTGATTTTGAGACACTGTTGGAAGATAACAGGCCTGAGCAAAATTTAGTACCACTTCTTCACCTTTCTGCAGGCAAATGAGAAACAGAGATGCATCAGTTTCTGCCTTGGCAGCATCGACACCCGTGGATCACTTTCTCAGTGAGATTAGACAAAGGAGTCAAATTAAAGGATTTTATTCAAATTATGGGGGTCCGTGGTGCCAAAGGGAAGTGTTCACACATACACACACACACATATACACAAAAGCTGACGCTGTCTTGATGTCTCGAGTGTGACAATAAAAATGACCTTGGTGTGAAGGTTTACATGTTAAATTACATCTGATTCGGTTCTGCTGAATCAGATGTGTACCACTTTAGTCATCTGTACTTTGTAACATAGAGACCTTGTCTTCTCTGCTGTGTGAGTCAGACAACTATCAAGAGCCCAAAACAGATGGAGAAACTATGATGTAGGTCTAAACCATGACTACAACTATGACATTCTACAATTATGGCATAGAAAATGTGTGTCTGCATTTTCTTTTTTCCCCCAGTCATACTCCAGACACCTTTTGCTCTGCCCCTTTTCATGATGGCGGCTCAAAATCCATTTTGATGAGGAGATGCAAAGGTGTAAACCACAGAGGAACATGCTGTGCTTTTGAGGGTGGGCAGGGTCAGGCCTGTCAATCAAGGGTGAATCCTCCAGTGGGTCAGAAGTAAGTCATCTCAGTCCAGGGGCAGCTCAGTGTCAATCAGGCTGCCCTCCTCCAAAGAGCAAGCCATTCTAAGGCTGTGTCATATGGAACACATTAAAAGGGAGAAGGAGTCTCAGATTGAGTAACAGATACTGCGCATCAGGAAAGTCTTCTGGAATGCAATGCCCTGTTTCCAGCAGTGGAATTTGGAGAAATTCTTGGTAATTATCAATAAATATCTATGCTTTCATGGTTACAGGGTGGTAAATAAATCATAATACATAAATATTTCTGGTATCAGAGTGAAGGCTACTAATGGACAAAATATCTACAGTAATAGTGATTTCAAGGAGTGTTAATGCAGAGTACATTGCCCATTAGCTCCTCACTGGTAAACTACAACGAGTACATAGTGAAAGTGTCATGGGAACGAGAACTCTAATCATTCATCTGCGGCTGTTGGCGGACGCCATCTATCCTTAGATTCACACCAGATGCAGTGGCCCTGCTGGGGTTGGCCATCAAAACCAAGAATTGCAAAAATAAGTCAAGCCTGCAGGGTTGGAGAATGACCGGGTTTCCCCCATCCCATTTCAACCCATCAGCCATCTGAAATGCATATTCACAATCACTCTCGGACACCCACACCACTGCCCTTCTCTGGGCAATGCACATGAAGTCTGTTTGATTTGGATCTCTCAGACTCGTAATGTGTGGGAACGCCTGTGGAGCTTCATCATTGCACACATTAATGCTAATTACCGCCACTCCAAGGGTCATGATAAAGGGCCTACTGGAATACTTCATCCGCTATGGCATGAGGAGATTAGTTCCCCATGCCTTTCCAGTGACTGGGAAAGACTTATTTATTTATTCTTGAAACCCATATGTGATCTTTTCTTAAAGGCTCCAAAGCAAAAGAAACAGGCAATTATTAGTCTCTGCATTCTTCAACACATGCAGTCCAGACTTTGCGACTTGCTAACCCACACCAACCCCCCACTTCTGTGCTCTGACTACAGTGGCTCTCTACATGGCCTGTGTTTAATTTGGATCCAAGGTCAGACAGTCAGAAACAGCATTTTTGTTCTGTGTCCCTGCACAGTCTCAACCAACTGGGGTCTTTGCACAAATTTACAGACGTTCCAGAAATATGCGTGCTGGCACATATTAGGCATGATTGAAATACAATCAGTGTTTAGCCAGGTTGTCAAAGGTCTTATTTTTCTATTTTAATTCCATATCTTAAAAAAAACAAACATCCATAAGATATACAAGTAAGTCTAGTCTGCTTGGTTTTGTCTATTTTATGTCTGACTACAAGTAAACCTATACTCTTAACATTTTAGTGGGTTGCCTGCATTCACGCTTTCTTATATTGTAATTATAAGGAATACATGACACATTCAAACAAGGGATTTGACTAAGGAAAAATGTAATAGGGTCTTCTGGGTCACCCTTAAAGGTGATGTAAGAAGTCAGTGGAATATTGCTGAGATTGTTGCTTCAACAGCCTTGAAAATCCATGATAGCATAGTTTTCTTAATGGCAAAATGCTACTGCAGCCTTCTTCTCCTTTTGTCAGAGTTGTCAACACAAACCAAAATGCAAAATCCACACAGGATGGCAGTGGTTCATTTTAGCACCTCCTCTGGGATGGGTGCTGTGACATAAAATGATCCTGGAGCATACCACAGTATTCTGACCTGTCATTTTTAAACGCCGTCACCCAAAACCAAAGTAAATGACAAGCACACTGCAAAAAATAGCCCTTCAAAAGGTGTTTTTTGCTAGTAATAAGCGAAAAAATCTGCCAATGGAACTAGTGGAAATACACTTGTTAAGATTTCTTGAAAGGGATCTTAAAATTAGGTGGAAAAAAACTAATTTTGATCCATTTTTAACTGGTATTAGGCAGTGTTTTTGTGTCATACAAAAACCGTCTGACTTGTCAAAAAGGCTTGCTTAATTTGATATACCACTCAAAGTATGATGTTTTCAAGACAGTTTCACCAAACAAGATATTCAAGATGCACCGTCTAAAAACAAGTCCTTGTAGCTCGAGGAAATTTTGCTTGTTTGATGACTGTGTCTTATATTAAGTGTAAAGAGATATTTTGACTTGAAAAGAGACAAATATGCTTGGTGAGATTTGGATTTTTTGCAGTGCATCTAAAGCTAATGGCATGCCTGTGTACAAGGTGCCCCGATTGTAAAAAGACAATGCAGGAAGGGAGAGCAGTGTTTGTGAGCTGTTGTACAAATAACTGAGCAGTGTTAACATGGGCAGGATGTGTCTCATCACCGCCACCCTCTCCACAACCTCCCAGGCGTGTCTCATTTCCATCTGCGGAAGGTCGTTGAGGGGAGTCCATGCTGAAGCCAAGAGCGCAGCCACTGGGCCCATTCCCACCACACCAAAACCCCCAGGAGATTGGCAAGGAATGGACTCCGCTCCAACACACAACCACACTCAAATATTCTCCTTCTCATTTGTTTGCCTTTCTTGCCCCTCAGTATAAACCCAGACAAAGTATTTACAGACTTAAATATTTGCTCTGTGACATTGGCTGTTTATTTTTCCCCTTTTGAAACTTTTTGGGGAGACGTTCGGCATCCAAGCGTCCCATTTGCTCGAAGATCAAACCAACTAAAAGCCTTTGTTAATGCAGAGATAATTCACACCTGCATCCCTCTTTCAGAGACAGGGGGAAAAGACAGCTGGCAAATGAAATATCTGCTGAGCAGCAGCAAGGCTCACCACTGGTATTGAAAAGAGGATTTAAATCTGCAAATGAATGCTTTATTTAGAGGGAGGAAGGGAAATCAAAATTACCCCAAAACTGATCATATACACCAGCATACACCCACCTGCTACCCTGTACTATTCAGAAACACAGCTGTCCATGGGCAAGTACTACCAATAACATGTAGTAAAACACCCTTTCACCTCGTTTCCAGTATTCATCAGGTCAGCAAAAACTGATTTTTTACCTACAGCAGAAGGGTTTTCAGGAAAAGGACTTCATGAGATTCTGACAGGGAGCTAAATTCAGCACCACCTCACTAACTTTTAGGATAGGCCAGCACAGGTTTGTCACGCTCCACTCCTGATGGTAGAGTTCTTTTATAGCCACTTTTAGGGGCCAGAAAGACCTGAATCAACACTAAATTACCAGGAAGCCTGGTCTGGCTGGGTGGCGAGACACATAAATTTGGCCCAAAACGATAATCATTGTTACAGATCAAAAAGGAAACAATCCTGAGACAAATGCACAGAAGCTGGAAGCAGAATGGAGCAAAAGAGAAGCACAGTGTAAAAGACCCTACACTGCTGACAGCCAAAGATGCATGGGAATGTTAGGAAGGAAAACGTAAACAAAACAGCTTGAGAGTGACAAAAAAACTACCATCCCAAAACATGCAAGAAAAAGGTTGAGTTATGTCTCTCTAATCTAAATGGTTAACATGAGACACATTGATTAAAGGACTCCTGTTTCCATCACCACTAACACAGGACAGCCCTGTTGCAGTATCTCAGTTTTACAGCCATGGATTAGGCCACTTATTCCAAGTTAATGGGGACTCTCATATTTTGAGCATTACGTTAGAGGTCCTGTTCAGTCTAACCTCCTACAGAGGGAAAAAACTACACAAGCCTGCCCCCTACTGATTCAGCTATGAACTAACAAAGTAGAGGCTGGTTTTTTTATACTGGTGCACCAGTTGATACACCGCTGTGACTACATTGTAAACATTACATGTACAGTAAAAACATAGATATAATAAAAGATGGTTGCATTTTGTCAAGCATTAAACCTCCTTCCAGAATTATCACACCTCTGTACTGCCTATGAACATTCCGTTTTTTTTTTATTTTCAATCATTAAGTTGTGTGCAAAATCTCTGTGCTTACAGCAAAACAGCAAAAACAAAGACAATGAATAGACATGGTTTTCATATTTAGTTAAGCCTTCCATGACTGAAGCAAATCATGTATTTCAATGTAATTCTCTGTTAAATTAAAAATGAATTATAAAAACTATCACTAGCCCAGAGTATTACAGAGATCAACATTATATAGAAGCTCCAGCCTCTTCAAACTGGAGGTGTTGATCAAAACACAGGACTGCATAAAAAAGTCACACTGTTCAGGGTGCGCCTCCACTAGGGAGTCACATGGTGAATAGTACCCATAGATCAGTGATGTAGATCAGGAATCTGCAGTCCTGGCCCATGAAAGCTACAGCGTCAGCAGTCACTGAGTGCCATGAGCAGATTGAACAGACACCATGAGCAATCTGTCGTATATAATCATAAGTCACAGTTATAAGTAACAGAGCTAACACAAATCAGGAGAGAGCGTGGCAGTCTTCAGGATCTTGGGCATGGTCCATGTTAAAAATAGATGAAATAATGTGTGCCGAACAGCACTAAGAGCATTCTGACACCCAAGGATGTCAATGTTGGGGACATGGCACTGCAGAGGACATCAGCCTGTTTGTCAAGAAAGGGGGTCACAAGCAGCAACACAGTAAAGACCTGCTCTTCTCTCCAAAAATAGACCTGTACAGCCTCACAGTTGCTCACCGTTAAAGTGCTGTTAAGGTCATGCTTTTCCACTTGCAGTATTGGCCAACCTTTTCCTTTGCGGTTGTGCAGGTGTTGGTATGGTGTACCATTCATCAACTGGAGAAAAAACACTCCGATTTGCTGATGCATTGATCAGCATTCTTTCGTGAGGGCCTACCATCCTCAATAGGCAAATGAATACAAAGAAAACAACACATTAACAAATAAAGCAGTGATGTTGCTGTGAAGCAGTGAAGTAAATATATTCAATAAATAGTTTAATGTACATCCACTGAAAATTAAAATGTATGCAGCACTTGGGATTCCAAAGGGAAGCATTCCCACTTGACAGAAGAGTCAACACAACACTCGCCTTTTCTGTGGGAACAGAGGCTCCCTTGGGCCTGTCAGCCACATGGTCAAAGTGCGAGTCTTTTAAACTGACCTTCTCAGGACCCAGACAATCCACAGCCTACTCATGGCTAAAAATCTCTGGCTAAGCAGGAAGAGATTTAAGCATTTCTGGACCATTTTAACCACTGCAATGATGTCACAGGCTCTTGCAGGGCCCGGGGGCAGAATAAAGTGGTGAGCAAAGCCCTCTGGTTCACTCCCAATGACCCTGTAAATTTACTAAAGGCTTATGACCGTGTTCCTTAAGAAGGAAGACAAAAAGATACACGTCATATGCTGGGTCCTTGAGGTTTACAGACTTTAAAAGTAAAGACAAAAGCTTGACATCACATACTTGATCCTCCAGGTGCTTTAATAGCTGAATTTAATAGCTGATTGTTTCATAAGAGTAAAGATGATAGCTGAACATTGCATACTGCATCCGGCAGATTAACTGACCATCGCATTTCTAAAGAAAAAAGACAAAAGCTGGACACCATGTACTGGTGTGGGAATCTATTTCTGTGGAGTTCCTGCAGACATTGGTCAGATTTCCTGCCTGAAGACCTGGAGACCTGGCAGATGTTGAACACAGGCAGTTGTGTGTGAATGCTGACCTAGTTACTGAGGGTGACAGTGGGTCAGGAGGTAAACCTGAGCTCTTCCTGTTATATTTGGCCTGCTGGTCTAGAGAAGCTTTCAGTATTTCTATGGAAACTGACTCACAGAAATCCCAAGAACTAAACATGATCAAGCACTTCAAGACTAGAAGAACCTGAAGAAATGCTTGACTCAGTCTAGCTACTCTATCTTCTAGCCACTCTTCTTACATGGGCAGAGAGATCCTTTTCATTCATTTCATTCAAAAGCAACTTTTTACTGTATGTTGTTTGAATATCATGTCAGCATTTCCATTTTATCACTATTTTATTCAGGGCACTTGCGTAAATACAGCACATTTACTTACACAATGCCATAATAAGTTAAATGAGACATTTTGAATTTAGCTACTTAATGTTAGTCAGGAATGGCATTACAAGTCATTCTATTCCTGATATAGTAGTCAATTATTCTCTATTACAGAGCACAAGGGGAGGACATTAAATATACTTATGTCAAGTGCAAAAACTACCTCTTTAGATTGCAATTCTATTTCTTTATGACCCTCTACAGGGTGTACTGGAAGTAGGGATGTCAGGAAGTTTACTGCCCTCGACAGGTCAAAAGGTCATCCCCTTAGAGCCAACACTGACTGGGACGACACAGGAGGAAAGGCCCTAATTGGTCCAAATGGTTCCATATAATTACTCACATTAGGCAATTGAAAATTGCTGTCATGGTAAGATCAATCCTCAACACCATCCAGCCTCAATACAGCCTGAGCTCCTTCGTGACATGACACTTCACCCCAGAAACAATAATATGGGGAAACCAAGCTCAGGTTCCTACTGTTTTCCAATCTAATAGAGAATCTTCTGGATAATGGGTCTGTCATAAATAGTGACTCAGTGAATCAGACAATCCAAAGATAGCTCTGAGGCAACCTCCTTAGGTACCAAGCCCCCGGGGGGACTGCAGATATACTTAGTAAGTCATCTCCTTGCTGGCTTGCATTTGAGCCCCTCAAAGTAACTTAAGACCAGCAGACATTGCTGGCTGACGGAGAGCTGAGGGGAGATACTGGTAATGGAGACCCACATGACCATGTATGGAATGCAAAGAGTTTCCACAGGCTGTCAGGGGCATAGGAGGCCTTACTGATGGCAACGTTCTTTAAACTCCAAAAACAAATCTCCTAATGAGCTTGCAATGATGCTCACCTCATTTAGCAGCTGTTCTGATGCAGTCAGTCCTGTTAGCATTTGTTTATTCTATTATTTAAATGAAGAGCCTAATACTGCCCTTGTGTTTTTTTTTAATGTATGTATGTCTGTGCATATGTGTATAAGTACATAGGCCCTTGATGGGCTGAGGACCTCACTATTTCCATGAAAAACATCATCATGACCAACAGACCACTAATCACCTCGGTGAGACCACTCTGGCCTTCACTCATCATGTTGTAGGGCTGACCTTCACCTGCCCATTCTTTCAGTGTCCCACATTTCCATCCATCCTCTCTGCCCAACCTTGTTTCCTTCCTGCCTGCACCATTGCAACACCCTCCTGGCAGGTATTTCTGCCAGAGTTATGTGACCCATCCAGCATGTTGTTGCCAGTCTAGTCTTCTCCTTCTCAACTTAGTCCCATATATTGCCCCTCTTCTCACCTCTCTCCACTGGCTACCACAGCTCAGATCCATTTAAAAACTCTGGCATGGGGGTAACATGCCATGGCCTCAAGCACTCTGCCCCTACATGCCCAAAAACCCTCATCTCTCCCTACACCCCCTGTCCATGCCCCCCGCGCTCCCCAAGCTATGGCCATCTGTTTGTCCACCCCGCCCCTCTGTGGCCCAGCCTGCAAACCCCTGTGCCCAACAGCACACTGATGGAATGAGTGACCCGCGGCCATCAGTGCAGCAGAATTAGTCACCACATACTGGGTGTACTTAAATCTGGAGCCATCTCTTTTCATTGACATATCTCTTTGCCCGGTTCCAGAGTCAGATTTTTGCAGGACTTTTTAAGATGTCATTGAATTATATTTAGTACTGTTTTGTCAGGTCAGACAAAACAAAGACATCAAGATAAACCAATGCAGACAATAATACACATTAACTATGTGTGTCTATGTCTATGTATATGTGTGTGTGTGTGTGTGTGCATGTGTGTGTGTGTGTGTGTGTGTATGTGTGGATTTTGTTTGTTGAAATTTCTGCCATAGGTGCCATACAACATTTTTTAGGTCCACTCATTACATCACACCTGTCTATGTCTTCAGGCAATAATCCATCCAATGTCCTCCTGCCTTTTTCCACTCTTATAAAGCATGACACAGAACAGGTGGCATTGAATGCAAAATGTACATTGTTAACATAATGCTGAGTTGTTTCCACAAAGTGGATTGAGAAAGTGGTATTGGAGAATTTATCTTTCATAGGAATCATACAGTATCTGCCCAGCATAACTGGATTTAAATAAAAGATTCTTTCGAGAAGATCATTTGCCTTTCATTGTTTCAAAGCCATTCATTATTTACCTAAATTTTGCATATGTCCAAACTATGTTTCCAAAATGTTATAATGATAAAACAATGATAAAAGCTGATGATTTACAATGATAAATGCTTTCATCTGTGCTGTTTAACATTTTTCTGGCATAATGGTTTTATTCACACGGTTTCTGTGCTGGAAAACCTTTAGACAGACATAAGGTGTGGAAGAAGCTGTTCTCAAATACAGTCCATTCATAGGGGCTGCTCAACAGGCCTGCAGACTCTATGTAGTGATTGATTCAACTATTTAATAAACAACCCTAGAGAAATCATAGAGGAAGCTACACTATTTAATTAGGAAAAGCAAAAGGTTTTGCCAAGAAGAACCCCAGCTATGTCATGCATATTTTCACTACAGCTCAAACCATGGTATAGAGCTTAAACTATAGAATATGCACAGCAGTTATCATCATTTGGATGACTGTTGGTGTGAACAATTAGTTAAGGTATTCATGATCATCAGTGTTACCCTGCAGACCTTGTCTAATCTCACATAAAATTAGCCAGCATGCTAGCTGGTAGAGAACTTCTTCATCCAGGGCACCAAGAAAGAAGTGCTTGATACAGCTTGCAACTGTGAAACTGTCGCTTCAGCATTGTTTCATTTCCTCATAGCTTACAGAGCCTGGGGAGTGTTCTGATATGGTGTACCCCATGGTACTAAATAACACAGTCTGGACTGGGAGAACACAGAGTCACAGGACCCAGGTCTATCTGTGCATGTGAGGGAGCATTCAAGAGGCTATGGCCTGCTGATAGTGAATCTAATGCATCTTAACATAGATCTGTTCTGACACATTCCTTTGATTACACTGAAAAGGCATAAAACACCCTTGTGATGTATATGTTCCCATTGAATTGTGGATTGCTGTTCAAACAAAATGAAATTACAACTTTATGCTGTTAAATGGATAATGCAGTGATTCCTTGGTGGCATATCTTTGTTTCACTATGCAGTTCCTGCTCTGTGTGTCACCCAGAACAAGCCATGGGTAGATCATTACCGAGCTCCAAGTGCCAGCCACCTCATTATCTTATCTCCTCATGTAATCTCTAAACCCACTATATCACTTTATGACTGCAAATGTTGCTCAATAAAGGCAAAAAATCCCTAGCCATACATGATAAGCAAAGTAATTATAAAGGCAATTCATTGACCCTGAAGGCTCACTTGTACATTTGCTACAGTCACAAAAAAAAAAAATGAAATTTACACATTGTACAAACCACACAATTGCTTCTGTGTTCAGTATTTGATTGCTGCCAAGGGATGAATAGACAACAGCTGATATCACTATGTAAAACCATAACTTTAACATAATCCTGTGTCACCATCCATCAAATTTTCATTCGGTATCCATCAAAGGAATGTACAGCATGTAATGTAAGAGACCTGTCTTTTAGATCACTGTAAGCCTGCAATTTTGTGAGTGAGAGTGGCCATAGATAGAAATACTATGTAAGTAGCAAATATGACTTAGTAATTAGCAACTAATGGTATGGTGTGGTACCATTAGGGTTGAGTTGCACTGTTTATTTGAAATGCACAATATAAAGAAGATACTGTGAGAATACATAAGTGTGCATCACTGTGTCACTGTTGACTTTGTTATAGAGGGCCAGTGGGCTTAGACAGTGGACTGGATTCCAACTTCCACCTTTGGAAAACTAAAATGAGCTACAACATTCAGAGCTTACGAAGTTCATGCCAACACTGAGACTATGCGTATAGCTATCAAATATCAGCTTTTATACAAAAATCATTTCCGAAACAAATTTCCTTATACCTTTTGTATTGTATATTACCAAAATAGAAACTACAACAAATAGTTCACTTTTAAGAGAATCAGTTTCCAGTTATGACAACAGAATATACTGAGATTTTGAAATCAATTCAGTTCAATTCAATTTTATTTTTATAGCGCTTTTTACAAGACAAGTTGTCACACAGCAGCTTTACATTGTTCCCAGGCCTGAGACCCCCTGAGAGCAAGCCGGCAACAAACCCCCGAATTAACAGGAAGAAACCTTGAGCAGCACCCAGCTTAGAGGGGGAGCCCACCTGCTTCTGGCCGGCACTGGGAAGATAGAATTCAAGGATATAAGGAATATTGTTGTTCTATATTAGTATTCTGTCTTTGGACAATGACAGTGAATGAAGATAAGTACAGTACATTTATGAGGTTGTTTAATGAGTCGAATGCTTTTAAATAACAATTGTTTTATGCCACATGCTTTAACTACCTCTCGTGAATCTTTACCGAAATCAGAATTGGTCCTCAGACTTTTGCTAGAGCCGTTTTCACATATGAACACAGGACAAGGTCTGGAGAATCAGGTCCAGAACTTGGCCAGAATTGCCCTTTCACACATGTAGCACACAACAGGGGATTGTCCGTGACAGACGCGTTCTCACCTACAGGAAATACTCCGGTTTGGTTTAGGTGAGGGGCGGCGCCTGGGTAGAGCGTGCAGGAGGCAGGACATGATGCAAAAAGTACGCTGCAGAAATCACAGTGGCTTTATTCGAAAGCACCTACTGCATACTCTGTACTGCGTACTACACAAGTATATATTGTATACTGCATGCTATTTTTTCAGTGTAGTACCCAGTATGCGACCATTAATAATTACATTTGTAATATGTTACATTGTCACTTGAAATCATTGCAAGTTTAGAAACGCCCAGATTTCCTTGTGGTATTTTCCAGTTAGACGCCACTTGCATTCTCACGAGTGAAAAGTATTGACGAGTTCACAAAAAGCATTCACGAGTTGAAGTGTTTTCAGGTGTTTTCTTTTCAATGTCTTACCTTTCGGTCATACGGGCACATAATGTGGCACGGAGGAGGCGAAGGCGAACATAGCTATTGTACTTTTGGGTAGCCTATAAAAAAAATCACACATAGCCATCCAAATTGTGCTACCGGTACACATAATTTATTATTAATTATACATTTATTATCACAGGAAGGTAAGTTTTTGTTGTTCACTATGTAATGTTAGGTCACCAGTTCACCTCTCACTATAGGCCTACCTATCACTATTAGTTAGCTACAGCTTAGCTAGCTATTAACCAGATAATAAACTACTAATCAATGTTATTAATCATTGTAAGAGACAAGTTTTGGCAGTATAGCTATAACTAACTATCTCTTTAAAGATCATTGGACTCAAAATAGCATGTATTTGGACATATCCGCAATGTCAACGAAACAGTGGAAAGCAATTTACAGGCATGCAGAAAAGAGTAGGAGGCAGATGTCTGTATTCTTCCAGTTTCGTGTCAGTCGCATGATAGAAAGATAGAAACGTCATCAACATGCCCACTCCCTCGCAGTGGATTCTCCGGAACGTGACCTGCTGTATTCACACATAGGCTCACTCCGACATGAGACGGACTTTGTACTACGGAGCTGGCAGAACGAAGTCCGTCACATGTCCGGTCCGACTGATTCAGACATTTGCGTTCTCACATACAGCTCCTCAGGGTAAGGGCCGGATACGTTCCGGCTTTCAGTGCATGTCTGAAAGGGGCTTAGCTCTGTTGTGATACTTATAAAGGACAAAAGAAAACCAGTGTTTGCAGAGGTTGCTGGTGGCCTCATATGATGTACACATGGCTCAGGGACCTGGCTGATCACTAGGGCCATGTAATTAAATCACATAGGCATGCGTTGTGCGTATCGTCTATGCCATTATTTTGCCAAGTCCCCTTGTAAAACCAAGACATGAAACGTGCAAGCTAATATTTATGACTATTGCTTTTAGACCTACTTACAGTCTGAGTGGAGAGGAATGCAAGACAAAACAAAGCCCACACCACAAGGGATAGCATACTTCCTTTTGTTCCAATCATTTATTTACAGAGTATTTTTGGACACAATGTATTTTTTTACCAAATTATTTTGAGTATTTACTGGTAACCTCAACAGAGGTGAAATTGAGCTGGCCAAGATTATTATTCAAAGGTCAAGTTAAAATGGAGAGTGGTGCATGGCTGATATTGGCATTTTCGTAAGGCACACAGAAGCCCAGCACCCATGGAAACCGATTTAAGCCTCGGACTCAAACATCTTCTTCCTGCCATCCATGCCAGCCTTGTCCTCAATGTTTTTACGCCAGTCACCAACTGAATCTTTCTCCTGTGAGTGAGAGAGGTCAAATCACCAAACTTAATTTTTTATATAGTACTTTTGTATAGAACTTTTATGGTGAGGCTAATGCAATACCAAACACATAATGCTTGTGTTTACCTTAAGCATTAACTGTTACATAACTGTTGCATAATCTAGTAAGCCTGTTAAATATTTCCCCAAAAAGAATAGAAATGGTCAGTAGATATAGACAGGCCACATATATATTTTTTTTCTAAACAGGAAATGTACATGTAATTCTTATCAAATACATTACATTTTTTGGAAATAAAAAAATGTTCACTAAGAACAAAAATTCATCAGGAGATCCTGCTACCATGTGTTGCACATATGCAGTGGGCAGTCAGGCAACTGTCCTTCTCTGGCCATTAGAACTGGACTACTGTGATATCACTGCATCACCCCTTTCTAAGCTGTTCTCTGTTGTAGTACTGCACAATCACCAAAGGGGGCACCCACCTCCTCTTTCACCTCCTTCTTCACTTGTTTCAGGTTGGCTCTCAGATCCATTGACACTTTGTGCTTGGAGCCCAGCAGGGCCTGGAGCATGGCGTCAGCAGACATACGCACTTTTCTCAGAGCTGGCTTCTTAAACTTGCCCTTCAAGTCAATCACTTTAATCTTCAGTTCATCAATCTGGACAGAGGGAGAGGCGAACACAAGAGGGCATCAGTGATTCAAGAAGACCAACAGGGATAAAAATAAAGGTGGGAAAGCAAGCAGCAGCGAGTACACATAGGATACACATAAATGGCTCTACCTCCTTATTAGTCTTGTTCACTTTGCTTTCCATGTCATACCTCTCCTCATCAACCTTATCAATCCTCTGGTGGAGCTTTTTGCACAGGTCCTGAAGAGACATATCAACCAAAAAGAGTAAATAAGACCCTGTGAATATCATAAGGACATCTCAATCTCTTAAAAAGCTGTAGGTCACCATTGCATTTGTTTTCAGGGTCAATGGAAGTGCTTATTTTGTTATATTGTAAGCCAGGAAAAGTACATCTTAACGCATTTAAAATACAGGTCCAGTACAATTTGATGAATTAACAGCAAACAGTTAATGGGTCATCTATTCGAGGGAAGACAATCCACAAATGTGATAATATTTACAAATGTGTTAACATTAACTAAAAATATGGGAAATCATCTTGGGGAAAGTAATGACTGGGTTTTGGGTAAGGAACATTCACCTGGGGGGGGCAGAAAATTAATGTGGATAATTTGATTGGTTGGCATCTCACCTGTAACTCCTGCATGGTTCCAGGCAGGGACAGTGGGGGGCAGTTTTCCTCCATGTATCTCGTCTTCTCTGCCTCTGCCTCAGCTGCCTCAGCTTCAAGCATACTGGCAGCAATCTGGAGCATCAAGCTCTGGAAAACAGCAAGCACACACATGTTGCCAAAAGTTCAATCCCACCAAAAGATCAAAGGTAGATCCAGTTGCACCAATGTCAGATTCTAATTTTTAGACCAAGCAAGTTCAGTGATAATTAACAACTTTCAGGCACAGTAAACCTGCTGAGCCTGAAATTGTACCTTCAGGTGGTGCCTACGGCTCGATGTCATCTTTTTCCTATTGAGTAAGAGAGGAATGGAATTCATTGTAATTAAAGGCCACTCACAGGAAAAGAAGTGAAACAGGGCTGAATAAAGACAAATGGTAATTTTGCCCCATAAAGTATAAAACTATCTTCAGTGATTGTTATTGTATATTCATTTTCAAGCATGAGAATATAACCAAATGCACAAAAGCCAATATCTTGCAAAGCATACACTGAATGTGGAAAACACTACAAAGTGAATACTCACTCAGACATCTTGGCCGTTTGTTTCACACCCTGTGAAAAGGAAGGTAAGGGACTAACATGTTATATATTTCATCTGTGAAATTCACATCAATTAAGTAAAATTTTAGTAAGTAAAATTTTTTATTTGAAAAGAAGCTAGACAAAGAGTATGATCTGAAGGGGTGGTAACCTTATAGTCAACATTGATATAGGTATTCTACCTGTGAATATGGGCTGAAATACATGAATATTCATTTCTGGCTGTTAGTTGCAGCCCTATGTTATGTATATTATCAGATAATAACCAAAAATTTTGAGGCAGTGGGATCTAACAGAGCCCTGTGCCGATTCAGAAAAAGCAGAGAGAATCTAAATTTAGATGGGGTCTGGGGAACCAGCTGTCCTCTCAAATCGCTCTGTTGTGGTGCGTTTCTCCCCTGGAGGCCATAAACACACAAAACCATGACAGGTGGTATCAGCCTTAGCTTCCAGAAGGAAATCCTTGAGATGGTTGAGACCATTATAACATTTTTTTGTTTTGTTAGTTTTTTTTTCTTCTCTTCAAGGGCATATGGAGTTCCATCTTATTTCTGTGCCTGTGGTGTTGACAGAACTCTGAGGTTTCTCCTTCAGGCTTTCTGCTTTCTAAGTTATTATATCTTTTTCCTTCTTTGTTCTTTTTCTTTTTTCACAGCTTAAGGTATGGCGGTGCTCATCTACAGTAGGACTTTCACAAAATGTTTGTCATTCCAAAGGGATCCCTATACTGTATATACAGAGAGATACTGTACATTTAAATACTGCAGTACATCTCAACAACTGATGGCCCATAACAAGTAAGGTGTTAACTGACAGTGAAATTCTGAAAACATTAATAAATCCAACTATGTGGCATTCCTAATTGTGCAGCATCAAAATAATCCATGTTTTTATCAATTGCATCAATTCCATTCCTTTTATCATCATTACTATCCTTGAAAACATTTCAAAATGTGTAAGTTACATGATCCTCACACTACCTCATTGACAACATCAAGCTCCTGGAACACCACAGAAATAATATCCAAGCCTGCATATCTCTTAGAATCAGAGTTAATCAGTTTTCTTGGCATGAAGCTTAACAAACAAACATCCCAAGCCTGGACAGGACTCAAGTCTATCAAAGGGCAGATGCCCCTTGCCCTTTCTGCAATGCTGAGGGCCAAAAGTGAGCCCGTTTTAAAAGCTTTGGTATACAACCTACTGGTGTCAAGCACGAGGCTTTCCCTACAGGGCCCCTGATCCTGCCCCATAATGTTAAATTTGAATTACATTAAATTGCAATTAGTGGTTGGTGAAGTAAGGTGAATAATGGAGTTTAACAATAAGTATTCTTTTTTTGAATGAATGTGTACCAGCTCCATGGAACCTAGGCTCTTTGAATGCTTAACCTGAGTGATGCTGTTAGTTTCAGTGTGACAAGGAGGAATCAGAAGAGGAATAGAAAAGATCTCACCTAGCAGTGCAGAAGGAAAGCAGGACAGATTTGGCAGAAGGATGACAAAAAGCTGGCAAACCCAGATAGAGGAAATTCTAAGGTTGTATATAAGCCGTTCCCTGTTAGCTCAGTGAACCCCCCTTTTCTCTTTATGGAAGTGGATTCTTCCTTAGACCAATAGGATGTCAAACTCCTGAAATACTCTCTGCCCCCCACCCCCTCTCAGCTGCCATGTAACTTTCCCTTGCAATTCAAAATGTCTCCAAAGACCTAGCCTCTAAATGATCAGTTTTTTAAAAGAAAACAAGCACCCCTTGACAACTTATTTGGAGCTTTTCATTTTGGGTATGAAAACCGTATGTTCATGTTGTACTCACACTTCTTTTTAGGAATTAAAATAACACTCTCGTGTCTTCTTGGAGTTAGTGATACTGTTGTTTCTGTAATTTGTCACAGAATATTTTCCAGGGAAAAAAAAAAAAAGATTCAGATCAGAATTACTACATTCTGTTTTTCTGAGCAAATGCTTCACAGGTCTGTCATTCTCCAATTCAGGCAAGAATTTTATTCTTCGCCCCTTTCATTCCAACCCACATTTCAGTGGCAATGTAATTAGACAGGGACAAAGTTTTCGAGAACGGCCTTTCCTGGAAACCTGCCAACATGAGATTCTCTCTCCCTTCTGCTTTCCGGAAGTAGAGCTGGGAAGAGAGGGACTTGGAATGAGGGGAGCAGAAGAGAGGCTGTTGGGGGACACTTCAGTGACATCAGTGATCACCCATGCTACAGTCTTTACCTGTCATATTTAACTAAGCCGTATCTGTTCACCAGGTGGTCTCTCAGGATGAGCAACTCAACCCTGACCAGGTCACATGATCTTCTCTATGTCACTCAGGATGCAAATCTGTGGCCACCCACTGACTTCAGGACTCCTAAAAGCTCTTAATTAGACCATAACTGTTAGAGATATCTAAAAGTCAAAAGAAAAATTCAGCAGTAAATTATACTGTCAAAGGCAAAGGAATGTCTTGCTTTTTATGTTCTATGACTGTGTCTGTGTGTATATGTGATATGTGTGTGTTCAAAATTTTGTGATGCTTTTAAAAACAATGATATACAACATACAAGGTTGGGTAAATTCACTGCTTTAGTGACAGCTACTGTAAGAATGGGAGGGAAAGAGAGGAGGAGCAAGCTAGGATCACAAAGACAAGGAAACGTCCTGTTTTTCCTAACATGCTTTATTTAGTGAAATATGCATGGCATGGTAACATATCCCTTGGCAAGATACATGTTTCATATGCACAACATTCTAAAAAAATGTTTTGGCAAATGCAATAGCTGAGGCAATGGTAAAACTACAATGATTACTGAAATCCACCTCTGGTTTCCCTCTCTACATTACCTGACTAAAAAAAGTTTACAATGTGTAAACAGCAAGCCAGGATTCCATAATCATTCAGCCAAAGAGCACTGATAACTGAAAATTGATAGCACTCTACGGCTTACATGAACGCCTATTGGAAAACACAGCAGCACAGCTGGTAACCCATTTAAGCCTCTGCCTCAAACATCTTCTTCCTGCCGTCCATGCCAGCCTTGTCCTCAATGTTCTTACGCCAGTCCCCAACCGCTTCCTTATCCTGCGAGGGCAAGAAAGAGTGGTTGGGTCAGGATATAATATCTGAAATATGAAGTCTGAGAAACAGACCAGGGGTTACTGAAATGTGGGTTTGGGGTGTTAAGAGACGTTGATGTGGGTCACAAGCATATGCATGCATATGAAATATGTATGTATGTTATTGCCCTTACACAGATAGTCACACTATTAAACCTAAACACTGAAATGGCTAGTGTACATGCAGTTATTAACATGTATGACAAATTTAATAATTGTTAGACTGCACATCATGGATCACAGAAAACATAATCACTCTTTATATGGGCTATGGTCTTGGATACCTTGGGAACTCTGAGTATAGACCACGATATAGAACTGAGTGTGTGTGTGTGTCAGCATGTGTTCTGTTACAACCTATAAAGCTAGAAGTGAATCTATGATCTAAAAAGGCCGAAAAAAATGATCTGCAGTGATGTCCCCCTCCTTAGCAGTATTGTCTTACTGTACTATAATGTCACCAAAGGGGGATATAAACAGACCACATATAATTTTTTAACATTTAGATGTAATTCATATCAAGCATGCAACATTTTTTGGGAAAAACTAAATGTTGAAAAGTTCAAGTGGGCAGTCAGGCATCTGCTCCTCACTGGCCTTTAGAACTGGGCTACTATGATGTCATTGCATCACCCCTTTCTAAGCTGTTCTCTGTTGTAGTACTGCACAATCACCAGAGGGGGCACCCACCTCCTCCTTCACCTCCTTCTTCACTTGTTTCAGGTTGGCTCTCAGATCCAGAGTCACTTTGTGCCTGGAGCCCAGTAGGGCCTGGAGCATGGCATCGGCAGACATACGCACTTTCCTCAAAGGTGGCTTCTTAAATTTGCCCTTCAGGTCGATCACTTTAATCTTCATGTCCTCAATCTGGAAAGGTTGACACAAGCAGGCATCAGTGAGCCAACAAGATCTCCTACAGATAGTCAAATAGAGAGAAGCCAGACATTTTAAGTTGGAGAGATGGAACAGACGCTACCTCCTTGTTAGTCTTGTTGACTTTAGCTTCCAGATCATACCTCTCCTCGTCAACCTTGTCGATTTTTTGTTGGAGCTTTTTGCACAGGTCCTGAGTAGACATTTAGAAAACAAGACTGTACAAATTGTTCTAAATTGTCTTATTTCCAGTTTAGCCTACAATTATCTTAAATTCAGCAATAAGTGGATCTTTCGTATGTTAATGGTCATGAGGCCAGTAAAAGTCGAAATGAAGGACTTTACTGGTTCATATCACACCTGTAAGTCCTGCACAGAGTTAGGGAGGGTCAGCGGGGGGCAGTTCTCATCCATATACTTCTGCCTCTCTTCTTGCCGTTCAGTTGTTTCTTTCTCCAGCAGAGTTTTAGCAATTGAGAGCATCATGCTCTGGAAATCAGCACCCAATGTGCATGTTAGTTGAAGTCAAGCCACAAGTTACTTGAAAAAGCACAGAAATCCCTCATATAAACTATTATGAGAAATGCACAGGGTATAGCTAAAACGGCTAAAACAGACAGGTAAATGAAAAGTGAAAAAAGGAAACACAAGGAAAGATGTTTACAACAGCACTTTACCTTCAGATGGTGCTTCCGACTCGATGTCATCTTTTTCCTGTTGGTTTGGAGGGTAATTAGTCAACACGTAAAACAACCACTCATGAAGATCACACTCACTGCCACAACAGTGAACAATGCAAACAATGTAAACAGAATACTTACTCCGACATCTTGGCGTTTGGTTTTTGTCGTGCCCTGGGAAAAGAAATATGGGATGTTTTTCATCCATTTGAAAAGAGAACCTGTGCATAGTGTCAAACTTGGAATTACAAGTGAAAATGACTAAACATTAGCCATAACTGTGCCTCTTTTTAAATGCCTTTCCCCTTTGGGTAACACTATTTAGGAATCGATAACTGTTTATGCAAGACTCAGCTCAACAATGTGTGCACTGGTATAGGAGTGCTGAGGCAACACAAATGAAATCCTCTGATGCACTCATATCACCATCAAGCACCATCATCTCTTTTTGGCAATACTAGTCACACAGTGCACTGCAATAGAGTGGGCACTTATGCTCTTCTGCTGATATCATCCGTCCACTCACAGGCACCTGACAACTCATAGTGTGCCCAAGAGTGGTGAGATGAGAAACCCCTGTCCCCATACCAACTCTTGTCCTTGGCAGAACAAATTCAGCTTGCCATGGATGGGATCTTATCTGGACCATAGGGCTCAGCTTGCACTCTAGCTGAACACCCTAGCCACTGAGATACTCAGGAGCCCCTAACTGTGTAACTTCACAAGGAAAGCTGTGTAAGGAAATAGCTGTGTAACCAGAAGGTTCCAGGTTTGAATTTGAAGTAGGATATTGCTTGTGTACCCTTAAATACAGTACTGAAGGAGATTTGCTTCTGTGGTTAATGCTTGGCTATATGAATAATTCATGTGTCATGTGAACGCTGTATAAGCCACCCTGAATAAGGGCATTTGCTACGCAAATAATGTGATGTAATTTACAACGATATAATAAAATAATGGGTCAGATGAAGTCAGGCAAAAAAGTGTTTCTGCATTGAAGCAGGATGAGGCTGCCTTGCTAGAGTAAGGACAATGACATTAAATGTTTGAAACTGAGGTCATGTGGCACCATTCCCGCACTGCAGGAAAAAAAAAAAATCTTCTTTGGGTATCTAGAAGCTATGAGCATTGGAACAGGACTGTGAGTTGCCCTACCACCTTCACTGAGAGCCTGAAAAATTAACGACTGGTACAGTATCATGTTCCATAAATGATTTCATTTGGTTGGGCTTTTCGTTTTTGTTTGGGCTACTCCATTTGTGCCACATCACACATTTTTTTGCAGAATAAAACTAAGACCCATCTTTTTGATAAGCACTTGTAGCTAGAAGATAGTTTTAGTCCCAGTTGGAGCAGTGCCATGAACAAGTAATATACTTGGCTTCCATTTCTAAGTCAGACTGCACAAGTTAACTTGTGGTAGGACTTGAATAGTGTTATGCTCACACTCGCTGGTCTGGGAGTGTTGTTAGCCTGGTCTGACACTGTTTCTCATCTAACCTGAATGGATACACTTATGCTCTATTGTGCTGGAAGTTGCTCTGGATAAGAGCATCTGCTAAATGCATGTAATGTAAGATACAGTGCCCTAGCTCAAAGTGCTTCAGTGAAATATCCATCAGCTTGGGCAGATAATAGGCAAAAATGTAAACTTGCTATGGATGTCCCTGTGGATAAGGCCAAATTACTAAGAAAAGAAATAATGAAAACTCACAAGCAGTGAATGTATCTGCAGCAGCATTTACTGATGCTGAATGAAACACATTGTGTTTAATTTCTTAGTTGTTCTCCCTGGTCTAAAACTATCACTTTTGACTTACAGGACTGTAGAAATCCATCACCACACCTACACTTCTGAGAAATTACCAGTTAAATTGCTAGTTATGGAAATTATCAGTTATTACTAGTTAAATTCCATATTCCAGCCCATATAATGTTTATACACTAGCACAGAGCCTCCAACATTTATATCTGGTCTTTTTATCAAATATTCACCACAAATACAATCCACCAGGAAAAAAAATCAATGCTTAAAATTTCCATGTCCACAATGATATTAAAAGTGAAATAAAGCTTTATCAAATTATGAAGTGTCTGGAGTCCGGCAACAGAAAGCGAAATTATTCATATAATTGCCATTAATCTCACCATTTAAAAAATCTTAGGAAAGCTTCCAATTGCAGAAATCTCCGCACACTTTAAAATGAAAACCCCATTATCCTTTTTGATTCAACTTGCTATAATTGTTGCAGTATAATAAATATGAATTGTGTGTACAGTGCATAACTTCAGCTTCCCTGTTCATTCTATACTTAAAGAGAACCACCAGTTTTCTATTTCTCTATTAGAGTGATTCTTCAAACTGTGAAAAAAAAAATCATAATATTATAAAAGCAATAAACTCCTGGAAACATATATGCTCTCACTGCAGCTTTGTATGGCATAAAGGTTCTATTAAGCCTATGATGGCTGAAACACCTTGAGCCAGAGCTAGGTTCTCATTTTTGAAACTGGTTTACATGGCAAGCATATATTGCCCCTAAATTCTGTTGGGCAGAAGAACTGAGGTTTCTAAAATACAGATGGAAATGCAGCACAACCAAGGTGTGAACTGAAATTACATGAATTATGTCTAAGTCCTTCATCATAAATTTATCAATTTTTCACAAACTATAAGGGAAGGTTCATTGAATCATCAATGCTACCCCTAGATCATAGACATATAGATATAGAACAGATAGATAGACAGTGTTTTAAAGAGGAAGGACTGATAGTGGAATGCATGCTGAAAGGGAAATAATGGAAAATGGGTCTCACCTGTGAGAAAAAAGAGGAGAGAAGGACAGACTTAGCGGAGGGGAGGACTGGTTAAGCACAGGCTGCTGAAAGTATATATTGCTGGCATCCTCTGGCATTTCTGGGTATCATTCTCTTTATGGAAGTGGCTGAAAAGACAAGAGTGATAGCCAAGATCCTGAAATATCTGCACCCTCCCAGCTCCTTCATTATAAATAGATCTTTCATGATAATAAGCGTTCAAGATGTCTTGTAATACTTTCCTGCAAAAAAGAACCTCACACTGGTAATTGGGGATTATTATGGATTTATTTGGGATCTTTTCAGTTTGGCGGTGGATTGTTACATGATCGAGGGCATAATTCTAGACTGCATTCACAATCAAACATGGGTAAATGCAAGCAGCAGGTAGATGTAGTATCTGTTGTTAGTCATTCTGGATGAAATCAGTTTATGATGTATTGGATATTTGTACAAATGGACTGGCTTCATATTTCATATTTGTTCTTTCTGTATTTCTGTACTTAACACATTTTCTTTCCGTTTGCATTTGAACCACAAGTATGGTATTTGCATTTACTTTTGAATGTTAATAAAGACATTGTAAATTAATGGTAAACAAGCAAAATGCAAAGTAAAATGTTTTCAATGGCTTATTTGTGGTTTAAATATACTTGTAGGAAGTCCATGTCTAACCCATGGCTATGAGAGAGTGCAGGGGGAAATATTAACTCCTGTACCTTGCTAAGTTATTATTATCAAATGAGTTGCTTTGGGCCAGTTAGCTATGTTATTATTTCAAAGACAAGGTAATTGAACTTGCTAAAATTGTCCCATAATATGCTTTCGCTACTTTTTGGAAATTATTTTTTTGGTTTTTTTTTTTTCCTGATTTCAAGTCTGATGTTGATCTGAATTAACTGAACATACAGTAGTGTCCAGTAACTAAATTACTTGAAATGTAGAATTTTTCATGTACGTGGACGCACCAATGCTACCGTGTACAAGGCACCATACCTACAGAAAGCAGCTAGCTACACCTGGACTGCAAAAATCATTTTTAACATTTCAAAAATTATTTTATAAACCCTATTCAAGTGAAGGAGAGTACACAAAATATTGTATGAAAATCAACAATTAATAATAGCAATGGATGAGCTGATATGATCATAGTACCTTGGAAGGTATTGATACAGAATGATCCCCCAGCAATGTTTCCTTATAATTGAAAGCTACTTGCGTTCCATTCAGAATACAATGTATTGGATCCTAAAGCCAGCCATGTATATCATTTATACCTGAAAGGTATAAATGGTATACATTGAAAGGTATTATCACTTTGTAAATTTTCAGTTATAGCAATATAGCATTTATCACTTGAATTAAGGGAACGGTGCATTTGTGCATTTGTGCATTTAAGCATTTGTGACATCACATGCACTTGACTCGGTTATTAAAAAAATACATCTGAAAACCAAAAATGTCTGAATGAAAGTAACATGCTAAGACTATTTAATGATTACTTTTCCTCTGTTGATGGCCACTCAATTTCAGACACTTAAAATAGCTAATGAAATTATCTCAAAAGAATTTATTGTGTTCCAGCTAAAACCAAGGACTGAGAGGACCATTAGCACCACCCAATGGCACAATATTCATTTCTCCATTTGAAATCACTGTTTGTGATGTGGACTATTTTACTGCAAATCATAACAGAACATAATAGACAACCTTACTGCCTATTAAACATGAACAAGACAAATTGTTTTCTCTTCCTTCAACTTCCTCAACTATGCATGCCACAATACATACAAATAAACAACAAAAAGAACATCTCACACAGCCTTCACACAGAGGCTTGCACTGATGGACTGTTAGGAGCAGGGGAATACAACAGGAACACAGAGAGGCACCACCTACCACATACCCCTCACTGATCGGTGTGGAAAAAAATGTTTACATTTATTCCTTCCACATTAGTGAGACAATAGTGCTAACATTACACATAGACATAAAGATAATATCCTGTCTTTATACTGATAATATACTTTCACCGAAACAAATAAAAATACACCCCCAAGCAAAACCCATTTCAGGCATTTTCACTTTTCATTAAAGTTTTCACTCTTTTCTGCAATTACTTTTCTTTAAGCAAATGCCTCTCTAATCTAGATTTACATAAGCCTCCTTACTTTAACTACTACATTTCTAAACTTCTTCATTTTTTCCGAAGAAAAGTTCAATTCTAGCTTTCCTGTCAGTGTAATCAACCATTGCTTTTATTTTTTTGCTTAGCAAACGCACATAGCTTACATATCACCCCACTGGATAATTTACAGCTAGATATATTTCACAGGAGAAATTAGGGGTATGCATGCAACAGCAGTGTCCCACCAGGGTACTAAAACTTGCAACCTCTGGGTCATAACACCTACTTTTTACTTTTCTACGTAAGAGAGTTTATGTGATAAAGGTTTTCAGATAGTGTGCAAAAATTACTTAATGGAGCTGATGCTAGGTCACCAGCATAACTGATAACTCAGTATCTTACTTACCTCTTGTAATACTTCTCAATAATACCCTTAGCATAGTGATGCACTTATTTGAAAGCTGCTCTGAGTAAGAGCGTCTTCTAAATGATGTAATGTAATATAATGTAATACAGGTCACAATTTCTGCACATGGTCTCATTAGCAAATATCAACAACAGAATAAGACATTTGTTGCATTCAAATAACAGGTTTTAAAACCATAATCTGATATCAAGCCTTTCACTGTCCTACACACAGTTTCAGTTTCAGTTTTTTGTAGAGTATGGAACTTACCTAACATTACATTTCATTTCCATTTGAATACTTCTAAAAACAAACATTTGAATATATATTTCTTCATACTGAACTCAATGCATTTGTGGTGTTTCATGCTTTTCTCCTAAATTAATTTGCCTTTCATTTCATACTTATACACCCTTTCCTAATATCATACGTATGAAACATATGTTTCATTTAATTATTGATTGATTATTGTCTTGTAAGCACTGGATTATTGATGTGCAAATTTACTATTCCACATACCTGTAATTGCTGACAAGATCCATTGGGGGGCAGTGCTTCTTGGACCGCTCTCTCTCTGTCTCTTCCGCTACCTGTAACAGTCTGGATCTTCTCCCTCTGAATGACAGAAACAATTGTGCTTGTCATTACTAGACCAGCCAGTCTAGGACAAGGCCCTAACACTGCCATGAATAGATTTGCTTTTCTTCTCTTTAAATAAACATTTTCTTTTTTGGATACAATCTCATTTGATCTTCAAGATAAGTAGAATCTCAGATACCTTCTTAAGCAAATAAGATTTTTTTTTTTGTGTGTGTGTTTTTTAGGTTTTACACTTTAATGTGAAATATAGTGAGAACAATGACATGAACTGGACAACAGTTAATTATATTATCATTTAAGCTGTTTTTAGGGTCAGGAAGTACTCATATATTAATTTGCTAAACATGTTTTCCCTGTAATGAATTCATATTTGAATTGTCATGCATTTGATGCCTGATTCTTCCTCCTCACTGCCTTTTATTACTAGGATTTAAGAAAGTTCCCAAAAAAGCATCAAAGGTGTGAGTGAACATCACCCATACACTATTACATCAAGCCATCATGCTTCTAAAACATGAAATAAGCAATTACAGCACATTTTTTTTTGCAATTTTACTACATTTACAGTTAATATTTACATCAGTCGATATTGGTAAATGGAGCTTTAGCACCATCATGTGGTGTAGCTAAATTAAAAACTCAAAATAACCATTCAAAGGAAGTTATTGAGCTAGTATCATTAAATAATTAGTATATTGACACATTACAAAACATACTGTGAAGTAAACCAAATAATTCAAATTAAGAAGCACATTGAAATCACAATAATTACCACATTCCATTTTTCAACCAATGGTCCATCAAGCCTTTAGTGTTGCAGACGAACTTTCTTACTATACTTCAGCTCTTCTATGGTAATAGGTCAAAGTCTTAAGGTAGATTTTTGCAGATAAGTTGTAAACATGAAGGGCCTCCCTGCTCATTCTCCAAGTGCAATGAATTGGGTGGTAAATAATTGGAGAGACAAACCAGCAGGGGGCGATCTCGACACATCTGTGGTCACACATGCTGCAATCTAATCCTGTCCTGCTTGTTTGTGTAACCAGTGCCTGCTCACCAGGTAATCCCCACAGGTAAGTGAACACTAATCAGGTCACATGATGTTCTCTGCCACTCATCTTGTGAATCTGTAGCCAAGCACAGGGCCTTTTAAAGCAAACACTGGCCTATTACTATATTTCATTGCATTAGTGCACTGTCTCAATATTATAATTTAATATCCATAATTTCATATTGTAAATCGCTAATATCTTTGTGAAATGTGATTCAGCAAAGCACACAGCCTGAAAGACTTTAGGTATAACTGCTTTACTAGTGTATCATATATATTTACACATAGTTACTGAATGGATCTGTCAGACATTGCAAGTTGTGACAATTCTATTACAAGGTGCAATTCAAAAATAGTTTTGTCTGACCAAGATAATAACACTTGGATCACAGAGACTTGAAACCTGAAATATTCATTCAAATTCTTTATTCATTTTAACATTGATTGTAGTCAAGCTGTTTTGGCATTAAACTGTATTTCCCAGTAACATTTTCTCTAACATTTTAAGTGCAATGACTTATTTCCAAAATGGTGCATTGTTTTATTAAAAACAATACCCACATGTGGGTGAGTCTTAGATGCTAAGAGGCAACTCAGGCAAGGCACTTGCAAAGCCACAACAGACATCTATGTATTCCCCACTTCACAGTATTAAAAATCATGACCATGTGCAAATAATAATTATTAAGATCGAGAGAGTCCAAATGGAACATGCTACTTGGCTGACAAGAAAACGTTTCGGGAAAGCAGTGGGAGAACCAGTCTAAGCCTCTGACTCAAACATCTTCTTCCTGCCATCCATGCCAGCCTTGTCCTCAATGTTCTTACGCCAGTCACCAACTGCTTCTTTTTCCTGTGAGGGCAGGGGGGTGAGAGAGAATATGTAGTTTGAACATGAAATTCAAACTAACAGGAAGTTTCTCATCTGAAAGAAATATAATATACAGGAACTCTTGGTTCCTGTTCCTTCAGTTTGGTGGGGGAGAGTATCAGAGCTTTGCTTTTTTGTAAGTCAGTAGACTTCTGAAACATTAAGAATATGAGAAAGCTCAGTCTAGTTGGACTATAAATGTAAGCACAAAAGCAACTCACAACAGGTAGAATGTGTGCAATAAAGACAGATTATTCTGCCATGGTAACACATGCTGTAAAAATTAAATGCACACTTATCAGATGGATAGCAGATCCAAACATCACATGTTGCACAAGGGGCAAACTACATCTACATGATGCAGAGAAATTTGACTGTGTTGTAAATATAGGCTGAAACTATATGTGCTCAGGCCATTCCCTGTGTGTCCATGGGTCATGTTGTCCAAATGCTCAAACATCCTCTTATTTTGACTAACAGGAGGTACATTCTTATTTTGGTTAACACCCCTAGCCTAAATAACTTTTAACCCCACCGCTCACATATTTCTCATTCCACTTAACACTACCCCCAATAACAGAATAAGTGTGGTGTGTGTGAATGAAGAAGCTCCTAAGATGGAAATTAACTGAAGAATTGGAGGGGTGAAACTGTGGTATACTACCATTGCAAAGAAATAACAACTAAGGACAAGGTTTGGAGAATCTGGTCAGTAGTCAAATTGCTACACATCAGTGGGGTCACTGGACACTTTTCTGAAGGACCCAGAGCATATCAACATCAGTCTTTGGTTACTTAAAAAAAAACACATGCTTAAAATACAACTATAGGCCCATTTAGGCCATAAAGTGATATTGTCAATGGTCCTGAAACACATCTATTCACCTGAATGCAATATCTCATATACAATGCCCTTGGGTCCGCCCATGAATTTGATGTTACTATTATAGTTTTAGACAATGAAATGGACACATGCAAAAGATGCACTGGACTAAATGACCTGGTGCAGTGGGTTCTGCACAGGTAATTTGAGCAGGTCTGCAGTGACATCACTACCTCCCCTTTCTGGGCTGCTCTGCATTGTTGTACTGTACAATCACCAAAGGGGGAACCCACCTCCTCCTTCACCTCCTTCTTCACTTGTTTCAGGTTGGCTCTCAGATCCAAGTTCACCTTGTGCTTGGAGCCCAGCAGGGCCTGGAGCATGGAGTCAGCAGACATACGCACTTTTCTCAGAGCTGGCTTCTTAAACTTGCCCTTCAGGTCTTGCACTTTGATCTTCAAGTCTTCAATCTGGGCAGAGGAAGAAAATGACTCAAGACATCACTGACCCTAGAAGAGCTCTAAGGGATAAAATCACAGGAGGATCAAAAGTATGTAGAAGCTGAATGGATGGGATGGTTCTCTACCTCTTTGTCAGTCTTCGTCACTTTACTTTCCATGTCATATCTCTCTTCATCAACCACGTCAATTCTCTGGTGAAGCTTCTTGCACAGTTCCTAAAGAGAGATTTCCAGTATAAAGACAAACAAATCTGTAAAATTGAACATAATATATGTAGTCATCTTAATCTACTCAGGAATTATTTATGGAACATCAGTGATTGGTCTAGGACAAATGAAGCTTGTGGAGCCATGCACTCCAGACATAATACCTGTAATTCCTGCAAGGATCCAGGCAGGGACAGAGGAGGGCAGTTTTCATCCATGTACCTCTTCCTTTCCTCCTGCGCCTCAGCTGCTTCCTTCTCCAGCAGACCCTTAGCAATTGAGAGCATCAGGCTCTGGGGGACAGAGATGAGAGCATGTCACAGCCAATCCAGGGTCTTCTGCAACCCATGACAATGAGGCCTGGAGTCAAATTCACATGTTTTAGTTCAAGGACAGGGCCAGGTCCATTACCTTCAGCTGGTGTTTACGACTCGATGACATCTTTTTCCTGTTTGGTTACAGAGAGGAAGAGAAATCAAGTTAATTAAGAGCTGAGAGGGACACTCTCCTGGATATTATTCCAGGGAAAGAGGATGCAAAATAATTATTTATGTAACATTGGTGCATGACAAATTAGGGGCAGAAAAGTACCAGTGCGTAATACTTTCAACCACAAGATCTGTCTTTCAAAACCCATCATCACAAGAGGGAAGAAATCTGTTTTTAATCCATTGCAGCCCAGAATATTTCTATACCTCTGAAAATAAATGACAAAAATGTATTCTATAGCCATTCTAATCGATAAAACAATGGATGCTATTTGAAATTATGAATTTTGGTCTCATAAATAATGCTTGTGGAAATGTTATCATTTCTGATTACTCCTGATAAATCAGAGGATTCACATATCTGAACAGGCTTTTTGCACATACATCAGGTAAAGACGTCAGGTACAATCTCAGCCACTACACTGAACGCCACAGTATAAGCAGTGCAAACAGGGGACTTACTCTGACATCTTGGCCTTTTGTTTCTGTCGAACCCTGTGAAAATAAACATTGTCCATTTTTATTCTTTGTGAAATTATGAATCTCCATTGAATGATATTACCCCATGTAATTGGATAATATAGCTTATTGTCTCCTGCACCTGTTATCCACTAAATGAGGCCCAGAAGGAAGTTCATCAAAAGAAAAGTAATTCTAAATTTGGACAGGATACCGAGGGGGTGGGCAGGCCATCCTCTGAAATGGGCCTTCTGATAGGCCATTTCTGGGAGGTCATTTATAATCTGACACCACGGCTCATGGTCTGAGGACATTGGAACTGGAGCGGCCCTGGTCTCCCGAGCCTCTCATCTCAGCAATAACTGATACGGCATCATTTCAGCACTTGCACTGTTAACACAATCCACTGGGGCCCCCAGGCTGTGAGTTGGCATTGGGGTCATCTGGGTTTTTAATCATAAGGTCAGACATCAATCACAGAAATTCCACTGGGTACATTGATACCATTTTGGTTATTCATTGCTTCAAATTCCAACTCCTGAAGACCAAATGCTGAAAATGCCCAGACTGGTGATTAGATACTGGTGCAAAACACTATTGGTTTTTATTTTGATGAAGGACTTTATCAAAAATGAGAATACTTAGTAGTATTCATTCTAATATTTAAACTTACACAGTACTTTCATTGCTATTGCATTCAGATGCTTTAGTAATTTAGTTAAACCTGGTGGCTCCCTTTTGTGCCACCCCAGGGAGATTAATGTCAACTTGATGAACAGTACCGAGCACACTCTACATAAACAGGTCATAGATTTATAAACGCTTTCTCCAACCAAAAATTATATATAAGGGTGTATTTCCTCACAGAAAAATATCATAAGACTTTCAAGTCGTCCCCTCCCCCGATAGGTTGCCATGGTTACCCATCCTCAGTATTCTGACAAGGGAACTGACATCGGCTTTCAAGCATTGGATTTTCAAGCAGAATCTGTGAACACAATTTTGTTTTTAAACTGATATTGTGCACCAAAAAGGTTTGTGTGTTGTACACACATTTAAAATCATTCCAGTAAATCTGGTGCTGATAAATATTTACACTCAACACTCATTAACACTGGTACTGAATTTTTATATGGCAAAAAATACAGGTAGATTTTATTTAGAACATTAAATATATAACAGGGATATTTACAGTTGCTGACGCCAAGAAAAACGGAAGGACAGCTCTCAGAATTATGTGCTTGCAGTGCCGTTCTCTTTCAGAATGGCACATCAGCAGTTCATATATCAAGCAACCAGCTAGCCACTGCAACTATGCCCTTAGTAATGATGTCTGGTCACATGTCACTGCATTCAAAAACTCTGATTAACGTCTGCTAGAACTTTATTCATTTCATTTATTACCTAGAAGCTGAGCATTCTGGAAAGTGTGGGACTCAACTTTTCTGTAGACCCCAAAAATATTTATTGCTCTGAGAGGTACTATTACCCTCCTTGTGATATCTTAATTTCAACTTTAACTTATGTATAGCTATCTCAAAAATCTTCTAAACACAGCATAGTAAGCTTTACAACATTACCACACACCCCTCAAAACATATAACAAAAATATTTACAAACAGATATGAAATAACTTCTGGGGTCAATTTCATTAGAAATACCAAGACATTGACATCACTATTCACTAAAGTGATTTGATTAAGTGATCTATTGGTGATCAATGTATCTATGCTAACCAGCTGCTAGCTGCACCTAAAGGCAAGCAAAATGACAGGTTCAACACATGGAGTCTCAGGCATTGCTTGGTGTTTATAATGAGATCAACATTTATGTTTTGGAGATTAACATATATTGCTTGGTGTTTATAATGGAGATCAATGCTCTCAGAGTTAAATGCAGACTACACCTGTTTCCATTGCACTTGACACTATGACCACATAACATTTATTATGAGAAAATAAATCAGAAAAGAGATCAGAAAGTGTCAATTTGACACAAACTATTTTCTATTTCAAATGTAGGTCAGTATTCTACTGTACGGTGTCACTGTAACATACAATATTACATGACACCATATTATAATAGCAGAAACACAAAATAACCATTATCTTTTGCTTGTCAAGCATTTGTAGATTGTCAAGCATTTGTTCATCAATTAAGCTGATTTTATCTCACATAAGGCACACTATTCTTGGTTAAGGCTACCAATGAAAATAAATCCATTTTTGAGAGGAGCTGTTAAACTAGACACTACTTCATGCACTTTTGCATCGTAAAAAAGCAGAAAAGAGAGACAGCAGACAGAAACAAAGTAGGCTCTCACCTGTAAGAAGACGGGGACCAGGACAGACTTCACAAATGGCACTGGTAACTGTAATGCAATGAGGTTTTTAATGGCATTCTATGATGGCTCAGCAACACTGTGCAGCCCTCATTATGGAGTTGGATTCCTCCTCTGACCAATGCGTCATCGTGTTCCTGAAACACTATCTCCACCCTCCCGACTCTCTCAGTATAAATAACCCTTCCTCCAAGATTGTTATTCTTTTTTACTGTTTATTTGTTTAAGGGTTGCCCTTTTCCAGGGTGATTTACAGTGCCTGCTAGGTTCTTCCTCAAAGAGGTCTTCAAAGGCCATGCCTCAACATACTGTAACAGGCATCCATCATGGAGTCAGTCATTGTGATTCTGGGGATTCCAATCTCTTAATTACAGTTCTTGAAGCTAGAATGCTTACTGCACATACATTCCCAGTACTGCTGGGAATTACACATCACTTACCCTTTAGACATCCGCAAGCACACTGGAGTGGACAGTTCTATTACGGAAAAAAAATAAAACAATCAGGGTTAGCAATAATTAAGTCTCCTTTGTCATTTTTGAAATCTAGTTTGACATGTACATATTTCCCAATTAAATTTTTACTTTTTACCAAATGTCAATATGGAGTAATTTACAGTATATTTTAAAAAATTTAATAAAGATTTAATAAACAATAAACATGCCTAAATAAAACAATACGCCACACCTGTTTCAGCAAACAAAATCACATCAATAATAATTACCACATTTCAATATTCCAGGCTTGGCAATGATGCATGTATTCTTCAGGAAGAAAGCCGGACTGAAATCCAAACATTATCATTCCAGACTGTGAGTGAGAGAGAGAGTGTGTCCTAACAGTGACCTCAGAGGTCACAAGCTGTCTTGTGTCGTGTTAGTTTATAACTGATTATTGCATTTTCAATAGTAGTAGTATTATTGCTAATAATATTAATTTTCTTAATTCTTAATTCTTGATTTTATCAAGCTGTTGTACTACCATTGCTAAAATATAAAAATATTGACAAATAAAATAATATTGACCATTCAGTTGTTGAATATCTTACCCTTTAAGCTTGAAGAATGTTTTTAAAGGGGTATAGCCATTTTTACAATGGCATCTGTCCATTCAGAATATGAGTTAGACCTGAATAAATGGTTATTTTGTATAATGATGGGAACATCAACTATTAATGGAAAACACAATTATCCTCAATACCAAAAATAATCTGTCAAGTTCAGAGACCCCATACCATACAAATCAAGCTCTCTAGTTATATACCATTTGTCATGATTTTGTTTCTTTTTGCAAGTGTTCTGCATGAATGCATGTACAAATTGGTCACACTATGATTTGGCATGTAATATGAGATTCACTGCAATCTAGGTTTGTTGAAATATCATTAGATGCATGCCAGAGACAATTCAGCTCTCAGCATAGAGGTTTCAGGAACACTGTCTTGCTTCATTCATTTATTTAGAAAAGTTAATTTGGAACAAATTTTAGGCCTAAACAAGGGAAACCGCAAACCCACAATAATCACAGATATCTGTTTACAGAGCCTTCATTCCAGTGTACTCAACCAAAGAAAAATTGCCTAGGACAAACAAAAACAACATTCATAATGAAGACTGAGAAAGTCCAACTGAAAGCATGGCTTATAAGAGGAGATTTCAGGAAAATGACCACCAGCTTAGCAATAGCAACCAGTCTAAGCCTCGGCTTCAAACATCTTCTTCCTGCCGCCCATGCCAGCCTTGTCTTCAATGTTCTTACGCCAGTCACCAACATCGCGCAGTTCCTTGTCCTGATAGGGGGAGAGTGGGCAAAGGAGTTAGGATCTCAAGACAGCAAAATTAGTAGTTTTGTCATGTTTGCAAGGTGTTCAAGACATTTAAGCCCTTGGCAATATGGCAGTCTCTAATGCCAATGGATCAAGCCCCTGGGTCCACCCATGAATTTGATGTTACTGTTGTTGTTTCGGATAATGAAATAGACACATGGAGCAGAGTTACTGGACTTGATGACCTGGCACAGAAGATTCTACCTGGCATGCAGTGACATAACTACCCACCCACCTCCTCTTTCACCTCCTTCTTCACTTGTTTCAGGTTGGCTCTCAGATCCAGGGTCACTTTGTGCTTGGAGCCCAGCAGGGCCTGGAGCATGGCATCGGCAGACATACGCACTTTCTTGAGGGCTGGTTTCTTGAACTTGCCCTTCAGGTCGATCACTTTAATGTTCAGGTCTTCAACCTTGAAAGGACATTAAATAAATTCAGTAAAGCAGTGCTGTTGCAGGACAACATGTTAGGCAGAATGATGTGATGCACCTAAGTGATGGATGGGAAATGCGCTACCTCCTGGACAACCAGTTTAACTTTGTTTTCCAGGACGTATCTCTCCTCGTCAACCACATCAATTTTCTTGTGGAGTTCTCTGCAGAGCTCCTGAAGAAATGTTTTCAAAATAGTAGCATCAGTGACTAACACCTTAATGGCACTATAATACAGTACATTATTCTTAGCACATGGGTTTATCACATTACGTTCTATATTTGTTCAGTAGATTCTTCCAGGGTGGCTTACCTAATTTACATTTTCATATTTGATACACTGTATCAATTCAGATTAAGAAACTAGCTCTCAAGAGTGTAACACTGGTGCCCCATCTAGAAGTACAACAGACATCTGGAATACCAGCCCAGGTAACCATTACACCATTGACTAATACTTATCCTGAAAGGGGCGTTTGTTTTTGAGTAATGTAGATTAATTGCTGAGAATGGTAAGACTTGGGTTAAAATTAAACTGTACAGATACAAAAAGCACAGATTATTACCTGTAACTCCTGCATAGTTCCAGGCAGGACCAGAGGAGGGCAGTTCTCCTCCATGTACTTCTTCCTTGCTTCTACTTTTTCGATTTCCTCTGCCTCAAGCAAACCCTTAGCAACCTGGAGCATCAAGCTCTGAGTGACAGCAGTAAGAGTTAAATTTATCACAGCGCTCCCCTACAGATCTTTAAAAAACGTTATCTGAAAATGAACTGAACATGAAAAACACAAGCTCTGTATATTTTTGCATCCTTGTCATGAAAAAGATTTAAACAAGCCAGCTTTAATTCCTCATCTTCTCTGGATACATATTTACTATTTAGCATGTCATCTTACCATAAACTATATTTGGGAATGAGCAAAAACACCAGAGGGTATTTTTACCTTCAGATTATGCTTCCGGCTTGATGACATCTTTTTCCTGTTGGGAGATGGGAGGGGAAAGAAATCATATCAATATCAAAGCTAAAACGTATCCACTGATTAATAATTGTGGAACTGACAGACAGCTGCAAATGACACAATGTAGACTCAACAGGGAATATTTCTAAAAGTGGTGATAACAATGGCCAGCTAGACTTTTAACTCAGCACAGCTATCCCCACAGTAACACAGTTGCTTGTCTTACAGACACATGATAATCTACAATTCATTATCTCACTTCATGTTTATTTTGCTATCAGAGAAATTCTGCTAGCCAAGCCCATTCTGTTGTTGATTGCAGTTAATGATAGCACACATTGTGATTAGACTGAATGTAGACTGTATGGCCATAGGGCACTCACTATCTATCCACTAAAGGATTTCAGTCAGGTGATCTACATCTTAGGATGAGTAAAAACCAGGACTGCATTGCCCTTTGTTATCTAGCTCTGTCATGATATACAACCAATCTGTCAATAAAAGAGTCAATACTTACTCAGACATCTTGGTTGTTTTCTTCTTTTAAACACTGTGAAAACATAGGAGAAAAAAATGTCATATTAATTTATATAGTGTATTTAACAAATAGTGACATATCTCATTTTGAAAAATAAAACTATTACAGAGGGCAGATTATAAACTTTTGCACTTACTTCATGCCACCACACTCTTAATAACCCACTCCAGTTCTGTTAACAAATTTTTATTTCTAAAGGGATGAAATTGCAGGTTTGTAAAGGATTGCTGCAGTAACTATAGCGAAATGTTGGATTTTTATGTGCATTTCCTTAACATTCAAATTCATCCAATGATTGTCCTACTGCACAAATTAAAATATTATTCCTACCAAACAAGGAGTAAGCGGTATGTTTTTATTTTCATTCACATTTGGGTCTTTACATTCCCTAAATGTTGCTGTATGAAAAATTTGCAGCCACATACTGAGAAATTACCCTCAAGTGATACTGTGTATCATCACAACAACACCCATGTAATACTCACACATATTGGCACAAATGAATGTTTCGATATAACAGATTGTCAGCTGATAAATGTTCAGCATTAGTGACAGGGGAAAACAGGGCTGTACACGAAAAAGCCATGGCTTTAATGATTCCATGATCTAAACAGACACTCTTTGTCTTGTCTATATGTCAACTGTTAGTCTGTATAGTCTAGCTATTCTTTTATTGGCAGCTTTAACAAACAGTTAATAATGGCAAGCTAGCAAATAACAGAATCAATGATACATCTTGAGAGTACAAAACAGTCACACCTGTCATGGTATACAATAAAAATCACACCACACAGGGACAAAGCGTACACACTCTCAATGTGTGTACATCAGTCAGAAACATACCAGAAAGTAACCACTATAACTGCGTGGCTAGAGTCCTCAAGGTCATTTATAGAAGGCCCTTCATCTTTGAAAATGTCAAAATCTGGTGCATTTCTTAATGCGTTTGAGGAAATGTAAGGCTCAGGCTGAGCCAGTGATATTATGGTCAGATCCATACGTGGAAGCTGTTCAAATTCTTCACTTACTTTTCTGCAGCTTGTGTATAAATCAACAGAACAGCAAAGACAGTGTGCAGACACTAAATACTTCCTGTCTGCTTCAATTTTCCTTATGCTTATTGAGTTTTGGTTGACTCTACAAATCACAAGTGGGAGTCTTCCAGATGAATGATTAAAAATCCCCCTGAATGACAATTCTGCATGCCTGGCAACAAATTTCCATCATCACCTGTGGTTTAAAACAATTCCAACTTTAATATAATGAAAAGAAAGCATAACAAGAATGAATGCAATTTATATTAGAGAACACCCATTGATTTAGTAATGAATGGGGCTTTTAGTACTCAGTATCACATCCTTACAAATTTACTTTGGGCAATTACCTTTTAATGAGGCGTTGAAATGTTTAGAGCAGGCCATAATTTGTTCCCAAATGACTTGTGTTACTAAATGATAGCGTGATGGCTTTCCCTCTCAGAGGAGATCTCAGCCAACCCCTGAGAAGGAAAATTATTTGAAGCAACCAAGACATTTCTAAATTTGGGCACAGTGAGGAGTATCAGCTATCATCTTAAGTTGCTCTATTATGATAGGCTCCTCTGCATGAGGTCATTAAAACCCAACACCCCTACTGGCCCAAGGCCAGCTCTCGGAAACATCCTTGAACTTGCTAACACATTACTGCACATCTTAGAAATAACTAGGGTACGGTGATTCAAGCACTTAAACCACTAGCACAACACTCTGGATCTTACAGATTTATAGATATTGATACAGTTTTTTGCTGATGTTTTACTTAAATGTGGTCTTGTAAAATAATGTAGTGAATTCCCCAAAAAGGACTAAAAATGACAGACTGGTTTATAATGCTAATAACATGCTTTCTATCAGCCAAAGAATACCAAGATTAATCTTTTCAACAATGTTTCCATGGCACAATGCACCTATCTTTAATACAAAACCAAGGTTTGGTTAAAATGAAATGTGAAGAATGTGAAGAACACCAGACATTAAGCAGTGTAGAATTACTTTTTTAAAAATCTATTGACAGACTGTTCATGTGTGATAGTCCATTTTTGATTACATTAGCATGAAAATATGACAGCTAGCTAGGAATATTTAGCAATGGGTGAACTTGAACTGCCATAGAGTAATCTACACTCAGAATGCTCCAGAATTCCTCAAGAGCTTTCTTGCACTTTGCATCAGAGGAGTATCATTAAAAAAAAAAAAATCTGTACACATTTTTCAAATCATGATGTAGATTAGAAAAAAAGAATGTCTCTAAGTTGAGTAAGTGTTTTGAATTCAGCTATATTTATGTCCCAGTGTTGACAGCACGGAAATCATTTCAAGGATCCCTTTCAAATTTATTGCTTGCTGTGGTGTACTGTTTCAGCATGTCACATCATCAGTTTGTATATCAAGCACATACACTTGGACAACAATATGCCACTATTCTTCAAAATAATCTTACATATCAATCCAAGATACGTCTTAATTTATTTGTTAAGAACAATTTTCTCAAGGGTTTGCATATTTTTTTTTTTTCATTTAAAATGTGAGAATACAGATCTAAAAATATGTTAATGAAAACTCACACAGCCGTTTTTTTTTTTTTTCTTTCTTTCTTTTTCTTCAAATAAAGGCATTCAGAAGGCTTAATAACATTATAATTGTAAGGGGTTTGTACTGTACACCAATTTGAGGGGTCAAACCTTAAAAAAGGTGTTTTATTTTGGGGCATATCTGTGTAAATGCATTCTTTATTGCCTAACCTTCAACTTTAAAAAGACTTTTTTTACTGTTGTATTTTCGTTTGACCTGTAGTTGTTGAATCCTCTCAAGTTTTTTGGCACAATTTCAAGGCATTTTCTCTGCCAAGAGGTCACAAGCACTAAGTTGGGCAGAATTAAAAAATAATAAATAATACATAAATAAAAGCTTTTTCAATATCAAAATCCCATAGATATCACAAGTGAAACTATACACAAATACCTTTTAATGTTTAAGAGCAGATTTAATCAAGGCCTTGAGCATGGAACAACAAATGCAAGGCTTGTATGGACTACCTAAATTCCTGATCATGACAGATCAAATGAAAAAAGATCAAAAACAGCCATTTTTTTCACTGTCATTAATTTGACCAGTTTTATCCAACACTCCAGGCATGTTATATAGCATATATAGTGTCAACTCACCTTGAACACCACCTAACTCAATAAGGTAACTCAAACTTTGTTATATTGCCAACAGTATGACTTCTCTGTATTACAACCAACTGCTCCAATAAAATAACAGCATTCCCACCTGTAAGTGATCATCACAAATGATAGAAATCAACTTAGAGGTTTGTCATACTAGTGATCCCAGCTATGCTATACCAAGGACATGTACTGTAGCACCCCAGAAAGAAAAGTAAGGATTCTCACCTGTAACTGAAAGGGGACGCTGCAATCAACCCAGTGAGGGATGGCAGAGACTGACGAGTCAGAGGCAGCTCAAGTGTTAAGAAGGTATTTATTGCTTTCTCTGATCACTCTCTAAATCCCAGCTTTCTCTTTAAGGAAAAAGGATTACTCCTCAGACCAATTGGTTACCAAGGTCATGAAATACACTACCATCTTCCCATCCAATCCACCCACCCCTCCTCTGTTCTTGGCCACTCTATTATAAATAACATGTCCTTCAAGACTGTTATTCTTATTATCCATTTATCTGTTAATTTATTTATCTGGCAGATGCCCTTCTCCAAATCAAGGGTCCCATCCTTGGAGATGCCTTCATATGTCCCACATATGAAAAGGGCATGGCATTGAAATCGCCCCAGTTAATAATGTCTTGACTCTCTTGACTCTCAGCTTTTCATTTAGTGGTTGGCAATATGTGCTGATTTCTCATTCCATTTTTTCTGGTAAACATGACGTGACCATACGTCCTCTTTTTCCCAGACATGTCCTCTTTTTGGGACACATTTTTTAGGTCCCAAAAAGAGGACATGTCCAGGAAAAACAGGACGTCTGGTGACCCTACATAAACAAAAAGACAATTACCACAGAAACCTGGAAAAGGTTGAGGTACACAGTTTGCTTGGTCCTTAGGGAACTTCTATGAATTTCAAACAAGCAAACAATTCTGTTAACAGAATTAAACCATCAATGTAACACACCACACCACAGAGACTCACTCAAAAGTTAAAAGTCCTCAAATGAAGAATCTGTTTCACTGCACGAGGCTGATGTTTTTTGTTTTGTATGTTTTGCTTTTTTTAAATAATCTTAAAACCTCAACTTTTCTAAATTTAAAAAACCCTTGAGGTGACAGAAGGTAGAATCAAACAGAACAGAAAAGAAATTCAGAAATTCCTTAAAACAAACCCAGTTATTAAAATCCAAATTACCACATTCCAGGAAGGCATGATGCAGGACAGACTTCCCCCTTTGCTTCATTTGTTGCCATAGTGATGCCCAAAGCAAAGTTCTGAATCTCCTGGAGGAGACTGCACCTTTTCCCTACATCAGAGACAGAGACAACAGCAGCCCCTCCCCCACCAACATCTAAGGCACTGATTCTCAATCCTGCTCCTGGGGCCCCCCTGCTCTGCACGTTTTCCATCTTTCCCTGCTCTACCTACCTGACTGAACTCATCAGTGGCACCTTTCATTAGCTGAGCACACCTGATTTAATCAAGAGCATGTTAGTCATTTCAATCAGGTGTGTTTGGAGCAAAGATATGCAGGACAGGGGGGCTCCAGGAGCAGGATTGAGAAACACTGAAGGTCCCACAAGTTCTTTTCTTGGTATCAAAAATTCTAATCTACTTATTTTTGAAATCTGAAACATGCTAATTTGAAGAGTTTTATTAAAAGACTTTTCAAATAACTGGTAAATATGCATGCATTGTATGTTATCTTGACTGATCAGTGGAACGAGTGATTTCTCATCTCATAAAATCAAGACAAATGGCATGCAGGACCTGTTGGTGGCAAATCATGTGCATGTCCAAATATAAAAGGCACAGAGGTAAACTGTTGCATTAAGGCAGGGAGAGACCATGCCAGCTCAGAATTATATGAATATCATACTATATGGTCTATCATGTTTGTGGTTAACAGTTGGAAAAGCGCAGCACTAGACCTGTCATTTTTAAAATAAGGATCACTTTATGGGCTTATAACAGGCATCTAGGAATTTAAGCGATTTAGGTTGTTCCCTTAACTGAATTGTTTATCTGGCATGTACATCTGTATCTGTAGTTACATTTGTTACAATTCATATATAGAGTAAGTCTATTACTTTAGAACCAACTGCTCACCAGCAGATTTTGCATGACTGAATGATTTCCTTAAAAGTTCTCTGACAAAAAATGTGTATCATAAATCATGTTTTACATAATCATAAATTAATTATGTAATTGCAATAACAATTAATTATTTTATAATAAAATACAATAATTTTAGTTAACTGCCATTGTTGAGATCAAATTCATTTGTTTCCTATGTTGCCAACCTCAAGTAAATGCAGCTATCAATGTTCATTGACTGATATTTGGCATGCAGGCTGAATTTTTGCAGTGGGTAAAAATAATGCCTGACCCATTGCATACAAATCATATTGGTCATATTATGCAGAAGCATTGTCAATCTAACCTTGCTTCAGACAGAGACAGTTTGGTGCCTCCCAGACATTAGTTCATGGCTATGTTTTTGCCAAATGAATCCAGCATTAAAAGGGCTGTGTTCTAGAGATTTGGTCAGGTTTGGGGGCTCCCAATTGGATCTCATAGGCATGGTTGCATTGACTTCCAGTTGTGGTCAAATGGCAAAACCACAGTGCAATATGAAAGGAAAGGTTTAACAAGAGAGGAGCAAAACAGCTGTGCTCACAAAGGATTAAAAACTGTTATTTTCCTTCAGATAATTTATTTGCACAAGTTAGTCTGCACATGAAATATATTTCTTGGCAAAATATATTTTCCATTGGAGGGGTCTCAAAAAGCACTGAATTGGTGATGCAACAGGCAAATGCAGCTGGGCCAAATCAGAGGCTGGCAGACGGTAAGATGATGGATACGTGCAAACCCCAACCTGGGGGGTTGGCTGCAGGTAACCACCTCTGCCTTTCCCACTCCAATGTACCAAACCAAAAACAGATGACCGTGTGTAAACACCAGAAGAGGACAAGGAGATCCAAAACAGAAAGCGCCATTCGACTGCAAAGAGCATATCTCAGGAGAACAACAAGCAGCCGAGCAATAGAAACCAGTCTAAGCCTCGGTCTCAAACATCTTCTTTCTGCCGTCCATGCCAGCTTTGTCCTCAATGTTCTTACGCCAGTCACCAACATCACGCAGCTCCTTATCCTGTGGAGATACAATGAGCAAATTAGTTAAAAAGTCACGAGAGAGAAACTGACCAATAAGATCACACATCAACTTTCTGTTGATTTACAAAAGATCCTTCTAATGTAGTTCTGGTTTTTATATTTTGAGTTGAGTGACCACTGAAACTGTCTGACAGTAAGATTGAAGACTATATTACAACCCAAAGTGTAAGCACAGACAACTTGTAATGAAGCTGAATTTGTGCAAATCAGTTTCTACAGCTGGTACAGCATGGTACATGTCACACAAGCCTGATTTGCTCAAAGGAATCGGCTGTACACAGGCTGTTAGGCCTGTTCTGTAGTGATGTCATCTACCACCTGCTGAGCTTCTGTGTTAAAGTACTACATTGTCACCAGAAGGGGCACCCACCTCCTCCTTCACCTCCTTCTTCACTTGTTTCAGGTTGGCTCTCAGATCCAGGGTCACTTTGTGCCTGGAGCCCAGTAGGGCCTGGAGCATGGCATCGGCAGACATACGCACTTTCCTCAAAGGTGGCTTCTTAAATTTGCCCTTCAGGTCGATCACTTTAATCTTCATGTCCTCAATCTAGGAGGGCAAACAACAGGGCATTAGTGGCGTACAGAACAGCTCAAATACTAGAGGTGTGGTGGATGAGAAAAAGTCTACCTCCTTGGCACACTTGTTCACTTTCATCTCCAAATCGTATCTCTCCTCGTCAATAACATCAATCTTGTGATGGAGTTGTCTACACAGCTCCTAAAATAAGATGTTAAAAAACTTTTACATCAGTAAATGAGACACTGCAAACATCCAAGATCTTAAATTTCAGACAATTTAAGACAGGAGAGAACATGCTGCATACAGAAATACTTTACTCAAAAGCAGTCGATATAGCTGAGCAGGGGTTTTATTCTATTATTGTACCTGCAACTCCTGCATGCTCGAAGGTAGGGACAGTGGGGGACAGTTCTCAGCCATATACTTCACTCTCTCCTCTTCTCTCTCCCTGGCCTCTACCTCCAGCAAACCCTTAGCAATTGAGAGCATCAAGCTCTGGGGGACAGCAACAAATGTGCATGTTACTATCACCACCATCATCAGAAGCAGCAGCAGCAGCAGCAGCATCATCATCATTTTCCCAAGATAGGCAAGGTAGTAAAATAGTTCAAAAATTTTCCACCTACCCCTTCCCAGTTTAGATCTTACCATTGGACAAAGGCACATATAGATAATGGTGCTGTACCTTCAGATGGTGCTTGCGACTCGATGACATCTTTTTCCTGTTAGGTTGTGGAGGGAAAGCGAATTCAAGTTGAATGACCCAACACATTACCCAATAAACCCAAGTCTCCAAACCCCAATTTTCTTTAGTCATAAACTACATGCAAACACTACACAGGAACAAAAACCATTTACTAGATCCCAGAAGGTACTGTCAAAAAGAGGGAACACTCTTAATAATTGTGTATCCCAAGGAGTTTCCCTTCAGACACAGAAACACAGGCCTTTCATTCAGGAACTCATATGCTCATAGACAACAGCTTCTTGTGCTTAGCTTCTGGATACCACTTATCCATCTTATCCATCTGGATAAGTATTTTTGAGAACTAAAACCAAGAAGTGTTGATGTTCCAACCACACACTAAGCCAGACAACCTGCATGAAAAATGTCAAAGTTCCGAATAACATATAGTTTTACTTGAGTTTATTTTGCATAAACTGCAACCAATCATTGGCACAGATTCCTCTCTTTTAATGTGTGATTTGGAACAAACCTGGGTGGGGTTTAAAGGTGTTTAAGTATTACTGTCCATACATTGTATCTGATATATGTCTGATCAAATATATAAACATAATAACAATATAAAAATATTGACAACAGAGTCCAATAAAATGCACACAGTAGGCCTAAATATTAGTCAGAAACAATAACATGCTATTTTGAACACAGCATATTATTGTGAAAAGAATTGCACTTACTCAGACATCTTGGCTGTTTGTTTATTTTATGCCCTGTGGAAAGAAACCAGTGGCCCTTATTAATTTAATTGAGGCAATTTTAGGTTTTACCTCCACTTGAATAAAAAGAGGACATACAGTATGACAGATCAGTATTCTAAATCCTAAATATTCTAAATTCTAAATTCTAAATATAGTCACTATAGATACGCTTAAAGCCATTCCACATTACAACAGGGGATTCACATGTTTAAGGAGAACCATTACTTGAGACCATGTGGAAAAGAGCATATGGCTAAATGCACCTCTGAGAGGATATATTATCCAAACATAAGCCTGGGGCAATTTGGCTAAAGTGGAATGTTTCTAAATTTGGGCTGAATGCAGAGAGGGCAGCTGCCAGCTGGGTCATTCTGTTATGATGGGCATGTCCCCGGGAGATTATCAAAACCTGACACCACGGCGGGTGGCATTCGTCCCTCCTTCCAGAACTTTCTTAAAATGAATAAGACATTACTGCACATCTCAGAAATAACTGCTGCGCTATCACTCCATGCAAACCTTGAGATCCTTAGGGATTTATGCACTTAGGGTTTAACCCCCACTGTATTTTTCACTCAGTAAAAGTGCACAACTTTAGCCAAAAACAATGATTCATAACAATGAAAATTTGCAGAAATCCCTTCTTTAAAAAAGGAATACAGCACAAAATCATTCAAACAGCCATTGGCCACATTATACAATAATAAAAATGAAGGGTGGTTTTTATTTCCAACAATAATTTAAGTTTACGTCATTAATTAAATGCCATTAGTTCAATAACCAATGCAGTTACTGGAATTTAGATTTGACACTTTTGATACTTCTCATTAAAAATAATTTCTACCATGATCTCTATGCCAATTACTCCCAGCCCTTAATATTGACTTCCACCAGGCACATCAAAATAAAAGTGGGATTTGGTATAATAAGTGGAATCGTTTTCAGGAGGTGTTATTTAAACACCACAACCTGGTGATTTTTTGAAAGAATAGGTTCCAAGAAAGAATAGTTCTTTACTGGCACACATTCTGTCTTGGAATCTAAGTTTCCCCTTTCAGGCTTTTTCATACAATAGATTAAATGAAAAAGCCTGACAGACCAGTATCCTCAAATAAAAATGATATATGCAGCAACAGATGAAAAATGAAATCACAAGAGTGTACCATTCCATTCAGTAAAGTGTATGTGCATGGACTGTCATCTGTTGTACACAATAGCATCAGAGCGATGAGTGCAGATAACAGATATCGGCAGCGTGATAATGTGGAGTAATCTCCTGCCATGTCCTTTCTTACCGAGGTGATATGCTCAGCATACTTGTCTACTTTGAGCCATATTACAGACCCCCACCACCCCCCAGTCTGGGATATTTCAGCAGAGCACACAGCTGTAAGGCAATATTGACCTCCAAATGTCTGTGTTGACACAAAGATAAACCACAGCAGTATCGTATGTCACATCATCAGACCATTAATAAATCTCTGGATCCCAACATTTCCCTTTCCATCAAAATAATATACGGTCCACCTCAAACATTTAAAAAATGACATTTTCAAATCTGAACAACACTCCTCTCACTACAAGCACTATCTTCAAACACGCATCTAAAAACATGTAATGAATCTGGTATCCAAATTCTTCTCCTATTTATGCATCCATTGCTTGGGCCAAAAAAAAAAAATCTGATTTCTAGATATGTTATAAACTGTCAATCCCAGCACTGCTACACCCAGCTTAGTCAGGTGGAGAGATGGGAGCCACAGCAGACCCCAGAGGAAAGTAAAGGTTCCTCACCTGTGAAAGAAGCGGTAGAGCTGATAAGACTCCTTGGCAGAAAGAGCAGCACTGGCGGGTCAAAGGCGGCCGATGTGCTCAGGTGGTTTATATTGCCATCCCTTATGGCCAAGGAAATCCCATCTTTCTCTTTATGGCAGTGTATTCCTCTTTAGACCAATGGGCTGGCAAGCACCCGAAATCCTATCTCATCCCCCCAACCCCCCTTCTTCCCTGGGTCTTCATTATAAATAACTCCCCCCTTGAAAATTCTTATACTTTACACTGCATTATTTATTTAGACAACACTCTTCCTTAAGGGAAGGTGGAGAGGGTCCATGGTGGTGGATAAACCTCCACTGAAGAAGTCCTGGGAAGTGGAGAGTGTGGGTAAAGTTGGCCAGTGGGAGCCCAGGATGGCAAGGCTAGCGCAGACGCATGGTGGGGGAGATAACGGCTTGGAGGCTGAGCAGTGCAATCTCAGAGCCCAGGATTTAAAATGCATTAACGCTGAAAGCAGGGGTCTAGTAGAGAGAGGCAGGCAAAGGAGATCCACTCAAGAAGCGAGTGAACCCTCAGAAGAGAGGGTTTGACAAAGCTATCAGGTGCTTGTTGCTGGGGCCAGAGAGGCCAACGCAATAGCCCAAGTGGAAGAGGATCAGGGATTGGATCGGGGTAGGGGGTGTAAGAGGTGGTGCGGTGAAACAAATTCTACAGATGCCAGTCAGAATAAAGCAAGGCTGGGACATTAGTGCAATGTGCTTGCGGAGGAACAGAGTGATGCCCAGTATTACACCAAGGGTCTGATTCTTGGGAAAATGGGAGGTGCTGTAAGGTCCCAGAGGCTGGATTTAGTTTTGGCCACTGTGCTATCACCCAGCCTGCCATATCAATGAAGGATGCAGACTGGGCAAGCAACTCTGCTAAATAAGAAAGGTGTGAGAGCAGAAAAATCTGAATGTCATAGCTTAGGTTGCCGAGAGGAAGGATGAGAAGCAGGTCTGGGTTAAATGGAGTTAGGATCTCCTCCATCTCATTTCAGCCAAGCACAGGGGCAAGAATGAGATAACAATGACAGAGTCCATCAGAGAAAAAGGGAGAGAGACAGGAAGGACAGAGGGACAGAAAGAAGGAAGGAGAGAGGGAGCCAGAGTAAGGCAGGGAGAGGAAGGGAAGGAGTGAAAAAAGGCCCAGAAAAGTCCACATATCCAGTCACATATCTTTGTCTGTATATCCAACAGGTACTTGTTCACCAGCTGATCCTACCACTTCCATTCATTGACACCCTGGTTAATCAGACAAAAATGCCAGAGGCAAATCATGCAACATCTCAATATGGTCATTTTAATGTATGCAAATCCATATACAAATACATATGACCTTATAAACACGACACAGGAAACATATCGCTTTGCATATGCATATTGCAATCTGCACTCCAAGTCATCCAAAATATAAAATTCTGGATCAACAAAATTTGCCTGAGAGTCCTTAAACAACAAACTAGCAACAAGAAAATATTAATCTCTTCGGTTTCACAACGATAGTCACCGTGTAGGAAAGAAAATAGTCATTAATCACATTAATATTTACAGAGTGTGAGATTTCTGATGTCGCATTACAAACATCTTGCACCAATCACAATCACAGTCAGCATTAATAAAACACTGGCACTGTTCATCAACTGACCACTGGAACACAGAGTTTGCACGACATTCAAACCATGTCTAATCACATACAGAACTACTTTGTCTCTTATGGCACAAAGCATTCAATGTAGGAGATTGCTTTCATCTCAAGTTTATGACATCAATACTTCATTTTTTCACAAGCTGAAATGATAGCACAAAGCAAGTGAGTTTCATGGAGTGGTCACGCAGGATAAATTCAAACAAAGGCACCAAACTTGCAGCACTGGGTTTTGACTTGTTTGCTGCTGAGTAGACGAAAAATACTACCACTGTCACAAGCTTACAAGGACACTGAACAGTAGATTCATCATAAAGTATTCACATGTGTCACGCTCGAGCCTGGTGTCTTTTGTTGATGTTATAGCACCGATAGCTCAGATTAACAACACAAAGTACTATGGAGGTAAATATTTCTGTGCAACTGAAGAACAACGTGGGCCTATACCATTTCAGCTCATGAGATTCCTCTGAATAAATGGCAGACGTCTACTGAATACAAGCGGTATCCCCTCTGTGCATTTTTTACATAAGTAGTGCAAAATTCTTCCCATTGTCAGGATGCATTACAATTTGACCCATTTCATCTGCTAACACTGACATTGCATTCACATACACAGGCCAAAAAAACAATTCCACACCATACACAGAAGCAGAATCACATAGCAACGTGTCCAAAAAATGCACCAATGCAATTTTTTTCAAATAGAGTTATAAAAAAAATTACTCGGAAAGCTGCTGATATGGGCTATGTTTCCTCACAGAGGACAGCAGCATGTCTGTGTTGCTCTCAGCTGGTAGAGTACCACAGAACTACTGAGGGAATCCATTCAAATAAATCAACTACCCAGTACATTGTCTGTGCACCACTTAGGTCACCGAGCATGGTGTTAGCTTTACCAGTGTTAGCAAGTGAATAACTAACAGGTTCCGCCTATTGCGAGCAATTGGTCCATGTGCATGTGCTTCATGCTGTTAATGAAGAATGCAAACTACTATATAAGGTACTAGTAAATTTCTAGTAAATTTCTGTGTTTTTCTGAAGGTAAGACAGTCCACGCAACTGTGAAATTCTTGGCCCATATTCATAACCTTGTGCCCTTCACACTGGCAACATAATTCTGGTGATACTCTTTATTGCAACTGCTAGTTCATGTGCAAGAGCAAAAAGCATACTGACTCCAGGGTTATAACACCCTGATCCGGATGAGTACTAGGCTAATGTGCTCTTGGGGAGGTAAGCAAACCATTCTGTGACACTGAGAGGCATGATCAAACAGTTGCTACCAATAACAATCTTTAAACTTTCCCCTCTGCTGGACTTGTCACCCTGGAGGTAAAAATCAATGTTAAATTGAAGGAAACCTGTCTGAAATATTACAGTCCCTAGTGCTGTTGCTGCAGAGCGGAACATTGACTCAATATGAAAGCAGCTAAGACGCCGAGGCAGCATTTGTCCCATACGTCTTCCAGCGTGTTCGATTGACATCATTGGATCACCTGAGATCTCCCAACTCAACTCCCCTGAATTGAAAGAGCGTTTTGTTGCTGCAAACAAGTGCGTTACTCAGAGTTCAGAACTGAGCTGACACATCCAAAACAATCAATGCAGTAAAACAGGAGTCCCCATTAGTAAACCACAAAAGAAAACATCATGAGGAATATTTTCACGTTGATCAGTTGTGCAAAGCAGTCAGTTTTTATTGGTTTATTTTAGCCATTATAAATAGAACAAAGAGATCAAATCTTTGGCCGCAAATGCTCAGCATACAAAGTTTAGTCGAGACAGGCCGAGAATGATTATCTCCAGACCTGTGAAAGGCCAGGAAAGGTTTTGCCTAACTGTAACCAGGGGGAAAACAAAAAGCCTCCAATTTTGTGCCAAAAAAATGAAAAACATGAAGAAATCATGAATGCCAGCGACGGCTGGGACTCAGGTCCAGGCCACTTTACGGGAGATGGCCTGCTTGAAGCATTCTGGGTCCTCATCACCCTCAGGCCGCAGGGCCTTCTCCAGGCTCACTAACACATTCTGGTGGGCTTCCTTGATGTTCACTGGGTACTTGGCCCTCAGCAGCTCGTAGGCCGTGATGAGCCTCATGTTCTGCTTGACCATGAGGTACTGGATGATGCAGGTGGGGGCCAGGGAGTAGCCGTCGCGGCAGTGCACCAGCACGCGCTTCTTCTTCTCAGCGGAGGCGTCAATGCACTCGTTGATGTCCTGGAAGCAGCGCTGTTTGAGGGCGGGGCCCTCAGCGGAGTCCGCCAGGTCCCGGATGTCCACCTTGAGGCGGGACCAGCTGTGGCGGGCGCCGCGGGAGCAAGTGCAGGGGATCAGGCACAGGCTGGTCTCACCCGGGAGGTTGCTCATGTCCACAATGCTGTCAATGTTGTTGCGGCAGAGGGTACGCCCACTGTAGGCTGCGTTCAAGTTGCCCACATAGATGTAGTCCGTCACCTTGGAGATAACTGGCTCCGAGTAGTGGAAGTGTTCAGCTGTGCCCTGCTTGGGCTCCGGTGTCTCCTCCCCCTTGCCGTTGGCCCCACCCACTCCTGCCCCAGCCCCACCCCTACGGCTGTATTTGCGCAGCTTCTTGGAGCCAGAGCGGGAGGGCGGGTTGGAGTCAGATTCAGAGCTGCTGTTCCAGGGCGGAGAGAAGAGGGAGAAGCGGCTGGAGGACTTGCTCTTGGTGAGGGTCTCCACAGGGCTGGACAGGCCAGAGCTGGAGGTGGTGGTGGAGCCCGAAGCACAGAATAGGGAGGCCCTCTCCAATGAGCCAGTGCTGCTGGCTGCTCCAGCACTGTGGGCCTGTTCCATCTGCAACAGACATACACACACAGTTGAATCTGGGTAAAAGTTTCCAGTGTACCATATCAGGTAATCTTGATCCATCACTCATCTTCACTGATGAAAATATACACATATATGTCTTAGTCAAATTGGTATCAAATTCTAATTGCCCTCTGCCCCCCCAATACACATACATACACACACACACACACACACACACACACACACACACATCTACACAAGAATGCAGACACGCATCATCATCACTAAAACTAAACTCCACTTTGTCTCACAGTAATGCTTCACATTTTATCTGGTGAATTTTTTTGGTGCCAGCCAGGATGTAACACTCTGAGTGGACAAACAAGAGTTGAGTGATTTTTTATTCTATTAACAAACAATTGTAAGCAGAGGTTGGCCCAGAGAAGTAAGGGCGCATTCGGCTATTGCCATGTCCCCGTTTTCAGCAGCAACGCACCTGGGCTTTGAGGTTGTTTTTCCACTCTTGCGTCTCCAGCGCCTTGAAGCGGCCATTGCTGTCAGAGGAAATGGAGAGGCAGAGAGGCCGGTGGACCCTGGGGGGCAGCTGGGGGGTGAGGACCGTGCCCACCCGCCGTGACTCAGGCTGCTCCTTCCTACTCATCATCATCAGGTCTGGACAGGAGCCTGGCAGGCAGCCGTTAAGCAATGATAGAACAACATTGCAGGTTTCAGCAGTACAGAGTCTCCCTTAACAGACACAATCTGAATGAGGCTTGTTGCTAACAGCACTCAGTAACAGGAGGAGAAAAAAATCACTATGGCCACAATGTAGATGGGCTGAGGATTTGGCCACAGGGCTCAGTGAAGAAACCACCAAAATCAGGTTTCACAGCAGTTGCCATTACATAACACCAGGTGGCAATTCTGCTGATGGTCCCCAGTTTGGGCTCTTAAAATAAAATCAAATACCTCCACGACCGGCAACTATTACAGATAACTTTTACAGAGGAAAACAAGCCAGATCTCTGATCTCAATAAAACAGTTCCACACTGGACTGGATTTGTCATGCTTTTTGCATTGTAACCCCTTGTTTTATCTTTCCTCCTCCCTCCAGCCTTCCACCTCAGCACAGCCCTCATATTGTGCATGGCCCATACTGTAATTATGTTCAAACTGTCAATATGATTTAACACCACACTGAATTGACTCTGTTATTGTGAAAGATACATTTTTGTATTTTCTCTCTTTATATATTTATTGTTTGATATGCCTCTTTGTTATAATCTAGACTATGTTTTTACACTAAGGGCTTTCATTAGCTTCTTGAAGCCATTTTGAGCCTGTTTTCCCCTCCTCAATGGTTCTCTTTTGGAGTACTTCTAGGAATTCCTATCAGTCACACAGTTCAGAGATTTGTTTAGTTTCTGATACACATCCTTTAAAAATAATTGAGCATGAACATATCTGCGTGTAACACAATGCTATAAATTACAGCTATGGCTTTGGGTACCGCTGGCCCTTACATACGCATACAAACTCTCAGTTTGTGCAAGCAGTACATCTTACCATGTGTCACTGTTCATACCTCTACGTTCTGCAGATGCACCCTAAACAGTTCCTAAATGCATTTATCTCCAAACTTGGTAGAGTCACACATTGGTGACTTGGGCACCTTTGCAGTACCATACACAAGACCAAAATAAAAGCAGTCACAGCAAACATCCGGTAAATGGATATATCTCACAGCTCCTTCTGACTAAACATTAACATCAGAAACTCTGATGGGGACAAAAGGCTTTATGAAATAAACAATGCAAAATGTCAAGGTTTGCAATGGTCAGCAATGCTAATAACAATTCCTATTCCATCTGGCAGACATTACTGTGAAAGCTCAGGCAAGGCCATAGTAAAATAGTTTGGCAAAGTTATTACAAACCCTGATGTTTCCTTTGGATGGCTGTTAGTGAACCTACCATTTAAACTGGGCTACTCTATCTTCTTGCCAGAGAAAGTCACTATCAACCCACAATTATATTAGAGATGATTCTAGCATTAACTAGAAAAGAGATATTCAAAAAGAAAAAAAACAACTTACCAGTGGCACATTCTGTACGAGTGATGGAGGACTGTAAAAATGTGTAAATCTTAAAAATATCTCGTAGATCCTTGCCAATCATTCCTAAAAACACGAGAACATGAGCAAGGAGCCATGCTGGACCAAATTTAATTAAAAAAAAAAAAAAAAAGAACAGCAAGCTTAATAATCAAAGACCTTCTATATCTCGTGGCACACGACTAATTATCGATAATCAATTTGGTGTTCATCTGTTGGACATATGCATAGCTTCTGTAGTGGGCATCCATACTTAAAAGCTCCAGCCAAAATCAGCACGTGCCAAGTGTGCGATTTAGCCATTCAAAAGTCTCACCGCAAATCGCTTTCGTGACGCATTTGAAACATTTTCTATAAAATGTCAATTACCTGTCCTGCCATTTTCTGTAGGACTGAACTTCGTATCCAACAATTTAAGTATTATAAAATCTTTGTTCCATTTTTCCATAGATTCCATTTTCTGCTCCCCTACGAAGGAAAAACAGGTTCCGTGCAATTAATAATTTCATACTCAATATGCACCATTTACAAATCACTACATTTTTAGGTATGTGCCATGTTGAGAGAGCATTGCAGCGAATACCTTCATTTATAAAACAACGTAACAAAATGTGAACACCCACGCAATTTCGCAAGCATATGAAAAATTGACATTTCATGGAATACAAATTTGATGCCTTGTCCCATTATTCTAGATGGCTAGTCAACGACTTGGGTAGCATTTTCTGTCAAAACACTAGCAGTACTGTGAATATTTCTCTACATATACAGATGATATTACTCATCACCTAAACGTGAAATGCATCTCTTTTTTTCTAAATCAATGCGGATCTCTCCGAAGGTATAACATCTCCCATCCCCTGTAAGAGCAAAGTGTTTGGCCAATATATCTACATATTAACACCTCACACAAAATTATTAGCCATGACTAAACTGACCATATTTAGAGCAAGTGCATAAAAGTATAAATCGACAAAATGACAGAAATTTAAAACAAACCCTTTCTCCATTCACTCGCTCTCTGCAGCAGACAGCTGAGAGAAACTCACGTGGACGATCATGTTACCTCAGCAACGCGACAGGAAATGAGTTCTGGTAAATGTAGTCTTGTTCTTCACGTTTGTTCGTCATGGGAATGTGTGATTACGTTAGGACAGTGCTGTCCGTTAGCATGTAGTTTTTGTTTTCATGTGTGCCTATTATAGCGAAACTTGTGGTCTGTGCTCTTTCTTTTTCTTACAGCATTGCCTGAGTTCACTCACGTTTGGCAAGCTCCAATGACCATGCCATTAATCCACCAAGCAGAATGCGCTTGGTACATTGATTGGCATGGACTTCATATGTGTACACATTACTTGTCAACTGCTATGCCCAACAAGGTAGTAAAATATATTTGCTGCATATTCTTTTACAGAATAACTTGATGTGGCTCAGGTGTGGCACGGCAATTGTTCATGATGTTTAAATAACAAAGATTAAATATACATATTGTGGCTACCAAGCACGTTTTGTCAGATTTTACATGTTGTGGAAATTTTAGGAACATTCCTTCATTTCATACTTAATGCATTATTCAGGCCTTTATTATGTATGTGTGCAAACTGCTGGGCTAGGATGCATGTCTGTGACCATGCTCTTATCCTTACATGTGAATGATTTAATTTTCTAAACAAAATTCTTTCTTTTTTAGCATTCGCTCATGCGAATAATATATCAAACATTTATTTAACATTGTTTCTAGATGTGCTCTTGACCATAATTCAAAGTAACCTCTAATTGAGAATTTCTGATGAAAAAATTCCAAATTTCTAGTTATAAAAATTAGTTTCCACTGCCCTAAAATAATTAACAAAGGTATCAGATATGGGTGGAAATCACTTCACACACACACACACACACACACACACCCCTAGAGAGAGTGGAGTAAGGAGAACAGGGCACAGCCATAACAGTCATGTAACCAATGGCTATTTAATCCATTTATTTCAATGTTCTTTTGACTTGCAGTGGGTGGAAGGTGAGCCAACCCTTGCAAAGGGCTCCTAGGCCTCTCACATGAGTGTATAAGACATATACCCTCAAACCCTTCACACACCTGCCCAGTCTGTCTGATCAATGTTGTGGCCAAGGCATTGGCCATGTGGTTTTATTCCCTCCTTTTAGGCTTGCAAACATTCCCAAAGCAATGTTAAGACAAGCTTCAAAAATGGGATAAAGGGAGAAGTGTGTGTGCATGTCTGTGTGTGTGTGTGTGTGTGTGTGTGTGTGTGTGTGTGTGTGTGTGTGTGTGTGTGTGGACCTATGTGTGCATGTACATGTGTGTGAAGTAGAAGAAAATTCAGTTTTGCTCTCAAAGGATATAAATAAGGATTACATTATTTCCTGATATGGTGCACTGGTAAACTATTCTCCAAAAGTGTTTAATGCATGTAGAGTTCATTCTGCTCCTCAGTATAGCATCTAAGGAGGAAGACAGTCTGTGTCTCTGATCAGCTGAGTATCTGCGCAGTTAAACACAAGCCTATATAAATATTTTTCAAAGATCTTGAAATAACCTCTGCTGTCTTCTCAAGAGGTTATCTTGTCTTAAACAATGAATGGAACCCGGTTATACATCTCCCTTGTTCCCCTATGACTTTGAGAGGGGGTGGTTGGATGGTGAACAGTCTGACTACTCATTGATTTCTCACTGGGGCACAAACAGCAGGATTCTTGTCAGCAGCCAGGTGAGTGTGGCCGCCACTGCCAGAAGATCAAAGCAGTCAGCAGTCACGACAGCATGAGTCACCACCTGAAGGGCTTCTCTACAGACGTGCCAAAACAAGCAGTGTGACCAGCGCAGTGTGACCAGTGCAGTGTGACCAGCGAAGGCACAGGTGGTTTAATGGAACCCACAGGCTTACCAAGCACTGATTGTACTGAACCTGTTCATTTTGTGTCATTAACAGGTATGCCTTTTTGAATGGGGTCACAGGCCAGAATTCTCTCCAGTAAACTGCATCAAATACTGTTGCATTACCTACCAGTGTGTATACCGGTATAACTTTTTTTTCATTTCAGCTAAAAGTCTCTTCATTATAATTAAAATCATTATCATATGAATACTGTTTTTTTTTCATTTGAAGCATAAGCAATCTATTTAATTGTCCACTGCAAGCACACCCAATTACGACAACTGAGCCACGTGTCCGCGATGCCCAGAGACTCCGCCTGCTTCCCTCCACTGTTTGTACTGTCAGGGGGTCAGTGCTAATTAGGGGAAAGACAAACAGATCCATATCCACCAGCACTGGCATACGCTTGTTTCCTACTTGCACCGTGACAGCCTGGTGTGACAGGCCACTGACGCAGCCTCTGTATAGGTGCACACAGAGCACACGCTCTCCTGGAGACTAAGGTCTAAAATGGTGACACCCTGACACTCTGAGTCTTACCACTCTGAGAAAAACTGCTCTCATTTTAGAGTGAAGAGAGATGAACCCTCAGATCAACACGGTGTCAAGTGTAAAAGTGGCAGGCAAAAGCTGCCCATCCAAATAAATAAGGAGAAAATAAGAAAAAATGCAATAAATTGGATTGTTCAGCAAAATAGAGCAGCAGGGAGAATATGACCACCTTGAACATCAATTTATATAGTTTAGAAAAATGTCCACTTGAGACTCAACTTGCCAATGATGACAGCTACTCCCAGTAATTAACTATTATTATTAGTCATGACTATGGATTTGATTTTATTTTGAACTAAGCACACACATTGTTATGACACCAGGATGTCATAATTCATAACATAGAGTATTATCTACTGGCATATGGTACTAAGGCTTCAAATGAATGGTATCGCTGTCCTTCACACAGAAGCAGCTGGCACAGTGTTTCAAAAGCGCTCGTGACAGAGGAGGGAGTAGCATTTAGAACAGCCACTCTGTCCATCCATTGCTGAGGCTATGGCTTTGTTTGAGTCAACCTTGAGGTAACGTGGCCGCCCACTACAGTGAAATGCACAGTTTTATTCTCGGAATGCATCCCGATGGTGAAATGAAGGCCAGCCAGTTGAGCATTGCAGCAGAAAGGGGCTAGTGAAAAGAAAGGGAAGCTGTTTGATGTTTGATTTCAGCTCAGTGTAATTTGATTTCCTTTCCCAACACCTCATTTATGTTTGTGTGACAATTAATTCCTTCAATCAAGTCACCTATTAAAATATATTTAGATCTAGGCATTTAGTCTCTTACCCAGAGTTTCTTTCAAAGCAAAGGTACATACAATAACTACCCTATCATAATGAACAACTGCACATAGAGAAAATATCAGTCCACATATGACATCTGCATATCAATGTCACACAGTGCTATAATATAACTGGTACTATACCAAATCCAGACTAGTGCCACAATAATCAAGTGCAACAATAATTTCTAGAATAATCAAGCATTTCAACTAATGTCAAGGAGCAATGATACTCTAAAATAATGAACAAAAAAGGCTAGATTTGGGTGCTTTAACAAAGTAGAGGAGCCACAACATAGCCTAATGAGGTGGGTCACAGATTCATCTGCCCTGGACTATATTATTTTACATGTGCCCAACTGTCTTTTTGCAGTAATAAAAAAACAGACCCTTCTCATTAAAATCATGGCCAAAAGGGATGGAATGCCTGCAGCTGATGTCCTGGCTACAGTCCAGCAGGCCTTCAGAAGGTCTTGTTGGTGAAGGGGAGGCGGACAGTGTGCTTGAGGGCCAGGGTCGTATCCACCTGCTCGGCTGACAGCAGCATGTGCCACTGGGCCACAGGCCGGCGGGGGTTGGACAGCATGTCCGCCCAGTGTCGTAGCTGGTTCCCAGAGGCGTTGCAGCCTAGGAACACCTTCCCTATGGCATCATTCCTGCTCAGTTTATCATGGTCCCACACAGAGATTACCACCTGGACCCTCTGTGGAGACAAAAGATCACAGCTGAGCATCACTAACCTTTTACTGCATGCTTAGAATGTGGGCTCGGTTCATGAAATATGACTGCAACTCTTAATTTAGCATTTTTAATGGGGAAACTGGATCGGATTCAAACAAAATGAAAGATAATTATTAATATAATCCAGTTTTGAATAACTTCCAAAATGTGTTATAATGAGGTCATGTAAGAAATCCAGCTGAGCACTTGGAATACTGGAAGCTGAAGACAGAATCACTGTAATCAGAGCTTTGATGTTCTTTCATCACCCAGCTGCTGGTTAAACTGTGAAACATGTGTGATGATGATCATCATCACCATTATCATGTTTCACAGAGCTACAGCCACACACCTGTATCTGATCAAAAGTCACTTCAAAGGTGAATGCTTCATTGAAGTAAGGATTCAGCGTCTTCTTCTTCACCGATGTCTTCTTTTTTTTCCATTTGTTCTTGTCCAAAATCAGTTGCACTTTCACATAGGGATCTATAAATGGGGCATTCAACAGTGGAGCTGAAGACAATCAAACATCCTCAGTCAAGAACAAGAGTGTGGACAAAGGTCTGGCTCCTACTATACCGCAACTGAAAGTCCACTCAGTAAAGATGATAATCACATTCACACAGTCACATCTCTGTCTGCACCTCCATCTCTCCATCCACAACCAACCTGAGAAGCCACTTTGGTCCATCTTCTTTAGATTCTTGGCCTCCAGGATCACGATGGTCAGCTTGCTGGCCGTGGGGACATAACGGAGGGAGAAGCAGATCTCTCCGAGGTTGTCCTGCAGGCAAATCAGCTTGGAACAGCTCAGAAGCAAAAATGAAGTATCAGCTGATATCAAGTGTCCATGACAAGTAACTGGGGGCAGAGATTTGATGTCTGTATACTTCACAGGGGAACCCACAGCCAAGTTTTAAGACCTTGTGAAGCAGGAGGCTGGCTGGAGTGATCATACCTCAGACTTGGATGCCTCGCTCAAATCTTTCCACTCTTCGATTACGTGATTCCAGTCGACCACACCAAGCGGTAGCCTCAGCTCACCAATGATGTCATGTTTGGAGAATCTGTTGAAGTCGAAGACCTGCATCACCAGCGTGGACTCACCGAGCTCAGCTTGGGCAATCTACATGCAGGACACAGCCAATTCCAACAAAGCATTATTAATCACATTCAAATAGAAACATAAACTTGCCATCTGACACTGAGGACACAAGTTTGTAATGGCATACAAGAGAACACTTTCACCTTTGCTCTAGAGTGCAGCCAAATCTCCAGAGCAAAGTGCATCACACACCTGGAATTTGAAATGCTCATTGAACACTGGGTTGAGTGTTTTCCTGAACACTTTGGTCTCATAGGTCTTGGATGTGTTGGGAAGGCTGTATACTTTGACATAGGGGTCAGATGTTCCTCCCAGGTCCATAGCTTTCAGCGCTGCAGCTTCCTTTATTCCTACTGTAAGCTGTATTGAAGGGGGAGGGCTGATGATTTAGGCTTGGATGGCTAACCTGCAGAGTGATTGACCTTGGTGCAGGTTAGATTGTGGCCTGAGGTGGCCAAACAGCATGAGCAAGCTGGAGATCAAATGTTATTTCTTCCATATCACGGCATATCCCCTTCACAGGTATGAATGTTATGCTGTTGTTCTCCTTTGTCACTCAAAATGGGATACAAGAATGATATGCCATTGGCAGATTTCACAGAGAGAAACAGCATGAAACAGCATGAAATACAGACTGGAGATGAATAAACAGGTGCACTACAGATTAAACTGTTCAATCTTTCACAAAGATGGCATTTCATACTAGTGTACACAGTGCATTACTTAATATTATAAAGCTAATTGTACAAGAGAACAAATCATGTCAATTAATGGGAACAGAAATGGTACACTTCAACACTACAAAGCAGATTGCTATTCATACTAATCATAGCTACTGAAATAACACTGTGTCTTAGTTCTCTGGGAGATCAATAAAAGCGCAATCACTCTGGCATTTGTTGAGGGGAACCAGCACTGGGCTCAGGCATTTTGCTCTGAGCGCATATTCATATTGTGAATTCAGGGCCAACCTCTGAGCTCTGTGTGTTATACTCCAGTGAATACAGCAACCGTCCTCTGGGCTTATTGATGGAGTCAGAATCCACATCATCCATCTCAGGCTGCACCTGCCAGTCACAAACACTATCAAACATGCCAGACAACATGCCAGACTGCATCAGCCAACCGAGTTGCAGGAGCAGGGGTGAGCACACCAAGATTGGACCAATGCTGAGCCTATCTTTTGCACATTAATAGAGTAACACTCACAAACCCCTCTCCCTCCAAACATTACTAGAGTATATATTTGATTAATGAAAGAAAGATATAAGAATAATAAGAGCTTTGGAATACAATGAAGTTGGCAATATATCAATCCATAGAAAGTAGCACAATACTTCTGAGTATGAATTCTACAAATATTCTCCAAGTGCATGGCACAACTCCATCACATCATGTCTTACCAACACAGCAGTGGAGGAGCTGTTCACCCCATTCAGGCTGATCTGCTGGTCTAGTTTTTTCTTTTTCCTCTTCCTCTTGTCTTTGCAGCAGCATTTCATGCAGATGCAAAGGACACAGACCACGAATATAAGAAGGATGAGAGCGAAGACGGTATACACAGCCCATCGTGGCACTGCGAGAAAAATAAAGAGATGTTAGCCTGGCCTTAATGACAGAGGAGCTGCAAAGCCATCATGTGACATTTGGTGCAGTGGAACAAATTTAAACCAGGAGACAACAGCACAGTCAGGAGGATTATGGGGAGTTGAACTGGTAATAAGTGAAAATTGAGAGGCAAGAAATGTGCCATTGGTGGGGAATTAGATATGCCGCATGGAACAGGTGCGACTGCAGTGTTCCAACTGTAAAGTGGACCAGAGCTGCCGAGAGACGTCTGGAGTGATGAAGATGGACACTCACAGGGGATCTTGTTGAGCAGCTGGGTCAGGAAATCTGGAGGAACAGTGGTGGTGCCGTTAAAAGCAGTGGTAGAGGTTATGGTGGTGTGAGCTCTAGGGTGAGTGATTTTCACTGATGTTTTGGGAGGCATGGTGTATGGGCTGGGAAGAAGAGGCCTAAAACAAGATAAAAAGTAAAATCATGATGGTACAATCACATGAATGAAAGTCATTTCAGCATTTCAGAATTTGTGTGTGGTCTGAGACACTGAAGAACTCATGAATATCAATAATTGTTTGCTTAGGTGCATGAAAGGAAAGTACTGATATCCAATATTTCTTATGGTTTCTTACAGCAGCAATTGTTCTTCTAGAGTACCCTCTGCTGGTCGAAGTCAGTAGTTCATCACACTGAATCCATGGTGGCTAATCACAGTACTGGCCTGGTAGTGGACTGTAACAAGACTGACTGTTGAAATTCATGTTTTTATAAGCTTCATATAGAGAGAAAGAGAGAGAGAGAGAGAGAGAGAGAGAGAGAGATGTCATTACACAATAGTAATTTTCCCATTTCCTATACTTTCATCTCTGAATCAGGTTTTAGAAAGACAAAAAGTCTTTTACTGTACAAAATTGGCCCATTTTGCAGATCAATAGATCAGTATACCACTAACAAACCTGGGATGCCATTTCCTGCTGGGACTTGTGGATCAGATCATGAACTTGTGTTTTAAAAGAAAGACAGAGTGGGAAAGGAAATATTTTATCTTAACCATCAAGGCAAATAGTTTGCACAGGTGAGAGACTTAAATGTTAGCACTTATATAACATCTTGATGTTTTCATTGGTGCTGCTTCAACCTTTTTTAATGACTCGGGCCTATCCTAAATGGAGACAATATTCGTTAACAACAGTTTCCACCACTTCATCCACTACATCCGTGTACAGAAACAAAAACGATTAACCTATGCAAATGTGAATGACTGAGTAAGGACATATTTAATCCTTGTGAAATGTATCAAGTCCAAGGAGATGACAAAGAATACACATATGATTAAACAGAGTCTAGGTCTGAGTTGTCTCTCCATTATGTAGGATATGCAAATATTTAATCTCAGTCCACTCTTTGTCTCTCTGGAGTCAGGTCTTTGCTAGCATACTAGCAAATCTGAAGCCACAGTTTCACCCATTTCCTATGATGCAACTACAAAAAACAGGGACATTCATTTGTGTTGCTTACAAAGGTATACCATCTGTTTTTTCAGGTATAGAATTTGGTAAAATTACATGTGTTGTTTGTGTCTGTTTATCATGTTCCATGTGGTCAGCACCTGAAAATGAACCTTGTTGACTCAGGCTTGTAAATATCCCTTTGATAACTATGCCATGAGGTCAGGGGCTCTTGCACACAGAGGACTTGATATTAAGTTGCCTTCACTAATAATGCCATCTGCAACTTCTTCAAGAAAATTATCCTCATCCTGGAACTGATGTATAAGATCTGTCACACAGGAATAATCTTATGCACTGTGCAATGGAATTACATGAATCTAGACTGAATCAAAGTTGAAATATTAGATGCTAAATATTTTTGTTACTCCTGTGGCTTTCCTTCATGGTACCTTTCCCTGTGTTTCTCACTATACAGCCAGCCTCACCTGATGCACTTGACACACTTCATGTCACACAGCACTTCATTTCATAAAAATAACAGTTCAAATATATTCAGTTTGTTCATTCATTTGGCTGCTAAATGCACAAATGAGAGTACAAGAAGAGGTGTAACCTGTAACACATTCTAGTTAAATCTATTTAATTTCCTTTTCAGGTAAATTATGTGAACAGAAACAAACCAATGAAACAGGGCAGAGTGTTAATGTGAAATTAACATGTTTTGTTTCAGCAGACTTCATTGCATAATTAGTGGAATTCCCTACATAATCCTTTGATTTTATAATCTGTACCACAAAGTACTTTTTTCCTCATTTACATGTAATGTGGAGACAAAAAATCTAAATTCATCAATGTAGGTTCAGAATCCTCACTTAAAAAAGGGCTTCAAAATTCAGTAACAAAGAAACATTTACTTCCTCGTTATAATACATAATTCCTTTGTTTATACTAGTTTCCCAGTAATTGCTCAACTAATATAAAAAATTATTCATTCCAATATCTTAACACAAAATTGCTAAAAATGCACATGATTTTTCCTGAGCAAGGCCAACTGCCTCCTTCTCTCCTTCATTTAAATACTCAACAGCTCAACATACAAAACTGTCTAATTGGTCTTTGAAAAGATTCTTGAGTGTTTACTGTTTGTGATAAGGCATACAAGAGCACTTAGAGCAAACACAATAAAAATGACCATATACAAAAGAATAATTTACCTAGAGACCTACCCAAAACTCCATGTTGGTCATATGCCTGGAGATAAAAAAAAAACAGATAGATAAAAAGAATTGTTATTTCTTACCTTATATTTGGGAAATAAAATGTGTCTCTCCAAAGCAGCGCTCTCTTTTTTTGTTCACTTGAATGACTGAAGTTATATGTTAGAATCATCAAACAACTTCGACATTCATCAAGTTATCATTTCACCATATATCGGATTGCACTTCTTTGTCTTAGCATCATAGTGAATTGCAGCCAGGCTGATATGAGACTGTAGGATGTGTTTGTTCTGTGAACTCTAAGGAGGTGGCAGAGCAATCAGGGCCACGCCTCATCCCTACACACACTCACCTGAAAGCACACAGTGCACATGGCAAGGAGCGCCTGAGGAAGTGTGGGCTACCACCAAAGAAACACTCTGCACTGGCCCAGAGAAACATGATGTCATCATGAAGAGAGTGAGCAATAGCTCCCTCATTATCATTAACTGAAATTAAAAGGCAGACATTTCATATTAGATGGCAAAGTCACATAGGTATATAATTTCCTCCTCACTTTTGTACTCTTGCTGATAAGTAAGCTGTAGGTACCCAGGGTAAATACAATATGTAAACATTAGAGTTTACTCAAGAACTACAATGAAAACCAGTTAAGGAGAAAACATCAATTGCTTTAGGTCACGTATCTGGTGACATGGTGGCCACTGAAACTCACACACTCTGAGGTGGACAGACAATTACAAGTTTAATTTGATGATAATTTCACATATTTGCATGCAATGCAGTATCGAATGTACACAAAGTTACAACATATGCAAGAAAAAAAAGCCTTTAAAAAATACAACAACAAATCGCAAAGGAGTCTCCAGTAAACAAGAAGGTGGCCTTCTTAACAAGAAAATAGGTCTAACTCCTGAAGACTGACTCTGCCCCAAAGATTTATACTCACTTTCCTGTTGTTTTCTAGTTCAACAGTTTCTTTTTCTCTTACATTTACATTTAGTTACTTAGCAAATGCTCTTGTCCAGAGCGATTTATAAAGGTCATAGTTGTATCCATGTTATCCATTTACAGAGGTGGACATTTACTGAGGCAGCCTGGGTAAAGTACCAAAGTCGCCGAATGTGTCTGTAAGACATTTACGGAAACTGTGGTTATGGGTAGACTCACCCAGAGGAGCCACACAGGAACCGCTGTAGGACCATAAAGTTTTAGGTGAGGTCCCCTCTATGTCACATACCATTGAGTTCTCTGCCTGGGAACACTGTTTGGCAATGTTAAATTGTTCATACTCACAATAATAATGACATAATATAATAGTGCAGAGGTGAAATGTAATCAGTCATAAAATTACAAGAGCAAAATTATTTCAGTGATTATGACAGTGATAAGAAAAAATTCTCTGCAGAACAAAACACACACACAGACATAAAGCAAGACTGATGTTACATGAACAAGTTATTGCAAATGACTTCATATGAACGGAGTGGTATTAGAAAAAGTATGCTTTGGTCAACATCTTAGAGTCTTTGGGTCGTGCCGTTAAAAACCGTGGATAGGGTATTTTCTAAACATATGGGGAACTGTTAGATGTTGTTCTTCCTCAGTTTAGTTTGGCTGAAGGGATTTATCTTGCTATGTGAGTCCAATACTGTAGGTGGCAGTGCTTTTCCGAAATTGCCGTCAATAACGTTTGAACTGACCTGCCAAGGAAGACGAGGAACAGGAGAAAACGTCAATATTTATAGCCACAGCGCAAGTAAAACACCGCGTGCTCTAAACACATCATTAACCTTAGTTGTGTGTTTCGCACTTCATTTGCGAAATATAGCGCCATCCGATGTGTATGCATGAGTCGGTATACATTATGCTGGCCTGGTTTAGGTCGTTTGTGTAGCTAGCTAAGTTAGCATGCTAATGTCTGCAGCTGTCAGCGCAAGTGTTTTTGCCAGCAGAATATACAGAGGTCGTGCGGTATACTTCAGAAGTATGTAAGATCAGATAAATGAAGCTAAGATTATATTTCTTCGATATAAAACGTGTTACAGTTTACCAGCTCGTGAGTTACTTTGTAAACGTTATTTAGCAACGAATGAGCTTGCCAGCTATTTCAGTTACATTGATACATAGGTTGATTAACTAAACTACTGCTAGCTGGCGAGACAGGTTATTCTGGATTTTCCAAGTAAACAATCGAGGTAAGATATGAGTAAATTTCCTTAGAACTGTCATGGCGAATGGATTGCATTGTTCGTTTGTCTTCTTTGTGTCTTGGTTGGTGGGAAGAGTTAATGGCTACGCTTTGTTTCTTCAGCGCTTCATTGCCAAATTTCCGTGCTAAACTGCCAGGATGAATGCAAATATTGTTTTGAACCCTGGGGTCAAACAGGTGGGTGAATTGAATTATTGCAGCAATGTGCATGCATGTGTCATAACCAAACAAGTATAGTGTGTCGCAAAAGAAAACAAAGATCCGCATAGCATTAAAGGTAAGAAGCCACAGTCACAGTATTTTCATTCAGTCTAGATATATGTGGGTTATGACTATTGAGAAAGGAATCAGGTTACAATTCTTGTGCTACAAAGGCAGTGCTGCCTTGCTGACTCTTTCCAGTTTGAATCATTGGTGGCATTTTTGTGAGGTGGACAGCACACAGTCAACCTCCTCCCATCCTCTCTTCATACAGAAAGACCCGTCTAGGGCATTGGTCATAGCAGTGTCTTCCCATGCTATGTTTGAGCTGGGTGGAGAACTAAAGCTACATTTGCAGAAGGTCAAGCAGGAACCTGAACCCAAATCTACAGTCAAAGATAATGAACCTTTCAGAGAGGGCATAGCCTTCCCATTCATCAAGGTAAATGGCTTCATGTTTTTCTAATGCAAAGCCACAGTTTTTGCCAGTTGATCACAGAGATCAAAAGGAGCATATTGATGACATACAAAGAGGATCTTTAAAATAATAACATAATTACATCCTCTCACTCCATATATGGCATTCACAGCATAAACTGTCACCCAGAACACTTGCTGAATATGTGTTATATAGAAAGTCAGATAGTGCGACCAATATTCCATGACTAGGGAGGGGTTATTTTATTTTGTCTGATATTTCCTATGTCCCTTCAGGCAGTACAGCAGGTGAACAAGAAACTGTTGGAGAAGAACGCTAATGAAATGCTGCTGTTCGATGTGATACTCTTTTCTAATGACGTCAGCCCAGCAAGTCAGTCCAGAGTGGTCAACAGTGCATTGCATTATGGTACTCTTTGCATTTGTGGAGAACTCGCATGCCACTGAATGGCAAATGGAAATTCATAGATTTAGTTTGAGATTCATTTCTTCTGTCGTCAGTGATGAGATTTTAACAGTTTTACCATGTCAAAAAGAGCACTAATTTTGCTTCCTTTTTTTTTCTTTGCTCCAACTAGACCTTGAGATTGGTAGATTCTGCTTTTGCAGTGACAAGGATTTTGCTGCAAGCCTGCAGTCCAACCATGTGAAACTGTTTCTCTCCACAGACACAGATGAAGTTGGCAAGGCCTTGAAAGAGGGTATTTTCATTAAGTTATCTGAACTGCTGTTTTTTTTTTACCACATACAAATGTAAATGCATGCACCTTCAAGAAACCTACACACCATCTCTGTAACTGCTACCTTGAGTTCTGGTATGGTAGGAGGTCCTGTGTTCTGTTTCCTGGGAAGGTTTTCCAGCAGCACTCTTGTACCAGCAGCGTGGCCAGGGCACCACTGACACCCTCAGGGTTCTGTTCTCTGGAGACGTGCTGGGCTTCTCAGACGACATGGCACATTTTCTGCGAGAACAAGGGTTCAGTGAGCCTCAGCTCCAGAGCATCTCCACTGCGAAGGTAGCCCACACTGGCTGAGCAGACCTTGCTTTCATGTTTCCAGGTCATGTCTATGTCCACCAGTGGCTTTCATGCCTCTGAAAATGCTGTGCTCTGCTTTCAGGGTGCCATGAAGGAGTTTGCGACGGTCATCGGAGAGATGAGGAGGCGGTTTGGGCGGGAGGGTAGCCCACTCTGCACCTGCCTGGTAACTGTGTGGACCCCCAGGGACGCCTGTGCCGGTGCCTTGAAGATGCTGCGAGGCTGGGGGCTGGAGGTGGATGAGGCATTCTGCCTCGCTGGGGCTCCACAGAGCCCCATCCTGGCCCAGATACAACCTCACATCCTGTATGATCATGGGCTGCACAATGCCAGAAATGTCCCTGCACAGTGCTGATGGCATCCATCAGGAAAACTGGGGCCATATTTCTTGTCATGTTTTTTTTTCTGTCTTTTCCCTCACTGCCTGAGGCTCTGCTTGTCGTGAACATAGGGTATCACAGCACTGCATTTATTTAGTGATGCCCCCTTGTGTAGGGATTTAAAGAAGAGCTTGTATATCCTATATCCAAACAGAGGATCCAGATAGATGGTACTGAGGTATGAGGGTGACAGTGTGGTGTAATGGTTAGGAGCAGGGCTCATAACTGAAAACTTTGATTCGGTTCGATTGGCCGCTCAGGACCTTAATGGAAAATTGCCTCAGTAAATATGCAGCTGAATAAATGGGTGACAAGTTATATTGTAAGCCATGTAAGCTAAATGACAATAATGTAATGAGTTACATGCTTGCAAGTTAAAAGTGCCAAAAGGTGGAAAATTACACCAAATTTTCTAACAAAATTACGCGTTTTAACAGCAGTCCAAATTAATGACTTTTAAGGAATTGAAACGTATACACAGTTCGTGAAGAACACACAGCAATAAGACCTCTGACTAGAAAGTCGCCAGAATCAGCAGCTTTTTTTCAACTAAAGTCACTAGCAGCGTTGCTAAGGTTGCCACGGTTTTGCATGATTAATTTGTATGTATTTTCTGATATGACCAACACTTGCATCATGCACTTGTATTGTGTGCTCTTGGTTGAATTGTGTGTATTAGCACAGATCATCATTAAGTCTTGGTCAGTCTGGTGCATATTTTGCTAATTTGGCAATTCTGGATGCTCACACAATGCCTTACCTCATTTTTACTTCTCTGCTGACTAGAAACAACTGAATCACAAGATCTGTGCAAGGCTCATTTGGCAGTGCTTCAAGTTGTGCAACATAAAAACATTTGATCAAATCCATCTAATTCCCGTTGGAAGGAAACTCAGCTGAACTGCCACCTTGTAGAAAGGCAGGGTCACTTGTTTGTTCTCAGCTGGTGGCATGTTTTACAGGTACTGTATTTAAATGAGATTGATTGAAAGAGATCCTCATGCATATAAAGGTTGTCAGTCAAACAGAATTGTATATATACTTATGGAAGAAGACCCAATGTGACTGCCTGTTTTTGGGAGTGATGCCTTACTCCTAATTACTCTTTTTAAATGTGAAGGGATTATAGGTGTCACGAGAAGTGAACGGTGGAAAGGGCTGTGATAACTATGTGTTTCTGTTGTGTGTGCTTGCTTTTACATTTATATTTACTCACTAATAAACCAGATGTCAACCCACCTGTCTTGAAAGTGTGTTTCTTACAGTTACAATTCATTTAGCCATCTTATTGTCGTCTTACTATGGTACCCTTCATTTTACATGAAATAACTTAAGACAAATCAATTTCTTGCCGTTTCCATAGATTTTTGTTGGCAAAGACTCCCAAGTGTCAGCAACACTAGTCAAAAACGTAACATGTTGACTCGGTACATAGTGTTTCACAACCCACAATCTCAAATGCTTGGACATGTTGTTTCATCACATGCTTTTTAGAGGAAGAAATCTCTTGAATGGTGTTCTCATCACACAATAGCTTGAAAAAACTTGTCGAACGTAAGACAATCCAAATGATTGTTTTCCATCGGTCTCAACAATTTATGTTGTGTATATAATTGAATTACATCTGATAAGTGAAGCACTATTTCTGTTGTTGATGGTTCAAAATAGTGCTTTTACACCAGTTTATTTCTATAATTAAAATGCAAACCTTAAGTCCTTTTTTCTTTGAAAAAACGTCCACTCTTGAAAAAAACGAAGTCATTCTTGAACGGCATTATAGCTCAGAATATATTTGTGTAAATTAAAATATATTATATTGTTACATGGAACATTTCCCTTTCCATTCCGTTTACCGTAATAGTGCCTTGTGATGACTGAAGGAAAATAACATTTGGAAAAATAAATGAAAAGTCAAGAAGAGGTGGTTCAATATTGTATAAATAAATGAATGTGAGAAAAACGACGATGAATAAAGTAGTTTTGTGCCTTTATCGTGACTTCTCAGTTACAACGTCACATATACAGTAGTTAGTATGCTGCCAGAATCCGTGGATAGAATCGATGAACAACTTACTTCCTAACACAGAAATAGGCTAATCAATGAAAAGATCGTGTGAACTGGATGTCTCGAACATCTAATACATTTTTTAACGTGTTGCTGTCTGCACCTTGGGGAATCATTACTGCCATCACCACAATCGCTTCAGTAACATTATTTAAGCACCGCACTTTTACCGTGTGTGTGTGTGTATGTGTGTGGACGCCTTCCAAATATTCAGTGTAGAACCCCGATGTCTGATTATATCCACTGTGGAGTCAGAATGCTAAATATAACAGATATTCCTTTTAACGGAACTTGCTACTAGTGACTGAAATAGGACTGCCGGAACTGTTTTCGCATAAAAAGGCCAAGTCAAGGGTGTGTGCTCCCAGTGATAAATTGTCTCTACTGATCCTGTTTTGTTATCACATGACTGAGTTTACACTCCCATCAGCTGACTGGCGCTATTAATCTAGAGGCGACCTGCTGGGTCATTGTTCAGATCGTCTAACGCGGAGCAGCTTTAGTTACGAAAGCTTCTTGTGCTGGTCGTTACTATTAGCCTAGTACCATTGTAAAATGAAGTTTTTGTATTTGTGTCTGTTTGCTGTCATTGCTTGGACGTCCGATGCACTTGTCCGGTAAGTTAGACAACCAGTTTTATTTGTCTGTTAGACATTTTTAAATGTTTCATAACCACTAACTGTATAGCCTACTGGTGACATGCACTGCTAAACGTGCAGTACCGGCTGCCTAAGCATGTTACACTTGCTGACCAGTATTGCTAGTTGGTTAGCAATCTGTTAGCTGGCAACCGTGCACATTAAGCTTGTTTTGTTATTTAGCTTCTGTGTATAGTGTTGCTTTTCATTTCTTGTAATATCTTAACTGTCTTCAACAAGACTCTTGCTCTCGAAAATGTTAGCTAGTTTCAGTTAATATAAGTTCTTGCTCGTAACATTGCAGTATATATAAAGAATTAGCTAGACCAGATTTCTAACGTAATTTGGTTAGTAGAGGCTGAAACTAGACAATTAATTGGGTAAATCTCTTGATAGCCAGCCCATTGATAGGTGAGATATGGTTTCTCAGATACGGTGTTACAGTTTGCTGGTTGGCTTGCTATCCATGCTAAGTAGCTAAATGGGTACTCAACCCATCAACTTTGGAGACGTTGATCTAACTAGCCAGCTAGTTATGGTGCCTCCTAAAATAAGGTACAACAAGTTGCACTCGATAGTGCGCATAAATACGTATTAAACGGATACTTCAAAAACAGACACTGCGTTTTGCAAAACAGTAGTTCTAATTAGTAGACCATGCTATGGCGTACTGTATCTGTCTGCACCACCTTTTCGATATAGCCTAAAGGTAAACCTGTAACAGTTAACTGTTGGGTGAGGCGCCGACAAATTATTAGATTTGTGACCTGACTTCTGCCGGATTCGAAAAAGGTGGCTGTGATTGGGAAGCGACGCGCTACAAATCGGTTGAACCTCACCATGTCCTACCTGATCTGTGCAAGAGACGTTCTTTAATAAAGGACTACTTTATGTGGTTGTGCTGTTTGTATAATCTGGCTCATAGTCCTGCAGACAGAATCCCTTGTCCAGTAAATCTTGTTTGTGAAAGGTATTAATTTTGAATTTTGGCTTCAATTTTTTTCATTGGCCTACATTAGAATCACCCTCTTGACTAGGTCCTGTGAACTACACTGGAAAGAAAATTGATTGTGTGTTATTTCTTAAAAAAAAAAAAACTCCACCTTTCAACGAACTACTTAGTCTAATGTTTAGAACTCACTGGTCTCCTTTCACATTACATTTTTGGTTGCGAACCCTGTTCCGGTACGTCATCAAACGTGAGGGACGTGCAGCTTTTGTTTACCAATGTCGCTAGGCAACGACGCAAAAGGAGGCAAAATGGAAAGCCACACTATACCTACTGTATTTGTTTTCTTATCTTTTTTTGTTAAAATGGTGTCAGCACCAAAATAACTGTGTTCGGCATTTTTACTATGCTGTAAATGCATCCCGCTGTCTGAGAGTGATGCGAGCTGCTCGGATAAGGAGGTTTTTGCGGAGATAGGCGGCAATGCGAAATGAATTTGCAGCTTTGCCTGCAGAGCATATACGCATACCCGCAAGGTGAGCGAACAGTGTGGCTATCTGCAATTATTTCCCGAATAGTTTTTAGATGCGACAAGTAAATGACAAATTACACGTCATCAATAGCGTTTACTTACTGGTTTTAGATTGAATAGCTTTCACACCAAACGCGAACTGCACTGGAGTTCAGGTGAACCGTACCCCAGACCCCCGTTTTCTGGAGAACTCGGGTACGGTCCCTGGTGCGCACCCGAGTTCGGAAAACAGCGTTCACATCAACAAAACGAACCGAACTAACGGCACAAGCGGACTCGGGTCCGCACCAAAGCTCTAGTGTGAAAGCACCCTTAGACTTGTTTTGAATTACCCATGTTTAGCATCAGTAAACTGTGACCTAATTAGTTCAGGCTCAGGAAATTGTTTCACTGATGTAAACTTTCAGCTGCATTCGATTTCCTGTAGTTAGTCACTCAGCTCACTCTGCAAACCTCAGTGTGTTTGTGTAAGACTTTTGCAGGCAGAACTGCATTTGTCTGCCCATTTTTGGTACAGGGTATGAGACTTGGCCATCTACAGGATCTTTTGTTTGCCTCCAGGATTCCTCTGAGAAAGTTCCGCTCCATCAGGCGCACACTGTCAGACTCTGGGAGGAGTGTACAGGAGCTGCTCGCTGGAGAGGAGTCCCTGAAGTATAACACCGGCTTCCCCTCCAGTAAAGGACCCACTCCAGAGACACTGAAGAACTTCCTTGATGTGAGACACCTCACCCATCCGCTGCCCGCACCCCACTCTCATCCTTCATCCACAGGGGAGAACCACACCCTGAAGTATACAAAAGCAGTTCAACTTCCAAACCAAAACATTTATGTGTAGAGTTTTTCAGTTTTTTTCTGGAAAGGGGTCAAGAAGTGGAAAGTGCTTAGCTGAATGCACCAAGTAAACATTCCTGGCAAGGCAGGTTTATTAATTTGTTTTCTGTCTACAAGCAGACTTTTACAGAGCAGTTTTTTAATAACAGTACCAGGTACTTAGACCAGACCTCCTGTTTCTCAAAGATCTTTGTGGCCTGATTTTACAGTACTTGTTTGAGGAGGATTGACATAACCAATCAGGAGAGCTCTACAAAAGTTCAGTTTGTCTCATGACAGGTGATTCACTGCAGGGGACAATCCGTGCGTTTCTAACCACCTGACACCAGCTATGCAGAACAGCGCTGTTACTGTCACAAAGGGCATGGCACTCTGTTGTTGTTTTGTCCTGCCAGTTTCTAATCTTCAGTCAGTTCAACCATTGAATTTGATAATATTGTGTCAGCCTTACAAACTGGAACAAAAGAGTCCTGTAAACATGCTGAGTCCAATTATAGCCGAAGAGGAAAGTACATGTGTCTCTGACCTGGCTGGTGATTCATAGTCACATGAATGGTGACAAGGGATTTTTTTTCCTCTGTTGCCAGATCTCACAGATCTGCAACCCCTATAGCTACCAGAACAACTAGTAAACTTATCGGCCATCAGACAGACAAGCACAATGTATGAAGACAACAGTAGAACCTATTTGCTTGGCTGAGGCATGACCACACATAGAGCACACATTTCATTTTGCCTTTTGCTGTGTTACCATGCTTCTGTTCCACAATGAAAGATGGGTTAAAAACTGTGTCCCTGAAACCAATAGGCAGTCTTCAAAGTGTTTAAATTCTGAGCTGGAAACTCTAGGGCAGGTTGCAAGGGTATACAAATGGTACAAATTGCAGGAGGGACAAGAAACTGTGAGAGAGTGGGAACTAATGCTGAGTCACTTCTAAGTGGAAACCGGTTTTTTGTAGATGCCAAACTTGACTGAATTTCACCTTGTTTAATCGATCTCATACCTTTTTTTCTTTACCAGGTTTTTGGGAAGGACGTGTAGATTTAGTGTTTCTGCAGAACTGTATGTAGGAGCTGATATTTTACCTGAGGAAAAAGGGTACTCCTACACTGTGAACGGATTGTGTCTGTATCTTCAGCAGTGAAGCGTTTCTTTGTTTTGTTGTAGTAAAGCAAGGGTGATTGAAATTGTATTTCCAAATCAGTGTTGAGGTCAAATGACTGCTGTGGCCTCAGCAATGTCCCAGCTCTGAAACCTGTTGGGTTGACTCTCTGATCTTTAAATCATCTGGATGGCCCATCTGATTTCTGTAGCACTCTGTCTGCCAGTCCATATGCTGTGAAGGACAGCAAATTTCCTTTAAAATACTAAACCCTATAAGCAGCACTCTCCCAGCTGTCTGTGAGGTTTGGCTATGGCTGTTGTGTGTGTGCCTTTGCAGGCTCAGTACTATGGAGAGATCGGCCTGGGCACTCCGCCCCAGACATTTACAGTGGTGTTCGACACGGGATCCTCCAACTTATGGGTGCCATCTGTCCACTGCTCTTTCACTGACATCGCCTGCCGTAAGTCAGCACTTATGTGAGCTTGCAGATGTCAGAGTGCATCCTTCTTTACAGTATAGTGTGTTTCTTCTTATATGCTGTGCTTTTCTGTCTTTATTGAAAGACATTAAGAATCTGAGTATTGTGATGTTGACACAGAAGAGGTTAATCATAGTGGTCTTGCCTTAATGAAAAACACATTTTTGTTTTCACAGTGCTTCACCACAAATATAATTCTGGCAAGTCCAGCACATATGTGAAGAATGGGACTGCCTTTGCCATTCAGTATGGGTCTGGTAGCCTGTCTGGGTATCTCAGCCAAGATACATGCACGGTATGTTTGGATACTGTACTTCCCAGTAAGGGAGCTCTCTTACAGTAGCGTTTTTGTTTTGGGACAGCGTTTTATCAGGGGCCTACTCTCTCCTGTCAGATCGGCGATATCTCTGTGGAGAAGCAGGTGTTTGGGGAGGCCATCAAACAGCCCGGAGTAGCCTTCATCGCCGCAAAGTTCGATGGAATCTTGGGCATGGCCTACCCCCGTATCTCAGTGGATGGGGTTGTCCCTGTCTTTGACAACATCATGAGCCAGAAAAAGGTGGAGAAAAATGTTTTCTCCTTCTACCTGAACAGGTGATTCTCAGCTCGCCCACCATTTCAGATTTATTATAATTTTTATATTGTTGCGCAATGGTTGTGTCCCATCCACCATTGCAAACGGGGAGTCTCTGTGTATGCCTGCACTCAGTGGACTGTCTCTGTGGCAGGGATCCAGAGACCCAGCCCGGTGGAGAGCTGCTGCTGGGAGGGACCGACCCAGAGTACTACACTGGAGAGTTCCACTACCTGAACATCAGCAGACAGGCCTACTGGCAGATCCACATGGATGGGTGAGTGCTCCCTTGCATTCTCATCTCTTCAGCAGCTAGTGAAACAGAACAGCAATCAAGGTGCTCTGGACCTCCACAAATCCCACACTGCTTTGGGAACAAGCACCAGAGAGCTAAATAACGTTTGAGCCTTTAACAAAAACTGTCTGAAAGGGAGAGCCAGGTGCATTTCTAAAGTGCTGACTCACAATCTCTTTGTAGTAATAAAACACACCCAGAACATCCACAGTCGCACCCGTCAAATAACATTTTCCCAGAAGGCTCAATCGCTGCATTGATTCTTTTCATGAGATTAAGTTCCCAAAATGGAAGGTTTTTGGTTAAGTGCGCTAATTGGGGATACCGAATACCATTTATTGGGCATGGAGCGCTTCCCAGGGGCCTTAGTTCTCAATGTAATAATGTTTAGCCAGAGTAGAGTGGGACCCTCTAAAGGGAGGCCTGTCTTTCCAGGACAAGTCAAAATGTCCTTCCATTGATACTGAGATCTTGGCTGACATTTACATAGCAGAGTTTTCAAAGCCACCCAGCGAACCTGGGTTGTCACAGTCATTAGGTACTGAAGAGAATTATTTCTACCATTGTGAATTAGTTAAATTTTACATATTAAGGCTGTACGTAGCAAAAATTGATTTCTGTTCCATCAGCTGCATACAAATTCATGTCTACTGAACAAATACAGGATGTGTTTTATTCACTCTACAGCAATGCTATAGTTGTGCGCAAATGGTGAAATGATGCCCTGCAAAATGAGCATAAGTGCAAAGGTCATATGAGTCTGTGTGTCACCACAGATCAAAGCTCATTTACCTTTAGTGCTGTTTGTTAATCAGAGTGATATTAAAGTGATCCTGAATGCCTGATTTCATCCTTGTGTTTTGATTGGTCAGATTGGGCATTGGCAGCCAGTTGACTCTCTGCAAGGGTGGCTGTGAGGCCATTGTGGACACAGGCACCTCCCTCATCACTGGGCCAACTGCTGAAGTCAGGGCACTGCACAAGGCCATCGGGGCTGTTCCCCTCATCCAGGGTGAGGTAGGTGTGGCCTGTGGGCTGTGTAAAAATCATTCAGTCACACATGTCAGGACAGAGGGAAAGATTATTGCTGGAATGCTGTCATTCCCTCTCTGGTACTGTGCAGACCTGGAGCAAAAGAAATTGAATCCAGAGTAATCATGCCCTATGAATTAGACAAGCATGAGATGCTGTTCTGAAATCATTTAAGGGGTATCACTGTTTGTGTTCCAGTACATGATTGATTGTAAGAAGGTGCCCAACCTGCCCACCATCACCTTTGTCCTGGGTGGACAGGCCTACACTCTGACTGGAGAGCAATACATTCTCAAGGTGAGGACTCTCTTATATCTATCATTTAAGATATTATTTTTCTATTCAGTTCATGATTTAGTGAAAAGAGACCCAGGTACTCAGTGAGTGAATGTAGTTTTGGGTATTAGGTTGGTTGTGATTGCAGAGTAGGCAAGTGTCCAGTCAGTAGAGGGCAGCATTTCTCAGGTTTACACATAGCTTGACTTCTAACAGGCTGTAGTCCTTAACAAGGGGGAGCTGATGGATGCTGTTAATTTGTCCATTGTGCATGTGAAGACATTAGCTTTAAACAATTGATTCACTTTGAGATGGGTAAAACTACTCAGTGCACAAACTAGAATCTATTATCATAGTGACTAAAAGACCATGCTAGAGCATACAGAAGCTCTGCCCAGGTTCACTAACTCATTCAACAAACAGAGAGACTCCGCTCACTTGGAACATGAAGTTTAGACTGCTACTGCAGTATTAACATTTACTCAGAATCAGTGCAGTTCTGACAGATTTACTATGGATGAAAATATTCAGCATTTTCTCCTCCAAACTATAGATTACAATAAAGGAAGTTTAGGACAACTTCAGAATGTTTTGTTTTCATATTAAATGTTTTACAATGACATATGTCTTTAATGATGGAGAAGATATGTTAAACAGTTCCATTTCAATGAAATATCCTGTATATTGTTATCGATTGACTCCTCACATACTCAGCTAAATTAGACTAGTTAGTTGTCCAGACAGGACCGGGTTACAGTTTAGTGTACCAATACTTTGTAGTCTGTACATTTATCTATTTATTTATTTATTTATTTATTTATTTTGGTTTCATATTTTCTCCAAGTACTTAACTTTAGTTATATTCAAGAATAGAACTACAATTTCAGTTGAATTATTTAGTATATGTTCTTATCCAGAACAGGTTGCAAGGTGCAGCCAAACTTTAGCCACATTGCATAATACAAGTTGACAAGTACCACCATCAAATTCAATGCATGACTGGGAATAGATGGTTTAGGTGAAGTTAAACACATCTGTGAATTTGTTCAATAGTGTGTAAATAATTTTTGAATGTTTGTAATATCTTGTTGAGCAGGAAAAATATTGTTACAAAATGACTACGTCTGTTATAATGTTTGCAGCTGTAACTCCTGGATATCTGTCAATGTTAGTATTGACTCTACAAGTTTGTAGCATTATCATCATTAAACACAATATTACTACGTAAATTAACTGGTAGGAAAACTACACTGATATTTGTCTAGTTGGCTGATTCTAGGGGAGACATGACAATCAGTACACTGCTTACCATACAAGAAAATTTGATGTAATTATTGTTCTTTTTTGGATAATCACATTGTTTGTTATAATGTTACAAATTTTGGGCTTTGCCTTCTGACTAGGTAAATGTGTAGTCATGGTATGTGTGCTTATCTGTGCGTTTAGTTGGCTAGCCCATGTAGCTGAAGAATGGCTATGGTGATAACTCACTGTTCTGTTCGGTTCAGTGTGGTGACCCTGTAGTCAGACTCTCTTTATTCATTAGATGAGTGAGCAGAGCCGGCGCAGAGCTGCTGTACACTCTAGCATAGTAAGGAGTATAGCATGTAGTAGCAACCCTCTAGCTTCTCATTCTCATCCTTGTGCAGGAAAGCCAGGCACGTCAAAGTATCTGTCTGAGTGGGTTCATGGGGCTTGACATTCCTGCACCTGCTGGGCCCCTGTGGATTCTGGGAGATGTATTCATTGGCCAGTACTACACTGAATTTGACCGAGAAAACAACAGGGTGGGCTTTGCTAAGGCCAAGTAGGTATGACCTCAGCTGTCCCTGACAATTGGCTCTCAAAGGAAGAGGAGTGGGGAAAAACTAAAATAAAAAAAAAAAAAACTACTAAGGAATCTGCACAAACATGATTTCTGTTAGCAATGCATTTGTGTTGAATTTGCACTGTGCTTCACTGAAACTTTATGAAACTTTTTTTTTTTTTTAAAGCGAAATGATCAAAATGAATGTGGCTATAGAATTTAAACTGGCAGAAAATTTTATCAGGATTGCTTGGGGGTTTTACAGGTGTGTGTGTGTGTGTGTGTGTGTGTGTGTGTGTGTGTGTGTGTGTGTGTGTGTGGTTTGTCTTAATTTTTAAGAGGTACTGGCATTTTTTTTAAACAACTGCCAGTTATTTTGCATTGTTTTGTTTTTCTAGGCAAATGTACTGATGTCCCCAACTTAATGTATGTTGTGTTAAATTGAATGAAACAATAAAGAAATTTTATTATATCAACCTATTGTTTTTGTGTGATTGTCATGCATTCATTGTGGATGCTAAGGCAGTAATGAAAAGACAGGCTTTTTTTGCAAGTTCCTGCGAGTTATATAATGAATCAAGTTGACCCGTCACTTACAAAATGATCTTTTTGAGTTTTGAATTCATATGCACAAACGTTTCCCCAAGCAAGTATGCCATGCTGGCCTTCGCCGATGAGTGGTCCAACAGATTCCCATCATAAAACCAGTTAAACAAGATGCCATGGGAAGCAGAGTGGCTTCCCATGGCAGAGACTACACATATTTGATCTGAGGCTGCCCTTTGTGGATGGGCTGATACCCACTGCAGTGTGAAAGTACAGGTAGGTACATTAGGTACTACTCTGAAATCTAGTGTGTGAGTGTGAAATCTAATTAGAGTATGTATGTAATATTTTGCAATATAATACAGAGGCTTGGACCATCTAGAAGGCTTGCAAGTTTTTTTTTTTTTTTACTAGAAACCACTTAAACCACTTTTGTGATATAACCCAAGGAGCACAAAAGTAAGCCCCTTTCAACTTTGCTGGTGGGGCATTTTGATCGTTTTCAGTTACTCAATGTAAACGCATGGAAACACCTGCATGTGTAAAGCCACCCTTGTTTGTGTGGTCTCAAAAGACGTTTCTTGCATATACACCAAAGTAATGAATATAGGTTTCTTCACCTCTTCCAGTTTGGCTTCGCACAAATATGTCCCAGCAACAAAGCATTCCTTGGCTTTATCAGGTGAATGTTAACAACTCATCTTTATAGATTGCATATTTATGATTATGGCACACGGATTGTGGTCAAAGTGCACCTGTATGCGTCAGTCCATTGCTCTTTTTAGCTAGCAATATGGATCGCTTATCATGAGTAAACAGTAAAGATCAGGGGTTGTTCTCAGTGCCTGTCATTCTGGCGCTGGTGAATGCTACTGTATGAGACCTAGTGATTCAGTTTTCAGTGGATACCTGTTGTTTGGTTTTCTCACATCAAAATTTTTTAATTATGCAATTTATAAAGGAGTTCCTTGTTCATCTTTGACATCCAGTTTTTATAAACATGCAAAAACAGAATCTAGAATTCAGGGAAATCGAAGCATAGGAATTTAAGTATAGGAGTTCAATTCCAGCAGAATACTTAGAAAGTAATTATAATTATTTACAAATGTTTATCTTAATTACTTAATATACATTTAGCATTGCGCTCTACATTTTTTAATTCCCAAATCTTTTCTAATAGTAAAACAACAACAAAAACAGGTTGGCTTGTTTCTCTTTCTACATACTCTAGTGAGTTGTCTTTAATGACAGAAATAAAAATAAGTTACTAATAAGCCACGGGCAGACAGTATGGAAGTATTTTTCAAAAATTCATGGGAGGGGAAAGCAAAGTCAAATGTTCTTTCAGGTTCTGTTAATCAGGGTTATTCTATGTTTTACAGCTAGAAATTCTGGAAATTCTGCCATATTAGTTCTAAAGTGTTAATGTAGTACGTATTTTATATCATATTATGAAGCCTTATGGTAAACATGAAAAGCTCAATATATGCTCTTGGTGTAATTTCCAGCGGTTTAGACTGTCCCAACCTGGAAAGTGTATCCTGGGCTGTGAGATGCGTTCCATCTCCCCAGACAGTCTTTAACCACTGGCTTACAGCTCTGCATCATTTCCTTCCTCACCTTCAGAGTCTGAGGCTCCATTTTTATCAGGGTTCTGGAGGGCTGAGACATCATCCTGGGTGGTGAAAAACACTCTTGGGGTGTGGAGAGGCGAGCCATCATCTCCTTCCTCTCCGTCCATGGAGTCCTCATCCTCGTCACCATCCTGGTCCCTGTTATCAGGGATGATCACCACCTCCTCCTTGGCCTCTGGGTCAATGTCCTCCTTGAACCAGACGGACTTGTAGCCCTCTTCGTTCCTGCGCTCCTTGGTGAGGATGGGCTTCACCTCCTTCTCACTGTCTGCTTTGTCAGACCCGGCCAGGCTGCCCTCTTTGGACATCGTATCATAAGTGGATAACTGGGCCACGGACACCAGGGGTGCTTCATTCTCAAGGGCTGTTGTGCTGGCCTTGCGCACGGGCTCCACGTCCAGCGTCAGTTCCAGCTTGGATGGGAGGTCTGATCCCAAACTGTTGGTGTCCCCATCATTCTGGTAGCCATCGTTGGTATACTGCATCCCATCCTTTGGCCCAGTGGAGCCCAGCTGCAGGAGCAGGTATTCAAGCAAACCGTTAGAGACAAATCCAGGGGGAAACATCCCATCTCTGCAAACTCAATTAAGCACTACAGTGCAAACTCTGCTAAACTGAAAAAAATGATCTCTCTCATACTGATCTCTGTGGCACATATATATGGAAACAAACAGCAGGAGGAAGACCTCACCGTGCTTCGGAAGATGCTGGCCTCAGAGAGCTTCTTCCAGTCCTCGTTGCCCTTCCTGATGCGGAAGACAAGTAGGCCAATGATGACCAAGCAGAGGACCACTGTCACAGCCAGGCTGGCACCAAGGACAGCCATGTCTGTTTCATGGTATTTCCCTGAAGGCCCAGGAGCTCCCTCTGCATCAGAACACAGTAATCCAGCATGGATTAAGGAACAGATCTTGCTATGATGGCCTTCAAGAACTTTAGCAAGGGGTGGACTTTATAGTTTGTTTGTTTTTTTTTGCAATGTAATTTATAATTTCTAATGATGCGTGCAGATTTCATGTAAAGATGGCTGAGGTAAGAGAGGCCATAAAGACAGCAAACATTCAACTTCAACTCTCAGAGGCTGTTAAGGTAGGGGAACCCAAGGGAAAAGACAAATATAGTGGCATTGAGGTGCATTAGGGGAGACCCTCTCTCCTTCAGCCTTTCAGTTCATACCACCCTACTCCACGAGCTGCAGTCTATGGTCTTGCGGGATAAAGTGATAGACATTCCCACGGTTGCTCAAAGTGAGGAGTAGAACTACCTGTCTGAGGACCTGTGGTATAGTTCCTTGAGGAAGTCATGGTGGGCTCTTCTGGGGTTGTCAGAGGGGCGCTGCTAGAAGGGGAGTGAGTCGTGCTGCCTGTAAGATGTGTGCTTGCGGTGGCCATGTCTGCTGTAGATATGCTAGTGGTAGGGAAGTCAGTGGTGGTTCCTGCAAGAACAGCATTTAGGCCAGCTTTAAGCTGCAGCCTGTCATCAAGGCGCGCTCCCTCACCAGTGAAAAGGGATTTTTACTTTCGCAAGTAGTCCAGTTAACAGCTCAATTCATCCTATTTATTCAGACTGCAAGCAGAATTTAGTGTTATTCTATCTTTTGTGGAGGAGAGGAAGGAAATTAAAACTTGTTTCTTTCAAAAATGTTTCTGTGTTTTGGCCACTATATTATTATCACGCGGAGGACATGCGGAGCATGTCAACAATAATGTCTTTGTTGTACCCTAAGCTCTTACCTGGTAACACCTGAACAGTGAGCGCAGCTGTGCCCGACTCTCCATTGGAGATGTCCTCAGCTCGTAACTGTACAGAAACACAGGTCAGCCTGAGCAATTAGTAGCCGTAAGACAAACAATCCAGTCCTTTTCTGTCTTTCTGCATGCTTCTGTCAACCACAAACTATGAAAAATACATGAACCTACATGTCCAACACACATGTTCACTGGTTTCTTGTATTGTATTGTACATTATTGTAAAAAGCACTTTTCCATATTGTTCATAGACACTACTATCTTACATGTCCTATTTGCATGCACATGGGAGGGCCAAACAGATGGTTTAAAAAAGCTCTTAAATAGCATGTTGCAAATAACAGCTGCAGCTAAAAAGGGAACAATTCACTTACCTGTAAAGAAACTGTACCTGACGATATTTCTCTTTTCAAAAGTATAAACCCTTCTGCAGTTGCAGTGAAATCATTGCTGTCTAGAACGTCATATCTCACATCAGGGTTTATTCCCTGCAGACACAAAAGTTGCTTTATTAGAAGCATTTCTGTAGTCTTACACGAATTAACCTGTGGGCCTAGCATCCATCAATACTTTGCAGTGTGAGCTTGATTCAGTGGAATCAAGGAGATATAACTTGTGAATGACAGCACCACCATCTGTGAGCCTCAATGACCAATTCAGTTGTCCTTACACTGGAGAAATCCTCATCCTTTGCCTGAACCCTGAGGGGTGTGGTGAAGGACTTGTCTTCCAGCACCAAGCTGTCAAGGCCAGAGTTAGCTGATATGTACCCTTCGTACTGCTGTTTCTCAAACCTTGGGGGGTTCTGGCTCTTTTTCACCACCTCAAAGGTCACAGATGACGTGGCAAACTGGTCCCTGTTAAAAAGCTGCGTAGCCTGTGCACACAAAACCAAACATCAAACTGTAGTCACGTCTAGTGGCAGCAGTTATGTTCAAAGCAGACCTTATTAGAGAGCCAGCTTTGAGTCTTAAAACCCTTCTCACACCACTTCGCTAGACACCACTAATCTTCAGCAGAAGAGAGTGACTGGGATCTGGGGAGCTTGGTTCTATTTTCTGGTTACACAGTACAGTGGAAGAGCATGCATTTCTGAACATATATTTATTCGTCGATAAATGAAGAAAGTGAGCCCTTGCTATTCTGCTGCACTGCTGTGTTTCATGTGAACATTTAGGGAACAAATCTGAAAGTATTCACCAAAACTGTCAAGACTATTGGGCCAGCAACATCTGCAGGCTTCACCATTGTTATGTTTCCACTGATTTCATTGAGTGAAAATATCCCAGCTTCATTTCCTAGAAAAAGACACAAAAGAAACAATACAAAGAAAAACAGATCATGACTGAATTTATTCCCGTGTAAAGGAATTATGGAATCCATAACTGAAACACAAGTAACTAAATGTCAACAAATAACCCAGAATCAAAGGAGAAATAAAGTGCAGTTACCTCCAAAAATACTGTAAACAATCTGGTCATTCCGGCCTTTGTCCCCATCTATGGCATGTAACGGATCTGGTTCCAGTGGCAAAATACCCTCCTGTAGTTGAAATGGGTTAATAAATGATAAAGTGTTTGACTTTTAATTAGATTTTAGGTCACTTTAAAGTATGCTAGAAAATCCGATGTCCAAAATATGCATGTTAAGGGTGAAGGTTTCACTCAGTGTCTTTGAAGAAGTGCAGGGGATCACAGAAGTGGGGAGCTGAAGTGATCTACCTCTTTCTCTGTCAAGTTAACCCTTCCCCTGTACCCTGAGCCCAGGCAGATTTTAGCTGAGCCAACTTCTATTTCTCTACAGGGCTGGAACCATGGTGGGCGGTTGTCAACATCCTCAATGTTGAGTGTAATGGTTGCTGTGGCTGGGGGGAAGACTCCTGCAGGCAGTGTAGGATCAGGGGTGTCCTATGGAAATATGTCATCAGATGCCTGAATTATTCCTGAAACTCTTCAGACATGGATCTATAGAATGCAGACCTTCGCAACGTTACAGAATGCCATCAAAACACTGACCCGGACAGGTATCAATAGGCTCATTACAGGTATTTTAGCTCTTCAGTGATAGCATGGTTCCTGATTCACAAGTCTAAATTCAGAGCCAGACTGTTTAGGTAAAGAGGCAGCAGACAGTACTTACCCTGGCATGTATATAGATCACAACTTGTTTGACTACATCATAATCAATAATTTTTTTCACTGCTATATCTGGGTTGTTGACAGCTTGTAATTTGAAATATTCATTCTGTGAAAACAAGAAAATGAACATGTAATAGATAATCTATGCATTTCTAATAGAATAGTAGATTAGTTCTCCCCTTTGTGTCATAATTGTTATTTCCCATGAAGAAACATAGATATAATTTCCAAGCAAATGTTTCTTTCTTTATTGTTATATACAAATGTGTAATTCAAGGCAAATGTGTCAATGGAAAGGTGTATGGGGTGGGGAAGTCTTACTTCTGGTTCCAAATAGTAAAAGAGGGAGTCTGTATTATCAGCATCTGTGGCTTCAACTCTACCAACACTAGTATCCACCGGCAGCAACTAAAATGAGAGAGGTGTCAATCATTTTACTTTAGGCCTTCTCATCGGAGGTGGAGAGACAGCACACAAATTGATGTCAAATGAAAGAAGGGTATAGTGTACATTTCACTGTGACCTCGATAAGTTTCACAGAAAAAGTCCTGAAAATGTAACTATGATTTACATTTATTAAAGTGATCTTGTGACACAAAAACTGAAGCAAGAGCTGCATGCATTTGGTAATGCGGGTCTCCTTACCGAGTGAAACTCAAGTATGTAAACTCACCTCTTTAACACTGAAAGTGTACTGGCTCTCTGCAAACACTGGTGGATTGTCATTCACATCTTCCACAAGAACAACTATCCCCACAGTAGCCTTGAAGAGTTGGCAGAGGGACACAGATGTGACTGCAATCCTGCTCATTAGGAAACTTCAGCAGCACCAACATCCAGGAAATTTAGTGCAAACTATTCCTAAAAATTCCTGAATTTTTAGAATTCCAACTAAGCTGTCATGTTTTGCAAACAACTATCATTATCATTGTTTTATTAGCAGCATCAGTACTACTAGTAGCAGTAGAAGTAATACTATCTCTCTAGTACATTATTGAACCAGTGTTCTATCTAGCTTCTAGTGCAACTCCATCAACAACAACACAGACTTACACACAGGTAAACAGATGCGTTTTGACCCCCCAATGCATAAAAGGTCGAATAACAGCCCTAACAGTAACAGGTTTTTAATTAATTTAATTTTGGGGTGGTCAATATTTTCTGACCTTAACTCATTCATTCATTTTTTTGAGTAAAATTAGATAATCCCTATCTGAATATGCTCTCCCTCTTTCTTTTAATCTGTTTCAGTTGCTCTAGCTGCTGCATGTGTGTCTATGGGAAAGTATTTGGTCTCTGATGTAAAGGTTGTTTGTCATTTTAAAGTCATAATGGTTCCAGATCCAAATTAAAAGGCTTCAGAACAGCAAGAAAACCTGAACAGATTGTGAGATAGAGATTTAGTTTTTAAATCTGGAGTTGGTCATACTGTCTTCATGTAACCACACACAATCTCTGTGACCACTACATAGTTATTCCTGACCAATGTCGCCTAAGTTCCTTCTCAATAGTATTAACACTGTATATTGTTAATGTTATGTAGTAATCATAAATATTGCTGTGAATAAATGATCAATCTGTGAAAATTTCTTTTTGAATACTGATGTGGATGGGTTTTTAAATTTTTACATTTTTCTTTGACCCATTGGTGGCTTTTAGTAGCTCTGTCACATTGATTGCTTAGAGTAACAAGTGATATAAATCATGTACATTCTATCTAGAATAAATTATACTTACAGGACGAAGTCCATCTTTGGAGCACTGAATACTAATGAGGATAGCACCTGCGTTCGGCAGTGTCTGGAAAATGCAAAAGACAAGAGTAAAAATATATATATATAAATTTATATATATATAATATATATAAATACAAAATTGATTCTCTAAAAGTGACAATATGTGACATTTAGGTGCAACTCTGTATGCATTAATGTGATTCACTTTCAGAAAAGTACAATGCAGTGCTCACTTTACAAAACATACTTTTACAAAGGCAATGGTTATGATGCCTGATTGCTGTAGTGACCCACCGATATTAATACTTAGGCTACAAGTTAGACTTTGGTCTAAATGCTAGACACCAGATCTGCAATATATCTTTTGTCAGATTTATCTGACAAAATACTCCTGCTAAATACTCCTGTATTTAAGGTGTGACAGATGGATGCTCAACTGCCACAGTCATTCAAACTGTCCCAGCCAATGAAGCCAAGTTCAAAGATCACATTCCTGAAAACAGCTTTCCTAACATTGACACTGTCAAACCAAAGTCATCAATCAGTTAGCATACCTCATAGTCCAGTAATTTGTTCACCAACACATTTGCACCCTCCATTCTGAAAGCTTCCATTGGATTTTCCCGTAGAGTGAACATCACATTCTGCTCTGTAGTAGTGATTGTGGTAACAATAGTGTCAAGTGGGCTGTTCTCTTTAATTCTCACTTGACTTTCTCCTGTACAAACTAGAGAGTGGGCAGAAAAGAATAAAGAGTTTTAGGACACAGAAGTGTAACAGTAACGTATCAGAACACAGCATTTTTGTATTATCTAAAACTTGAAGTTGGTACAGCATTCATATCTTGAGCACAGCCTCAGCCTTACTGTCTAGATTCAAAATCAGCTGCATCATCTGATAATGACTGACAGTCCATGGTGCTAGAATAAATTAGCTGGGAAAAATGTACAACTGGTAATTCCAGAACAGTTGTACATAAGGGAAAAAGCTTGAAAGGGGGTGTTCCATAGAATTGAGTTAGCTCAGGTAGAGGTCTAGATTTCACATTTGGCCAGTCACCTTGTACAAATGTGTGTCAAGCATTGACCAGACCAAGCCTCCGTCTGTTAAGTACTATTATAGTGTGCAGAACACCAGACTACACTATTATAGGATATGACTTTACTGATTGATTTTCGATAGATTTATAACTGAGGCCACACCAATCTCATACCAGTTCTTGAAGGCACACCACCTACTCACCAAAGCACAGCAATTAGTAAGAACAGGAATACAACTTACTTTGAGCTTGGCAGTCTCTGTGCAGTAGAAACATCAGGAAAATGCAGGGGATGGTTTTGAGCTCCATGGCCTGTGGTGTCAATCCAATCACATGAACATGTGCAGAATAAGAGCCCTTGGTACCAGCCGGCACTTTTCCTCATAAAGCAGTGAGCTCCGTTTCCTGGTACACAGAGGGTGACTTCAGTCCCAACCTTTGTGACTCCACATTATCACATTTTATTGCTTGAAGGGCTTGCCGCTTGTGGACTTTTCCCCTCTTATAAAAACGCATGCCTGTTTTCAAGCAGCTGTTTTGTGAAGGTCCCCATGTGACAATGTGAAGGTTGTGGTGTGCTTTGGGAATGAAAAGGTTAATGAGACTTCCATCAATAATGTCATTATATTATATGCAATATTACTTTAATCTTATGCTGGAAATGTGATTACAGAGCACACATTCCTTTGGGTTGAACTGTAAAGAGACAAATACAAATACAGTTACAACTACTTGAAATAAAACTAGAAAACACGATGTTCGAATTTAACATTTTAAGGTATTACTACTCAGGCTAGGCCACAGGTTACAATGTGCTGTTGCAAAAAGCTGGGAGAGTATAACTTGCCATGAAAAATGGCTGCTTAGTTACACAATAGCCACTCTCATTTATATGGGCACCCTCTCCCAGCAGCCTGTGGCTATTAAATCATTTTGACAGCCTGTCACTGCTCACCAGGAACTCAACAGGGTGACTGAAAAAGAAAGGGATGGTGCCTGAGGACCAGCTACCCTTAATGGTCCTCATTGACCATCACATCTTCTAACATTCAGCATCTGAACTCGCATCTGCTTGCCAAAATGAGCAGAGATCACAAATGGCAGGTGCTGTGCCCAGCCAGCAACAGGTCTTACACACCCAGGATGAGACCTGCCTTCCGCAGGCACCACAAGTGATATAGCAGTTCAAATCTTTGTAGTACACAGGTCTCTCTGCTGAGGCAACCTCAATGACTGATTGCATCTCACAGGCCATTGAGACCCTGCATGTTAGGAATTTTGATTATCTCTGTCTTCAAGACACAAAACAGAGATGTTTGCAGAGAGTACTGAACTGCCCTCACTGTTAAAAGGGCTTCATATGATCCCGCTAAACAGGCACAAAATAGAAGAAGAAAAGAAGCAGCAAGGAAAAGTGCCCATGTTAAAATGGCTATATAGTGGCTGAGTGCAATGAGAGGTCATGAGTAATAATAAAAAGTAACTTTAATTACTGCTACACACAGCCATGAGAGCCAAACAGGACAACACTTGTAAGCGTATGTGTCCCATATGTGGACACACGAGAACACTGAGCACATTTGTCAAGCAATAAAATAAAATTTTATTTACTTTTAACTAATTACCAGTATTATGAACTTCAACAACTTATCTAAACTGGAATGTGAAAATGTAGATTGAATTCATCTCATACATTGTTATTCTAAATGGAAAATGGAAGATCTAAGAAGACAGGCACATCATCTCTTCCTACACTGATCATTTAGGTAAAACTACAGATTTGCAGTTGTATTTTCATACTGGCAAACCAGAACAGAAGGACAGGAAAGATTAATAACCTTTGAATGGGCAGGATGAGAGAGCATGACAAGTATATCCAAGTGTTTAATGCAATAATGGACAGACCTTTGTCTGGGCAGGACCAGTATTGCTGGAGCTGAGTCACACTCACATAAGAGATGGTCTGTGCATTGTTTCTCAGAGCTTCAAATCATGAATTGGAATGCCACCTGTGCTGACTGCAGTTCCTGGCAGACAACAAAGTTTTGAACAATGTTTTAAACTCCCCATACTGCTTTGAGTGCTGAGTCTCTCTTGAGAGCATCGGGATCACATGAATTTTTATCCTGGATGAGAAATGTTTGATCCACACTTAAGCAGGTTTACAGACCAAAACAAACAAATCTGAGGTCTGATTACAGTTAATTTGTGTCCATTTGTCTTTCTGGGCCATCATTCTCTGTTTGGATTGATATCTTATGGTACTACTCCTCTTCAGGGCTTCTGGAAGGTCACATGATAGTAATAATGGATTAAATTTATAAAGCTCATTTAAAAGTTTTCAAAGTGCTTCACAATGAAGCAATGAACCAATCACCACTAATGTGTAGGACCCACCTGTGTGATGTACAACAACTATTTTGTACCAGGATGCTCACTAAATATCAAGCGAGGTGGCAAGAGAGGGGTGATTATTAGATGCCAGATTGAAAGAGTCTCTTTGGGAATTTTTCCAGGGTATCAGGGAACACCCTATTCTTTGCAAGAAGTGCTATGGAATATCTAATAACCACAGAGATTCAGGACCTCAGTTTAATATCTCATCCTAAAGATGCCATCTCCCACAACACAGTGCCCCCATCACTGCACCGGGACATGGTCTCTTGTTAGGTTCAGGGGGAAGCCTGCCTTTTACTGTCCCACAAACACTATTTCCTGCAGGAACCTGGTTTTTCCCAAATGGTGTCCCATTCAAGTTCTACCCAATCTGAATCCTGACCAGCTTCATCAGGCAGGCGGGGTAGGGTGATATGGGTGGGTATAGGGTGGTTCTGATTGGTGGCATATAGCTGCAGAGAGAAACAAACAAATGACATCAGTTTCCCCACACAGTGACTCCTGTCAGTCTATGTTTACTGCTCTGCTCATGCGAGCATGTAATTATGGGTAAATATGTAACCATGTAATTAACGTTTTCAACTACCATGGTGCCCTCTTTCAACACACTTTCCAAGTAAGCCCCATGATACTGTCAGTGATCCTTGTCTTAAATTATTTTAACTGTGGCAGATTGCACCATCTGTTGCTATTAATATAATTTTTAGCATGCCTTTGTAGCATTAAAATTCAGAGGAATTGGTGACTTGTATAACAAGAGAGCTGGAAAAAAGTATAATGGAAAAGAAATTTGGTTATAATATTGGTCTGAAATTACATTAGCATTCTTTCTTCTCTATTAGCATTTTTGATTATTTGTAGTATTACGTCAAATACAGAGAAATCAGGGCATCATATCACTGGTTATACTCCCTTAACAGAGAACAAGACACAAAATGAAATGAGCCCAGTGTTGTTGAAAGCTGGGGTCTCAGCACATGGAAAGCTCTGAGATGAGAACCGATGGGGACTACATTGGAGAGGGACTAAAGATTTCAATTAAATTGCATGTGAAAAATATGTGAGAAACCAAGCCAGTGGCAGAAAGTCATTTAGTTTGCCTTAGTTTCCAAAGTGTATATGTGGCCCTTGTCACTTGGTTTTACTGATGAGGTTATTTTAAAGTTAGAAAAACACACCAAAGGTAACCAATATTGCAATATTTATATTTTTCAGCCCAGCACAGAGCACTGTGCAAGGACTAAGCCTGTTGAAAGACAGTGAACAGTAGAGGGCAGTGTGGAGTCACTGTAGCCATAATAATTGTACTGTAATGTAATATTGCCAGGAGATAAATAAATTGTATTTTCACTTTGTTTGCTGCCAGACGTTGTCTGACAGATAGTGAAGATTCATACAAAACAAATTCAGGTTTTTGTGTTTTCGTTTGTTTATTGTAATGTAATTTCCATGATTTTCACAGCCCATTGACCGGGGGATTTACTTTTATGATTGCTAATAATATAATCCATTTCCAGTAATTTAATATAAAATATAAAATATAATACACTGCATATTTTACATGAATTAGAGTTACAGTTGTATAACAGGTAGAAGTCAAACTGTTCTCAAGTCAATGGAGTGTCAATGATCTGTACAAATCAAGTGATGTCAAACTATGTCAAGTGTTTTGGAATTGAAATTAAAATGTACTTTCAGTAATCTATAGGCATATAATCTCAATTTCATCTTTTCTGTGTGCTACATCAATGTAATTAACATTTGAGTGCCACTCTCAAGCCAAGGACCCCAATCTTATACAGAGACAGCACACTGAACAATCAAATTTTACACTGTGAGTTAGTTTCCCTCTTTTTAAAAGGGCCACTGTGAGATTCTCCTTTTATAATACATATTGTTCCTTTTATAATAAATGTGTCCTAAATGACTCTCAAACACATTTGCCTAAAACTTGAGGAATGTAAAATCATGAATCCTTTCATAAAGCAGTCTTTTGAATCAGCCCATATACTCCTGGGTAAATAACCAACACTGTTGTTGTTATTGTTGTTACTGCTGTTAGTTCATCAAGTGTAATGCACCATAGCCAGCCTGTATTATGTCCTTTCAATTAATGCATCATGTGCTTCATCCGCTCAGCAAACGGCTTCGCAAACATCATGGCATTCCAGACTTGGCCTCTTGGACTAACTGCTTACGTCAATACAGCATCCACACAGAAGCTTAAACTTGACAAAGGAATTTGTAACCCTAGTGGGGTCCGACATCTGAGGGTGTCTGGGCCAAGGTAACTGGAACTCCCTTGAATCTTTGCCAGAGCAGCTATGTCCAGGCTGCTTCAGTTCCCCTCCACTCATTACATTACATTATTGGCATTTAGCAGAAGATCTTTTCCAGAGTGACTTTTTACAATGTTACCCATGTTAAAATGTTAGCAGTTTGTACAGCTGAATATTTACTGAGACAATTGTGGGTTAAGTACCTTGCCCAAGGGTACAGCAGGAGTGACCTAGTGAGGAATCAAATCAGAAACCTTTTGGTTATGAGCCCTGTTCCTTAACCACTATGCTACACTGCCGCCCCAGTCTTCCATCAGCTCTGACCCTGGTGAAATCACACTCCCGGGCAGCACCTTCTCTGTGGGCAAGACAACCTCAGTTACCTGCAGTTTAATTGCAGTTACCTGCAACCTTTTCATCTTGATGTGCATTTGGGCATCTCACAGTGATGGAATTATGTGAAAGACCATCAGTGTGAGGAGTGCACTTAAACAGAGAGTGGCACACATACATGGCAGATGGAGGAGGGACAGGGGCAAATCTGTGAAATCCAGATATGAAATAATTTTTTCAAGGCACCCCTCCCTCCGTTTTCAAGTGAAGAACACATAAATCCAATCATGATACAGTATGTAGGTACCTATATATAGGTGTGAGATGTTTGTTTTTTTTAACTGCTTCGAAAACATGACAAAGACATAGAATAATGCAGGGCAGATCAATGTGCGTAAATCTGGGGCTTGCTCATATACACATACATATACGTGTACATGCATATATATATATATATATATATATATATATATATATACGTAATTACACATACATACTGTGACAGTCACACTGGAAATACACATTTTCTCCAAGCAAAGTAAAGGGCTGACACAATACACACATACATGCAGATACATACACATATGCTCATACATCTTGCTTGTGTAGCGGAGCTGAAGTGATTAGCTCGTGTGAGTCCTGCGTAAAGCCTTAGGTAGCGGGTAGCAGGTAGCCGAGTGGTTGCAGCGGCTACGTCACTCCCTCTGAGACCTGGCTAAGTAGCGTTGTCGCCGACAGGCTAACGGCAATTTGCCTTTAGCTCAACTGGCAACGACGCTGGCTTTAAGGGGTTGGCAGCGAGCAGTAAGAACCTCAGTTCGAAACTCGCTCGCTCGCCGACCCACATAACATCACATTAAAACACAACGCAAGAGACCACCCGTTACACTTGGATACTAGGTTTGATGATGACATACAGTGACCTCTGTGCCAAAGGTGGGTATTCCTGGTCCAGATGTCCCCCAGTATGTCCCCAAGTTTCCCATTACTCTTTCAATGGCTACCAAATCTCTCAACTGTAGTTGTTCAGTTGGATCACTAAAGGCCGTGATAAACTGAATGAAGCTGTCAAATGTTCAGATGTAAAAGAAAGCTTGATCAGAGGCACCCAGGATCAGGATTGGGCCCCCATCATCTGGCATATGATTAGTTTGGCTTTTAGTCAACAAATATCTCAGTTTCCATAACCACAAAAACTGAACGTGGACTACGATATCACGCGTTAGCCTAAATACACAAGGAATGCAGCTTGCAGAACCTGTAAACAGGGGACTAATTGTTATTTCTCATTTGATGGATTTGGCTGATTCCGAGTAGGCTAAGATGATTTCTGAAAGGCAGCCTGAGACTTTAAACTGAGTGAGCACCTTTAAGCAGACATTAAATACACTCTGGTGTTTGTATTGGTAGTGGGATTTCCTAATTAACCTTGTTATGTTTCATGGCACCTAGCCATGTGCACTTCTACAATGAACTAAGCAATGATAGCCAGGAGTGGAAAATTACTATGCTCATAATTCATATATTGAAATATTTGAATTACACCATTTATTCATTTATGTATATTCTTGTTCACACCTGTGAGTCCAGAATAATAGTTTCCTTCAGATACAGTGTTTGCCATATAAAAATGTCCTAATTGTCAATGAAAAATGTTCGTCATGGCATTCTGTCAGAAGGCAAGTAAATGAGCACCTCTCAGCTCAGGGCTGGAGCCCCGGTGTGATGGCTCCAATCTGAGAAAAATTTAACAAGCCCATCTTCGCAAAGCCGGCATACTATAAAATTCTGAAAGGAGACACGGATATCAAAGTGACGGGATGCATAAGACCCATTTTAAGAATTTTCCTCCCTCTAAAGGTTTTCTGGTAGCAGTCTTATTGGGAATGTATATTGTACTTAGTTTGAGAATCAGTAAATTGGAAATTCGTCTTTATTTCTGCTGTTGCCTGTGTGGCCAAAAGTAATCAAATGAAAGTAATGACAAAAATAAAGCAGCTTGCTTTGAAGATGTTTATTAAAGGCATTTGTATTGTGTTGTTCTTATTGGAATATGCTATCCTGATTGACTAGGCAATCTTATTGATAGGGTTTAAACTCCACATCACTCAAATAAGTTTAAAAAAAATGAAAGATCTGCCTACAGTGACACAACACAGTTTGGGTAATATTAACACATCTCTGTGTTATGCAAAGTGTTTGCAATAAAGTGTGATTAGAAGAAGGGAAATGGATTTGGACCATAACGTAAACAGCCAATTGCAGGGGCAGGCGTGCATTACCTCAACCAGAATGCCTGCCTGAGTTCATCCAGAGAGATACTGCTGATCTCAAATGTAATCTGCATCTCAACACAGTCAGGATGGGCCATGTCAGGATACCTGGGAGCGAGGCTTACTCTGGCAATGAAAAATAACCTTCCAAAGGCCTTCAACCTCTTTAGTGAAATACATGTAATTGTACATTTTGTGTGGTGAGATTAGGACTAAAAATGTGTCCATGTAATTCACAGACCATGCTGAAACTGTAGAATTTATGAATAATCCTTTTGAATAATCTGAATTATATTTAGAGGGCTTGGCAAGAAGGTGATACTATTTGGGTAAAGCACAGTCAGGTAAGGTTAGTATCAACTACATGGCACAGCTTTAGAAAGATACAATTATAGCAGTACAGTCCACTGAAGGTCCTGGATCCTTGCAGGGGAAATTAATCAAGCTCAGATCAGATCTTAGGACTCTGGAGGGTCAGAGCCCATAGCATGTTTTCAGACACTCTGAGGTCCACTGCACCCAGCTGTCTGGCCTGGATGAGGTGATCATGTTATCACATTGGCAGTTTGATGGCTCACAGTTTTAAGTGGATTCATCTAAACAGTGTTTTGGGAAATGTGATTCTCTTTTGCAAGATCAATTGTCAGTAAATTGCTGTGTATTTGGGGTATGAATACCCATTAAAATCATGTGTACCTACCTTCTACTGCCAAAACAACAGAGACTGAAATTGATATGTGCAAACGAAAGGAACTTCAGCCCCTCTGTTCCAGATTGCAAATTTCAAAAAAATCTTACCAAGAGACTTTTTAAGTAACCTCAGGAATTATGATGTTTCAGTGTTAAAGTTAAATGGCATTACTATTAGAGTCTACAGAAAACAGTTTAACAACACATCAGGCTATTCCTGCAGTTGGAGGAGACAGGAAAGTTTTGTTTGACAGTCCTTCAAATGCCTCCATCTAAAAGCACATCAGAAAGCAACCTATGTCAGAGACATCCTCTCTCATTGTTGACAAAGGATTTGTCTTAGGTCAGAGTTGTCACAGACATGCTGAATGGATTATGCTTCCATCCCCTCCAGATTTCTTGCATTTCTGTACTCTCTGTCTGTGAACGTATGCCCAAGGAGTATCTTTGAACATCAACACATCAGAGCCCTGCAGGTGTTCTCTGTAAAGGTCTGTCTTGATGTCTTGCAATCTGGTTTGTCTGAAGTGACTGTGATTGCTTTTAAGTGCTCATTCCAAGTTAGGTGCATGCCAACAGACAGAGGAGAGAGCCCACAAGAACACGGAAGATGACCCACATCAGAGGTGTGATCCCACCCCCCTGCACCACCTCCCAATATTTGAAACCTGTTATGTCACAGTCACATGGCCCACTGGGACCCATGAGGGAGTCAGCCATAGCTCCTGTTTCAGCTGCACCATCCCTTCACTGAACACTGTCAGACATATGTGATATCAGGGTGGCCAGTGAGGTCATTTACCCTCTCTCTGCCATCGGCCAAGCCCAGCTCCATATGGTACTGTCTAAATCCTCCTGGCGCCAGTAGTAATGCTAAATTACATTAGAGGTGGTTGCCTCCTGCACTGCCACGACCTTTGCTGGCCAAATCAATCGTAGTAATAGGAGGGGTGACACTGCCGCTTCATTGAGCATCTGAACCTGTGGAACGAGCCATCTGCACCAGCCGCTACACACAAGAGGCCCTCGAGAACAAATCGATGGCGTTTTTCATCCACGGATTTGTCTAATGGGCATTGATGCAAGCTTATTAATCATATTCTGATTCGCTTTAATGCTTGATCTTGCTTATGGTTTCTTGACTGAAATGAAAACAGGAGGTCAGTAGGTCAGCAGGCAAGGAACCCAACCATTTGGAAACACCAGGCACATGAATGCAGGCCTAGGCAAACCACTCGCTATTCGCTCTGCTATGTTGGGGGGACCCGAGGCGAGACAACATCCTTGAATTTGTGCTGAAAGGTAAAATTCTAACTGCGCGCCGTGTACCAGTCACAGCATCTCTCCTTGGGCTCACATCAATAGGGCCATCTGTCTTCAAATTCACAAATTACCACCAAGGTCAGAGGGTGATGAGTGAGTCCTGCAGCGGGGAGATGAGTTATTTTGGGTAGGAGGGGTTGAGGTTTGCTGGAAGCGGCATTGTGCTGACCCTCCAAGGCCAAACCCAGGCATGACCACGCAAATGAGAAAGGTGGGCACTCACATGGTGGGAAGGTCGTAAATATGCTGTCAGTCAGCCAGTCAGCCTAAGCCTTCAATGCCCATCCTAACCCCTCCCACCCAAGTGACAGTTTAATTGTTCATCATCATTCCCCCCGTCTGCAGGCCAGACTCAAGGTCGGTGTTCTATGGAGTAATTGCCACCTTCTGCCATTTCCCTCACCTGCCTTTGGGGTGAGCTGGGGTCAGCCTTTCCATTTTGATCATGTGCCACTATAAGAGAGGATTGCTTCTGATCTTCACATGTGGACAAAATGTTCCATTTTCCTTGCTTTCACCTCTGCCCCTTCCCTTCAAATCCATACTGCTCAATTAGAACATTAGGAGCCTTTGGTGTCTGCAGCGAGATCTTCTCTTTTCACAAAAAAGTGAGATGAGACCTTCCTGAGAAAACAGTTCTCTCTGCAGCAGTCACATTTCCTGGAGCTCAACCCAGCTGAACCGCAACATGTGAGATGCACAGACACGGAGCACAAACGCGGAGGAGATAACACCTATGTCTCTGTTTGGGTTGCAAGCATAATTTCTCATTATATAGCAGAGGCACCAGCTTTTTAACCTATAATAACAAATCTTGCTACAAAAATGCATGAACACAATTTTTCAGTTACCACAGGAAGTAAAGCATAATGTGGCAAACAAAATGACCAAAATTTAGTGTCAGACGTTAGAATAGGCTGGGAGATTAAATAACTTCTGCGTCTGCTTGGAAATAATTGGAGGACTGAAAAAATGGATGAATACACAACAACAGTGAAACCTCTAATCCACTGATTATTGATAGAAGTACGTACAAGCAATCGAAAACACAGCATATCTCTGCCTGCATGAGACAATACAGAGGGGAGGCAGGTTCGTAGCTGCAGTCATAATTTGCGTAGAGAAGGAGAAGAATGACCTACATTTGAATGTAAGAATACATCAAAAATAAACAATGCAATATAGACATTGCACCAACTGTCTTGGCAAAGACTCCAGCAGAGGACAAGAAGGTGGATGATTGGTGGGCACTGATATGCTTCCCACTTTTAATAAGGCCCCACACCATCATGGAAAGAGCTTTTTATGTGGCACTGCTTCAGACACCAGGAACACTGTTGTTGTGCAGCAATCAAGGAAAAGGAGGTTTTCATCACATGTTTGCACTGTGACACTCAGAGTTTCTGACAGCCACGAACACATCGCCTTTATAGCCCTTAACTGCTTTTGACAAGTGAAATCCTGTTACTGTACTGGGCCTTTAAATTAGACAACCAAACAACAGGGGGCAAGTATGAGTGACCCAGCATTACTCTATTGTAGATAAGCCATGGTGGGATGGGGGTCAGCCATAAAGGTGCTGAACTGAAGTACATTTTAACCCAAAAAAAGCCCTGCAACTTCTGCTGACAGCACAAAAAGAAAATGATGCTTTGCTACTGAGTGCAGTGGTGAAGATATTATAGATATTATTTATATACCAATTTATTCATGTGAATTGATCTAGCCGGTTGATACAGAGAGGTGGTTGTGACAATGTTTTGCATTTGAAATATTCCCGTCAATGCTGTAGCAATGATGTTGCCATGCGTGTTTCCACAACGCTGCAGCAGAAGCAGACCAGAAGTATTATTTTGTGTCACCTATATCTGCATGCTCAGTTCTCAGTATAACAAATAGGGTGATAATGTTCTGAAAACTTTTTTTACTGTGGCTGTTTGACAATGACACTGGTAAATTCTGTATTCTCTAGGACAGTAGATAGTAGACACTCGGTAGATTGAGCTTATGCACTGACACACTGGACTCCCCTCATTCCACGCAGGCCTAGTATCTGATGGCTTATATTTCCATCAACAACGTCAGTGCTTTTCTTTCTCAGCTGACCCCTCATCAAGGGCAATTTACAATGCGTAAAAGCCCCCTTGTTTTGTTTCTGATGTAATTAAGATAAATTGCCTTTCTCACAGGGGCAACAACAGTGTTCAACCCCAGATCCGAATCCACTAGCTTCCCATGATCCAGCAGCCAAAACATTAATCTGCAGTGGAGCCAGTGTATGCCAGTGTGTTCCCTACTGGAACCACTCAAACAAACCAGCTCACTAACTCACTGTAGCCCAGCAGCAGTCATACCTCTCTGTGTCCTCATCCCAAACAGCTGGGGCCACATTAGTAGACCTGCAGAAAAACAAATTGTTGCTTGAAGTCATGTTTGTGAGCCAGTAGGGGGCTCTCTTCCCTCTAGACCTAATAAATCCCATGCTCGTCTGTAGTACAGTCATCGGGGGCAATGTGCTGCAGAAAGTGCTGTTTTCAGGTTACATATTAAAATGAGGTCCTGAGACATGTTGGTCATATACATACACATATTAACTGACCTAATGTACTTGTTCATTGTACCTGGAACTGAAGCTAACTGATCAATTACCTCTAAAACTCAGGGCAGACACCTGGCTGTGTGAAATCATTGATTTTATCATTGACAGCAAATTTAGCCAATTTTAAAGTAAACTCAAATTTGTGTAGGTTACAATAGTGCATACTACTAATACATGCACAAAGCAACAACTTTTAGGCTGAATTAAGCAAACTGATGTGTGACATATCTACATGGGAAAAGCAGGCGATTTACAGACAAAAGACGTACAAGAACAAGTACAGAACGCTCTAATAGTATTCAAAAGCAGATTCTCTATCTCAGTTGACACATAACCTGTCAGCTGGAATCACATGTATAATTCAGATTTATATTCCAAATGTTCAATCATTCAGATTGACTTTGTCCGTCCTGTCTATCCTCAAGTGATTTCGCTATGATCAATTACTCCAAAGCAATAGTTTCTATGTGTACCATTTCATTTCAGGTCTTCATGACATGAAAGAGAAAATGATTTCCCTACAGGTTTGAGCTATGAAGAGTCTTTCTCTCTTACTGAGAATTCATAAATCACCTTGCTTCTGTCAGTAATTAATAACTTTGCCTGTTCCATGAAAAACAAGGTTTATGTGGGAGGATACCATTTAATTAATACGCTGAAAAAATAAATGTGCAACCCTCTGACCTGTTTTCTCTTTTGCAACATTAACTTCATTGTCCTTTCTGCATCATTATATTCCTATAGCTAATACTGGGATCGCATCAGAGGATGAGGTCAATTCATTTTCTTTTTTTTCTTTCTGTTTAAGGCAAAATGTTTCCTACAGGGGTTCCACTGAGTGCCTTCTTAACCAGCACACACCCCTAGAGGTTGTGTCGGGTTGCCACAGGTGATTAATAAGTTTAACTGACTGCTTCATTGCACAGCCAATGTACCACAGCCTGGTATAATGGGCATTTACACCAGTGCGCAGTGAATTCAATTCAGCTATGCATTGATGCCCCCTGGTAGTCTTTGGTAATTTAGACTGTCGCCAGACCTGTGACAAGGTCCCATTACATTCAAGCCGAGGTCAGAAAAGAGGCACAGAAAATGTATGACCTCGCTACCTCGCACAACAGTAAGATGGCCTGTGATTGCTTTGTTAATTTGACCTCCATGACCCAGTGATTCCTGGTGGTCTTGCCCAGGGGGCCTATCACATATCATTCTTAATGAGCTTTCATCTCTGAAGCAGGGAAGTCTACATGTTCGCAGAATACTGGTGATGCAAGCCAATGACCATGCTGTCCTCAAATCTTACACTATATCACTTTATACCAGCATCTAGTTCAATCCTACCTTTGTCACACAGCATAAGGCAGTACTCAATGGAGCATTAAGAGCACCCAACAATTCTTCGTTCCCATTCTTCCATAGTTAAATTCACCACTCCTGCCAAGCCATTCTATTTGTGTAACCATAGCATGCATACAATTAAAATAAAATTAGCACCAATTAGCTTCTACCCCATATATTCTTTGAGCCACAGGCGGCAGGATAAGAGGGAGCATCTGTTGGCTCCCGAAACAACTTGAGGACAGACACAAATGCAAATTGAAGCCTGCGCAGATGCTCATGTGGCAGACACCTTCAAAATGCGAAGCTTGATGGAGGAGACAGGGAAGAAGAGATGAAAAAGAATGGATTTCACAACATGAGCAAACAGTCAGAGTTCTACAGCATTATACTCCCACCCCCCCACCACCACCAAAATAGCAACAATATTAAAAATAATGGGCAAGCATATTAAAGGAGATATTATTCCAGTGGAAATTGGGTGAGCAGATTTTCCAACTTAAATCTGCACCGCAAAAGCCGAGGCAGTTGATTAAAAAGGCAATTTTGTCCAGAGCATCTGTAAACGCGGCTGTCTTTCTCAAAGATGCACTGATGGAATGCACACAGCTCGCCTCTGAGCGCGCTCCAAGTGCAGGCAGCGTTAATTTGTTTTGAATGAACCCTTAACCAGCATCCCAGTCTCAGTGGTCAGACCACAGTACCTCCATTGTTAGAATCATAGGCAGTGAGACATTCATCTTTTGTTAAAGCCATTAAACTCTTTCAGGACTTCAAGCACTTGAAAGGCACCAATTTATCAGTCGTGTGGGTCAACATTTTTGGGAGGAGGGAAAGTGTGCTCTGAGCAGGAAATATCTCACCTTCAACTGAAATACAGTAATGGAGCAACAGAACCAGAGTGATTCATTTTCTTCAGAAAGACTTGTGAATTGCATGATTTTTCAAGTTTATTGTTAATTGTTAATAGTTGTTTATTGTTAATAGTTGTCCTCATAAAATCTTTATGGTCAGAAATTTCACTTCAGACAACTTCCTTTAGCCAATGAGGCACAGGGACCAGTACTCTATTTCAACTATTGGACAGGTGCCAAATGTCACTGCTCTCTTACCAGTACTCCCCAGGAACAAACTCAAATCATTTTTCCCTGTTGTGCATCAGTGTATCATTTGTTGGTAGTATGCAACAGGGGATACTTTGAAAAATCTTTGCCTTATTTGTGTCTCCTCTCACAGCTGTGGCATATGCTGTCATTTATCAGGTGGCTTGTGCTCTCCGTTCCACCTGTCTATTGAGCTCATTTAGCCTTATTTAAAAATTGATTCACACAGGAACACTCAGGGCATAGTAATTAATGACACACAGCTAACAAGAGATGTGGGGGGAGAACAAACTCACAGAACAAATATAGTCCTTTTTAGATTTATGATGAAGTAATGTTATTGAGCCAAAAAAAAAATCTATCCCCAAAATATTCTTTAGATATCACCTTTCTGTGCTATCTGGTTATCTGATCTCAGAGGTCCTGAAATGCATTGGCTGTAAAAATATTTCATTCTGACTTATTATTAGACTTGTGTCCTTTGGCAAATCAGAAAAAGAGAAGAGAAAGACAAAAAAAATACATCAGGCTGAGTGGAGAGTTGTGCAATCAATATCAATTTCCTCAGAACTGAAATTCTGCAGGGTGAAGACGACCTCTGCAGTGTTTAGGGACCAACTGGGGAACAGGGGTTCTGTACAGTACGGTAAAAACGAAGAAGGAGTAGCGGAGAAGTGGGAAATTCAGAAAGACCAGAATTATGCGCTAAATTGAACAGATGTACACAACAGGATGAATGACCCAATGTCCCAGGTTCATCTCCCCACTCTGCTGATAGACATAATAAAAGTTAATAATCAGTGATAGACATTGCTGCATTTCTTACCCTGACAGCATTTCTCAGTCCACAGGTATTAAGCAGTTGATTTGCACAGCAATTCTTACCCATTCTCTGCATGAGAGAGGAGCCAGCCCACTCACACAGCCAGGAGAGGAATTCATAAGGCACATGTGAACTGTTAACACCCATACCAACACCCACAGCATGCTAGAAACTGTTATACCAACACGTTAAACACTGCCATGATGGCCAACACACTGTAGAGGGCATATAATATGCACAAATCCCATGAGCCTTCAACATTTCTGACTGTTTGCTTTTGTTGTTTTTCCTCTATGGGTTCTGTGTGTTGACGAGGCTGAATTCATACAAGCCAGTAAAGCAGAAGCCATAAAAGTGTAAAGATGATATTATGGATGTCATCTCAAGAACGTGGTCATTAGCAAGATTCACATGAAGTCTCACACAAGCAGGCCATGAACAAATTGTCTTAGTGAAGACAGCCATAGTCAGTCCAGAATGATCTGCAAATTATTATTTCCAGGAAATGTTACTGATGGGCTGTTTTATTTGTCTTGGATGTGGAACATCAGACGAGAGAAAGATTAATTGGGTCCAGGTCTATTCAAGGCAGAAACGGCACTATGATGTTATCTGTGGGCATGGCCACAGACTGTTTTTTGACACAAAATAGAGTAAAAACATCAGACAATTCTGCCATTGTTCAGGAGGAAAAATTCAAGAGATCTTCCCAGGATCTTCACAGGATATTACCTAAACCAACAGTGTTCCCTCTGGCCACCAAAATAATTATTTGTTTGTTTGTTTATTTGGTAAACTCACATATTAAAGGCAATTTATAAAGTCAAAGTTAGATTGATTAAGATATAACAGAGGTGCAAGTACACAAGATCATGGGTACAAAAAACAGTTACACAATAATTGAGGATTAACCTAAAAAACAGTGATAAAATACTAGCACAAAACATTTGGCATACACATAGTCATCATACTATCACACTCATAGCTCCCAACATCAATCTACAAAAGCAACATTTCAATATGTCACAATATGATGTAAGATAATGATAATATTAACTTTGTGGACAATCATTTGTAATAAAAATGTACATATATTTACTAGTGATGTGATCTTTGTATATTATAACCTTTGCTATAGTTATTTATAGATGAGTATCCCTGCTGTGTACTTGCATTACATTCATCTTAATCACAGCTGTTGCATAACTTACTGTAGATCCAGAGTATTTTCCCACTTCATAATTAAGGGGAAGTTTAAAGCCTTCCAACAAGGCCTATTTCAAAATTTACTCCTGCAGCCCATTTTACTTGCAGACTTCAAGAAAGGTCCAGCCATCCACTATACCCAATAAAACCTTTAACACCTGCTGTTTCATTTAAGTGGAAAGTTAAGCGTCTGAGCTTGTATTACCTATAAAGTCTCAGCTCATATTAATCCCTGTAGTATAAACCAACAACATATTCAAATTCATCCTCTGGGAAGGATGCCAGTCTCTCAACAATTCTCAAATACATTCCCTTAAATAATTACTTTCAAGCAAATATTAATTGAATAGTTTATATATACAGTATATATACAGTGCCTTGAAACAATACTGTTTTCACAATTTATTGTCTCAGATGTCAAATTTAAAATTTAGAAAAAAAAAAAATAAAACTAAAACTTTGAGATTTAAAAAGTATTCATGCCCTTCATAATTATAAGGCTGCTCAGATTGCAAAATATTATCTTATAAACTCATCCAATTTGATGATGGTCTCCACCTGTGTAGGAAATTAGTGCATCACCTGTTTTGAATTATTTCATGAGCATAAATACCTTCCCTCTCCATATGGTCAAACAGTATGGTTGGATTTTCCATTGAACAAACCAAAATGAAGAGAAAATGAAGAAAAAGGAGCATTGAAAACAAGTGAGGGATATAATTGTGGAGAAGCACAAATCTGGGGAAGGATACAAGAACATTTCAAAGGCACTGAATATACCTCACAGCTTAGTGCAGTCCATCATACAGAAGTGGAAGAAATATGGAACTGCAGCCACACTGCTTGGGGCAAGCCGCCCCCTAAACTTAGTCACCAAACAAGAATGGCACTTGTCAGAGAAGCTACTGTGATGCCAACTATTACTCTAACTAAGCTACAGAAGTCAGTGGCTGCAACTAAAAATGATGTCCATGGTTCAACAATCACTAAGCTATTGCACAAAAAGGCTTTTATGGAAGAGTGGCAAGGAAGAGGCCCTTTTTGGAAAAAAAAAGCACATGCTTTCCCGTAAAGACTTTGCAAATCATCATTTGGAAGATAATACAAAGATATGACAGAAGGGTTTGTGGTCTGATGAGACTAAAGGGAAACTTTTTGGCTCAAACACTAAGTGTTATGTGTGGTGTGAATATTAACACTGCACATCAGCCAGGAAACACCATCCCCACAGTGAAATTCACTGGTGGTAGCATCATGTTATGGAGTGCTTTTCAGCAGCAGGGACTGGCAATCTGGTCAAAATTGATGGAAAGATGAATGCTGCACATGGAGATTCTGATTAAAAACCTTCTCCCCCCTGCCAGAAAGAGTAAAGCAGGGAGGAAGGTTGTGTTTCATCAGGACAGTGGCAGAACAACACTGGATTGGCTTAAAATGAAGAAAACTGACGTCCTTAAGGGGTCCAGTCAGAGTCCTGACCTTAACCCCATCGAACATCTGTGGAAAGACCTCAAAATTGCTGTCCAATGCGCTTCCCAACTAACCCAGTACAGCTTCAGCAGTTTTGCAAGGAGGAAATGGCTAATATTGCTCCATGACGTTGTGAAAAAATTAATAGAGACTTATCCAAAAAGATTGATAAATATATTTGGGGGGTTTGAGCCAAAATGTTCCAAAGCCAGAAATAACTACAGGGCCACTGAAGAAGTGTTCACACAGGTAAAGTAGATAAGAATCTCATCACTCTGTTGATCTTAGGAATGCATGACAACATTTGCTGCCAGGACCTTCCTTGCCAAGATGTGGGCACCATGCAGCAAAGTGACTTCAGTATATGTTTCCCATATAGTTTTGCTGGTGCCCTTTTACTTTTGTTGGAAAATGTTGCCTTGGCTCATGAAGTGACTTTCATTTTCCAGCAATTTAAATGCATCATTTCAAGTTCACAAAAGTGTTTAAAATCAAAATATGAGAAGCTAAAAGAAATGAAAGATTAACTTTTCCAATGAACATATTTTTTCATTGCTTAATAATAATACAGACTGCTCTAAAATGACTTGAATCATTTCAAAATTCATGAGCAAATTGACCCCATATGAATAAGACAGTATGACATCGCACTGTGTCGCTTGAAGGCCAGTCATTTCTCGGGATGCTTTTGCTTAAAAGACGAAATGACCACCGGCACTCGGTACATCGACCAGACGCGCTCAGCGATTAAATTGAGCACCCAAGTGAAAACACTAACAGCTGAGGCAAATACACAATACTGACAAGCCATTTTAGTTGACTGGAATTCTGATCCCATGCGAAAACTTGCTGCTAACAAAAAGGTACTATGTTGTCATTTGCAATAGACCTCAACCAAATCTGCCCGGTTACACAATTTTAAGTAACTCGACTGTGTTGTTCCAGATTGTTGTAATGCAGCAGACCTATATAGAATCCAGGAATTACACTGTCACACGCCTTTATCATAACAATCAAAAGCTTTGCTTGCAAATTTTGCGATGTTGAACTATCAACTCGTATGGCATACTGTGGTCTGTTTTGTCTTCATCCTAACCCAGAACAACAAATCAAAGACAACTAATATCTGATTCGTGAAGTGTACTGGTGTGTGTGAGAACAGTACTAGGTTGATATGTGTGCGTGAAAATCTTTTTTCACGTGTGATAGAACAAAAGCCGAAACATTCTTTGAGTCTGTTTCAGGACAAAGTGTTTTTTCACATAAAACTAATCTTTATTTCAGTATCAATTCAGTAATGTCCTCGTAAGCGAAATGAGAGTGTTTGGCCACATAAATCATTAACCTACCACATATCCATTGATTTCCTATGTATTATAAAATAAAGGTCAGTAAAATGGCGAAGCAATAGTTTTACGTTTTATCCAAGAAACAGCTCAGTATCGTTCTATTTTCCAAAAGCATCTCACATAACAATGACATCATTTACTGCGAGCATTAACACATTAACACCACGCGCTACGGAGAGGATTAACGTCACGCGCGGAAATGCCACCTTCGCCTCTCCAGATCTTGTTCGCATAAATTGAATACATCGACAAGTCTGGTGGTCTCTATCGAGCTTGAGACCATCTGTCCAAACCACCCATTCTGGGTGACAACTCCACACAATCTTTGTGCCATTAAAAGCACAAATTTCACTATTTACAAACATTCGTTTGGTTTCTTTCTGAAGGAGGGCGTTTCAAATCATAAGCAGCTCTGCGCCGCTGGATTTGGGGGCTGTACTTAGGGATAAACCTGCTCAGAACTAGCAAGGTAGCTATCAATAAGCTAATGCGCAATTAGCTGTTGCGCGCTGTAAAAAGTGTATCCAGGTGTAAACATCCTGCTGGTCGGGTGCAGTGTTAAAAACCTACTTCAGTCTGATCTGTCATTGAATTTCAATTCTAACTGCATATATATATTATTCGCAGTGGAGTCCAAAAAGAAAACTGTGCTTAAAAGTTTAGGAAACACTGGTTTGGAGGCAGATTTGCTGTGATACACTTGAGAACTGTCCACGGCTTGTGGTGCTGAGCAGATAACGAAGAAGACATCGATAGAAAACAAAGTCGCACGGAAGAAGAAACTTTCACTCGGGTTTAAACTTTTTGACGATGACCAACTATTCCACCCAGCCTGGTAGAAGCGATGCCTAAATGTACGTTACATGGAAGCTGATTTTGCCCGGACCAGGTGTTTTAGAAGGAGACCGTGGATCTCCAGTCGGCGCGAGGGCGGCTGACAGCAGACATGCCAGCCAACCTCACCTTTTCCAATCACACCGTGCCGTCAGACACTGATTACAACTTTCCCGCGCTAATCTTCGGGATTTTGCTAATCGTTGTTATCGTTTGCGGGAATTTGCTCGTGTGCCTTAGTGTATACACGGAAAAAGCTTTAAAAACTACAACCAACTACTTCATAGTCAGCTTGGCTGTTGCAGACCTATTGTTGGCGGTGCTGGTTTTGCCGCTCTTTGTGTATGCAGAGGTAAGTACTCATACTCACTCAATGTTGTGTAATTACTGGTCCTATCTTCGATTCATAAAAAAATACATATTTAATAACTATTTATGTGTGTACAGGTAAATACTAAAACATGCACTTGGCATCATACTTTCCGTGAAAGCCAGTTTGATGTACACATTTTGCGAATTTATATGCCGAAAAGACGTCAACGTGTACCTGATACTTTCTGAATTTGGCATACATACATACATTGTCATTACACGCGTTTACTTTTGCTTATTTAAAAAACTGAAATTTACTACCATTAGGCTTCTGTGTGTTAGAAAAGAGACGACTGCGATATTTTGAGCAGTTCCCTCGGTTGTCCTTTTCTTCTAAAATCTGATTAGAAAATGACATTTGACAAGGAAATGGCATAAAGAACGAATGAGAACATTCCATTCAAAGCGGGAGGCATTAAAGCTCGTATTGTCCCGCGTTGCCGAGTTATCTTGATGATCACATCACTTTATTGACGGGACAATAAGGTCGAGAAACGAGACAAACTACTTTATATAGCCGCAGCTGCAATATTTAGCACAATAGTGGCTTCTGAAATGCACCAAATCAGTGCGTTCTTGGAAGCATTTTGTACAAACAGTGGCGTTTTTTTTACTAATGTAGTTTTATAGTTTTATTATGTATATATTTTCGCTCAAACGTAGAATATTGGGGGGACATGTCTGAATAACCTCCCGAACAAGGTATAGCATTCTTTAGAAATGCAGAGTAAGAATATTTTTTGCGACGTTTAGCCATTACCAGAAAAAAGAGAAAGAAACTAAGTTGTCGCTCCTTGCACGTGCACTGTAGGCCTACCTGATACCTTCTAAGGAATCATCCACCCAATCTGGAATATTTTAACCTGTTATCCAGGTCAGTTAGAGCAGGTCCACTGAGCATGGAGAATATATTCTTTGTGTGAAGACGTTAGTTAAAAAAAATAAAAAGAATAAAGAATATATTTCTTGAGTGAACCTCATGGAGTTGTTTGTTTGAGGCTTTATTAGATGCATTACTCCTGACATTTGGTGTCTAAATACAACTTTCTGCTTGCATCTGAGTATCATAATCTAAAAGAACAACATTCCTCATATGACAGTCAGCCATCACTGTAAACACACATGCACATACATTCACCTCTTACACAAAGACAAAAAGCTTGATCTAGAAGACGGTTGATCTGTATTTCCATACATATTATATGAATAAAAGAATTATGTTTCTTAGGCTGGAGCTCTATTAATCTTCCATTGTAGTTCAGAGTCAGCAGTGGGAATTCAATCTGACCCCACATCAGGGGGTGTATGGTCCAGTCCTCTGGCAGGATCGTGGCCAGCAGTGGGGGACTTCGTCTGCACAAGTCACACCCCCTCACATAAATGCACGCTTCAGCACCCATCATACAATAGAAATTTATACTGGTCACCAGAGGGTAGTCTGTTTTATTCATAACAAAAAGAGACTCAGAAGGATTTCCCCCAACAGTACATTCCATTCCCAAGCCACTTGACAGGGTGCTGCCCTCAGACCTTCAGGGTGTATGGAGTAAAGGAGGAAACCAAAACAGAAGTCAGGATTGTGCTGTGTGTTTGTGTTGTGTTGTGTCTTGCTTGTGTCCTTGTGCTAGTAGAATATGAACCACTGTCTGCTTGAAGGGAAAATGTGAGTTATGTTCAGAATGAAATAATTTCTTAAAAAAATGAAAACAAAAGCTCATTATTTTCATGATAATGATTAAAACAAGGTCAACATCAGGGCCACATCCCCTCCATTTGTTCAAAGCCAAAATGTGTCACCAAGCGGCGGACCTGTAATTTCCAATCAGCCGGAGGGTTGGAGTGTGTGCCTAATTCTGCTCTACACCCAAGTCGTCCCAGCTAATGAGGAAATCAAGATTTCACACACAGCCAATCTGGAGCAGAACGTGATGGAAGCTCCTCTTGGCGGGGGAATGTATGCAAAGATAAAGTCCTGTCTGATGGTGACGCTCTGTCTGTGTGTGTTCTGTTCAGTTCCAGGGCGGCACGTGGGCCCTGAGCACGGGCATCTGTGATGGTTTGATGACCATGGATGTGATGCTGTGCACAGCCTCAATATTCAACCTCTGCGCCATCAGCATAGACAGGTTAGCATCTTCTGCTTCTTGTTCTCCTCCTTAATCATTTGCAGCACTTCCCCGCAGGGCTAGGGCTCCTTGCAGGAATCACAAACAGGAATGTGATTTCACTACAGAGCTGTCTGTGTCTTTCCTGCACACCCCTTAAAATTCACATACGCATAGCTTTGTGTAAATGAGGGTGACAAAGGTGCAGTGATATCCAGTGAAGTCTTTAAGCGCAGGAGCTTTAAAGATTGATACATATTTTTTAAGAGCAAGTTTTTATTAGATTCGTTTTTGCCCTGATTGGTGACTTTACCCCACTTATGGACAACATGATTTGCCAAAATGTGTGTCGCTTCCCTGGATGAAGGCTGATGAAGGTCTGGAAATAACCCCTTAGTGTTAGCACTGCAAACTATGGTCCCCAGTTCTATCCTAGCCATACTTTCAGCCAATGTATTGAAAATTGCTACTGGAATGTAGCAGCATAGGAATGCAGAGCAATATCTGGGGCTGTGAGAGTTTACTGTGTCCCAAAGCTTGGTGACACTGCATTAAGAACATAGGGCTGGGCATGAGGAAGGCAGGCAGACCACTCTGGTTGTCACGGGAGTAGAATCAGGTCTTTTCCTGCTCTTTAATGTTCTGCTCAGGTCGCTTTGCTTCCAGTCAGAGACGATTAGGAAAAATGACCACGCTCTCAAACAGAGGTGACCATCCTCTCATTTTCTTTGTGAAAGCCTTTCCTGTGCAGACACAGGAAAACAAAATTCAGACAGCGCTACGCATCCATCATAATAAATAGCCAGCATTACCATGCTGAGGCGCTTGATATGTCAGATTTGATTTGTGGGTCTTCACCCTCTGCTTCTCAATGACACTGTGTCACAAAGATGTAGAATACCTGCAGTATAGACTGATAACTGTTTGCTCCTAGGAAGAGTTAACCAAAGGAATGTGATTTTAGTCTCAATAAATAAGACATTACTAGGAAAGTACAAAAATTAACCATTGTTTGGATAAAGTGTTTGCATGAAGAGCTTCATAACAGCAGACACAGGTTTTTCCACATTTGTCACTAATGGAAGCTCTACACTTGTTAAATTTTGCTTAACTCAACCAACCTCTGTTACATAACCTTTTTGTCTTGCTAACAACCCTTTAATTGTCCTTTATTCTGTACAAAGTATTAACGATGGGAAGGGAAAGTGCATGTATACCTTAACAAACTACAGATTGGCTTAATCTAAACCCATGTCTTTATCTACAGGTTTATTGCTGTGTCCATCCCTCTCAATTACAACCGCAAGCATGTAGACCAGAGGCAAGTCCTTCTGCTCTCTGCCACCTGGATTTCTGCCTTGGCAGTGGCGTCCCCAGTAATTTTTGGGATCAACAACGTGCCACGCCGGGATCCCTCATCTTGCAAGCTGGAGGACAACAACTACATTGTTTACTCGTCGGTGTGTTCCTTTTTCATCCCCTGTCCCATCATGCTGTTGCTGTACTGTGGAATGTTCCGGGGCTTGCGCAAGTGGGAGGAGGCACGGAAGGCCAAGCTGAAGAATAGCATCCAGGCACGCAACAAGCTGCAGCGCGCTGTCACCCTGCCCCTGCCACTGCCACTGCCCCCACCCCAAACCCCTCCACCCCCACCACCGCCCCCAGTCCCCGGCATCGAGCGGGACCCTACCGGCGTCAAGTTGGATGAGCTGGCCCACTACTCACAGCCCGAATGTCCCTTCCCGTCAGGGTTCAAGGACAGCCCCATCCAGACTGTGTCCTACCCTAGTAGGAGGTACGGCCAGCCCCCCTTCAAAAAGAAGAGGGCCAAGATCAACGGCAGGGAGAGAAAAGCAATGAAGGTGCTCCCTGTTGTAGTAGGTGAGTGGCTCTTCTTGCTCACTAATGGATGAATGGCTTTTTGTTAGTGTTTGCAATGGCAGTATTGACAGCTGCTGTAGAGGTATTACGGAGCTGCTATTAATAGGGCCAGGACAGGGAGGATTGACTCTGTTGCAACCATGGCAGAAACTTGCCAGAACTTAGCAATTAAGATTTAGAATGATTTCATCTTTTTTTTTTTTGGAAGTGAGCATCACGCTGCAGCCTTCTAAAAAATGTAAAGCTTTAAAAAGTCATCTACTGAGGGCCGGCCAACTTCTACCATCTCTTGAATTCATCTTAGGTCCTAGCAATGAAGACTCTCTGGAATAATTTATATCATTTGAAGAGGTGAAATAACTTTCTCGGTCACAGACTGAAAAAACATCCACTTTCAGGGAAGTTATGAGCAGGCTCCAGTGTCACAACATTTTACCTCAGCAGCTCTCGTGACCGCTTCCACACCTTGTGCCAACTTTGTCCCAAAGGGACTGAGGCCTGACCATAATCTGTCTTTTTTTCTGGAGAAGCTCTACAATCGACAGTCAAGCGGCCAAAGCAACAGGCCAATACATCAACTGGCCGACGTTTCATACAGATGAATCAATGAAAGTTCTCAATCTGATGTTTCATCATTTTTTTCAGTTGAAAGAGTGGCCGTTATTCAGGGGAGGAAGTGAGATTTCATGCAAATGAAAACCACTCATTTGTCAAATAAAGGCTGTGGTAGAGAAGTGTCCTTGTAACCAGAGGGTTTTTGGTTCAGATGCCAACCAAATCTCTGCTTCTGTCCTGTTTTGCATGGTATTCAACTTGAATAAATATCCAGCAATATGAAGATAGATAACATTACAATTTCTACAATAAAATTTATTTAAAAGCCATATACATCATTCTGTGTGAGGACAGATAAATAATTATTCAGTAGTTTCCTTTATTCCAAACCATTCCAGTCTCCTAAACATAGCAACATTTTATGAATTGAACATGTGGATATGTTACCTTTAACCTGTTACCCCTGAACCATATGGCAAATCCCTAAATCCAACTGTTATGAAATTGTTTGTATGGAGCCTAAAGTCAATTAAATCCCCAGGCCATCTCACACAGCAAAGCCAAGATGAAGTTGTAGGTGAGTTCAAAAGTTCAGTGTCTTTGGGGGCTACAGTTCATTCAGGACCTACCATGTTTTCAAGACAGATCCTCAGGCTTGAGACACCAGAATGTCAGTCAGAGGCTGAAGATAAACTTTCTCCATTTCCTTTTTCTGTAGCTCCTCTGGCAACCCACACTTTGAAGGTGAACCCAATCATTTGCACAGACTGCGGGGGAGATCAGACAGAAGAGCTTGTTTTTTTTTTTTTTGGGGGGGGGGGCAGCAGGTTACTGTGTTACCCTCACTAAATGAACAATGTTGAGATGTTGTTCCATTGGTGCGTCTAATGAAACCCGTTCCTTGTCCTTGACTGTGTGCGTCTGAGCCACAGTTATTGAGCCTAGCCAGGGCGGCAATCCTCGCAGTGGTCCCAGCAGAGTGTATTCATTCCTGGACCAGAGGTCTCTGCCAAGCGAGGGGTGGGGGGATGGGGGGCTCATGTGGAGGGCAAGGCAGGAAATTGTGTTCGATGATCCTGCCGGGCCCCAGAGCCAGATGTCTGAGAAATCATGCACGCAAGCAGCCCGCAGATTGACAAGAGTGAAATAGGATGAAATGGTGGGGAGGGGGGGTGGGTGACCCAGCCAACCCCCTGCCAGCACTATCAAAATCTGCCACACCACACTCCAATATAAAAACCCTACTTTCATTCACAGAGTGCCTCTTGGTCAGCTCTACTTGAGTTGGTGGGGGGGGGGGGGGTTGGAATGGATTACATATATTCAGTCTCAAGTGATAGAGTGACTCAAAATGTAAAAAGTTCCAAGGAATTTGGTGTGCCTACTTACAACAACGTGTCCAATGGATAAAGGTTTAGTAGAACCAGCAAAGAATCAAGAGCATCAAGGACTGTTCACAGCCCAGTTAATGCAATGTAATCAAAGCAGGCTAGACACTGGATTAGACAAACTCTTAGTGCAACACAAAATTGCATAAGTGAATGCCTATTACATGTATGGGGTCATGTAGGACAAGAAGACATTTAAATGGTTTTGAGTTGTTTTTCTTTTTTACTAGGGCAAGTCCCATTTGTTTGCATAAAAAACACCCACTGGCCATATAGTTCATACAAAAGTGGACAGGCTGGTTCAATACCAGTCACAGTTCTATATATGCACAGTTCACATATAAAAATCTGACATAAAAGCAGGGCTCACCAAAGTGATGAACAGTGTAACCCAACCCCGTAGTATCACTTCATTGACTTTGAGCATCAGTCTTTCACTTCTTTGTTAAGTTTTTTTTTCTTGGTAAATGTTCATTTCTATCTTCAGGTTCAGAGGTCAGCCATTTGAGCAACATTGCTTATTCATGACAATGCGTGCATCCCGTTGCGTTTGAGATGGGCCAAATTCTAGCCTTGTCAAGTGTGGTGATGGACACAGCGTCATTCCTAACAGGACAGGTTGTCAGCAAGTTTTCCTGGGGCTCCCCCATTCTCCTCTTCCTGGAGGAGAGCAGGCTGCCACAATTCCTCTCTCTGTGACACTTCATAACCTTTACTTTACCTGAGGGATGGATGATGGCCTTTGCGTTAGTAGAGCCAACTGAGTGACTGCATGTGACTGACTGCTTCTCCACGTTTGATCGCCTTTCGCATGGCCCAAATCAAATATCTGTGGGTTTCATTTTATCAGTGGCACAAGAACTGCTTTGAGACACAATGGGATAAAGCACTATTTCCTTCTCTGATTCAATTGTGCAACTATGGCTCTCCACATTGACCTTATTAGGCAGAAACATTAACGTTCCAAAGGAGATTCACATTTCCCAAGACTGGTGCAGTTTCTGCTCTGTTACCCACATCAGCTGCTCCGGTAGGTATTTATAGAAAATCCATCAGCATTCTAGAATTATGCAGGCCGACGTGGGAGTGGGAGTTATATTTCTAATGTACATGTGAGTTTGCGACACAGGTTATTTATTTCCCTCTTCTTGTGCTTGTTTTGGAGCTCTAAACAGAGCTATTAAAGCTGACACAGTTAAGTCATTTTAACTGAGAACTGAGGACTGTGGGGGTCAGTATACATCTGGGACCATCATATAAATATAGGTGAAGGCAGTAGCCATCAAAAATAATTAAAAACTAGCATATTTACCAGTTCCAGTTGGAGTCTGTTACTTTTTATCTACACTAGGAAAGGATTTTTTCACAAGCTAATAAAATGCACCCCTAGCCCCTCTTCAACTGAATATCATCATTGCAATTAAAAACACTCATGTATGTGTTTTTTGTCGGGAAGGCTGGAGAACCACTCTGAAAACAAACTTGATGGAAACATTGGAACAGTACCATGGTGCTGATGTGTAGTTACTTGCCATCTTATCTGAGCTGGGAACTTTGTGTGTAGGGACTTGTTTAGACAGGGCTTGAAAGATTATGTTACTCGAACTCTTTGTGGTGTCAGATCGCCGAGATGCCACTTCTTGTTCTCCCAGCCATCTGAGGGTATCAGTATCAAGGATATTTTCACAGGCAAACCAAAAAAAGACACCACAACTGTAAAACAGCCCCTGTATATTGCATTTACTGGAGTGCCACAAATGTTGGCACTCTGAGTGTGGGTATCCAACATTAAAAGTCCTCTGTGTTATAACCAGTTAAAAACTGCCCTATATATGACCTGTCCTGATATTACTTTACAAATAGGATACACCCAAAACTGAGGTCAAAGACTCATGCAAATACTCAGGACAGTGACTCTCTCTCACTCTCTCTGTCCCCAGGTGCCTTTCTCTTCTGCTGGACGCCCTTCTTCGTGGTCCACACCATGCGTGCCCTGTGCAAGTCATGCGACATCTCACCTCACCAGATGAGCATTGTCACCTGGCTTGGCTACGTCAACAGTGCCCTCAACCCCATCATCTACACCGTTTTCAACACAGAGTTTCGGAACTTCTTTCACAAATTTCTGCACAGCTTCTGCTAGCCATGGCCTCCAAGCCACCATACAGAGAAAAAAGCACAAGGATACATACCGTTTTGTATAGCATGATAATAAATACCTATATATATATATATATATATATATATATATATATATATATATATATATATATATATATATATATCTTGCTATTATTTTATAATTTTTTTCTCTGGTTTGGTTTTGTATGTTTTATATTTGTGGTCTGACATGCACACATTCTGGATGTTACTGTGACAGTACATTTGTCTAACCATTCAGTGCCTGCTGTTGGCCAACATTTCCATGTTGTATGTGCGGAAACCTTATGATGAGGAAACTACAAAAATACTTGAACACATCAGCAGTGTTTTGAAAGCCTGCAAGGGTACATTATTCTGTGTATCATGTACTTGGGTCTGCCTTCATCTTTAAAATTAAACATTTTCACAGAAATGAGTGATGTTCTGTAGAGGGGGCAACAAAACACAAGGAGTAGACAAGGTTGCAAGGTTGGGCAACAGATGCAAAAATCAATCCATCATTATGACATTAAGAGTTTCAGTTGGGATGTTGAACATGACTTGGTGGAACTTTTATGGGGTGCAAAATGAGGTGATCAAAGTCTAACCATTTATTTCTAAAAAGCTAGGCCAAATCCTCTTGGTCCCCATTTCAAAAGAGAAAAGCAGTGAAATGACCTGTCAGTCTGTGAGAGATGATAACCATCACATAGGAACATGCTTTCCACCCAAAATATAAGGGCTACGTTGCCAAGCATCACAACACAGATAAACAAAAAGGAAAACTTCAGTGGCGCAATCATGATTCAAATGGAAATGTGAAATGACTATTACGGACACCAACTGGTGTTAGTGCTTAATCTGGCTCCACAAAATCACAAAGCCATATTTAACAGTGTCATTTGGATGGAGTCAGTACCAAGGGCAGGTGGTACAATTAGCCAGCGACAATTTCAGACATGTATTCATTTTCACAAGTGGGTCATGACATGAGACATAATGTGCAACATCTAATTCCCACTCCGACAACCACTGTGCAATTTGACAAGTTACTGTGCTTCAAAGATTAGAATAAATCCCTTTCATTGACACAGTTTTCCCTGGGGTGAGTTCTTCACAGCGCTCTCTAATGTGCTAACAGACAGATGATCTTAGGCTGCCACTCTGAGTGCTGCAGTGTCAGTGTTCATTATGTATGGGTGTTTTCAGTGCCAGCTGAGAAATGGATACAAATGACAATGTGATTTCGTCACTAGGACCAGAGTGAATTCAATGACAGGCAGAGTGTTTTCCCTACTTTGGATTTTGTGGTAAAGTGATTATTCTGGAGAGAGGGCAAGGAGCATGGTTGCTCCATTGTGTGGTTGAGCTGGGTGTTTTTTCCATCACAGTCCAAAAACCTCCTCCAGCTTCCGACCAGCTACCCGTGGAAACATGCACTTTGCCTTCACCTTTCCTCCCGGGTCAGCAGCACCATGCATTAGTCTATGTACATTGTTTTGTGGGAGAAGATGCTGTGAATGTTATTCTTAACCAGAAAGCAAAGAAACAGAAGCTTGCTGTCAGCTGATGTTTACCACTAATAATGCATGGACTCTGACAGCCCTCAGGCTATCCATTCTCAAACACCAGCTGTTCCAACCAGACCAGACTGTGGTAAAAGCAGAGAACCAAACACGGTCTCCACTTACACAAACATGTGGGGTTGCTTCAAGATTGGGGCTTTTTTAGCTGTAGACCTGGAGAGACCACAATTTAACAGCTTTCCTAAAACCACTTGAGCTTTCATAACTGGGGAATCTGGTGGGAATCTGGTTCAATCAGATTCACTCACAGGAAGTGGTATTTGGAAGTTAAATTTTTGGGTGGGGTGAGGGCTGAGAGTCCCTGACGTTGTTTACAGTCTGCAAAACAGAGGGTATTTCCTCCTTTGAGGTAACAATGCTAGGTATTAACTCTCAGTTTGATGTACAACAGAGGCTGATATAGGTGAGCCCAGGTCCAACACCAATAACAGCAGACTGGCCTCCGGTGCTGCCTGCTGCCAACTGTGTTGAGTTTGGAAACAGAAAAAGTGCCGCAAAACCCCAGCTCGTCTCTCTCCTCCAGGCTCAGAGGAAGCAGCTTCTGTCCCTCAGGGGTGACATCCCGCCACAAGGTGCCGAAGCTTTGCCAACGGGACCGTAGACTCTCATTTTAGAGTGGCAGGAAAACAGCACCGCCGGGATTCAGATACCTCCATATCAAATGCCAGCCTCAATTTGGTCCATCAAAGGTTACACTCACACTGACCCATCTCCATGTGACAGATGGAGTCGGCTGCCCCCCTCTGTGTCCCGCTCCAGGACCCTCTCGTTGTTTTTTGTTGTTACTAGAATAGAAGGCAAAAAGTGCAAGTTCAGAACAAAGGAGTGCCATAGGGAGAACTGAGTGACAGTCTTTTTTTTTAACCCAAGGGACATGTGTTGGTATCAGTCAGTTAGAAACCTGTCTCCAGAATCATGAAGCGCTAAGGGCCATTGATCAGGGTCTAAGACTGCAGCAAAAAAAAAATGTACACATACTTCAGAGAATATCAAAAAGCAAGTACTGACCTGAACTTGCATTCATCAACAAGTTCTTTGCAGGGCCTGTTCACCCTGTAGTGGTGTACTGCTGTTACTGTAGGAGACATTCTCAGTCAGTCAGTCTTTCAGTCAAAGAGGAGCACTACTATTTCAAATGCTGCCTCCTCTAGTCACAGCCACAGCAGAGACTGTCAACATCCCCAGTACAGATAACTAGGCAGACATATAAACAGACAGAGAGGGACAACTTCTCGCAGTGCCCTGAATGATAACTTTCTGAAGTCTGCACAACAATAAGATAAATATGAAGATGTAACATGGCTTCATGATGACTTCACATTTGCACACCAGCTGTGATTGCACATTGTGATTACATCCTTGGAGCCTTTGACAAAAGAGTAACTCCAAACAAGAGTCACAACATTCTTTGAGTGAATAATTGCATTAAGGGAGTAAACGTATTGAAACTCCAATGAAAGGACTGCAGCTGGTAAAAGTGGTACTTGTGGTGAATTTAAATAAAAGAGGGTGGGATTTATCCACCACACAAATGCAAGCAATGAGAACCACCCATCTGCATTCATGAGTTAGTTGCCAATGAACCAACTCTTCTCCTGGAAACTCAGTAACCAGAGGGACATCATTAAGACTATATTGGTCTTTGAGTGCACTGACCGCTCCTGCAAGCACCAGAACCTGATAGAACGGGTTGCCTCAAATCCAATTGATCCCCCCCCCCCCCATAACATTCCTCCAGGTTTAGTCCTCAGCAATGACACCTCCAAGGTGTGACAGCAGGGCTCACACACCCAGCCCTGGGGATGATTAGCCCAGGCCACTCTTGCAATGGTGGCACCGCATCACTATTGGTGGCAGTCTGTGGTCGTGACGGATTAAAAAATCCACGGTCATTGACAGACACTCCTGGGCCATTGGAGCGATGAGGCCACTGCACCTGTATAAGCGTCGCCGACATGCAGGGAATGGAAATGACTGCGGCTGCCGCTCTTTGACAAAGGCGAATGTCAATCAAGAGCGACTGGGTCAGGCGTAAGGCTCAGCAAACGAGCTAAGCACAGGAGGCCTTCGGCTAGTTGTCAGGCAAGGCATGCACGCTGGGGAGCGACTCCCGCCAAGGGCGAAGTGAGTTCTGCACTAAAAGGCCGTGTGGTCTCGCTGTGCCTAAATCATTTGGCTGGAGGGACCTGCCAAGGTTACCTTGCGCATTACAATTTAGATTCCTCCTGACCGATTTAATGGGTTTCCTCTGAAATTTATCACAGCAACACAAGGACATTTACCAGGAGAAGTGGTCACATTTTCTATAGCTGTGGCTAAGGAGAACTCCTGTTAGCTCCTAAATTAACTGGTCTTAACAGACTTCGTAGCATCATTTTACACAACCAAATGCTGTCATAAACCTCAGAAGGACCAGGGTCTTATCGAAAGGTCGACCATGTGCCTGATCCCGGAGCAAACGCTGCAGCATTAATCAGGATTAGATTGCCATCTGTGGGGTAGTCCAACAGAAAGGCCTGGCTGATTTCATTAATGGGCCCAGTCTATTAAATAATCACGATCATGCATGAGTACATGCAGTGGCCTGCCCCAGAGCCAGCCCCCACCTCCCTCCTCCCTGGTATGTCCACCCTGTGCATACAGGTCTCGCAGATCCCAGTATATTGCATTCCCCAGCATGCCCGCTCAACATTTTTCTTTGTGCAAAGCCGTGACATGGGCACCAAATGAACCACCACACACATGCTCAGCATTCCTGTGGAGGAATAGGAAAGGCAGGTAAAAAGCCTTGCCTAGATTATCCTTTATTACATCACCTCTGCCCCTCTTCTGCGGTTCCCTGAAAACATGTTACCAGGCATCTACGAAGAGGGGAAAGGGTTTTATTTACTTTTCCCCAGCAATGCATTCCCTGTGTCCCCCATGCCAGTGACTGGGATAATGAGACTAATGCCTATAAGCTGATGAGAAAGAGAATGCAGTGGAGTTCAGAAGAGTAAGCGGGCATGCCCCTATAGAATAACATCACCCCCTATAGCTACAGTAAGGGTGCAATTAAGTCTCTTTGTCAGAGACCTTGGGATTCAGCTCAGCCATGGGGAAGGTGATGGCAGAAGTTCCAAACCCTCAGCAGCCCCTCCACACTTACCCTGTCCTGTCCATGTTTTGGAGCTAGTTACTTTTGTTTGGCAAATACACTGTACAACTCTGCTTAACTCTGCTGTACAAAGATGCTTAATGAATAATTAGTGGTGTGTCATGATGCCTATAGATGTCAAACTTGTTAGTCCTGCTATCATACAGGGCATTAAATATACACAGCATGAATAAATACAACAGAAATTATGCCCTGGCCACAAGTACTGTACTGGATATTGAAATGAGCGGAGGAAGTGTTGGGCACATATGCATGTATTGGGGTGTGAGACAGTGTCCATTGAGATTCCTAAAACGGTGTAAGATCAGGCTTTTCAGACCAGGCTTTTCAGGGCCTGCATTTGTGTGCCATCCAAGCAAACCGTGTTGGGTAAATCTTTGTGTATTTCACTAGAGCTTGAATTGCAAGGGCAAACAGTATGCACAGGATGGACTACCCTTTAACGAGACCAGCATGTAAAGCCTGAGCAGAAAGACAAGTAATGAAATCACTGACCAGACTGAAAAAATGAAGAAAATAAAAGAAAAATGGGGCTCCCTGAGTCAGCGAAGTGTTTGCATTAGAGGACAAACTGAGCTCTGTGACCATGTTAGATCAGAAGCCTGCGTTCGTCTCTCGTTCCGTGCGGGCGCAGACATGTCTAGGGTATGCAACTGGTGAGTCAAAAACACTATGGCATAAACAGGAGAGATGAAAAAGAAAGAAAACAAATCAAATCCATGACTAAAATTGAAAAAAAAAAAATCAAATTCTTGATCAGAAAAGAAATATGAATCAAAACCCTGATAAAAAAGAAAAAATCAAATTGCTGAAGAACAAATCACTGAAAAAGAAACTCCCAATAATGCATACAGACAAAGTGCAGGTTAACTGTGTCTCATGCAGGGCTCCAAACAGGTTTACACAAAAAGATGTTGCAGATATTCACCATGCTACAATTTTTTTTGAAATAACATGACTTACATGTGGCGGGTAAAACTTTTATTTAAGTTCTTCACCAAGAACTGTCAGTTTGAAGGACTTTTTTTTTTTTTTTGCTAATGAACATAAACAATACCCAAATGTTCAAAATGGATGTTGTGAGAAAAAAAGATGCTTTTCCCAAGAGGTGGAGTCAGTGTAGCAGTCACAGCCTGTATCACAGCCTGGCAGACAAAGGCAGGAGACCGTTAGCGTGTGAAGCCAGCGGATTGAGCCGAGTCTCTTGGTTTCTGCAGTGGATGCGCTTGCAACAGGAGCTGTCTGCTAGACCTTGACCTTCTCTATTTCCACCACTGGCATCTGCACCTCCTCCTGGACAGACACCACAGCACTCTGCTGGCAGCAGCTATGCTGGTGGTCCCTCCAGTCCTGGAACAGCACAGCAACCATGAGGGGGAGGGGCGAGGGGAATGAGAAGGAAATTTATGGAGAAGAGGGAGCAAGAGCAAAAAAGAGAAGGAGAGAGGAGAGAGAAGAAGAAATGGATGAGAGGGAGAAAAAGTGAGAGGGATGGAAGGGGGAGGAGAGAAAGAGAGAGGAGGAGTGAGAAATAGAGAAACAAGAAGAAAATTGCATGAGTGAAACCAAAAAGGAAGAATAAGAATAAGGAGAAAGAAGAGAGTGAGCAAAAAGGCAGAATAAGAACAGCACACAAGGAGAGTGAATAATAAGGAACACAGAGGAGGAGGAAGGCAAGACAGAGAAAGACAGAGATTGGGGGAGGAGAGAGATATGGAGTTAGAGAGGGGGAGGGGGGAAAGAGAGATGAGACATGTGTGTCATTCACAAGTTAGACACCTTTTAGCTTTTTTAAAGTAAAGTTCCATCACGTCAAACACCCTGAGGACCCAGACAGCATCAAGCTTTTATCCCACCTCAGTCCACACTTATCTGATGGACTTTGCTACAAACTAAGCATGGAAATGATTTCTTTGGTTGTATGTCAGCATCTATCGTCCTATAATGGCCATTAAAAGCAAGAGACATATAAAACTGTCACAGTATGATCACTTTCATTAAATCACCTTGGATGAAATGCATGAGAAACCTCACTAAATCTGAGGAAGAGTATACAGCTTTAATTAAAAAGCAATGGGCCTTGTAGGAAATATTCTGCCTAATCTACCTAGGCAGACTACAGGCCTAAAAAATATCCAGACTGCAGAACTGCAGACATGGGCAGTTGGGTCTCTCACTGACATTCCCTACGCCAAAGTGGAGACTCAGACCATCCCTCATCAGCAATGCTGAACACTTTGTGTTTGATGAGAGATGTTCAGAGGCAGGTTTGGGGCCCAGCATGCGTCAATGAAATGCCCCTGGCTCTAGGACAGTGTACAGCAGAACATCTCCTCCCCGTTATTCATTATAAAAGATGGGTTACAGAGACAGCGTCTCCTTGCCCAGGCAGAGCTCAGTGGTGCGAGTGGCTGAAGGAGGCCCGTGGGCTTACCTTGCGCTGGCAGAAGGCGGAGCAGTAGTTGACCTTGTGGCACCCTGTGCACTCGTTTGTTGCCTCCCGGCCGCAGTTCACACACATTTGCTGCAGGGAACACAAGCCATGAGAAAACGGCTGACTACAAACACTAGGCTCCCACAGCCTCAACATCTGTGGGCCTCTCCCTGCTGCAGTAAACCAACAGCTTTCTAGTTGAACTCACATCTCACACACCCAGACATGCATGTGCGCGTGCACACGCACACTGCATCTACGTGTAGGCACATTCACCAACATACTTGCACTCATGTATAGGCATACACACACAGCTGGACTCTGGGTGTATTTCTCTAACCCCCGTCGGACATCAAGCTATGCCACAGCCTGTATATCAGAAACAATGCAAATAACAATACAAAACAAACAATCTTCCTGCAGCATTCTTATGGAGGCAGACACATACACTTACAGACACTTCACCAGGCAGACTGGCAGATAGCCAGACAGACAGACAGAAAACAAGCAGACACGATCCTGATGTCTATAATGTTACACCCTAGCTTTGTGACCACTTGCAGTTTCACAAAAACGTGTTAGGAAAGCCCATACAGCCAGACAGGCAGAGTAGAGCAATAAGTCTGCTTTCCGGGTAAATACCCAGCCTGGTGATCTATCACAGGGGTCACATGAGCCTCATTGTCACCAATACAGATCTTCCCCTCCCTCAGACGCCCCCACACAAACAGCACACTCCAAACTCCTGTGGGCTTCACGCAGTTCAGCCACCCCTCTGGCCAACTTTCATCTTCACGGAAACAAGTGTCAAATACTCACAAAGAATTATAAGAAAAGTTCTAGCGACTGTACTTCTTCTAATAAGTGTTCTTAAAGATGATAAAGTTATGTCAAAACAGATGTGCTCCTCAAGGAGAGTGGAAACAATACGTCTGGATTTCCACCATGGATTTTCCTTGGCATAATAGAGAAATTTAGGGAGTTGTGAAAGGCTCCGTTTGGAGCAGGAAGTTTCCCATAGCTTCAAGGTTGATTGCTACCCCTGTTCCCCTCCTGTTTACCTGTCTAAAACAATCTTCCTGACATTAAAACAGCGCTGATGGGTATATTCTCCAGGGGCATACTACATTTGATAAAGCTGGCTGTCTTCATTTTGTGGGGGGCAGGGGTGGGGGTGCAGCTAAATCTCTACCCTAGGCACTGAAATAAACAGACAGAGGAGAAAAATAAGGACTCAGAGTAATTCTGATGGCTGCCTGCCCACTTACCTTAATGATGACCTCTGTATGCTTCCCATCAGGGTCGTCTGTGGGTTGAAATGGTATCTGTGTCTGGAAGGGCTGGAAGGAGAGAGAGAAGATGATGACTTCAGTCTGAAAAACCACATCCAAACAAAGCAGAAGTACATTTCAAAAACAATACCTTGTGAATTATTACCCATTTATTACAATGTTATAACAAATTAGGCAGCAATGCATATTTTAAACCATAAATGGACTCTTAAAATAAAGTTGTAACATAGTTCAGACATACACACAGTTCCACACCTCCCCAGAGGCCCCACTCACATCCTTCCTGATGGTGGGAGCCCTGCTCTGGGCACGGCTGGCCTGCTTGGCCTGTTCAATGAGCCCCTTGAGCTGCTGCACGGTGCTCAGCAGGGTGTTTGCCGTCTCCTCCAGATAGAACCAAGTGCGCTGTTCAGCTGTGTCCAGCCCATTGGCCACGTTCGTAGGCTCCACCTTCGACTGCAGTGGTTGGGGGGCTACTGCCAGGGCCGGGAGGGACGTCAACACTGTGAGAGTGGGAAAAATGGTGTTAGAGGCCAAGAGATGTGTCAGTGTTCACTTCATTACTGTCAAAGAAAAGGAACAACAGGCAAGGCGGCAAGCAGTCCAGGTAATGGCACAGCCAACCGGGCAGAAATAGATTTGTTGGTGGAAGGATGTTGAGGATCTGTGGGTTCTGCCAGCAGTCTGAGATATGGATACCCAAACATGATCCATCTTCTCTGCTGGGTTCACAGTGTCATGGCACAGGGCAGACACACACAGGACAACACACCAACCAGAAAGCACGGGCAGGAAGATTCGCACCCAAATTTGTCAAGATACAACACATGACTTTTGACTGCAACACACTGCACAGGAAAGAGAAAACAGCTTGTGAAAGCTGAGTGTGGATATGTCTGTGCATTCCAACCTCTATTCATAAAGCATACCTCCAGGAGTCTCTAAATATGTAAATCAGTAAATCAGCTACTGAGTCTGTCAATGAGTGAGTGAGAGATGATACAGTTTCAAGGGCTGCCTCCTCCAGCACAAGTCAAAGAAAGGATCCTGACAAGGTCCTGTCTTAACACTGAAACTGCTGTCTGAGGGCACAAGACAAGAACGATTAACATTTAATAAAACTATATTATTTAAGTAAAAACTTGGATTTTGCAGGAAGACTTGAAAGTGAAATAGTGAAAATTTATCTGTGAACACTGGTAAACCATAAAATGCAGAGTGCTACAAATAGCACTCTGCATGCTACAAATCATGAAATACATACATTTTATTTTAAAAAATCACACGCTTGTGTACCACCCAGCCTTCTAGTGTAGAACACGACAGCCCTGTGTGTGGATGTCTAACTGGGGAGCAGTCTTACCATTTAGCAAGTTGACAGCTGTCTTTTGCTTGTCTCTGCCTGTCAATGAAAACCGCTTGCGAATCACTGTAATAAAGGGAAACTAGATAAAGTGGGACTTTTTGGTTCAGCCACTATGTGGTATGTGCGGTGTAAATCTAACTTTGCACATCACCAGAAAACACCATTCCCACAGTGAAATACGCTGGTGGTAGCATCATGTTATGAAGTGCTTTTCAGCAGCAGGGACTAGCAATCTAGTCAAGACAGAGGGAAAGATGAATGCTGCACAATACATGAAGATTCCCGATAAAACGTCCTTGAGTGGCCCAGTCAGAGTCCTGACCTTAACCCCATTGAACATCTGTGGAAAGACCTCAAAATTGCTGTCCACTGCGGCTGCCCAACTAACCCAGTACAGCTTCAGCAGTTTTGCAAGGAGGAAAAATTAAAAGAGACTTATCCAAAAAGACTGATGCCTGTAATAGCTGTGAAAGGTGGTTCAACCAAGTACAAAAGAAGGGGGATGAATATTTATTAATTGCTGGCATTTCAGTTCTTGATTTTTTGTTTTGTTCTTTCATGGTTTATAATTTTTTTTTCTTTTTTGGGCTGCACTGTTCCAGAGTTGAGTGATTCACAAATAAAAAAATCTCAGTCTAATTAATCTAAATCTCAGGTTGTGGAAATCATTTCTGTGAAAAAGGGGTTGGGGGCTGAATACTTTTTCAAGGCACTGCTTAAAAAAGTTTTAAAAAATAGGTATTGTTCAAACGCGGGAGTGAAATCCTCCCACTGTTCGCACCTATATTTTTTAATGGGGGTAAAATGAGAGTGATTTTTTAAAAATATCATTAAACTATAAAAGTATAAAATAATAAAAGTACAAGCATGCCAATGGTGAATGAGCTGGTTGATTTGGTGCTGGTTTTATGTCTGTAGCTTGAATGGTGTAGGCAGAGTTAGAGCTAGAAGAAGAATTAAAGATAATAATACAGCTCCTTGAAAAAGTATTCAGCCACCAATGCAGTTTTCACAATTTATTGTCTCAAACTTCAAATTTAAAATATATTAAAGTAAGATTTTTTCCCAGCTGATCTACACAGTATTGTGCATCATGATAAATCAAAAGAAATGTCCAAAACCTTTCAAAAATTTAGAAAATAAAATAATACTAAAAACTTGAGATTTAAAAAATATTCATATCCTTCATAATTATAAGGCTGACCTTGCTCAGGTGCAAAATATTATCTTATAAACTCATCCAATTTGTTGATGGTCTCTTACCTTTGTAGGAAATTAGTGGATCACCTGTTTTGAATTACTTCATGAGGATAAATACCTTCCCTCTCTATACGGTCAAACAGTATGGTTGGATTTTCCATTGAACAAACCAAAATGAAGAGAAAATGAAGAGAAAGGAGCATTGAAAACAAGTGAGGGATATAATTGTGGAGAAGCACAAGTCTGGGGAAGGATACAAGAACATTTCAGACACACTGAATAACCTCAGAGCTCAGCGGAGTCCATCATACAGAATTGGATGAAATAAGGAAATACAGCCACACTGCCTAGGGCAAGCAGCCCCCTAAACTTAGTCACCGAACAAGAATGGCACTTGTCAGAGAGGCTACTGTGATGCCAACTTGTAGCGAAGGGCAAGAGCAGTTACCCCACCCGGCCTTGAACCCAGGTCTACGGGGTACCAAACATGCGACTTTGACCACGACGTCAAAGAGCCAGGCTCGTTGGTATGGCAGTCAGAGCACATACTCAACCGTAGTGACAGCACTCCGTCACACTGCCCCCCCCTTCGGGAAGCGCGCCCATGCGCTTCACGCACCATGGCGTCCCTCACGCATTCTCGTGCCATACTTCTCCCATCCCAGGGTGCCCCACTCACCAGTGCTTCACCCATCTCTGGGGTCCCTCACACTGTGCTTCACCCATCTCTGGGGTCCCTCACACCTCATACGGCTCACATACTGGGCACGCCTCCGATGGCCTCGCGGCAAGCCATCCCAAGTCTAACACCATTTGTAGCGAAGGGCGAGAGCAGTCACCCCACCCGGCCTCGAACCTCGAGCCTGGCTCTTTGGCGTTGCAGTCAAAGCTGCAGTTTGGCACCCCATAGACCCGGGTTCAAGGCCGGGTGGGGTGACTGCTTTCACCCTTCGCTACAAGCTGTTACTCTAACTGAGCTACAGAAGTCAGTGGCTGCAAGTGAAAATGATGTCCATGGTTCAACAATCTCTATGCTATTGCATAAAAAGGGCCTTTAAGGAAGAAGCCCTTGCTGAAAAAAAGCACATGCTTGCCCATAAAGACTTTGCAAATCATCACTTAGAAGATAATACAAAGATATGACAGAAGGGTTTGTGGTCTGATGAGACTAAAGGGAAACTTTTTGGCTCAAACACTAAGTGTTATGTGTGGTGTGAATCTAACACTGCACATCAGCCAGGAAACACCATCCCCACAGTGAAATTCACTGGTGGTAGCATCATGTTATGGAGTGCTTTTCAGCAGTAGGGACTGGCAATCTGGTCAAGATTGATGGAAAGATGAATGCTGCACATGGAGATTCTGAATAAAAACCTTCTCCCCCCTGCCAGAAAGAGTAAAGCAGGGAGGAAGGTTGTGTTTCATCAGGACAGTGGCAGAACAACACTGGATTGGCTTAAAATGAAGAAAACTGACGTCCTTAAGGGGTCCAGTCAGAGTCCTGACCTTAACCCCATTGAACATCTGTGGAACTTCTCAAAATTGCTGTCCACTGCCGCTTGCTGTCTCCCTCTCCCCCTCCCTCTTCAGAGCAATGACTTCACACCAGCTATCTCTGATTGGCTTTGTTGAAGATATTTAAATGTTGGAAGGCCAGCAGGAATATGTAGAGTGGAGCTACAGAAACCAAGCCAATGCCAAATCGACCAGCACGTTCACCACTGGCATCCATAAATGCACCACTTCCACACCCTCTAAAGGTATTTATTTTAGGCTGTGGTGTGGAATGGAGGAGCTGATGCAAAGCACCCTGCTCTAACCCACTGCCATGGTGTCCATTTTGTTAGCTCATTAGCAGGTCAGCCTACTCTAGTCCGCCAAATTCAGAAAACCAAAGTAAAAGAATTCTTCTTCCCTGCCCACCAGTGTGTCCACTTACTGCCTCACTCTTAAACCTCTACACCACAAAGATCTAGCAGTAATGGGAACAGTGGAAGAAACAGGTATATAGAAAAAGGTTTATCCATTACCAAACTGTTACAGCTCTGTCTAAAAAGGCTCAATGGGAGATTGGTTTAGTCAAAGGAGGTGACACCTCCCCTGGGAATTCAGTGGAGCATACCAGCTGCCTGCCACAAGAGGGTGCTACCTGAGCCTCCTTTTAAATGCTTATGTTTAGTTTGATGAGACAATCAGCATCTTATGTTTCAGTATATATACTTACAAAAGCAACAATGTACCCCTGGAGAAAACATTGCATGCTCAATGAATACATTTGGCATATAAAGAGTACACAGTATATAATCTGCAGGGATAACACACTGCACTTATCACATGCTTTTCATCTTTGATTCTGATATATTTGCAAGCTCTCATTTTTCTCTCATTTAGTCTTGGGGGGGGGGGGGGGGGGGGGGGGGGGGGGGGGGGGGGAGGGGTGGGGGGGGACTGGAAAACAAATTTAACCACTAATCAGTAATTCTGTCAGTGCTGTTTGCTTTCATTACTAGAAAAAAACATGAACAGTTAATGCCTGAGCAGTTAATATTTTTTGTAATTAATTAATTATTAATTTCTAGCCCACCTCCCCCCAGTCTTCTGGGATTAACCAACTTTCACAAAAACAAGTCACTGAAAATGCATGAACATATTTAAGGCTTGGATCAAAAATAAATATGACTGGTCCATCACAATTGATACGTTCTAAAGCAATCCATAAGGGATTTTATGGTCATGCAAAGTTTTCAATGACTGGTACTTTAGTAGTCTTAACCTGTCAGGTGCCAGCATGAGGTTGGAATGCCAGTGAGTGTGTTGTGCACTGGCCTCTCAAGCCTGTGAATGCAATGACCCTGATCCCAGATCAGTTAGCTATAGCGGCTCGCTCTGCCCTGTACCTCACCTCTGGATTAGAGGATAAGCACCTGGATCAGTGCCACCCTCACAGGGATCCATTCCACAGATAGAGGGGTTAAGGCTGAGAAAACTCTGTGCTTGAGTCCCATCCTGAATGAAGCCCAACTACGTTTCATTACTGGGCCTGGCAAGGCCTTTCCTCTGTGTTTCCAGATTGAAGGTACAGGCCCAGGACAAATGCTGAAGTGGATCCGTGGCTCCAAAACTACACTGAGAAACAAATGACCGGAGCAAACACTTGACCCATCTCCAAGTGGCCCAATTCATTCCTGTCAGGTTTCAGACAATGGGAACCCCAACACTTTTACCCACAGCACAACTTTACAGGTAACTCTGCTGCCTGAAAGCACGTCACTAAATCACAGCAAGCCCTGGGACGGATCGGTCGATGATCAGATGACCAGCTGTGCGTCACGAGGAGCGTTGCAGTCGATCACCTGGGCAAAAAGAGAACTGTACCTCAGCCTCTCCACCCCCATTAAAGCTCCTAAAAATAACAAAGCATTCATCACTGCTGGGGGCTCAGCCATGCAAAAGCGTTCAGGCACATTGGGGAGAGAAGGAGCGGCAGACAGACAGAGAAGAAAACGTGTAAATTGGAGAGAGGTGTGAGTGGGGAAAGGCATGTATTCATGGTGTGTGTGTGTGTGTGTGTGTTGTGTGTGTGTGTGTGTGTGTATGCGTGCAGAGCGGGGGTGGGGAAGAGGCTGGGGTGTGACTGCTTTTCGCAGTGGCACTCTAAATTAAGAGGTGGCACCACAAGTGGATCAGAGTGGCCTCTCTCACTGTCTCCTGTGACCAAACCTGTTCCTGAGGCACCCATTGTGCGATGTGACTTACAGGCAGAGGGACGACCAGCAGGCTGCTGAAACAATAGGCTGAGCACTACCACTGCCACAGATTTCTCAAAGTGTCAGGTTGATAAGAACACAAACGGCGCACCTGCGGTGAACGTTTCAGCACTGTTCAAAAATATATGTTCAGCATGGGACCACACAACAATGTAGGAGTCTGTGGGGTGGCCAGCTGGTGCCAACAGACTGCAAATGAGGGGATTTATACACTACTGGTCAAAAGTTTTAGAACACCTCCATTTTTACAATTTATTGAAATTTAAGCAGTTCAAGTCCAGTGAATGAGCTAAAATGGGACAAAAGGAAGCAGTAAACTGCCAGAGGTTAAAAAAAAAACTTACCAAAAACTGAAAAACAATGCAAATTTCAGAGTTATAAAAAAAATCCTTTTCAGGGAACAAGTAATGGGTTAACAACTTACACCTTTTCTGCAGCAATGGAAGTAAATTAAGCCTTGAAAGTTGATGCAAACAATTCCTACAGGTGTCCTGACTTTTGTTGATTACTTATAAACCCTGTCTGTATAAAAGCAGTGTCAGAACAGACTCTGTCACTACACCCTCTGAAGCATTATTTGGACAATCCTGCACTGCAGGAGGTAGTATATTGCTTATCATAATGGCGAGTAAAAGGCAATTAACAAAGGAAGGCAGACAGAACATTATAACCCTTAAAAGTGTAGGTCTTTCTTTTACAGAAATTGGGGGTGTTCTAAAACTTTGGTAGTGTACCTGTGTCTGACTTAGGCAATGCTCCCAGCCTTATTAAAGACAAGGGGTCCAGGTGTCTTGCACCACTTGTCTTATGTGCTCATTACCTAAGATCTTGGAAATCTGTTTACTATGGGTACAGTAAGAATATGTGCAGGTTCCTGTTAAAGCTGACAAAATATAACTTTCATAAAGTTCATACAGAGAAAAAGAAAGAGAGAACATATAGTTTAGCTTTAAATGACAGCCACAAAAACATAAATGCCTCTGATCAAGCAGTTAGAGTAAACTGCAGCAGTGAGATGTTTTTTGATTTAATCAATGCTATGCAAACACACTGATCTATAATTCATCTTATTCATAAAGCCATATACAGTATGTCAGACAATCCATGTGTTAAAAAGAAGTGGTTACCTAGGCAGCATTCAATAGCAAGCCTACCATTGCACTAACTTTAAAATAGAGTTGGGGAGGGAGGTGGGGAGAAACCAAGCATCTTTGCAGGTCTATAGTATTCATCTGATTCTCCGCAGCTTTGAAGAGACAAGATTCAGAGAGTGAGGATGTGGACAAACCACTGCACGGGATATACATATTCTAACGCCTTTTAGTAAACTAAAACAGGATGCAGTCTACCAAAAGAAATATTTCAAAAATGTGTGAGTAATACATTTCAGAGCTCCAGTAATAAAGCTGAATGAACATTGTTTGCTTACATCATGCAACATCTCATACTTACCAGTATTGTTTTTTTTCAAATGCTAAAAGGCTTGTGTTATACTTTAAATTGCTTTGTTCAACACACACTTAAAAACTGTCAGCATACATTAAATTTTCCATTGTCAAAGCAGAATAAACTTACAGCTTGAGAAAGTACACTGGAGTGTTTTACTTAGTGTATTTTGCATGCTGTGTTTGGAAATTAAATTATCTTGAATTTATTTTCATGGCAAACGGGGATCCCATCTCATCACAGTGAGCTAATCGAAAGGAGCGGATGAGGGATGGAGCACCGCCCCTCTCCAGTTCCCATGGAGGATGGAGGCACCATTTATCAATACCACGCTGCTCCTCTTCCATTACCGACCTGGGGGTACGAGTGACGCAAAACCCTGGGGAGGGGGGAGCTCAAGGACAGTGATGCATTGCTTTACAACGGTGGAGGGAAATGTTTTCCAACTAGGCCATCATTCCCCGTACCAGGCGCCCACTACCACTTTTAAAAATAGCTCTAACACCCCAAGTCTGTGGAATTTAGGTCAGAAGCAGCAGACTGGCTGTCCGTGCATGCAGCTCACACCCTCTTCACCTTCACACACAGGCCTGCATGATGGACCCAGAGCCCAGGGGTCTTCATTAACCCTGACAGTGAGATCAGAGCACTGGGAAAGGCCGTTTGAGCTGCTAACTATATCAATGCTGAAAATCTACCCACCACATCACTCTAATTCTATAAGCACACAGTGTGCTGAGTGGCCTTGACTGTACAGAGGCAAGTGACAGACAGACAGAAAGGAGGTCACACCAACAGAAGGGAAGACAGGAAGAATGACAGAAAAATGAACAAAATAAAGAAAAAAGCAAAACAGGGAAGAGGATGGGAGGCCGGCAGGACAGCATTAAAAACCAAGCAGGACACCTTCACACATGCAGGGAAGTGGAAATGTACCAGCGCAACTCATTTTTCATTTTAGAGACATGCACATCACAGGCACGCCCCAGGGAGCTTGTTAGATGCTGGCAAAAGAGGAACAGCCAACACAGCTCAGGGTGCGGTGGCCAATCAGTGAGCAAGAAGAGGGGGCTCCCTGGCCATGACTCACTGATCTCTGTCTTGGATTCTGCAAAGGCCACCAGCTAATGCACAACAGGAAACCACAAAGACACTGCCTGAGGGGGAGGAGCCTGGAGGGTGTGGCTCCTGTTCCCATCAGCAGCTGGGTGGGGCCACTCAGAACAGAAGGGTATGGTCTGGAGCGCAGTCCATTTTCCAGGGGGTGTGTGCCAGGAAAACGACAGACAGCAGTCACATGATTGTGTCCCTTGAGTCTGTGTAAATGTGCTTGTGGGTGCGTCACTGAGAGAAGCTTTCCACCTCTTTCTCCACTTCAGAAATAGAATGGGATTTCACCTTCTGGTGTTCCACTCGCTTAAAGAAAACGGAATGCCCTGATTCTGTGGGCACCTGCAGCCTCAAGAGAGCACCACTCATGCTTTGAGGGCACACTTAGAATGATGCAGAGAATGCCCTATATCGTTATGAGAACTATTTGCATCTTTAAAAAGAGTGGCTCTGGATGTGAGTATCAGAAGACTGAACTGGTTTCACTTCAGTAATGCTGTGCACATGCAAGGGTTAGACAAGTCTAGAGACAAGGCTAACATATAAATGGTAATTCTACAGGGTTGTATAGAGGGAAAAAGCATTTAAGAAGAGGGGGACAGCAGAACTGCAGTCAGAATATGATGGAGAAAAAGTCTAGGACTCACAGTAGCCAGCCCAAATCAATGTCTGATGGGAGGTGTAGCCCAGCAATTTCCTGTCACCTGACCTACCTGCTGTGCCGGCAAAGACATCAGCCTGCGATGGGCTCTCAGATATTATGGCGGTGGCATCACCCACAGGTGTTCTATCAAAGGTCAGCGTGCCAGAGGTGGTGATCTGTCCTGATGGTGTCACTGTGACTGGGAGACAGGAAGAGACAGAGTCACTACACAGAAAGTGACAAGACCAGTGGGCTATGTCATAGGTTAAAATTCCACTGTCTTCTTCTTTAGGACCAACCATCAGTAAGAGAGAAGTGTCCAAAGAAAAAAAAACACAATGAAAAATACATGAGTTACCACATTCCACAAAAAAATTCAGCTTTTAGGACAAAAGAAAAGCATGGTGATAAGTGTGGAGATACTGACTCTTTCACAATTGGGCAAGCAGGGGCTCCCCTGTACCACCTGAGCTAACTCTCCTCTCCTTGTGCACTCCCATTAGGCAGAATTGCGCTCATACTTGAGGCTGAGTTCGACCACTTTTCCAAAGGGCTGTGGCTGTGCATATCTGTGTTTCCTGATCCGGGCATTGCTAAGGGGCCCTTATGCAGCCAGACAGAGAAAGTTAGAAGTATCATCATTTTCTCCAACTAAACCAAGAAAAGGCAGTAGCAGCCATAGCTGGATCAGAAGCAGAAGGGAAAAGCTGGCACAACGCCTGGGTTCTCTGACTAGAAAACCTGATATGAGGAATCTAGGGGCAATTCTAGACTCAGACTTAAGGTTCTAGTCTCAAATTAAATGAAGAAAAATGGCCTTTTTACACCTGAGGAATGCAGCCCAACTAAGATCATTTGTTGCAAAGTTTTAAGAGCTTAACACAGCAATTTGATTCAGGAAAATTACATTGCACCAATGCTCTTTCCTCTAGTCTTCCAAAACAAAACACTTAACCGCCTCAACTAGTGCAAAATACAATGGTAAGAATATTAACACAGGACAAGAAAGCAGCTCATGTTTCTTCCTGTTCATTAAGCACTTTACGGTTTGGCTTCAGAAAACAGTACTCTAAGAGACAACTCTCTGCCTTTCACAACATGAAATGTCTTTCACAAATAGGAATTATAACAATAATAATAACATATGCTTACAATTATGATTATTATCTGATAGCAACACAAAGAAGCAAGCTAAAAGTCCCTCATTACAGTGCTTACCTCCAACACCCCTAACAGGTTACTTAGCTTGCTGCATACCAGTTACCTTGGGGCTTTCATCCAAAGTCTTTCACCACAAGGCTCCATAGGGCCAGTATCCACCAAATAGGGCTGGGCGATATAGCCGTCGCGATATCTGGAATGGCTATTTTTAGCGCAATAACAGCTATCCCCAGTATGTGGCGTTAGGTTTCTTCCTGTATTGTTTTCCCTTTAGTCATACCTGATGTGGGAGCACACCTCCAGTTTTCCGAGGCCATGTGAACTGCTTCCGGGGAAAAAAACGCTGCTCGTATCTATTCAATGTTGATATTACAGTAACAGCACTAAGCTGCTTCCATGTGTTAGACAGAAACACGTGGCTACAAAGATAAAGGGTGAAAACATATGCTATGTATTTTTCAAAGCTAATAAGTAAGTTAACCAACATATAGATACAAGTGATATTTTTCTGCCCCAGAAGCATTTCACTGTACTTTGGAGGTGTGCTCCCACATCAGGTATGACTAAACAGGGTTTCTGAGGTTTCAACAAGTTAAATTTAAGACTTTTTAAGACCTTTTTAAGACCATTATGGATGAAATTTAAGACTTACATGAGGTACGAGAAAGTAAGAAAGATCGGAGTCCCAGAATTACTTTCAAAGTAACAAAATTTATTGCCATTCACAGATCAAATCATAAAAGATCAGGAGCAAATTTGTTAAATGCTGTTTATTCACTCGATACTCTTTATGGAGCCATATGTAACTCCACACAAGTTGTATAGGACTTATACCATAACACTTTTTGAGTGCACTCATACCGGTTTATAATGCAGTATGAACTGTATGAACATTTATAAATGTGTTTATAATACTTTGGAGACCTTTTAAACATACTAAGCTTTTCTTTGATTCTAAAAGACTTTGGTCCTTACTCTCAAAGGAAAAGTTCGCCAATGTCATCGTTGCTGTTGTATGACTAATGCTTCATCACTGTGTGTAGAACCCAAAGCACCTCTGCTTTTAACGTGGGAGTTGATCCCAACGCCGTCAGGATGTTGCTTGACGGAGTTGCAGTGTGGGTCTGGTCGCACTCGGGTTGCGGAGAGTGTGTTGAACTGGGACCTGGCGATGGTGGTGACCCCGAATTCATCGAACAAAACTGTGTAATAGTGTGCATTCCCTTGAGACTTTTGAGAGCAGCCTGGTATCACTCTGCTCTCGCGTGTGATGCCAGCGCTCTAATACCAAGCGTGCCTAACTTCAGTGTCTTTTTACAAAATGAACAGTAGGCTTCAAAGGGATTCTTTAGAACTGGTTGTAACCAGCCATTGAATTTGTCAATTTCGAGCCAGGAGTTATTAAATGTACACTTTCCCATTCTTTCGAATAACGCCACAAACTTACAAGATAGCCAGTCTGATTCAGTAGCCGAAATCTTTCCCGCGCAGGCAGAATGCATCGATAAATTCTAACCGGGCTGTTTGCTGGCTACCAGTTATCTGTTCCACATAGGTCTCATAGGCTATGTAGTTTTATTACACTGTACCCTAATACCTGGATCCGTACGAAAGAACTACAACACACGGAACCAACTATGTATGCCACCAACGCATTTCTGCTTTAAGACCTAGTGTGCAATATTTTAGACTTTTTAAGGCCTTAAATTTGGGATTATTAAATTTTAGACTTTTTAAGACTCTGCGGAAACCCTGCTAAAGGGAAAAAATACAGGAAGTAACCTAACGACACATACCGCGGATAGCTGTTATTGTGCTAAAAATACCTATTCGATATATCGCGATGGCTATATCACCCAGCCCTACCACCAAAAGAACCCTCAGCATTTCGAGAGGGCAGACCTTCACACTGTTTGCACTCCCCATTCAGATAGTTCTCAGACAATCCCAACAAGCACATTTGTTCTCCTGCACTCCATTCCTCTGGTCCCCAGAAAGGGCAAAGTGTTCCTTTTTCAATTGAATCCAGGACTCGCTCCATTGCCTCTCACTGACAGGGGGCCTGCTATTTATTTTGTGGTCTTTGACCATTTTCCATTTGGAACGATGGACATTATTTCAAGTGGAAAGGTTAACGGTAAGAGGGGGGATAGGGAATCAAAGGCCAGATTTTTATATCGTCAGACCCTTCAGGGCAGCGTTTTGGCATAACATTAACAGTCATTTTTGATTATAAATGAACACTCAACAGGAAACTACATGGCACCGGTACCGTTTTAATCCAGGACTTCATCTGTGACAAGGATAAATGTCAAATTTATGCCAGCAGCATAACTGCCTAATATGTCATAGTTTCACCATACAAAAAAATATGCTGGTGCTTATCACTCTAGCTGACAGGATCGGCAGCAGTTTTAAGAGTCTGATGAGTACCCTGCACTCAGAGGGAAATTAAGTCGTACAGGAGATAAGTGCAGCACTCTCAATGTGAGTCAGTGTGAGTCACTCCCTTGCTGTGCACTGCCACTCTGGATAAACAGAAACACACACAGAGCCTGCTGCTCTGGCACAGTAACACATTCATAATTCACCAGGACCTCTTCTGCACAGATTCATTGATCCTTTATGTTATCTGGATGGGCTGACATCTAGTGGAGAGGACAAGAGGAGATGTCCAGATGCTGTAAGGATCAGTGAGCCTGCATGTGCTGTACAGAACATATGCTTATGAACATAAGCAACAAGGCATGCACAGGACCAACTCTGCCCACTGGTCGCAAATCCTGTACATACACAGCCAGGCTTCCATTTTTTGACAGATGAGGGGGTGGTGGGGAATGGGGTCAGTGTGGTAGGAGGGGGCTGGGTTATGTCACTAGGGCACTCACATGTGGCTCCAGGTGCCAGTGTTATGTTCTTGGGAGTCTGGACATCCTTCTTCTCTGGTGTGGTCGGCTGATCATTGTCCTTCTTCCGCCTCTTGTACGGGACAAACAGCCTAACAGGCCCAGTCTAGTTTGGGGGGAAGAGATACCATTTAATCATATTTCAGCTCCTCTCCTTAGACCCTGCAATCCCTACAGCAGAAAGAGGCTATCTCAAACACCAACCAGGGCCAATGCATCCTGTACAGTAGTGGCACAGTCAGTGCCTACAGACCCCAATACAGCACTGAAAACAGGCTGCAGAAAGCTCTGAGCTCTTCAACCCCACACACTCCACCTGTACTCTCAGTAGATTCCTACCGAATGCCGGATTTACAGACAGGCCATCTTGGTCTGACATTTGATACTGAGAGGTCCTGGTTAACTCCGTAAATCTGTGAACGCACCGTGACTCTCTCTTCTCACTCATAAAATGTGCTGTGACTCTCGCATGAGAATACATGGCAGCTACAGCATGGAACCTGGACACTTCATTATCGAACGCTCATCACACACAACACAACTAGGAATTCCTAGCAGGCATCTCTCTCGTGAAAGAATGTGAGAAATACCCGATAACACTTGTAGTTGAACCAGCTGTCTTTATATATATATATATATATATATATATATTTACTTGGACAGGTCACTAGTACTGGCTGCAGGCATATTGGCTGCATATTGCATATTGCATATTGGCATTGCATATTGGCATATTAGTGACTTGCAACATAAATGAAACAGGACTCTCGTTTTGCTAGGCAAAAAAACAAGTAAAAAAAACCCACAATCTTCATTGTTTAAAGCTGAAAATATTTACTTGTTACACAGGTTAAAAAGTGTAAGTACACAAGGTGCAGTGACATAGTAGTGGGTATAGTAAGCTCAGTCATGAATGTGGGGGCCTCATTCATTACATCAATATCACCTTCATGCAAGTGGATGAACAACAAGTGCCTCTGCACATAAGTGATGTTCAGGAGGAGACAGAAATGAATGGCTATTAATCTAATTAAGTTAAATGATGACATTCATATTGATTCAGGTATACCACATGGTAGACCACAATATAAAGAAAACAAGACCCTGACCCTTGCCTTCTCTGCAATCAACAGGACAGCCCCTGCCTACCTCCAAGAACTCATCCAGCCCTACACACCAGCCCGACCCCTGCACTCAGCAGCAACTGGATGCCTCGCTCCTTGCATGGTCAAGGCAGGAGGTGCTCGTTCTGCCAGACATCAGCGTTTCACCTACATCGCTCCCCAGTGGTGGAACGAACTCCGTCTCGCTACGAACAGCTCCTTCACCCCATTCCTTCAGACGGGGCCTGAAGACGCACCTCTTCAGACTCTACCTGGACTGACCCAGCACACAATTGCTGACCCCCCAATCAGTGCTGTCGTAAAGTGCTGTGCTTTTTAAATTGTTTCTTGTTGCCGCCTTTACCCTGACGCTCGTTGCTCCGTTTGAAGTTGTTGAAGTTTGCTGTTTGAAGGCGTATCGTATTAGTTGCCCTATAGGCTGTAATTGTACAAATCTGATAGTACTGTGTCCTCAAACAGACCTTGCTCTCAGCTGAGAACTGTCTCATTGTGGAACTGTACACATCCTGTCCCCGTACTGTCGCTATACTTACTGTATGCACTTTTGTAAGTCGCTTTGGATAAAAGCGTCTGCTAAATAAATAAATGTAAATGTAAATGTAAGACATTTCATCATTACCAACATAAATGGCATGCAAATAAATGTGGTTTTACATATATACAATGTTTTTCATAGATAGTGTATAAATATATCCAACAAGTGCATTCATATGATGTAAGCACAATTTGTGCCACTCAAAAGCAATATTACACAAGTACTTTAAAATGCCCAATCGCTTGTATCCATCATCGTATAGCACTTTATTGGTCACTGATCCTTAATCACTTACATAATCCAAACATAATACATTGCGGCTTTCCTCAACTATAGTAGCTGCATAACTTCCAAGAACATATTGAAAACTATACTCCTTCACAAGTGCTATGGCAGAACACAGATATTCAATCAAACACCTGCCAAGAGTCCTATGCAGTCCTCAATATATGGGAAGAAAGAACTATATAATTGTGCATCAGGATCAATGAACATGAGGGTGACACACGATGCAATGATCCACGCTGTGCACTTTGAAGGTACACTGCAAATTACCAATATGACTGCAATGAGGAATTGTGGCAGTCTGGTCTCAGCAACCTTCTCCAACAGGACTACACCGCTTATGAGGAGCTTGTGTTGATACCGGCCCTCCGCACACAGCTATGCAAAGTTGCCTTATGCAAAACATAAGTTCACGGTGATAAACAAAATAAACATGACAGGTCATTTTTCCCCTTTCAGTTTAGGTTACTGGCATGGTAGTCAGCCTGCATGGAGAAACAAATGAAGCTCTTCTTGAAGAACTGATTCAAAAGTTACAAAACAAAACACCAAAAAGTACCAATTGATGGCAATCCAGAACATGGATGCCTGTTAAGAGAGCATTTTACCTGAAAGTGTGCAAAGTATTGTCTTTGATTCTGTAATCAAAGACAATAATCTGACATTACTTTCAATAAAATCCTACCAGGAAACTTCCAAAAAATCTGACACTTGACATCAACATGGCCATCTCACTTCAAAGTGTAAAAAATAGCATAATATACTTGTAAACTCTTACATATGCACACATCTGCGTTAACTATAAAATATGTACTTAGCTAGGCTAAAATTATAATTTGAACAAATCAATTGTAATAAATGTATATATCTATGAATATGTACAGTTACTGTAAAGAGAATGTTGACACTTCTCTGTAACTAACAGGACTGCTGAAAACTGGCATACCAAGCAGCCTGATCTCCATCCAATTCAACACTGGTGAGCTAGGGTAGGTAACAGCAAACAACTGAGAAGGTAGCTTGCTAGCTAGTAATTGGATAAAATGGAGCCGATTTGTTTTACCAACTTGTAAAGCTACGAGAGTTACTTGCATAAAATGGCAATAGTGATGTTGTAAATTTATACTGAAGTACTTCATGTCACACATTGCCACTTAACCTGTCTGTAATCTTACTTGTTGTATTTTTCCATGCACAATGTATAGTTATAGTTCATTATGAATATTTATGAGAGGGGATGGACAGTGAAAGAAGATCCATTTCTGCAGATCAGTGGCACAGGATGTTCAGTCTTTGACCAAACGTCCTCATGAATATTAATGATTAGACTTCAATTTGGGACACTTCAGCCTCATCAACAGCAGAGCCACACCTCTCAATGTTAAGCACAGAGAGCTGAATATCTGGGCACAGTACAGAACATCTGTGAAAACAATGTATGCATGGTTATAAACTCTAATAAACCAATCAAGAAAGAGCTAGTTTTACACCAAGATTTAAAGGCTCCTATTAATATGTGATAAGGACCATCACAGGAAGAAACATTTATTTTAATACAACTGATTGTGTTTGTAACCATTTATTATGCCAAACAGGTTACATCTGTGTTTGCTCAATGAGTATCTTAACTGTTTAAGTAGAATCCAGAACAAGCAGGCCATACTGACAAGACCATATTAGCCATTGTCTTGTTCAATGAAAGTCATGATTATCACATTCATTCCATACCTGATTGTACTTATGAACACACATTTTCTGGGTCATGATATATGTATGTATATGTCTTGGAGTGTTGCATTTCTAAGATTAATGCAATTATGGGTACGGGTGTTGTGAATCTGGCATTGTGTACAGACTGTAACTTACTAATCAGAAACTGACAGACAGCTGAATCTGGTTCCTGGGGCAGATGATAGCTGGGTGATGGAGGGGCATTGCGGAGCCCTTACTGCCAATGGCAAACTGATCTGTTTCATTGTATCGGCAAGGTTACCTCATTGTCCGTTGTGACCCATTACTTGTAGTCATCTGTCTGCTGCTAAGCTGTGGTCTTTTTGGGTTTACGTTTCCTTTTTTCTACAATGTGATGTGAACTACATGGGTAAATATATCTATGAAACAGCCTGAAATTGGACCTCTTCATATTGAAGTTGTTACATGAAACACATTCTTTCTATTGAAAACCACCTTTATGCGGGTAGTCATGAAATGTGTACATCACCATTCAAAGTAATATTGTCATTTACCTTGAGGGGTAACTGAATGAACAGAAATGACCTGTTATCAATTAGCATATAATTATCATTCATTTGTCTCCTCCTGAACATGAATGAAGTGCAGAGCCACCTGTTGTTCATCTATTACCATCATTGTGATGCTGATCTAATGAATGAGGCTGCCGTATTCATTAGACAACAGTCACTTTGACAGGTGCATCAGTGCCTAACGACAGCACCTTCACCACGTGCATGTCATACATACACTTACGGCATCGAGCAATGCTGAAAATCGTTGGTGTTTTTTTTCAAGCCAAGAGCTGTGTGCGTCCTGTTTGTTCTCTGTCATTTCTCACTTCAGGAAATGGAGCAGCTGCACAGAGAGCTCCTCTAAGGCATTGCTACTGGAAGCATGGCGAGCCACCCTTACCATTCTGTTTTGTACAAAGCTGAGATGCTCAGAGTATGATGAGGAACAGAGGCATTTGTGATTACCACAAAGTTTCAAGGAGGCGATACTCTCAAATTCTGATTACCATGCTTACGTTGTCCGCTCTGAAAGACTCCCCATCCTTGGTACACTAAAAGAGGAGGAAAAACAGACTTAGAGCCTATGGGGACCCAATGTTAGAATTCAGTTCTCTGTAACATCAGAAACTCACACATGGCTCAAGGAAGTTCTGACAGTCTGCACTCGCATCCCATTTCCCTGTGTCTGAACCAACAATGAACTGTGAGTCACACACGTCAGGAACACATCTGCATTGTACTGTGGTGAGAAACACGTGCTGTCTCCCACACCAAGGTAGAATTACCACTTAGCACTGGGCTGAAACATCCATTCTAAAAACAAGCTGAAACCACGGGGCTGTTTGAAAGTGACAATACAGGCACATACTCCCTGTAGTGGACATTAGATTTAATGTACAGGCTGTCCCTGCATTTACATTCCCGGAACCACACTGTAAACCACATACTCAGGAAAGAAATGATGTTTTCCAATATTTGTATTATATTATATTTGCATTATAAAGAAAGGTTGCATGGCTGAAGGCAGGCTGGAAGGAAACTTTTTCATTAAAAAAAAGCTGAATAAATATGGGGTTCAGTAAAATATCTATAATTTTATAAATACTGTATGAATATTCGCACATTTAAATACTTTTATACATAAAGCATATTAAAAATATTGAGAATTGTGAAATGCACTGAACGGCAGCTCCACATGACGACACAATGAAGAACAGCAATATCTGAAGACTGATTTTCATATGAGCGACACAGCACACACTTTCAAAGGACAGGATAAATAAACCTTCTTAAGCTCAGACAACAAACTATATTTGGAAAGCTAGTGCAACAAACTAACTCAGAAAAATATCTCTGTGGCCTTTTCAGACAACTTCTAAATTCACTGTTTTCCCCCACTTGTTTTTCATGGTCCAATTTTCTCATTCCCAGCTTAGGTTTTGTGGTAAATCTGGATTTTGTGCTGAGGTAACAATAAATGGTTCAATTTTTTTAACTGTTGCAAACATGGCTCATAGTGAATGGTCATATTTGCTTGGTGTATCCATATTATGTATAGAATATTCAGCAAAGAGGGGGTTTCAGTAACATTAAAACAAAAGATAATGATTAAAGGTATTCTTACAAATTCAGAAGCAAATTGTAGCTAAGGACAGGCCCTGAAAATCTCCCATTTTACCTGAACTAACACACTGCGCCTTAAGGTTTTTATTTTGGCTCTTGGTTGTATCCTGGTACCCTTACAGGCAATGTAACACTGCTGACATTTCACATGTGACACCAATGGCAGTGGCAGGCCATGTGAACTCACCACAGGCAGGTCATCGCAGCAGGCCGCACATGTGCAGGAGGCGGCATGGGGGTTCAGAATGCGCTCCTGGAATCAGAGCAAATTGTGAGCGACACTCTGAGACAGGGGGTCCCCGCAACTTTCCAACCTGCATGACCCGCTTCATCAGTGAATGTGCCTCCTGACACCCACCCTTGATTAAAATAAATCATATCACATGTTCAAACATAGAATGAAAAATGTATTTTTTTTACATATTTGGAACGGAGAGCATGTATGCCAGCCAGTGCCTGATTAGTGTGAATGTCAGGCAGCCCAGACAATGAGGGGCAACTAACAGGCTGTAAAAGCCTAAAATAAGCATCTAATTAAAAAAGAGGAATACTGACAAAGAAGTAAATTTCTTGTTCCTTTTGTCTTGACGACCTACCAATCTCTCATCTATTAGGGCTGCCCCCTAATAGTCGACTAAATGTTAGTCGATGAGAAGAGTCGTAGTCCACCAGGTTTTCAGTAGTCGGTTAGTCGCAGAAAAAACCCCCTGAAACTCCATTCAGGAGCTGCGCCTTGTCGTTAAAAAGTTATCAGACTATATCGGGCAGGAAATCATCCAAAGTGTGGGATCATTTCGAGCGTGTAAAGGAGGACCCCAAGAATGTGACATGCAAACTCAGCATGCAAAGATTCGCCTATCATTCGTCGACCTCAAACATGACTTGAAACATCAAACATGATCTGAAACATGTAGGAGAGAGCCAATACAAAACTAACACAGGACGAAAGTAACACGCAGATTTTCTCCAAGCCCATACAAGTGTGATATGCCTGACTGCGTAAGCATGTCAGCATGCAACACTTACCAGAACCCCGAAAAATCGAGTCGATACATCATACTTTCGTGGAGTTATACCCGAGAAGCTGTTTTCGATCACATAAAGTAAATTCACTCAAGCTGTAATTTTTTTTGAATGACAAGTTGTGTCTATTGTTTCATGTGTCATAGTCATGGTCATTTTACAAATTAATTAGTACTTGAACACATCCTGAAGTTTGCCATATCAGAGTTTCTCAGTTTAGAAGCAAGCCAGGTTTAACTGTCAGGAGTCATTGTCGGAACGATTGTAACAGTTGTTTCTTTCCTCCCTCTGCAATAACAACTACACTTATTATAGGGCCTATTATTATCCCGAAGTCGTTCCACATTTGTACAAAATAGCACCTTAGTAGGCTATTGATAGAACACACACGTGAGTTGTTAATCACTACAAAAATTAGTTTCTGTCTGTAATGTTATATTTTAAAATGACGTTTATCTGAGAAGTGTTACTTCCATCCCGGCTCACCCCTAAGTAGCCTAATGTTATTATCCCTTTTGTACGTAATTTATTTTTATTCAATGTAGCACGCTGTTACCATGGTTCGTTATGTTTTCATTAGCGTTATTAAGCTTCTCATAGTTTACAGTTGGCATTTGCTATATTTTTAATGTTAAATCACTGATTCTTCAAAGCTAAAATTAGCTAGAATTTTTTCTTACTGTTCTAATCGCACCGGTTTTAGCATACGCACTAAACAGCTAATCACACCGGTGCAACCATATGCGCGAGAGTTATTCCATTAGGCTAAATAATTAATGGCCTAATTAACATTAAGGAATAGCAAAGTTAAGGCTATATGCAGCTAAATAAATAAATATATTGTCATATGCGCTATTAGGCTTATTCAAGTGTTCGTGGGGACTGGGGAAGCTAAATTACCTCACTTACTGCATGATTACTTCATGTTCTGTTTTTTATTTATCATTTGTTTTAGAAGTCATTGTGTTGGTGTTACAAGTTCATATGTTGTATTATGTTATACTGTGTTGAAATAAATTAACAAAATGTTCAGTCTCCTTGCTGGTTGTTCCGACACATTCAGAATGATTACCGCTTTTGCCGTTAGCATTGTCATTAACAGACAGCTTGCTTCGTGTGTGCACTTGTAAAATTTATATTTTAAAGGCTCATTATTACGGTTTTGTATTTCTCTGTAACGCAGCACAGTGTTAACAGTGTTACTTATAACATTCTCCCTTAGCCCTGGAACTCAAACCATTTTCTGATGTCCCAAAAAAATATATATTTAAATAATTAAATTAATGTCATAGAGTGTGATGACTAGTCGAATAACGGCTTGAACTAATGACTACTAGTCGACTAGGAAAATCTTTGGTCAGGGACAGCCCTACCCATCTCCCACCCCCAGCTTGACTAGTCTGCATTCGGGCTCTCTCTTCCCACCTGGATGAGGCACTGCAGTGGGCGGCCACCATAGCGAATGCTCCTCTTCCAGTCCTTGCTGCTGGCCCTCCCGGACATGCACTCAAACTCGGTAGGAGTGTACCAGGTGTTGTTGTGCTTAATGCAGCGCCCTTTCCCCCCTGTTTGAGGAAGACAACAAGGCCACCAAGCACATCACTTAGCTGAATGCTCTGGGGACAGATTATGATTCAAGCATGCCCACCCTCCACATCTGGGTGTCAAAGTAATGGCTGGAAAACTGGCAAGATGACTGACATACTCAGTCAATATTCGAACAACAAGAACACAGAGTAACAAATAAACGGCTTTGTGGATACGACTGCACTCATGGGCTTTGGGCTCCCCCTAGTGGTAGAATGACATACCTGAACCCAGTCTGTTTTTATAGAGGATTCCGCTGGTGTTCCGACAGCGTACAGGTAGCTCGTTGTCATAGACCGATGGGTCCCAATTATACTTGGAGTCATGCTTCTCGTGGCCTGGAGTCATTGGTGTGGAGGGTGTCTGGGGACCTGAGAGATGGTCAGGCAAGTTTACACACCCGTTAATGTTTGCATCAGGGCTGTATTAGAGAGTAAACATTTAACATGCATAATCATAGGTGATCATGGCTTTCATAGGTGAGAAAGCATTTCCTGGCTCTCACCTCCAACACTGACAGAAGTTGGTATAATTAACACAAGTGTTGTCAAATGTTGTCTCAATACCAAGTGAACAATCAATGTACATAAATGCATAAGGGCCCTGTTTACACTCGGTTTTGAAATGTGTCTTGGGTGACTGGATCACAAGTGGACAGCCGAGACACATTGCCGTTTGCACCTGTGTCTGTCATTCGTCTCCAAGGTGTCCAGCTGACCACTTGTGTTCAGATTTCATTACTGCTACATCACTTCCGCTAGAAGGTCAAAGGGCCCCAGACAAGTGCCAGATTTGTTTAGCATAGGCTCACTAAGAAAACAAAAATGTTTTAAGAACTAATATACATGTACGGGCTATTCCAGCTGTTGAGATTGACAGGACAAAGTCATTTGCGACTTTCAAAAGAGCGCAGGACAAGACGAAACAGGAAGAATGTTAGAAAAGCAGTGGCTTTCGCCTCTGCTGTGATAGCCACAAGACCCCAAAGAGTGAACTGTACTGATGACGTGTTTTCCTGTTACGTCCTTGTCGGGGACACATCAGGACGCATTAGCATTTACACTACAAAAGATATGTGGTCAAATGACTTCCAGACCACCTCGGCAAGTGGTTTGAGTGATCAGATCACAATGCGTCTTGGTGGTCGTTTACACAGTATTTAGCACTGTCCACTTGTGATCCGATCGCCCGAGACGCATTTTAAAACCAAGTTTAAACAAGGCGGAGAAGTGGAAGACAGTTGATTATTACAAACCAGGAGTCATCGGTGTAGCAGTCCCTTTTAATCCTGTTGCATCCACTATGCTCCCATCAGTGTGAACCACAATGAGAGTGGCTTTCTGGGCATTGAGGCTGTCACCAATCTGCAGAGTGGTCCTGCCCGTCTAAGGTGAAGACAGAAAAACTGAAAAATACCCAGAGACTGCCCTCTTGTGGATGTGAATGATTTGATGTAAGAGGTCTCTTAAGCCAATGAGAAAACACATTTTGTAGGCTTTGATGTGAAAACTATATTTTATACATAACTTAATTAACTCCAAATATAAAGCCTTCATGGATAAATGGTTGCAAGTGCCCAAATAATATGTAGGTAGGACTCAGGAATTTACTGTCATGCACTAACTTTATTCAAAGTTTGTGTATGAAGGACATAGCCATGTGAATGCTGAATTACTTACAAGTACATGCTCAGAGATGGAGGCTGCTGTTGCAACAGATGTAGTGAACACATTGTCCCCTGCTGCATGTACATCCCCCACAGTCACTGTTGTCACTTCTGTTAAGAGAATTGTATGTCATTATTAATGAGTTTGTGTTATATTAGGCTTGTTTACACCAATAACTCAGGTCTTAATGTGATGGATATTTTATGCTGCAAAGATAGGCCTCTTATAAAGCTGCATTTAATGTTCAGTGAAACCATGCTATTTATCATCGTATCTATTTAACTATGGAAAACCACATTCTAACATACATCAGTCTACACGCAGGTCATCAGTAATTTAGAGTAAGAGTGCATTAAATCAGTCCAACACAAATAAGACAATTGTCTCTACAGTAATGCACTGGGCACCTAGCATACCGCCCACATTAGCACCATCCATACAATTTTAAACAAAATGTGTGCCTAAAATATGATATGGCAGTATTTAAAACAAGAGATTCAGATTCCTGTAACACTGGGAGTACCTGTTTAGCAACATTTGTATAGCTATCGGAATAGCCAAGTACAAATTTTGTTAGCAAAAAAGCTAGCTAGCTAAATGTTAAACGACTGACGAGTGTATATCAAAAAATGGCATGGGTAATTTGGCAAGCTGTTACATTTAAACCCCCTTTCCATGTTAACAATTAAATTCGCTACTATATGGATTTTATTTCCTGACATAAAAATTCCTCACTAGCTGTAAATACTGAGTAAATACTTTATAACATCTACAATTCATTGTTCACTACCTGCAAAAACATTTCTTACACGTTCCAAATGAAATACGTCATTTTGCATGTGCATACACTAGGTTAACCCTGACTTGCAAATGGCAAAATATACATTTATATATAAAAATCTATTATACATTATCATATTATTTTATTTAAAATTAATTTTAAATTAACGTAAAATACACAACAACACTTTATGGGAGTAAAATACTTCACCACGTATTTAATGTCAGCCTTACACATTGAACAATCAATATCATATACAAAACCCCAAAGTAGCCTTGTTATTGTTTTTCTGTTTTTAATTTATTTTACAGAACACATCACTTTCGTCATGGCATATGGGATGTACCTTTGTGTTTGTCAAACAAAAAAACACAGTATCCCTAAGCATTTTTGTCTGTCAATCATTTGCATGACTTTTCAACATCGGGACTGTCTGCAAACGATTCTCATTAGCATGTTTGTATTTTCTATGGAACTTTTCGTACAGTACCGTGCTTTATATGGTTAGAGCACATTTCCCTATTACGTTAAATACGAAGTTACATGTTACGTTTGCAATATAGTATTGTTCGTAGTGAAAAATGGCGATTAGCTAGCCACCTAATTGAACGTTACAGCAGCGTGTCCGTATTGTAAACACACAGCTAACGTTTGCTAGTTCAGCTATCCATCTAACTAGAATGTTGCCCTCCTCAAGGAGCACCTCGAGCTTGCTAAGTCCATTGAAAACATAAGTTGGTTCAGTTTAATTTCCGCAGGTGTAGGGAGATGGCTAACTAGCAACAACTGTACGTGAAAACTTCGAATTTTAGGCCAGTGAACATTAGCTCAGCAATCACTTAGCATAGCGAACAGTATATGAATTCCATTATTATGAACACTCAAACAAACGAACAACAGGCAAACCACGGCATGAAAAACAAACATCGCGCCAGCTTGCTAGCTCGTCGGTTCGCTTCTATTTTACGATACTTAGTCACAATAAGTCGTAGTTCAACTAGCTAGGTGTAGAAACCGCTAACTAGCTACCGTGGTTGCACTAGCAAATGTGAACTTTCCTGCAAACGCCGTCTCGGTCTCGTCTGGGTTCGGCAAGGACTCGGCTCCAATTTCGATGTTTCCCGGTTCACCCATTACAGTCATCGCAGCAACTTCGGCATCCGATTCAGTCTCCGAGCCCTCCCCCTCAACTCCCGGCACAACGGCAGTACTTTCGGACGCCTCCTCCAGCCCGAGTCCCTTCGTTGCCGATTCAGACTCATCCATTTCTACGGCCTCTACCGATTTAGGCCGAATATGTCCGAGGGAATATCGGAAAACAGACTACACGGCTTCTTCAATACAACGAGACGGTAAAATTCCTCAGTTGAAAAAAATTAAGCTTTTCGGTCGTTTACATATACATATTTTACTTTTGACTATGAGAATAACATGCGATAGGAAATGGCTTCCTTCTCACGCACGACCGATCAACACACAGGAAGGAGGCAAAGCGGAAATTGGCGAAACGATTCGTGAGATGAGGCTTGAGACAGCTGAAGGGAATTTCGACCAATTTCATTCATTTTTATCTGAATCTCACTAGCTTTTTTATTTTAAATACCACTAATTTCTTGAAGAATGCTTTATTTCACATATAAACATACTAGAAAAGTGTCGGAGCTGTCAGAACTCAACGCAAAATGCTCACTGTGGATTGATACTGGTGTAATAGCCTAAGCGTTGATTAGGCAGTTGTAATCACTTGCTTTTTATACGATGACCCATTCATATTTCAGAGTCTTTAATACTGGAAATGGAAGTGATAATACAGTACCCATCTTCAAACTCCATGAAATATTTCCACAAACATCACTTCTCATACTACTTCATCAGTTCAGTAATTGCTGTAAATATAGGTGCATTTTTTCATCTTGATAGCTGCAGTTTCATAAGACCACAGTAACATTAAACATACTGTATTAAACAGCAGTAGTAAAATCAAGGCCACAGTTTCTGATCAACAGTAATTTATAATGGCAGGTTTTAAAGGTAGGAAAGAATAATACACATTTGGTCCTTCTTTATTCTTGTAGCACAGCTATATATATATAATATATAAGTGTATGTGTGTAATGTACATATCATCATGCCATGTGTCTTGCGTACCTGGTGTTCCCACACTTTACACAGTCACTAAAGCCATTAACTCCATACAAGTGTTCTCTCATAACTAATTAACATCAGATAACATTTTTCTGCTAGTTCATGCAAAATTAAGTCTTTGATATATGGGAGGTAATTACCTGGATGTTTTCCTGAACCATCAAAAAATAAAAAAATATAATTACATACATAAATATTTATAGGACATAGAGTTCTTATACTGCAAACTCAAAGGCAAAACAGGAGTAAGTAATCTACACAAAAAATAAATGATGCTGCCCTCCTGCTGTCACTCTTGCTTACAGAATGTGAAGAACCATCACCTGTCCCCAAAAACAGTTTGGTGATTATCAACTTGTTAAATATCTTAAGGATCTTTGTCTTTCAAATTTCACCCTTGTGAATAACCAAGCTCAGGTCAATCAAATTCACTTGAACAGGTTGTTACTTGTTACTTGTTGATTTTTAAATTGTCTGTCTGTGTAAGCTTGCCATGGGTTAATTTGCCTCTGCATAGCAGGGAGGCTGTCAGAGCTGGCTTTTGGCTGTGTGCTTAAGGCTGGTTCCATTTTGTTTGTGGCTGTTTAAAATAAACTATTGTTTTGTAAGTTTTGCCCCTTCTCTGTGTTTTCTGTGAGAAGTGTTGCCCATCTTCTCCATACAGATATAATGGGAAAAAATTCCTTTCACATTCAAATAAAGTCTCCTTTATCATTTGATATTTTTTTGAAACTGAAATGCCAGAAATACTTTCTGTTTCTCCTGTCTGCTTCTCTGGTTCCTTCATTATGTTCTGTTTCTAAAGAAGCATCTTTATTTCCATGAGATGTACATATTTTAACATAAAGTGAAATGCAAAAAAAAAAGACAACATCCCACAGGTGTGCTACTCCTGAATGTCCCCTTTCTCATTCTCCTGACAAGCAAATCATGGGGCTTGCAGGACAGAAATGACAGAAATAGCATTTGCCAAGGTTCTCACATCCTCCATATTAAATCCATTATCTCATTAGTGGGCTGACCCAGGCAAGACCCAATCTTCTTCTTAATAGCTGTGCAAAACTGTTCCATAATTTCATGTTAATGAAGACCAGGTACCCTTTGGGAAAGTACACTTCCCATACAACTGAGAAATGGAATTAGTGTATCCCTCCTTTAAGAAGGAGTGAAGCTCTGAACTCTCAGTTTCTTACGTCTGGGCCCTAGAGACCAGGTAGTAGAGCAGGAAGAAGACCAGCACAAGTCCCACAGAGACATAGCAGAGGATCTTGCGGTTGTCCCTGCCAGAACGCACCATGGAAGAAAACCTCTTCACACTTCCTGTCAAAAGCCCTGTGGCACTCAGAAAATTGGAATCCTTCAGAGAAAGGAGTACATGTTTTAGGATGATGGTAATACTAAAACAACTTACTACTACTGCTACTGCTACTACTAATAATAATAATAATGCATAACTGGCATACACACTTATATATGTACAAAGCTTAACTAAATACATGTGGTGAGCAAAATACAGTCTAAATGAAAATTTCAAAAAACAAAATCAATTTAATTTATCAATATAAAAGCAGACATTTAAATAAATCAATACAGCACTTGTTGTATTAACTGATTGGCAGACACTCTTATCCATTCAAACCTACAACCTTCTGGTTAAAAGCTCAGCTGCCAAAACTTAATGCATTAAAGTAACCTTGCAGGGCGGTGGGTACGATGTTAATGTCTGAGTTTCTCTGCTGCTACACTTACCATGCCATCCAAATATGCATTTTGCTCTTCTGCCTCTTTGTCTATATCATACGCCAGCTATAATGAGAAATAAAATCCTTAATTTGTACTCTGTGGACCCACAGATCGATTCCAAAACAAATGCAAATGCAGCAGAGTTGCCACGAAATAAAAACATACAGAAGGCTTACGTACCGACTTCAATCTGGAAACTTTAGAGGCCAAGTTTTCCGCTAAAAGCTTGTTTTCAGCGTCTAGCACATCATCCACCGCTCCATGTCCTAAATAAAAACATGGGAATGAGAAAATTGAGCTGTTACTTCGCGGTCGCACCACACTGTGAAGTAGCCTGGTATCAGCACCAAGGTGAATGCCCCCAAAACACAAAAGCTACTGTTCCATAACGGTTCAGCAAATACCTTTCCTCGTCACGGCCTATGCAAATTGTAAACAGAAAAGATTTACTTCTGTCAGGAGTCACGTGTAGAAATTATGACGTCTCGGGATTACTGCCAACACACGGAATCGAACATTTATCGAACGTTAGCTATGTTAGGCGACAACTCAAAACAGACCAGTGTTGATTAGTCGAGGAGAAGAAATATATAAAGCGCAGCTCTTTTGTAAATTTTGTAGTAAACCAGCGACCTAGGTTGTTTGCCAATCATAACGTCGGTGTTGTTTGCAATAGCACTGTCGCCTATATTCAGCAAAACAACAAAAGAGCGCGACTCTTTACTTGACACGTACTTCATTTCCAAAATATTTAAGACTTATAGGTGTGTGCGGTTTGATCAGTTGTAGTTGTCTAACGTCAGTTATAACCTGCTAGCTAACATCGAGTTAGCGTGAAAGCTAACTATTGGCTGGCGACCACCACAGTTGTATCAGGCGACCATTTATGTTACTTACAGTAGGTGTTATAAGCATATTTTAAAACGCGGGAGTTAAAACCAACAAAAGCTGTAACGCCAACATATCACAGAGATCAATATTTGTGTGGTAGCTACCTTACCTCTGTTCCAATCAGCCATCTTCGTAAACTGCCAGCTTGATTCTAGAGGTGAAAGGTCATATCCGGTTAGTTATGCTTTGGTTACATGTTTACAGTTCAGAAAATATGTAGATAATGATAAAAAAGCAAAATAATACCCTACCCCATTTACATGTACAATATATGTGTACATTTACTGTAAATGTGTCTACACACTGAGAAGGAATTCAGTGATGAATTAAACATGGGTCTTAAATATGGGGAAATTATATTACATACAATATAGCAATTAGTATTTATGTAATAGATGACCTTATCCATACTGTCTTGAACAGGTTATTATATTTCATCCATTTATTCAGCTGGGTATTTAATCAGACACATCTGGTGCCTTGCTCAATGATACAATGGGAGAGCACAGACATTCTAACCTTCTTCCATGTGATCTGCGTTTTATATATATATATATATATATATATATATATATATATAATTATTAGTCTGTAAGTAGGCTACAATAAGATATTATTAGTAATAGTAATTAATAGTAATGGACGGGCGTGCAAAGCATAATAATAGGTTTTCACCCACTTTCTACGAAAATACTCCATGTAAATGGGTCTCAAACGCCGAACCTACGCCTACCTCTTGGTTTAGGTTTGGGAGTAGACAAAACTACATGTCCCACAGTCCTCTGCGGTAAAATTTCGATCCTACGATAATCGTATCATTCGTGAGATTTTTAGTTCCCAGAATCACAACCGGAGAGTAAGGATAACAGCGTGAGTCACATCAGAATTATACTGTAAGAAGGAGCTCGTACATGATTGCCGGGGAAGCTATTAAAATTTGGGTGTACCTGAGACACAGCAATGAAAATGGATTTGAATTCAATAATAGAAAAAATGGAAACTGGAGACCAAGATGCCGCATTGACGGCTCTGCAGGCTTACAATAAAGAGGTAAATTGTCATTATCATAATTATTATAATACATCATCGCCTGTTTTTATTTCCCTTTAAACGCCACACTGTTTTGCATTTGTTGTTGCACTTCTGTGATGTCTACGGTAGCTAGAGAAAAGTATGATCATAAAGTAAAAAAGAGAAAAGAATACAGTGTTGTGTGTTGTTCTGTGATACCACATCAAATCTACTGACCGGTTATAAACATCAAGGGGGAAGTGGGTTTAGGGATATGGATTATGGAAAGCGTGGCTATGCTTAGTCTTAATATCTTTTAACGCAACCTCAACTGTCAGTCATAGAGCAATATTCTATTATTATATCCTTAATATTATTACGCAAACGGACTACTCGCTGTCGCGGCAGCTGTAGGCAGTGTAGTTCGTTTAAACATGGCTATTTTGCCAAAAATAAAATCCGTTTGCTCTTAGCTGTCTGTAGAATTTTGGCAGTGCGTAAGTGTCATGCATATATTATGTCTCATCCAGCTGTTGCGCTTCTGTTAGTATTGTGATATTTTTCATGAAAGAGCTGCATCATTTGTGATTATGACGTTATTATTGTTGTAGATGGAGTTGTTGTTACTATTACTGTTCAGTGATATTATTAAGCAAACGTCATTATCTGTGGCGATTAAGTGATAAAAACAACTAAAGGACACCAACAGCTATTTCACACGGCTAATGTATGCATCGCATTTTCTGTGAAGTTCTCCTGTTAATTATTAACAGACAATTGCGAGTTAATTCAGTTTCTAATTAAAGGTCATGGCTGAGAGGCTGTGAGGAGTTTGGGTTAGAGGCAGACTGGCAGAGTCTTCTGACGTGAAAGCAAACAATGATTTCACCCTCCTCATTGCACGGTACATGTAAAGTAAATCAACGTGCATAATTACAGTTGTTGCAAATAGCAATAGCTACATTGCCTGTTAAACTTCGCGCTATTATCCCAAATTAGCTCTTGTATCACTATATGTATGATGTATAATGTATCACTATATATGCAAGTGCAATTCTAGGACCATCACAAAATTCGCTCAGGAGATTCCTCCTAATTTGTGTCATCAATATGCTGATGTCTGACAGAATGACAGTGACAGTCTGACAGTGACAGAATGTTCTCACGAAGGAAGGCATTTATAGTTCAACTACATTCGTAACTTTCGTATGCCCCCTGCCGAATTAAATTTCATAGTAGCGCTTCTACAACCTAACCATTACAGTTTAATGAATTTATATATAGCATAGTGGCTAGAGACAAAAGAGCTTTTGCAGTTACAGGTATGTCAATTCTGGCATCTCTGAAGCCTACTTTCTATGAATAAGATTTATGAGGGTACATACTTATAGAAAAATTTCTAATGGGTTATATGTTTCATTGAACGGATGTCCTGTAATTGCCCACAAATTGTTGGCCTCTTATTGCATGGTTTGGTGGAAAGAAATCTTCTCCATTGTTTTAGGGTTATTCATCATGACATTCAACATACATCACTCAGAGGTATGAGGGAAAATTGATGTGGCACTTCCTTTTAAAAACAGGAGGCAGTCCAACTGAAGTTCTGGAGATTGGTATTCATCGATCCATTGACCTACTTAGAGTTGCTCAGCAAAGTGGCCCTGGGGACAGCCCATTCCTCACCAAAATAATATTAATCTTGGTTCTTTGTGTGTGTGTGTGTGTGTGTGTGTGTGTGTGTGTGAGAGAGAGAGAGAGAGAGAGAGAGAGAGAAACAGATGTTTGTGCATGTGTGTCTGTGAGTGAGAGAGAGACAGATGTGTGTATTGTATCTAACAATTGGATGTGGGTGAATGAGCTGCACAAACAGATAAGTCAGGCCTTTCCAAATCCATCAGAAGCTGAGTACATCAGAACAGCTCCTGTTTTAGCTCAGTAAGTGAGCTTTCACATCACCGAAGTCCTGGAGGCTAAACAGCTTCATCGATCTCTGCACATGTTCCAGGTCACCTGCAGCTTTCAATGACAGAGGCTCAACTGGATTTGATATAACTGTGGGTGCTCAGCACCATCAGAGGGACAGAGGGGAAACAGACCACTGTTTATTGAGTTTATTTAGACTGATGCTGCCAGATCCCCTCACACACGCCAAAGTCATTTCCTATTTCTCAAGAATTCATCACAGGCGCAAAACAGATTGAGTGTTGTTACAGCACCATTGGGAAAAAAAAGCACCAGACTCTGTATCACTTTACTTAATTATGTAAGATCCGGAAGGCTGCATTGTACTGATACACTGCTTTGCCTCTTTTTATTTTTACTGCATTTTAGAAAAGCCAATGCTTCACATTTAACTCCCAGGAACAAGAAGAGAGAGAGGTATGTATGGTCTTCCTAACATTATCATTGTAATGTCTGGATATATGCTTTTACATATTGGCTGCATACTTCATTGTTGGGTCCAGAGCATTTGGAAGAGAGGAGCTGCATTGTTTCTATCGCATTTGGCCTTTATTTCATTTTGTTTCTGGGCCTTAGGCTGGTTTCCATAGAAACAACTGCTGGATTTATGTAAGCTCCAGACAAACTACATTTGTAATTATATGATCGGAGGATGTTACCAAACGGCAGATCAGGGCCTCTTTTAGCAACACTGTTTATCAATTTTAAGTTGCAATAGTGCACAGAAATTTGAGTTTTTGTTCACCTGTTTTATTGTAGTTGAATTTCTTTTGTCTGTTGTCTCTTTCATGAACTAACTTTTCATCTTTATCTTTTTTCTTGCATGCCCATTTGTTAGGATGGAAAGTTACAAGAGGTATAAGTGTAGAAAAAAATACCAGCTGTACTTGACTAGGATCATTGAACCCATGGCTTATTTCTGAGCTACAAATTCACTGTTGCAATTAATGGGGAGATATCACAACATCCATCAAAAATAGCCTCTAAACAGGTCAAAATATGCACATCTTATATAACATGCATAGGAACCTATTGTTCAGTATAGTGAAATAAGCTCTGGGTTTGCATTATCTTGTATAAGCCTATGTCATAGACTAAGGCTATCTGCACAGAGGAAGGATTAAATGGTTGTCATTTCAGATGTGTTTTGTAACATGCAGTCAATCTAATCAGTTAAAAGACCCCCTTTGGCATGAATCCCACTCGAGCAGTACAGAACTGGAACATGACCACTTCCCTCCCAGCCAGCATTGGTTCATTCATGTGTTTGCTTCATGTCAGCTTGACATTCACAAGAGACATTAGGTGTCAATTCCACTGTCAATTGCTGCTAAACATATTCACATTAAAGTCAGTCACAGGGAAAGCTGACATCATCGAAACAACTGAGTCACACCCCGGTCTTTACACCTTCAATTAACTTAAGTAATAAAGACAGACACAGTTTAGTCCAGCACGTACCACTGAGTCAAGATGGTGGATACCTGACAGCAGTACCTAAACCTAAGACTCAAAGTAAATCAGCTTAGTGGATACTAAGTGTGATAAGTTCATTTCAGCTGAGAACCTGGCCTCCCTGCCCTGCTCAGTGGCAGCTGTAATGGCTCACATCCTTTGGCATTTACATCGTGGTTTTCTAACTCCTGCCCCCAGGGAATGATACCATAAATATCCTGCTGAGACAACAGCCTGGCTGCATGCATCAGTCAATTGAGGACTATTGCTGGATACTGTTCCTTGTACAACCTGTACAACAGATGCGCCATATCAATAAAACCAATTTTAACCTCAGGACTGGTTATGTAATAGCTCTCATCTAATTTGCTGTTCTTAGTTGTCTGGTGCTTTTGCCAGATATTGAGCTTCAGAAGCACAAACTCGATGTCATAAACTCAATTAAATTTATCGTCCATGTCTGGTTTTGACTTTGTGAATTTTTTGAGGTGTTGCACTTTTGATTAGGTTCTGTGTCAGCAGCAGTGTCAGCATTGTTGCTCTTTGCTCTTTCACTGCCAGATTGATTTCAGGATGATTTTGAGACAGGTTGCCCAGGCAGACCTTTTGATGAGCATGGCAAGTTGACAGAAGGACTGCCTTGGTGAGGCTTGCAGAACATTTCATTTAAAATGTAGATTCAGCCAAACTCACAAAGGTACTGCAGCCAGTTGAGAGAAGAATCATTGATCTGTGCTGTTTTTTTTCTGATTCATGCTCAGCATGGAGAACCCGAAAAGGCAGCCTTTCCTCCTTAGTCTTGAGGAATTATGCTCTCCAGTGCCCAGCTTTGTTCAGACTTTAAAGCCAGGCCATCATTCCCTCTCTTGTGACTGATGAAGGAGCTGTCCAGACAACCACTGAAGTGCAAGTAAATTCTATTTGCAAAGCCATGTGTGGCTGAGCTGGAGAACCCAGAGTACAGAGAGAGAAATTACCAGTCCAGGACACATGGTTGTAAACTTGACCAGACCAAGGCAAACATCTGAAATCAGGTGCCAGTGTTCTGCTCAGGCGTTGACCTGGAAAGACATTAAATATGAATAACACTTTGTATGTTGATATTTTACATTACTGTGTTGCTATTAATTTGGATGAGATTTTTATTTTCAACACAGAAATATGGTGTAGACCAATATGGGCTCCTGTTGGCTCTTTTGAAATGGAGGCTGTCAGTTGAATGCATCGGCAGGGTGGTGGAGTCAGGATTGTTTAAGGACCTGTCATTCAGACCAGTACCCACAAGCAGTGTTCAGCTGAATCATTCTTTATTTTTAGTCAGCAGAGATTTGCCTCTTTCATTCATCCATGTATCTGCCTGCAGAGATACAGTATATTAATTGTGACACTTCAAGAAGGTATGTGAGGTTCTGACATAGGCATAAACATTGCCTACAGCAATACATCCAGCAAGCAGCAGTTTGCCTCTGGCAATTTGTCCCTGCTGGCTTAAGTTTGGGAATCAGCGAACAGACAGCAGGCTTGACACCTCTCCAAACACGTACCAATGCTGTGCTGGTGGGACAGCATCACTTAAATCAGCCATTTAGTATAACTAATAACTAATAATATTTTCCACTGTGTAGCTGAAACCAGGTTGGCTTTCTTATTTCAAGTTTCATGTGACATTTTTTGTAATTCTGATCAATGTTAGTTTAGCCTGCCAGTGTTACTGGTGTTGTGCTACTTAGAAGCAATCTGTGGGTCCACAGATTGTGTTTCGTAGCTATGTTGCTTCTATCCAAGGCACTGAACACTGAGGACAAGATGATATTCTAAATCTAAAACATAAAAGAGCACATGACAAAAGCTGATTGCTCAAGGCAGAAATTGCACAAAAGTGCTGATCTAGAACCAGGTATGCAGTTTAACTAATAATGATTAAGGTCAGAACTATGGTTGGGGAATCTGGTCCTAGATCAGAATCCATATGGGCCACTCCCACCTTGACTGAGCTGATCACAGTAAACTACACAAAGTGCACAGGAGCACACGTTATTTTGAGAAATACCTTGACCTTGACAGCAGGCACATTCTTGCAATCATCTGTTACATGTAACACAAGTGGGAAAGCCATCACATTGCACTGGATCAGTCAGAATTATGCCTAGAACACGCTAGCCTTGTTCGACCTATACAGTGGAAAATGGAGTATTATTAGCGACTTTGGCCCTGATGAAGATGAGAAAGCCCTCCCAACCCTTCCTCCCCTACCAGCTCTTCTCCTTCTGGTCCTGCACATGTGGGCGTGTGAAGGGTGGGACTGAGCTGTCTGGATTGTTTGCCTCCACAGCGACTCGGAGAGCTGGTGCTAGGCTTCCTTGAGAGGGACCTGCAGCCGTCATGCCAGCTGGCTTGCCTGGAGACCATCCGCATCCTGTCCCGGGACAAGGGCAGCCTGGCGCCCTTCGCCACGCGCGATGCCATCCAGACGCTGAGCCGGCACGCCGCCATCGCCCACGGCGAGGGCCCCACGCCCGAGATCCCCGACCTGGACGTGATCGTGGAGGCGCTCAAGTGCCTGTGCAATATCGTGTTCAACAGCAAGGCAGCGCAGGAGCTGGGGGCGGAGCTGCGGCTGATGGCGGGCCTGGCCGAGCGGCTCAAGCAGTGCCACGAGCGGCAGTGGAGCCATGAGGTGCGCTTCTTTGATCTGCGCCTCACCTTTCTCTTCACCGCGCTGCGGGTGGACATGCGCACTCAGCTCGCCCAGGAGCTGCGGGGGGTCAGTATTCTCACCAGTGCCCTGGATGCCACGCTGGGCCTACGCTGGCTAAACACCTTCGAGGTGGCCCGGGCTGATGCCGAGGATGGTGCCACTCTGCCACCCCTTGGCCGTGAGGAAACTGAGCGTGCCATGGAGATCCTCAAGATCCTCTTCAACGTCACCTATGACACAAACCGCCGAAAGGTGGATGAGGTGAGGAGCCGCAGAGAAGTAACAGCTCAGTGCATGTACAGTGTAACAAACCCCAAATATGGCTTTACTGTGACCACATACGTGCCATCCCAAAATATGTATATCCAGCCTGTATGCACTGTGATATTACTGTAAAAATAATAATGATGTCATAATGACAACAATGTAGCTGCTCCCATTTTGTTGTTTGGGTTTTGATTCCCTGATCGTTCCTCTGGCAACTATGTAGGAGGAGGCTGCCACGTACAGACACCTTGGAGCGATTCTGAGGCACTGTCTGATGAGCACAGCTGATGGAGAGGACCGTACAGAAGAATTCCACAGGTTAGAGAGCCTGGGGACACACCTGTGTTATGTAGGCAACCTGGTCAGCATTCACACCAAGTACTTAAAACCACCATCAAACAGAGCATCATATGGTGCTTTGACCTTTTTTTAATTTATTTTACATTTTAAAATAAAAGGCCTCTGAAAAAGAGAACCTATTTTTTTCAAAATCCCATCCCTAGCCTCCATTTTACTGTTTTTTCACTTTCTGATTTGGAAGGAAATGGGAGCAGAGCGAATTGTCTATCTGCAGGGATTTCTACCACATTCCTTTCCCTGGGCTTGAAGACGGAAAAAAATCAAAATAAAATTAAATTAAACTGGCGCAAGTGAAACTGGCTGGCTTAAAATGGCAGTGCAGAGACAGGCGGGGTTTTTCACCCTGGGAAACAGCACAGCTGGTATCACTGGCAGAGACACAGCAGTCTGTGCCAGCAGCTCAGCGTGATGTGCCAAAACTTAAATGTGCCAGGATTATAACATTTCTGTGGAGCCCAGGCATTGAATCGTATTGAATACAGTGACAAACATGTAATGATTTTATAATTAATCATTACCAACCCAAGTAAAAATGACAATTTATCTGTTTAATCTGATGGATTTTAGTTCTGTTATGCTTGATCCCAAAATGCACATCTAATTCTGTCTAACTCCATAAATTATGAATCTTCAGAGCCTGAGGTGGCCATTTTAATTAACTATGTTAATTCAGTGCATGTTCCAATTTATTTACCCTTTCTATTAAGACATAGAGAAAATGCCACCTAACAGCTGGTCCTCATGCTGTCAGAACAAAATCTGAAAACTGAAATAAGAACTTTATGGCTCAGTTCAGGCTTTAGTGAGCGTATCATTGGTGATGGTGCCTAATTGCATTTGGGACAGTGACCAGTGTCCATTGTAAAGACAGCCTGTATTTTTGTGCTTGTATCTGTGTGTGTGTGTGTGTGTGTGTGTATGTATGTATGTTTGTGTGCACGTGTGTGCATGTGTGCGTCTATGTGTGTGAATGTCTGCATCCATGTGTATACATGCATGTGCATGCACACATTTATGTATGTGTGTGTCTTCTGCAGCCACACAGTGAACCTGCTGGGGAACCTGCCATTGCCATGTCTGGATGTGCTGCTTATGCCCAAGGTCCAGCAGGGCTCCACAGAGTATATTGGCGTCAACATGGATGCTGTGAACATGCTGTTGGAATTCATGGAGAGGAGGCTAGACAGGGTGAGAGGGACCCTCAGTCACACTCGCACGCGTACACACACACAAACACACACACACATACACACACACACACACATGTGCATACACAGGCACAAACATACAGTACATACACACAAGCATTCACAATCACAAACCATCATAGGTACATTATGTTACCTGGTTTAATGCAGATGGATTTGACAATTAAAATGTAGCTTTCATGTGTTTAAGCAAGGTAATTTGGAAAGGCATTCATGCCTGTTAGATTACCATTGACTTGCATCTCATGCTTTGTCTCTACTTCTCTGTCCTGCACAACAGCAATATATTTGTGTCTAGAGAGGTTTTTTGTGTTAATTTTTCCATTGCAAGTGCTGTACCTGCATAGCCCCAGTGTGTTTTTGTGCTACATTGCCTGTTTTAAAGATATTATTAACAAAGCTCCTCCGGTGCATTGGGAGCTTACAGAGCAGAGCGCAGCTGGGACCTATAATAACAGCAGTGCGAGATTCAGCTGTTTAGATGGGTAATTGAGCCACTGGATTGCAGGCAGCTACCATCCCAGGATTGAAAATATTCCAATATAAATAGCCAGACAGAGCTCCTCTGCTGGCATATCCACAGCACCTGATCCTTTTCCACAGCCTCTTGATGCACTTTTGGAAATGTCCATCCAGTTGTTATGAACCACCCATCTGAACATTTTGAGTGCTACAACTGAGAAGTTTAGTGCAAGTTATGCATGCAGAACTGAATCCCAATCTGCCTCTTTGTCTGACTAGGCAACTAACTGATGATAACACCTTTGCCTCTTGATGTTCAGGGAAACAAGCTGAAAGAGACCCTCTTGCCCTCCCTGAACCTCCTGACAGAGAGTGCCCGAATCCACAGGGAAACCAGGAAATTCCTGAGGATGAAGGTAAGGCCTACTGCCAGCATCTACTCTGCCATCCCTCATTTGACTGACCTCATATCACTTACAGTATCAGTCACAAAGTTTGGACAAACTTGATTAAGATAATGGGAAACATGCATTCAAAGACATTTTGATCCAAAGACTTGAAATTTGTTTCTTAGACAAATATAAACTGTGAAGTTGATGCCTATGTATGAATTTCTTTCCAAAAAATCCATCTAAAAATATTTTTGGCTATTTTGAGGAGTCTATAATATAAGATAGTTTTGATTTGTTCATAACAGTTTTTTTTGTCAGTGCACAATTCCATTTGTTACTTCATAGCTTTGATGTCTACTGTGCTCACATGCATACCATTGTGTGTGTGTTTGTGTATTTGCGAGCAGGTCCTGCCCCCGCTGCGTGATGTGAAGAACCGGCCGGAGGTGGGGAATGCCCTGCGGAACAAGTTGGTGCGTCTGATGACCCACATAGACACCGACGTCAAGCACTGTGCTGCTGAGTTCCTCTTCGTGCTGTGCAAGGAGAGCGGTGAGCACAGCCACCACTTCTTTCAGCTCTCTCTCTCACAGGCACAATGGAAATGCAGCACTGCTCTCCTGTTGAGGGGGGTGCCCCTTGTTCTGGTCTCATAGCATCTGCTTCCTGCCCTCCACAGTGTCCCGCTTCATCAAGTACACGGGCTATGGCAATGCGGCGGGGCTGCTGGCTGCTCGAGGCCTGATGCGAGGCGGCCGTGACCCCGGCCTCTACTCAGAGGATGACGACAGCGACACGGAAGAGTACAGGGAGGCCAAGCCTCAGTAAGTGGCAGCAACACGTGAGGCTGCAGTGACCACAATCACAAATCATAGTTTAATGTTGTGATTGCAACAATGGTAGTGGATTTGAACAGTATAATATGTGATTGTGATTACTCCAATTTGTAACTGTGATGTGGTGCATTTTGCTGTACGATGTTATCACGGTTGATGTGAATTTGGTTGGTCCAATTTTATTGGAATCAGGACAATTTGTGGTTGCTGTTGGGGGAATTTTGTGATTGTGATTGGTGGATATTGTGACTGGGTTCTCTAGTGAGATGTAAACGCAGAACCCCATTTTTCTTGTTCTGCTTGTGCCTCATTTTTCTCATTCTGCTCTGCCAATACCCCCCCCAGCATTAACCCTGTGACAGGGCGTGTGGAGGATGAGCAGCCCAACCCCATGGAGGGCATGACTGAGGAGCAGAAGGAGTATGAGGCCATGAAGCTGGTCAACATGTTTGACAAGCTCTCCAGGTAGTGGGATGTTTTACCATTTCCTCCATAACAGACTCCATCTTCAACACTGACCCACAGAAGTAGATTTCACAACTCAGAAACAGCAGGCTATTGATGTTGTGGAGCTCTGCCTAAGGTGTCTGTTACAGCTGTAACAGCTGAGGTTCACTTCATCGACATGTTGTGGTACTGCTAGCTGTTTTTCACAGCTGATCATTCTAATGAAAGAGGAAAAAGAGAAAGACCCTGAGTGGAGAAGGGATGCGGGGCCGCTTGTTTGTGTGTTTCTGTGTGTGCAGGTGGCAGTGCCCTTTTGCCATCTACCATGCACGTACTGCTCTCCCTAAGGAGACGTGCCACGTGTGTGTGGCTTTGCCACCTGCACCCCCCTGACACACACACACACACACACACACACACACACACACACACAAATGAACAGCCATGAGACAATAAGAATCCCATCACAGACACAGAGCACAGTGGCATAACTGAGGAGTCTGGGATGTTCTGCCTGCCAACCTCAGACAAACTGCCAACATCACTTCATCTGTGTGGGGTTTGGAATGTCACACATACATGCATGCATGAACACAACCATACACACAACTGTGGCATGCAGCAAGTATGTGGGTGGTGAGCTAGCCACAAACATTCTGGCTGACACTCCCAGTACTCTACTGCTGCTGTGTACACGGCCACCCAGCAGGGGGCTCTCATCCACCATTGCTCCCAGCAGATAGCATTGTTAGAGCAGTCAGGGAAGGAGCCAGGGAGAGGCCTGAGGCTGACAAGCTCATAAGCAACACATGCTGTGGGCTGCTCTCTGTAACCTCTCCCTTTGCCTCCCAGCTGCCTCCAGCTATAAATACATACAAATAAAAATCAGAACACAATGGAGATTCTGTATATATTTATCCATTTGATACAGAGGCTGTTCTTGTTACACTCCTCATAGATTAAAATACAACTGGCTATAAAAGGATGCATAACACCACAACGCATTCTGCAATAAATTGGGTCGGGACTTTCTATTTACAGGGACCATGTGATCCAGCCGATGAAACTGGGGGCTGATGGGAAGATGACCTCATTGGAGACAGCTGACTTAGAGAGACTGGCACAGCAGGGGCAACAGGAGCCTGACAACGATGATGAGATTGCCTGAGAATGACTCCGGGAGTCTTGTCCAGCATAGTAACTACCTGTATAGATATAGGTTTGAAAAAAGAGCGAAAGACAGAAACCACCACAAAAGACTTTCTGTATCTGTATCTATCTATTTGGTTTCAGTTGAATGATTTGGTTCCTGTTTGTTGAACAACTGGAGATTGTGAATGCTTTTCACACAAACAGAATTAATGAAAAAGAAAAAAAATCATCTCTTATGTTGACATTTCCCTGTGAAAATGATCAAGTTCCATGAATCCAGGGACAGCAGGTAAGTCGATGGCCAGATAATTGGTACGTTTGAATTTTTTTGACAGAAATTACGTCCGCCTCTTTCATTCTCTGACAGGTGGTGAGTGTTTTTAATCCTTCCAGAGATGATCCTCTTGTTCAATCCTCGCCCTGAGATACACAATTGAGTTTTACACAGCATATGTAATGTAAACTAGCTTCCATTTTCCTGTTGCAAGTCTAAACGGTTTATCCTTTGATCAAACTTTCTCTTGTGTCCGGCTATGATCTCTAAATCAGCTATTAGTGGAGTAAGAGGGAAAAAATGTTTCTGTTTTGCATGCTTCTGTCAATGAAACCTCATTTCATAGTTACATTCTGGTCTTTTTGCAAAACTGGATGAACATGTTTAGACAAGCACCCTTCCTTTGGTCTGAATATGGATTTATATACCTATATATGTTGTTTCCTGAAATGTTTTTAAAGAGTAAATTTAATATGTTTTAGTAAACATTGAGACCTATGGAACCATGTGTTGTTTTTACAAACCAGGAGAAGACAAAAACACCAACAGAGGGATCTAAGCATTTTTCAGGTGACTGTGGAAAGACTGATCTGTCACACCCATGAACACTCCTGATTTAATCCCCTCTTAAGATAGCTCTGCTGTTGTCTGCTGCCATAACCATTTCAGCATCAGAACAAACGGTCACGAGGGATGAAGCACAAGCTCTGTGTGCTATTTTCAAACATGGACGCTGCACCACTCCAGACAGATTGCCACTTTAAAGGGGAGGAGGTAAAAAGGACAAATTTGTCTTATTTATAATTTACAGGGAATGTTTAATCTAAGATTATTTTTTTAAAAGCCATCTGTCTTGTCTGTCTTTATTTCTATTGTTAGTGTGTGTAAAATAAACCCCATCTGAATCACCAAATTTATTCAGCACAGATACTGTACATCTACTCTTTAATGAACGTAACATTACATCTTCTAAACAGACATATATATGTAATTTTTTCCCCTGTATATGTTTTAAGCGTACAGTACCATTGTAAGTAAGTACGTTTAAAATGTAGGTTTCTACAAGCATGCTTCTGCATGAAGGGGGTCAACACAGACCCTTCCTCTAAGTTGTGAGGAGAGCAGCTCATACATTTAAATCACAGGCTTTGTGTGGCCTCTGGATCAGCTGACCCATGTTCATCCAACACAAAAAGAGACACTGGAGGCAAATCTGGCTACCATGAACATGGACATGTGGTTTCCAGCACCACACTGAGTGTAGGAGGCGCTGCCAGGCTCACTGGAAACTGAGCCTAGATACTGCCGGGTAGTCTCACACCCCTCACTCTTCGTTCTTCCTGTGAGCCTGCGCCTCGGAGAGCAAAGAAAATACAGTGAGTAGCGGCAGAGGAGAGAGCTCCGCTTCCTGCTCTATTCCTGGCAGCTCCACGCAGGAGCCACCTGGAGGTAACGGACCTTCACCCAGGCATCTACATGGGGTAGAGGTAACAGAACATAAGGAGGGTGCCTGTGGGGACAAAAACAGATGGCTCTTTACATCACATTTTGTCAGAATTTGGCATGAAAGCTCACCACATATTTAATGGAAATGACAGTGTGCTGTCAGTGAAGTGCATACTGTCTCTTTAAGAGTTAGTCACCTATTGATGATGTCATCAGCACCTCATTTTTCTGTTCAGGAAGTGTTTAGTTAAGGGAAAAAGTTAGAAAAGGCTTCAGAAGTTCTGGTCACAACAATTCTCTCTGTCTGTTACGTTTCATGTTCCTGGATGCACAGTCGGTATGTCTGTGTTGTTAACAAAGCCTTGAGTGACATTTCATGTTTTAACGTGAGTTTACGATATATGTGTTGGTTAGTATGTGCAGGATAAGATAATCCATTGTCATAGTTAAAACACTTAAAATGGTTAAACACTCATTTTAGTTAATTGTCAAAGCACAGGTTAAAATAGCAAGTAAGTTGCACACTTAAAACGAACTCAGGTCTCATTTCATGGTTGTTTTATTGATATATACAGGAATTCATGTGTTTATTATGTTGTATCTTCCTACAGTTTTACCCGCTTCCAGTACACCATTAAACAGAGTTCACCGAGTACTCTCTCCAGCGTGGTGATTTGGAGGAGGAGTTATCTATCTGTCAGCTTGTGCAGGGCGTACAAGGGTGGCAGAATAGACAGCTACATTCATATGCACACCAATACAATACATAGCAGGGGTTTCCATTCATCTAATTATTTGGTCCTAACATTCTTTTGATGTGTGTGTGTGTGTGTGTGTGTGTGTGTGTATGTGTGTGTGTGTGTGTGTAAGTAATACCTTAATATTTTCTCACCTTTCCACTGTCTGCTGCCATTAGTGCCTCCAGTTCCTGAGTCCAGCCCAGAGCATCCGTCAGCTTACGTACCCCACCCACCACATCGCCCAGTTCTGCCACGTCATTATAGCGAGGTGTTCCCCAGGCGAAGGGCCCCACCAGGTCCCTGTTGATGAGGAGGCGCGACACAGAGCTCCGCACTGCTCCTGCCAGGCTGGCAAAGGGTTCCACCTGCATCAGGTCATTGGAGTAGGGGGTCTGTTAGCTTTCACATCACTATAAATCCTCTCTCCCCTTAGTGTAGTGCACATTCTGTCACTGTCAGTATGGGTCAGCCTGCACCATCCTAAGCCTGGCCCTCACCTCCAGAGAGGTTCCCATCACGATCAGCAAGTCAGCCATTGGGAAGTCAGTCAGGTACAGGAAGAACTGCTGGGGGAGCTCCTCACCAAAGAACACAATGTTGGGCTTGATCACTCCTTTACAGGTACTGCACTTTGGCACTGTGGTTGCCATTATGTCATCCTGCCAGGGATAAAGCAGGAATAAAACCTTAAACAAGGACTGTCCAATCATACTTCTCACATATCTATGCCGACAGATAAAATCTTGTTACACAGTTACAAACTTGGCCACAACTCGTGCCACTGCAATTCTCCCTTCAATCTATACTGCCTGCGTAGCGCTGCTCCTTCAGTCAACTACACACACACCAAACACAGATCACCCCATTGGTGGTACTCACTCGTAGCTCCTCCCCAGGGTATTCCTTCCGGCACACGGTGCAGGTGGCAGCGGCAAATGTCCCATGTGCCTCCACAAGCTTATTGGGAGGGATCCCTGCCACTGGAATTGCAGGAAAAAAACACACAAGAGAAGCGCATACATGAACAAACACACTCTCACTTTACAAAGCGCTTACAAAGCCAACTGGGGAACACACTGGTGTTTAAGACCGTGCTGTGTCTGGCTCAGTTTGAATCTACAGTTGTGGCACAAACACGGTCACATCCACACCATCCCACTCTACAGAGTACGTAGATTTAAAACGGAAAATAATATGTAGGATTTTGTGCCATCTAGTTTCGTTTGAAACTGAGCATTGGCACAAGTGTTAAGAAAGGTTTAGAAAAATGATAAAGGATGTGCAAAATACTAAAAAGCTGTGCATTTTTGTTCTGGTCTAAACTAAAAATTGACATTCACTCTCCTCATATTTTAGTCACTTAGCAAACAGGCTTACCCAGACTGATTAACACAAGGGTACAAAGTACATCTGAATACACATCTGAGTACACAAGTCACATGAAGAACAGTACATCAAGAAAACAAGAGACCACACCTGAACATGTGTCAGTCCACCTCACTGCGCTACAATAACGAGTTATGATTGTTATGATAAGTTATGATTAGTCGGAAGAGCCAAGATGCAGAGGTAGGTCTTCAATATGTTGTCAGTATGTGTCTAGTGTTTCTCAATCCTACTCCTGGAGCCCCCCTGTCCTGCATATGTTCTATCTATCTTTGCTCCAAACGCACCTTATTGAAATGACTAATATTCTCTTGATTAAATCAGGTGTGCTCAGCTAATCAAAAGTGCCACTGATGAGTTCAGTCAGGTAGGTAGAGCAGGGAAAGATGGAAACCTTGCAGAGCAGGGGGGCCCCAGGAGCAGGATTGAGAATCAGTGGAGTTTGATTATCATGTGAGCACTGGCACAAACATGCAGATACAGAGTAAACACATACACTTTAAGGAGCATACATACTGAAAACAATCTATAGCACCTTGCCGTGTCTAATTTGTTGTTAATAGGGGCTGTAGCACAACGATACATACACCCCCCCCCCACACACACACACACCTCACGTTCCAAAGAGCACACTTAACAGAGAGAAGAGAGAACCAACAGTCACAATATCTAACACCTTGTGGTGTCTGATTTGGCCTGACTGAGCAGTGGCAGTGGTTTGCCGTGCAGTGAGGAGGGAGCACTCACTGCGCTCCAGCCCATCGATGTTCTGCGTGTACATCCTGAGCAACTGGCCCTTGTCCTGCAGGAGCCGGATCAAATAGTGTGCGGCATTTGGCTGGTAGTTCCCTGGGTACAGTTCTTTAGCCAGGGCAAAGAAAGGCCTGGGGTTGTGGTGGAAATAGCCAATCTCAAATATAGCTTCTGCATACGGTAGGTCATACTGCTGCAGGTTGTCATAGAGGCCGCTGCCAGGAGACCTGTGGGCAAGGGAAGAAGATAATAACCCCTTAAAAACACTGGCCCCTGGACATGCTGAGGCTTTCTTCAGTGCTCTTCAGTGCCTCTTCACTGCACAATATAAGAGAGTGGTGTTGAAATACTGTTTCCTAATGGGTGGCTGTCTAACCTGAAGTCTGGGATGCCACTGGGGGTGCTGATTCCAGCTCCAGCCATCACCACTATCCTCCGGTAATCACACTCTCTGATGCCTTTTGCGATGTCCTCCAGGGTTTGCTGCTTTTGGGGACCACCTCCACTCCGTCCAAACAGCCATCGAACCCCACTCCATCCAGGAAAACATCTCCCAAGAAGGAAGACATGCACAGACATACATTTTAAAAGCACATTTGTTGTACAGTGGATATAAAAAGTCTACACACCCTTATGAAATTGCAGGTTTTTGAAATGTAAAGACAGAAATAACGTAAATGTCAGACTTTTTCCATCTGTAATGTGATCTTCCAACAAACAAAAATCCAGAGAAAAAACAAATAGTTAATTATTAGGAACATTTTAAATAATAAAAAAAACTACAACACCCTGATAAGTCTGCACCAATCACATTCAAAATCATGCCTGTAGGTAAATAGCATACAACTGCCATCAATGAAAGGGATTCTGATTAAACCAAGATTAAAGGCAGCTGTCAGTGTAGGATTTGCGTTGAATGATAGGAGCTGCATCCTACTGGGAAAGCCATGGTCTGCAAAGAGTTGCCAAAGAAACTGTGAGAGCTAGGCTAATTGTTGAAAAGTATCAATCAGGAGAGGGATATAGAAGAATATTGAAGGCACTGGATGTACCATGGAGCACTGTCAAAAACCATCATCAATAAGTGGAGAAAATGTGGCACCACAGAGACATTGTAAAGATCAGGACGGCCCTCCAAAGCTGATGAGAGGATGAGAGGAAAACTTATCAGGGAGACTACCAAGAGGCCAACAGCAATGCTAAAGGAGCTACAGGAATTTCTGGCAGGCATGTGACCACCATCTCTCATATTCTGCACGTCTGGGCTATGGGGTAGGGTGGATAGATGGACACCCTTCCTTACAAAAAGGAACATCCAAGCCCATCTAAATTATGCCAAAAGATTTATTCAGTCACCCCAAACCATGTGGGGAAAATGTGCTATGGTCTGATGAGACATAAGTTGAACTTCTCAGCCCAAATTGTAAAAGATATGTTTGGTGCAAAGCCAATAAAGCTCATCATCATAGGAACACCATACCGACTTTGAAGCATGGTGGTGGTAGCATCATGCTTTGGGGCTGCTTCTCTTCAGCTGGGTCAGGGGCTCTTGTCAAGTCAGATGGAATAATGAATAGCACCAAGTATCAAGATATTTTGGTACCAAACCTGCTGGCCTCTGTCAGAAAGCTGAAGATGAAGAGAAATTTCACATTCCAACATGACAATGACCCAAAGCACACATCCAAGTCAACCAAGGCATGGCTTCAGAAAAGGTGATAAGTCTTTGAGATTGCCCAGTCAGAGCCCAGAACCTCAATCCCGTCAAAAACTTGTGTAATGACCTAAAGAGAGCTGTACACAGGAGCTCCTGTCGCAATTTGAAGGAACTTGAACTTTTTTTGCAAAGAAGAGTGGGATAAAATTCCAAAGTCTAGATGTGCAAAGTTAATAGAGACTTATTCACAAAGACTTGCTGCTGTAATAAATGCAAAACGTGCTTCCACAAAGTATTAGTTGGGTGTGTGTGCAGCGCAGACTTATGCAATCAGGGTGTTGCAGTTTTTTTTTATTATTATTATTTTTCCTAATAATTGACTCTTCTTTCTTTCTCTGAATTTTTGTTTGTTGGAAGGTCACACTAAAGATGGGAAGAGTCTGACATTTGTTATTTCTGTCTTTACCTTTAAAAAATCTTCAATTTCATAAGGGTGTGTAGACTTTTTATATCCACTGTAGGCATGTGTATTGTGTACACAGAATGCATATATCCTTGCTAGCGTGAATGGTGGTCTTTAAAATGCACCCAGACAAACAAATAATTTTCCACAATAAAATATATGTAATAAGCTATCACTCTTTTCATCTAGACTATTTAATATCGTCCACTTTACCAAATGTCAAATATGCTAAATGATGTAAGGTTTCAGTGGTAGGCTACCCATGCAGTACCTTTCTCGGAGGCATATGAGTAACCCCCTAGCAATACTCACCTGTAACACCGAGCTGCCTGAAATTGAACTCCTGCGTAACCTTCACAGCAGCGAGTTGTACCTTGAAGGCCTGCGTTTGTAAAGCAAAACATTAAATTGGACAATTGACTTTAAATCAGTTTCACGTCACAAGTGATTAAATACAACAGGCTAATTTCCTTGTCAGCTGCGGCAAAATACAAAATAGAGGCTTGTCCTTTAGCTGGGTAACGATTGGTGGCCGTTTTCTGATATAGCATTTTACTATATACTGCAGCCCTCTGCATTCATTTCAGCGAATGTCAGCTAACTAAAATCTACACATAAATGATCTAAATAATAAATAATAATATCGATATACTAAATTTTACTCGTATGTTGCGCAAGACAGGTTTAACATTACCTTGCACAGAGCACCATCCAATACCCTTTGACGATCTTATGTTTTGATTTACTAACAACCTACATAGCTGGCGGAGGGAAGAGGTCAAAACAAATATCATAGCTTCGTATTTCTTCGAATTTCGCCAGTATTACATGTTTTGCAAGCTTGCATGAACTGGACATTTGTCAAATGCAACTAAAATGTAGCTAAAAAGAGTCCATATTTGACAATAAAAAGCGGACGACTACTAACAACTTGAGCTATAATACTCAGTCTTCCACCACTTCAGGTATACGCGTAAGATAAGTGACCTACTGATGACATCATGTAGTTTTACCGTAATAAAGCGTGTATATATCACCACATGATGGGGTTAGTCAAGAGCCAGTATGCTGTGTTTTGATACCAAATGCTTTAGAACCCTGATATATCTCATAAACCTCTCAAAGCCACCGCTTATGTTTTACATTATAATTCAATCACGTTATATGCATTATTTAAAAATAAAGCACACCAATTAAAATACTCCTAACTGTTGAATGTATACATACAGGTGCTTTCCTTTGGAGAGTGGATTGAATGTTTCTTTATTGTGGCGTAGTGGTAAGGAGCATGACACGTAACTGAAAAGTTTCTGGTTTAATTCTGTTCTGGGACACTGCTGCAAGGTACTTAATCCAGAATTGCCTCAGTAAATATTTAGCTGTATAAATGGATAATGTAAAAATGTAACCATAGGCAAGTCTCCCTGGATAGGAGCGTTTGATAAATGGCAATAATGTAATGTAATTATGGCAGGGTATTCTACATATTACGGTAGGAAAGGCTAAAGGATCAATCCCAGCTCGCTTTGCGAGAACGGTGTGTGTATGTGTGTGGGGAAGGCAGACTTCAGTTTTTCCATTTCAAAGAAAGATACGTTGAAACAAACCGGCGATCACAATGAAAGATGTCACCGGGTATCTCAAACAACAGCAGAGCAAGAGCTCAACACCAGAAATGGCAACAGAATGGCACACATTGGAGGACCTTTACAATAAAAAGTAAGCAGCAATTGCAGATCGTTCCTCTGTAGCTAACGTTAGCTGGTTCGTTAGCTAACATAGACATGCGCTGAGTCATTTAGCGCGCTAGCTAGTCAGTTAATTTGGCTACATTGGTAGACACTAACATGAACAGGCCCGTGGACTTTTCTGAATTGTTCATTTTGGCAGATGGTGTCAAAATATTGTTAGCCTTATATATCAGTAAATTGCTTGAGTATCATTTAGTTTAGCTGTTAGTAGCTAGCTAACACACAGATCACGATAAAAGCGGGGTGTATTGTTCTACACTAGACAGCTAGCAAGTTGGCTATCTGTAGTTGCTGCAGTGCCATTGTCATTTCTCGGACCGTAGCGTTATTACTAAGTGTTTAGCTACGTGTTTCTTAACGTCTGTACAAAGGGTTATTATCTTCAATTATGTTACTGAAGTCAGCTTGTTTGACTTGGTTTTTTGACTTTCAGTCAAGCAACCCAGGTCTCTGGTTTACAGGGAGGTAGTCAGCAAGCTAGCAAACCTTTTGTTTTGGAAGTTGTGGCTGTTACTTAAAACATCAGTTGAATGTAACGTTAATTCAATTGTTTGAATCTTCGAAGGAAGTTAATTTTGTGTGTCCACGTAGGCTCTTACATTATCCTTTAACAATGCCTAGGTGTAGCTGACTTGAGTTTGCTAGCTTTCACTATCCTGCTAAACAAGCATTGGCATTTAGACTAATGGTGGCAGGTTATCGCAGATGCATACAGTGTTAATTGTGTTCGGTTTTAGCATTACTGAATGTATGAAAGGCAAAGCTTTAGCTACTATGCATCATTCTTGGTCATTCACAGACTGCATCAGAGAAGTCAAACATCTACGGTACTGAAGTCTGCATAATACACATTTGTTATCTGTATCTTCCTTTTTTCTGGAAATGACCAGGCTGTGGCACCAGTTGACTCTGAAGCTGACAGACTTTGTGCAGGACCCCTGCTTTGCCACAGGTGATGGCCTCATCCAGGTGAGTCAACTACTGGAACTGGCCAACCACAATGAACACAAACACCAGAAACAGACTGCTGTTACAGAATGTCAAAAGATGTCATTTTCAGCCTAAGCCCCAGTCTTTTTTCTTTCAGCTCTATGAAAACTTCCTGAGTGATTTTGAGCACAGGTGAGATGAACTTACATCAATGGTAATTGACTAGTTGTCATTCCAAATGGAGGACATGGACAGTGTACAGTACAGATATTGTGAATGGTGTATTGCCCATAGTGCATAAATTCGCCCCTGACTATCCTCTGTCCCATATCTCCCCCTTTTCTGTGCAACAATGATGACTTTTCCCTCTCCGTTTCCTCCGGCAGAATCAATCCGCTGTCCCTGGTGGAGATTATTCTTTACGTAGCCAGACAGATGAAAGGTGAGAGCGCAGGGGTTCCAGCTTCCATTCCTCACATTACACTGAGGTCTCATCTTCCCAAACCAGCATTCTCAGGATGAAGCAGAAGCACTCCATTCATAGTCATTTCAGTGATAAATGTTGTACAAAATACCTTCCTGTATTTATTCACAGATCCCAATGTTGCCATAACCTTCCTTGAGAAGACAAAAGAAAAGGTAGATGAGACCCCCACCCTGCCATAATATGGGATATCCAATAGTGCAAACATTGCACAAAGAATGATACTTTGATTGGTGGTACTGTTTTTGATACTTATTTTAAATCTTTATCTTTTTATGATAAGGTGAAGAGCAGTGATGAAGCAGTCATTCTCTGCAAGACCTCCATTGGTAGTCTCAAGTTGGAAATAAACGACCTTCCTGCAACAAAGGTAACCCCAAAAATGGCAAGCTGTGAAAAATACCAACAAAATAATACACTGTGTATATATTCACCTGTTTCCTTTGGGGTATGTGTTGAGCAGAAGTTAATCGAGGAGGTGGAGGAGATGCTGAATAACTTGCCTGGTGTCACTTCGGTCCATGGCCGCTTCTACGACCTGTCAAGCAAATACTATCGCATTATCGGGAATCATGCTGCCTACTACAAGGATGCACTGCGCTACCTAGGCTGTGTGGATGTCAAAGACCTTCCAGGTACAGAAAAGGAAGGATGATGACCACACATGTCAAACATCATGCTCAATTCAAACACCCCTTGTATTATTACAGTTCACAAATAATAGGTACATTTCCAACTACTGTCTGTCTCTAAAAATGGTTTTAGCAGTGGGACAAGGCTGATATGAAGTTGATGGTTCCAGAAAGGACTGTGTAAAGGCAAAAAGCATAACAAAGAAAGTATAGAAGCTGACCTTCCATCCTGATTTATCAAATATGTTACACTGTCACCAGAGATGCAGTTTGTGTTCATCAAAAAACTGATTTAATTTCATGCAGAGTCAGAACATTACTTGTACTATGCCATTGGGAGTGCACATAATATGCACACTGCACAAACCATATTTTCCATTCCAGTATGTGTCTTGTTTATATGTAACATTGAATTCCCCATTTCAGAGGCAGAGCAGCAAGAGCGGGCCTTTACCTTGGGGCTAGCTGGACTTCTTGGGGAAGGAGTTTACAACTTTGGAGAACTAGTAAGTAACTGCCACACTGACTGTAATATGTGTAAACTGTAGGTGTTCCTTTACCCTTCCACAGCATTTTGCACAATGTAAATGTTACCCTTCAAGGGAATTATGACCGGAAGCATTATATTTCATGTGTCGATTGCTGCAGAATATTCAGTGCTTTGCCCTCAGTAAGTACATATGCAGTTAGCAAATCCCTTTTGAATTCCTGTAGCTGATGCACCCAGTGCTGGAGTCTCTGAGGAACACGGACAAGCAGTGGCTGATCGACACTCTTTATGCCTTCAATGGGGGGAACGTGGAGAAGTTCCAGGCCTTCAAGTCTGCATGGGGCCAGCAGGTGAGCAAGGGCCACCCCACTACAGCTCTATGATGAAGCCACAGCCAGTGATGGACAAAGCACAGAATGCTACTCTAACGCGGGATGTGTAAAATCCCGCCAGCTTTAATAAGGACCAGGAAGATTATTACCAGATCTCGGGGGGGATTAGGGGATAGAGAGGTGGAGCGGGATAATAGGGCTTTTGAACACAAGTCTTCCACTTGCTAATGCCAATGTAATTTTCACTTGCACAATTTGTTTTTAAAGTGAAATAAATGCGTTGCAATTTTCTCCAGCCTGATTTAGCTGCCCAGGAGCCCAAACTCATGCAAAAGATCCAACTGCTTTGTGTGATGGAGGTAAATGGATCTTTTCAACTCAACATGTTAGTGTTGTTATTTCTGGTCATCTGAGGAGGATGCTATATGAAATATCTATTTAATCCCTCCCCTTCAGATGACTTTCACCCGTCCAGCCAATCATAGACAGCTGACCTTCCATGAAATTGCCCAGAGCGCCAAAATTCCTGTGGATGAGGTAAAGCCACCCTTTATTAGCATTGATGTAAGGTGTAGTCCGCTCACTGTTTGGTGGACTGAACATTCCATTTTTTATGATCAATGTGTTGCTGCAAATAGCTTTGGTTTTGGATACAGCAGATGAAGGCAGACCTGATTTGTTGCTTGTGCTTTGGGTCTGTCTGGTTGTATTCTAGAACTCACAGATGGTGTGTCTGCCCGCAGGTGGAGCTGCTGGTGATGAAGGCTCTGTCTGTTGGACTGATCAAGGGCAACATTGATGAGGTTGACCAGAGGGTTCAGATGACTTGGGTGCAGCCAAGGGTATTGGACCTGAATCAGGTATACTTCTGAAACCAGGAGCCTCAGTTAACTATGGCAGGGGATATTTTGTAAGTCCTAAAGTATCAGAGAAATTAAGCACTACTGTGCCAAATTTGTGTTCTATATTGTTATTTAACTTGGGGTGTTCAGGAACTTGTGATTCTTGGCCCTTGACTCCTTGTCCCTTGACTTGGTGTCTGTTTACAGATCAAGGGCATGAAGGAACGTCTGGACCTGTGGTGTGGAGACGTGAAGAACATGGCCATGCTGGTGGAGCAGCAGGCCCACGACATCCTCACCTAAAGCAGCCATCCTGCCGACTCAGTGCTTGTCCAGCTCTAACATGGGTCCTGAGGACCTCTCCGACTACACCCTGCCCCTCCACCTCACCCCCCCTCAGGGGAACCATTCTCTTACTGTGTTTTCTCATATTGTGATTGTAAGAATTAAAGGACAGCAGCACCCAACTCCAGGTAAAATAAGAGACCTGTATTGCATTCAGTTTTATATTTAACGTTGGGTGCCATATTTGACTTCATTTTTTTAATACCTTAGAAAACACATTTTGGACCATGTATCATTTTTTCCCCACATTTACTGGAATGTGTTCTTGGCCTGTTGAATTTGCTTATGTTTTTCAATATATAAAGTACTTAGGGTGCTTTTTGTACTGAACAAGAAGTCAAAATGTGTTAATGCCACCACTACTAGTTCATAGAAATTGAACCTCATTTCCAGTTCCAATAAAGGAAGCCCAGTATAAATTGTGTCATTTCATTATTACCACCTTTTGTTCTTCACTCATCCTTTCATATATTTTTGTTGTGGTTTCCAAGATGTATAGGTGATCCTTGTGACCGTTAACCTGAGGTCTACAAGACATATATGCCCTTTCCCATAGCGAGATTAGAGAATGTCTGTCTCTTGCTCCTTTTCTGACAGTTCTTGACTGTTCCCATTTATGTAGAATCATCCTGGGCTCTGGGGCTGTTGTATCCTGCATTATGCATTAAGAGCATTGCTTTCCAGTCCAGGTTCTGGAGACACTGTGTGTTCTGAGTTTCATTACAGTTAGCATATAAATGAATACTCCATTAGACTTTCTTAAATATTAACCATCTGTTCTCTCAAGTATACATGAGATAATTCTGTAAGTTATTTGTAATCACTTGCGTCGCTTAAATTAGTAATGCAAACACCTGTTCACTTTAAGTAAGGGTAATCTTGGAAATTGGTCCAGTCACTCAGCATCACTTAAACATGGTTTTTTAACAGTTCAACCTGTATACATCTTATGCATTCTACACCTTACAACACAGGAAATTTTATTTTCAAGATTTTTATGTCAGGGGAAGAGTCATTCAGATGTTGGTGCACCCATAGCTTTTCTTCCTTGTTTTTGTGTATGTGAAAGGGCACAGATCTGGATTGTGTCTGGGTGCATTTTCAGTTAGTAGATCTCTGTTTGGTCCCTTGTGTCTGGCATTAGAGTCATCTAGCCTCATAAATAAGCCATAGTCCCTTGGGGAAGAATGGTCGGACAGAAAGTACCAGTAAAGCCATGGCAGTGCTTATATCTGAATATTTATTTGTTGAACATCAGGTATGTAATCTGGAGGGTCCAGCAGGCTGTACAGTTACATTTCAACTCATGGTAGGTATAAATATTTTGGCAAATGTTTTGGACCTGCTAATGTTAAGAGGAGGTCTGAAGTCTCACCTCAGGCTTTATCTGACCTTTCTTAAGTACCTTTGAGAAATGTTGTACAACACACTAATCTCTCCCATGTGCGGGAACATCCTACTCACATAATGGCCTTTTTACTGGATAACATTGTTAGTTTCAGTTTTCCAAGTCATAAAACTTGACTCAATAATGCCAGAGACACACAGGATTTTTCTTTTCTAAGTTTAATCAAGGACCTTTTGAAAGCATTCATGGTGTCAGTACATTCATTTCTTCGATAAGGTCACTGAAGCTGTGTATTTGAGGATTAGGCTGGGGCTCTCCTGGTGAGCTGTCATTCTGGGTCACTTCATTGCTTCTTGTATTCTTCCAAGTGAGCGAGGATCCACCCCGATGGCACCAAGATGGTGACAAACATGGTGACCATTGCAATTGCTTGTTCCTGAGTAGTAAACAATACAATTAACCATTCATTATGAATACCAGAAAGACAGCCACATTTTGGGGGTTGTACCAACATGTCTGATTAAGTGCACACAAACACATTTACACTCATTCTCTACAGATATTCACATTCATGAACAACAGACAATCAACATTTCACAGAAATACTACTCACAGGCAGGCATACTCTACATAGAAACAGTAAACATATTTTTCTGCACACACACCAAATACAACCACTACCCCCGTATAAATGCACGCAGAATATGCACCCCCACCATATAGTATCTTTTTAGATACTATATGTTTTATATAATTGAGACAGTACTACAAGTGTGGTATATCAACTATAAGTGTCGGTTCAACTCCAAGGTCACACTGTTTGCTACATGGCAAAATCGTTCAGTACGGAAGTGCCTGGGCAGAAACAAAAGAAGGCAAGGCACGCGCGTAAGTTGAGCGCGCTCCAACTCCAGACAGGCGCATAGTACTAATTAATTGGAACAATCCATTTCAGACACGAGCCACTCTAATCAAAGTAATTTATCTATAAATTGAAAAATCTGAACCCTCCCAGAAATATTTGACCAAATAAAGTGAAACAGAGGCTGTGCTCCATTTTTCAGTTGCTTTTTCAGTTTCCTAATGTAGTACGTGAAAGAGGTGCTCAGATCAATGGCGCTTGCTGAATGTGATGTGGCGTCAACATTGCGACAAATTTTCAGTATAAAAACGTACAATTTGCAAGAAAGTGCTATTATCAATTGATATTAATATCCTACAAATATGAATATACTCCAAATGCTTAAGAAAGTAATTAATTGTGCATTTATGAGCATGTGCGTTGTACACACATACACACGCACGCACACACACACGTGTATATATATATATATATATATATATATATATATATATATATATATATATATATATATATATATATATATTCATATGTGTGTGTGTGTGTGTGTGTGTGTACAACGGTCGTTTGAAAAATTAACTACAGATTGAAAAAAAATCCTTTTAAGACATCTATAGCTTTTTAAAAGAACCCTCCGCATTCAACTCGAACATTAGAAACTGCGCAACGTTTTGCTCAACGCCCAAGAAAGCTGTGGCAGTACTTACGCCCGTAGTTACAACATGCTTCGCTGGCTTCGCCGAAATATTAGCCTTGGAGATGATCTGAGGTCTCAGTGTGTTTCTGAGAAAATTGAAAGAACGACCGAACCCAGACATGGTCCTGTTTTTTATCTTATTTTTTAAATAAAGTCAACAGCCGAGGAGTGAGCACTCAAATCCGTGTCTAGCTGGAGTATTCTTCAGTGCCCTTCAAACACAGCGTTTGCGAATTTTTGATGCTCTGCCAAATGTAATGTAAGGTCACCATAAACTTGTGGAAGTATATTCCAATCCGCTACGGCTGAAATTGCCTGCAGTCGTTCCATTGGCCAGTCTCGCTAAGGCAACACTTTCAGACAACTAAAGCGCACACTCGCTACAGAGCGGTTTCACTTCAGCCGGTGTCCTAATTTCACCCCCACACCGTCCGTATGAAACTCGGTGCGTAAGAAAATTTGTAGATTATTCCTAAATTAACGTCGGGGGATTGACAATTAGTATTTACAGGACAACATTTGAAATACTGTTTATCAGAAAATATACGCATTTTTTTTCAAAATTTGCATGATTGCGTGGGCTATTCAAATGAGCAGGTGTCTGCATCGTCATTGCAGAATGCGGATGTTGTAGCCCTATCAGACATTGTAACATGAGTATTTCCTTAAGCGAGATATGTTTTTTGTAACTCTTTAATCAATTGTGGGACAAAATAATGTTTATACGAATCTCTTGTTGAACTTAACCGCGGGTAAGAATGATGATGTTTTGTGCTTTTCACTTGCCACCGTCTTCTTATATCTGTTATGGCAGGTTCACTCATGGAATCCTGCTTACAAAAATAACACACACACACACGTTTATTAATGTGTGTGTGTGTGTGTGTGTGTGTCTATATATAGCCCTAGTGAAACCCAAAAGGCCATCGAATTGTTTTTTTTTTTTTCAATAATCCCGTATAATATTAATTCGGTGACTGATGAGTGATGGCGCTCTCGCTAATTGTATTAATAAGGTAGGCTATATTATTAATTTATAATCATTTTCATTTATAATTTGGGGCTCGCATCGGAGCACTTACGGTATCTTATCTTGAAACAAGTGGTTTAACGTGCATATTGCTCTGAGTTCCATGTGTGTGTTTGTGTGCGCTGTGCTGCGTGTGTACTTGCTGAACTGAGCAGACCCAGCCCTGGCCTTGTGGTGGTCGCCTGCAGTCTGGCGCGTGTTCTCGCTAAATCGAAGATTCAGCTCTGCGCTGGACTGCGGCTGCCTTCAGCGGCGTAGCACGCAGCCCGAGAATTCGTGTGGTGCCCACAAATTGTGTTTCCCCTTCTGTCCGTTTGTTAATCGAGACCCACCCAACCCCCCTCTGTGTGTATTGTAGTAAGTGTTTGTGACTGACGAGGGGTGGGGAAAGGAGCATAGTATAAAGTTATATAATGGTGGTGACCTTAACGGTGATTTTATCGCATGAAGGTTGATATATTAGCCTACTCTACGAATTGCATAAGTGGCTTTAGTTTTGTGAACACTTCTCACAAATAAATTCATCATTTAGGTCTTGAAACTTTGTTTGCCTCCCTCCCAGTAATTAACAGTTTGTTTTAGTTCGTTAACTTTCGGGTTTACGGTCATAAACAATGAAGGAATATGAAAACCAACCATTTAATTTAGAGACTGCTTTTCTCTATGCAGACATGAACTTAGAGCTATCCATTCGAAGTCCAACAGTTAGGCTGTCAGAACACCATAGGCTGCAAGGCGGATAAGCGCGTTTGCTGAGCAAATACCCTTGGACAAAATCTAGAACTGTTTACAGTATAAAATGGAGAGCATTTTTGTCTTGAGCACAATATAAAACGGATACCTCGTGCTTCCTGTGATTTGTAGCTGTTGGAAAGCGATGCCGGTCAAATGATTCTACCACTTGGAAAGGTAATGTGAGGACAATACTCACTGAATGAACTGAAGACCCCTCCTTTGTCAAGCCCAAAGGGGGAAAAAACTTGATGATTTTTTTTTTTTTTTTTTTTTTTGGGATGCCATAGAAACTATTTAGGGTACTGTCATCTGTTAAGCATGCTTCTTATACAGATTTTATTTAACTCATTTTTTTCACTAAGTGAGAAACCAAGTAAGTGTTACGGATGCATTCTTCACTGTTACATTAGAACATATTGCTATTTTGCTAAACTACTGAATATTTTACGCTTTCCCTTTTATGGTTTCCATGGTTGCATACTGCAACGATAAATAGCGAAGCACTAGGGGAAACAAGTCAGACCGGGCTTATATCCCCCAGGTGCGTGTGTATTCCAGAGAATTCATAAAATATTGTAAACTTTTAAATAACAACACAACGCAGAGACTTTACTTTCACTATAGGCCTTTGAGTAGCCTACCGATAAAAAAGCTAGGAACTGGAAAATTGTCAAAGTTTACTGTTAAAAAGAAAACCCTCCCGCTAAGAGAGCGACACCGACGGGTCTTGCATAAGCTAATGGAACTGTTTTAAATGTTCTTTGCGTCTTTTTCCGGTTTCCCAATTAAACAACACATTTTCATAGAGAGAGGCATTATTTGTTTTGATGGGCTATAAATCACAGCTGAAATTGTTGAATTACAAGCGATAACAGTTACATATTTCAAAATTAGCTATTTGAATAGGTGAAGACTACAACTGTACTCAATTGTGCGACCAAATGTCCACAGCTGAATGGAGAAGATTTTTACAGTTTAGGGGTCATCCGTTTAGTAGCCTACCTTTCGGTCTTCTCCATCCTGTTATCTCGAAACTTCGCTCTACTCGACGTAACGGATGGCGGCGTTTTCACATGTCATGCCTCCGGCTTTTCTGCACCCGATTTCACCTGTTGGGATTCAGATGTTGAACGTAATAGAACACGAGCTAATGAACATGTCTAAAATTCAATTTTCAATTCAATTTCTTATACTCCCGTGTTGTGTCTTTAATAATTTGCATTTACAACATTACAACATTTGCTTTATGTAATTACACTATCACCCATGTATATATTCACACCCTTCATTAAACAATCATAAATCATACTATATATATTGCATGTAGCCGTCATGTTCCATGTAATCAAAATTTTTTGACATATGCAAGAACATGACATTGCTCTATGCCGTGATATCAAGAATGTTACATCACATTAAGATTAACCTAACAATTACATTTTCTAAGCTGCAAAAAGGACCAAATATGAACTTCCCCCCCCTATTTTAGCATTTTTGTGTTACTATTGAATTGGGGGCACTGTATATACATTCTTTGAGAGGAACAAACATTTTTGTTATTGCTTTTTGTCGTTTAATTTAGTTTTATGCAAGTCATCACATGTTTAATGCATGGAAAAACTCAGTTGCTGTTGGATTTCAGTCTATAAATGTACATAAGCTTATTCCCATAACTGAAAAATGTTCTATATTGGAATCATATATACAGCTTAGATGTCCATGGTTGTGAAGGAGAGCCTTCACCACCTCTTCCGTGGACTAAATGCTAATTGTAAATTGTAAATCATTGAATGTGGGGCCCAGTTGTTTGCATCCAGTTTATTCTATTGGAATCACAGATAGTAATAATTATTTTCATACTAATGGCTGTTGTTTATAGCATTCATTCAATGGTAATCATAACTGTCATTGTAGCTGTTGATTGAAAGTAAAAACACTAACTATATATCATGGATGTAGAAAGGATAACCTTTGGAGAAGAGCTTGATACCACCACCAGATAGGAAAATATTGTACACACATGTAACTGTTGGTCTCATCCTCTAGAAATTGGAAGGGGAAAATATTCAGTACTGTGGATTTATTTCATTAAAGCATGCCTGATAAATTGTCAAGTATTACCATGCCTATAAGATTTAGCAAGAATAGCAAAACAATTTGTGTGCTTCCCAGTGTTATTTTCCCTTTCCTTCACATGAAAAATCAAAAAACAGGACCTCAACTTCAATACCACCCACTGCATGACATGTGTTTTCCTGGTGCATAAGCTCTCATGAGGCAGGTGTATATATTGGCTTGAAAACAAAACGCTGCCTTATGTCAAGGAAAATAATTTCTGAAGTAAAAACAGAGACCCTCAAGTTAAAAATCAGCCTTCATTTGGATATTGAAATGAGGTTTATTACTTTCTCAGAACATTGGTCAAAAAGTGAGTTCACCCTTAATCTCAACAAAGAAAAAAGAAAGCATTTAATTTCATCATTTAATTCATTCATTCATTTAATTTCACCCCCTAACATGTGGTTAGCTAAATTCAGTTGCAGATTAATCATGTCTAAGCATGAGTCATGACATATGAATAGCCAACACAAGTAGACCAGCAAAACCCCATAAAATACAAACATAGAGTAGGCCTAATGAACAATTCCTAAATTGCCTAGCAGATACATATATTTTAATTATAATAATCCCTCATTCACAGTTAGAAGATGGATAAACTTGCTCATTTGCTCAGGTAACAGGACACCAAAAGGAAGTAGTCCACTCCTGTATTTATTGCGCAGCTCCAAGTGTGTAGTCACTACAGTAGCAATGGTCACAGTGTTAATTGCCTTCACTGGAATCAATTCAGCATCCTGATGTCCTGATTTATACACTGCTCCTTTAAAAGGCAGGCACACAATGGCCTATTTTACCTCTTTGCTTCTATATGGACACAAAAGATATTCTGGGATTGAGACTATAGTAATCATATTAATTCTGAATAGATAAGTATGACAATTACTAAGAAGGGTCTCTTCTAGCAGCAAATTTTCTTATTTTTACATTTCAAATACTTTTCTTTCCCACAATGTAGCCATGTAATAACATCAAGTGAATTAGGTAGGCTTTACCATCTGTAATTATAGTTCAAAAACAAATTCTGTGCATGCTGTTTTCTCCCTTTACCTTGAGCGATTATTTCATGACCCTCCAATGTGTTTAATGACCATGATGTTTGAATACAGTTAATGGAGGGATGATTTGTACAATAGGGCTCGAATAAAAGACCTTGCGAAATAATTACTTTGGCAGTTCCAGACACATTTATGGCCCTGTCAAAATAAAGATTATTGCATGGGTAAACAATTATACATTCCTCCGTTTTATTATTGATTTAAAAAATTAAAACACGCCAGTGACTCCAATGTGATGTTTAGCAAAGCGGTGGAGACGGTGACAACTAGAGGTCGCTGCCGAGTTGTTAATAGTAAACAACATCTTCAGGATTAAACTTGATTTCATCTCAAACATTAAGCATGAATACATGGTAATTAAATATAGATCATAGTGATTTTATTCAGGTATAAAGTGAAATTTAAAAGGTACGTTTCCATCTGTCTCAGATTTCCTTTAAAAATCGTTTTCCCATCTTTAAGGATATTTTTCTTCCAGGGCATATCTCTTATTATGTATATTATATTGTAATACTTAAAACAACTTAACACAACAAATAAACATGTATTTAGTCCCATATGTATATAGTCCCATTTGTAAATATGTATTGTAAATATGTCATTCCTTTGTTCAAAACAGAACAAGTAAAATTAATATAAGACATCTAGACAATAATATACCCAGTTATTAAAAGGCTGAAAACAAACTTCCTCAGAGAAAAATGAAAAAAAAAAATATTTGAACAGTGTTAATTCATACAGAGGATATATAAATTTATAAATTTCCAATTTATGAAGATTACAGCAATGATAGCACACCAAAGGAAACAAGCACTGGTAAACCACAGGTACCACGTGGAAATCAGAGATTATGTATGCTAAACAGTCGGATGCTAAACAGTCGTCTTAACAATATCATGAGTTTGTTTCTTTTTAAATAAGAATGTTTCATTAATTATTGTTAATCCTACGGCGTAATCTGTATATGCACAATTTAATTCTACTATTGAAATAATAAATTCATCAGGCTCATCTAAATAAATGGCCAAATGAAATTGGTGTTATTTTCTGTGTTGTAACATAAACAACTCTTTTCATGGTTTTATCCAGTTGAATTGTTAGATGGAATTGTTATACCGCAGACTTTTCCCCCTCGATCCTCTGATTTCAACGTCATCTTGACCACACACCAGTGCTTATCGTTTCTCTATCCCAGTACCAGGCAGGTTTTTTTTATATATATAAATACTGCAGGCGTAATTTCATAAAAAGCAAGTGTAAAAATCAAGCACAGGTCCCAGTGGTGGTGTTTTGTCACCTTGCGGATCGTGTCATAGCCTGCAAGTGTGTAAGCAATATGTTTTTAATGAGCTGCTGGTGTGACAAAGCTGTGACTGCTTATTGGTCAATCAGGACTAGGCTAGCGATATTAACATTTATAAATTGGTATACCTTGGCAAAAATGTATTCTACCAACAGCATAAGATCAGAGAACAATAACAGCGTGCAAAACACAAGCCAGTTGTGGAATGTTTTATGTTCACAAAAGCAATACAACAATGATTGTACTGAATTATTGTTACACCTGTGAAATGACGTCTGTGGGTAAGACATCAGGTTTCCGTTTACATGTATCAGACAGTTTTACTGTAAACGCTGATTCTTCCACCTGCCATACAAATGCAGTATCTTAGCAAAATGCATCAACAAATCAAGATGTTTGGTTTATTTTTATAACTCTTTTTATTATTTTATTTTCGTTCGTTGCCACGTATACAAATGAGTGGTGCACACTCATTCACATTGCAGGGAAGCAGTCATTCAGCACCAAATCATCAGTTTGGCTATTATTTCCTTTAACTATTGATTTAAACCCACTTAGTAACTTGGTTTACTAACGATTTATTTCCAGCTGTTTACCATGGGTCTGCCTGGTCTTGCTGTAGTGGCATTGTCTGGTAGTGGAGCGGGCTCAGCTAGATGTACCCTGTGACGGGGCTGCGCAGATACTGCACACACAGTATTTGATATTGTGTAAGCTACCGCACAAGTATACGGCAGAATGTTGCATTTAGCTAGTTGATTTTGCTATGTAGCAAGATTTGTTTCATGATTGTTACACGCTTAGTTTTTTTCCTCTCACTGTTAATATTACTATCACCCATTTTTTCCTGCACTTGCAAATGAAAGACAAAATCCTCCTTTACTGGACAAAACATTAGTGCTTCTTGTGCTTTCCTGTGACAATCCTTAGTCTTGAGTCCAAGCACCTTGCAGCAAGCATCCTATGGCCTATTATACTCTATAGGGGTGACCCCGAATAGATTCGACGATCTAAGGAGCCTGATTCGACTGCCAATTTAGTCGAATCGTCGCAAAATGTGGTTATGAAACAAGGATAATTCCATTCCGGCTGTATGGGGGTGCTGAATGTGTGTATATGTGTGCCAGGGTTTCCGTTAGGATTTTTTTTCTTGCCGGTCCGGTGTCCGGGAAGAATTTATTCTACCGGACAAATTTGAAACTTACCGGTACACCTATGTTGAGGAAAAAATGACAACGACCTCAAACCAGTATGACTATTTAATGAACAGTAACGATTAAGCAAAACCTCAACATTAGCCGCTAAAATGTAGGCTATTACGAAACATCTGTAGCCTGTTTTTAAAAAGGCTATAGGCCTACATGGTATTGAATGTAGCCTATAGGCTACCAGGTGACATTTTATTTTCTCCTTTTTTTCATTGCAACAAAATCCTCTGCTGCCGACTTTAAATCAAACGTGTCCAATGTGTGTTTGCACCTTGCAATGCGCACAAGGCGCGTCACTCTCTGCTCCTCCCGACGACTTCGCAGCGCAGTCGATTATACAGAGAGAAGCCCCTCTCTGCTGGCACGCTTGACACGGGCGGAACACAGGCAATTTTAGCCAGTGTAGCCCAGTCGGGTACAGTCGGGCAGAACTCATAAATACTCACTTAAAACACAAATCTCCTGTTTAGGGATAGCCTTCGTTATAACTACGTTTTATATGAGCATTATTAGGCCCTACTGGACATTTTGACCGGCAAGGTTTTTTTTTTTTTTTTTTTTTTTTTAACAGAAACCCTGACATGTGCAAGGAGCGCAACGTGAACAAGTTGGTTTTGCTCGCACACCATTTGAAAAGAATCAAGCGGATTCAGGCGCAGTGAAAGACTGGCTATTTTTGTTTGATCAGGTAGGCTAAAGTGATTTCAAAACCTTTTAGCCGGTTCTAATTTGATTTTTGGACGTTGTGAACTTTTTTGGCCTAAAGCTGGATAGGCTACCCCTCTGCAGTGCTTAGAGCCTGGTCTCTGCAGTGTAAAAACTATTTGTTATGCACCTTCTGACGACCTACTTGATTCTGACTTTTATTTCGTTATTGTATTTATTTTTTATGTAGGCAGGCTTATTCTATTATAATTTAATTCTGTGGTATTTTTTTTTTTTGCATGGATGTTGCTTTGCACTTTACGGCATGCTCGAACACAATTTGAAAATAATCAAGGGAGCGGCGGACACAGGCAGTTTTAGCCGATTTAATTTGATTTGCCGACACTGTGAAATTGTTTAGGCAAAAGATTAGGCCTATCTGCAGTGCTAAGAGCCCATTAGGTCTCTGCCGTTATTTATTTGTGATTTATTAGGTTTACCCTATCCCATTCCATTTAATCCAACATGTTGTACATTTTATTCTACTCTGCGTTTACGTTGTTCTGCATTTCATGGCATTAAAATGTTCATTTTATGTAAATGTTAAGGAATTGTTTAACGAATAATGTTTATTCCATATTGCCTCTAATTTATAGCTTGTAGGGATTCAAGTTAACCTAAAAAGATAAAAATCTAAAGCATATGTTAGCCCGTTTGTTATTTAAACCTGTATTTTGTTATGGTCATTTTTTTATACGCCACTTTGTTTGATGTTTGATATGGCGACACTTGACAGTGGCCTCGTTTCAGTTTTGGTCGTTTCATTATCAAGTTGTTTCTGTGTGCGAAAAAAAAAGTTTTGTACCTACCTACTCTGGTTTCTTTTTTACTGTAAGCTGTGGGCCTCCACAATTTTGTTGCACCCCCACCGTGCAATGACAATAAAGTCTATTCTGATATTCTAAATGGGCATATTTATTATCGTTATAAGGTCACAATAATGAAAACTTTTCAAAAACAGGCAAAGCGCTGTCACAAGTAAATGTACTGTGCTGTGCTTATGAAGGCAACATTCTCTCAGTCACACTCCTGCCACATTAAACATTGCATTAAAGAACTGCTCTTCAAATTTTGGTTTAGAGAATTAGTTGTGTCTGCGTATTGATCATGGTAATGTATAAAGCTAACATTGACTGATCACATTTTGTGACATGCTACTGCTATCAGGGTGAGTTGAAATTGTGTTTGCATAGGAGAGGGAATGGGGTGTCATCAAATTACACTTTTTTAACTTGATCCTGTCATTGTGTTGTCATTGATTTGTTACTCAGAGTATCTACTGTTTTTATGCTTAAATGTAGTTGCCTTGTAAAGATTGTGTTTCCTGTATTTATAGGATGTAAATTTTCAAAATTCCCTACCCTAGGTTCTGCTGAAACAACACCAATGTTTATTCGCAAGAACTAGAACAACACTTTTAAGTATAGGAGCCAAAGTTAACAATAACAACACACGTTCAGCATTCCAATTACTCAGGCTCACTGAGCCTGTGTCATTGTTTTTGTGTGGTAGACACAATGTTGTAGCAAGGGTGAAAGAGCAATAAGCTTATCCAGGATAGTTTCTGTGCTAGGACTGCGGGCGTCTTAGCCAATGTTGTTTTCTTTCCCTGTCCATGTGCTTTTGTTTTTCCCTGTGTTTCAGCCCTGCCCTGCTCTCCGCCCTGTCACCGCCCACCAGATTACCTGACTGTTTGCACCTGCCTGCCTGCGCCCCTGCATCCCGTCTCCTCATCAGCCTTGCCCTATTTAAGTCCTGCTCGTGTCAGGTCTCATTGCCAGTTCATCTCAGTTCGCTGTGTTGCTACTTGCCGTTTGTTTCTTCGTGTTTGTCTGCCGGTTCTGTTTCTTTGCCTGTTTTTCTTGACTACGTTCCTCGTTCTTGCCCTGTGGTTTTGGTCGCCGTGTCTGCTCAGATTTTGACTCTGCCTGCCCTGACTTGGATTGCCCGTTGGATCAATAAACCCGTTCGCATCCATCTCCTCTGTCTGCGCTTGAGTCCCTGCCTGAGTTCTGACAAGTTTAGCCTATTCTTATCTGAATGTTGATTTAATTGAGCTTCTGATGATGAAATAAATGACAACGTTGACCGAGGATGCTTGCAAATGAAAGTCAGTGTGCTCCAGTGGAGAGCCAAAACTGACAGTCCAGTGGGAATTACTCCATGATGTACTGGAGTTACCCAGTGTCATAGATGGCCAAGACAGCTGTCACCTTTATAGCAGCAAATAAAGAATAACAGCATTGTGAATGGGTTAAACATTGAGCACAAGGCAGAGATCAACACCGTTGCTATTATTCTTATACTGTTCATTTCCACTGAAGAGCAAATGTGTAGTCCATTAGTACAAAAGCAAGAAATGGTTATTTTAGGGAAATGTCAATTGATGAGCTTGTGTGCTCTTAAGCCCTTTTATAAGTCACTCTTGATTCTTACTTAGTAGTCTGTTTTGGAAAGTTTTTATATAGCTGTTTTTTCTCTCTCTGTCTTTCCCTCTCAACATTGTGAGGTAAGTATGCCTGAGCCAATTTATTAGCTGCTAGTGTGTTATTGTTAATGCACTTAATGATGAGTATTTGGTAGACTTGGAATTGCAGACCTAATAAAATCAGACCTTTTGCATGCATTTTGTGTGGGGTGGTGTGCTGTGGGATATCCTCTAAGACTATTGACAACCACAGCAAATGAATATGTGAAGGACAAGTCATATGTCCTTTAAAAAGTGAACACAAAAACTCACATTCAAGCATGTGCCATGGAGCAATTTCCACAACACCAAGAGCAATGAACATGCAGTTTTTACACAGAAAATATTCCAAACTCTCAAACTGAAATAAGACATATTTGTTCATGTAGAACTTGAAGCCACCTTGTGAAACTTACAAGCCAGTTTGTAAAAGCTGGTGCTTTTAGCCATGCCTATAGGTTGCTTTGGCTTTTCAATCTCTCCCACTCCCTTGAGTTTCTCATAACCTGCTGTTACTCAGACGTAGTGGCCGGGACACCCCTGGGCCAGTGGCTAGCTGCATCCTCTACATTTTGCTGAGGTAAAACAGGGTAAAGTTCTCCTGATTCCTCCTCCTTTGCACTCATGCTAGTTTTCCAGGAAGCCTGAGAGCTTGCTGTTGCTGCCCATGTTGTAACGTCCTATTGTCCCCACCAGCTGTTCCTCATGTTGTAACATCTTACAGTCTCCACCAGCTGCTGCCCATGTTGTAATTTCCTATAGTCTCCACCAGCTGCTGCCCATGTTGTAATGTCCTATTGTCTCCACCAGCTGCTGCCCATGTTGTAATTTCCTATAGTCTCCACCAGCTGCTGCCCATGTTGTAATGTCGTATAGTCTCCACCAGCTGTTCCTTATGTTGTAACGTCCTATAGTCTCCACCAGCTGTTTCTCATGTTGAATAGGTGAGCTCAGGCACGGTTCAGTTTGACTCGGCCATGGTACACATCTAGTGTGATCACTAACTCTGCCCGAGCATGTCTGCGACTGTCCCATTTAACAAATATATCCGTTATAGCAACAGTTAGCTGGATATCTGTTAGTTACACGCCCAGTCATAATACATCCTTTAATCCTTTAACCATTTCATTGGCTAGCTGACTTCCTTAAATATAACAAGTTGGCTATCTCCAAAATGATCTTTGATTGGTTAGTTCATTGGTTAGATCTTTGATTGGTTAAATAACTGTGAGGATCCCCACATTAGCTTGATTACTAGCAAGCGAAATAAAACTAACCATACTTTACGTGGCGATGTAAGCATTGCTGTTGCCAGGGGCTTAGTCAGAGTATCACAAATGAAGCAGCCAACCTGTTTAAGTACCTAGTCTTCAACAATCGTTCAGATAGGTAGCCTGTTAGCTAACTAGCTGTGTTTGTCAAAAGGGATGTACTAGTGTGTGAGTGTTGCAATGAGCTAGTGAGAGAGTGTCATCTTCAGTGAGCAGATCTTTTTTTCTTTCTTAATTGACTTCATTGGTGTAGGCCTGCTGAACATTCAGATTGAACAGAGAAAAGTCAATACAGTGCATTAAAACACAAAGCCATGAGGCTTGCATTGTAATATCATAGCTATCTTGTAATTGCTCTAAATAAGTAATAGGTCTAATGAAGCGGTGAATTATATTTTTGTTCATTGCTGTCTAGATATAGATTAGCCTACATAATAATAGTAGATGTATGAGTAGTTTTTCTATTTTAGTGAATACTGAAATCATATTTTTACATGATAAGGCAGTGAAATGTCAGTATCTGTTTATTTTTCAGTGATGTCACTTGAGCACTTTCTGCAACTTGAAAAGGGAGGGGCTAAAAAAGCCTACTGCATGACCTTAATTTTTTATTAGCCTATTTCAGTATTTTGTATTGGACAAGTGTGGTCTAACAATATATTTAATCATGGAGGCATTGTTCTTTTGTTAATAACCACAATCATTGTCAGGGCACAGGCAAGGACTCAGGCGCGGACCACGAGAACTCCAGAATCCAGGCGTTTATTAACAGAATCGTAGAACAAGCAGGCAGTCCAAAACAGGCAGGGTCAAAATACCAGGAAGGCAGTCCAAACACAGTCAGGAATCAAAGCCGGGGACAGTCAGGTTCAAACCAGGTAGTCAGGAAGATCAGGTGAACAAGGCAGGACAGCAGGCAGGAGCAAGGTCGAAGAGCAGGCAGGGTCGATTCGGGGAACAGCGATCAGGCAGAAAACACGGCGGGAACAAGACAGGTAAAAACACACTGCGACGAACTGGCAACAAGACAGAGACAAGCAGGGTAGATATAGGGCTGGGCTGATGAGGAGATGGGAAGCAGGTGTGTAAGCAGGCAGGAGGGGATGATCGGGTGGGCGGAGACAGGGCGGAGAGTTGGGCAGGGCTAGAACACAAGGAAAACAAAAGCACATGGACAGGGAAAAACAAAAACACAACAGCTAGGGGGCGGGAGCACTGACAATCATTCACGATCTTCATTGTTTAGCTAAATATAAGGGAGAATTAAGGAAGGAAGGGCAAGCAGTGACATTATATTGTTTTTAATGGTTGCATTGTTATTTTTTACATGTCGTGTTGCATTTCAATGGTATGTTATCTGCTGTGCAGCTTATTAATACTTGTTACCTACGATTGAGGCATCTTAAATCAAAGAAGAGTATCGTCAAGTCACCACCCTATGGCCAGAGAAGGAAACATATTAAATGATGTAGGCTACTGAAAGAACTGAACAAACTGGAGGAAATGAATGAATCAGTGATCTGTGCTGTCACTTTCTGAGAGCATTATGAGATAAATGCATAATACAGATAAATTTACATTTTGAGTGATTTTTAATGCATTAAGAAAATAATGCCCAAGACTTAATGAACCAGTGCCTCTGTGAACACATCGTCCTAGTGAACTGAACAAAATTATTCAGTTCAGTAAAAAGAGTCAGGAGATACTGCCAACAGAAAGTTGTACATATTTACATACAGCTAAAGTATTCTGAACATAACATAACAGTTACAAAACCACTTTTTAGGCATAATTCCATTACTGCAGTTCAGTATTTATTCACTTTGGGTAGTCAGAGCCAGTTTTTCTTTGTCAGTGCTCCTGCCCCCTAGCCGTTGTGCTTTGGTTTTTTCCCATGTGCTTTTGTTTTTCCCCTTGTGTTTCAGCCCTGCCCTGCTCTCTGCCCTGTCTCTGCCTGATTTCCTGCACATCTGCATCACATCCCCTCATCAGACTCTCCCTATATATACCCTGTTTTGTTGTGTGATTGTTGCTAGTTCGTAGCAGTATTTTTCAACTGTTTCGTCCCCGCCATTTTTCGTCTATTGCTGTTTCCCGATTTCGACCTGCCTGTTTTTGATCTGTTTTTGCCTGCCGCTCTGTTTTGTTCGCCCGATCTCTCTGCCTGCCCGTTGTCCGACCCTGCCTGTTCCGACTTTTCCGTACCTGGTACTTGGACTGCCTCTCTGGTTTTGACCCTGCCTGTGAACTGGTTTACGATCTGCCTTGTGATGTCATTAAATCTGCCCGGAAACCGACGCACTTTTGGTCTGCGATTGAGTCCTTGCCTGAGCTCCCTGACATTCTTCTTCAAAACACAGAAATTCTTCTGCTCAAATTGTTCACAATTAACTACTAATGTAGCTAAATTTTTTTTTTTAACCTTTATTTCACCAGGTTTGTCCCATTGAGATTAAAATCTCTTTTACAAGAGAGACCTGGCCAAGAAAAGCAGCACACCAAGCTTCAGACAAATCAAAAATTACATAAGCATTAAAAAATACACAAAAAGACAAAGGACAAGTAGAAAGTGCAAAGTGCTACAAGTGCAAAAGCAATCAATTTTCAGCTAAAAACATTTGCAATTCCCAATAGACTGTTTCCCAACTCTTAACAATAGCTTTAAATTCACTGAGCGTGACCAAGTCCTGAAGTTTTAACTCTTTTTGCAGGTTATACCAGGCAGAGGGTGCAGAATACATGAAAGCCTTCTTGCCAAACTCGGTGCGAACTTTAGGAACAGCCAAAGGCAAAAAAGCTTGAGACCTTAACCTATAAATGCCTTTACATTTTTGTGACATATGATTACATAAATAAGAAGGATGTTTTCCTAAAATGGCCTTATAGATAAAAACATGCCAGTGACTAAGTCTTCGTATATACAGAGCAGGCCAATTGACTTTGGAATATAATGTACAATGATGAGTGAGGGCCCTACAATTAGTGATGAACCTCAAGGCCCCATGATAAACTGTATCCAACATATGAAGACATTGACTTGAGGCATTCATATATAACAAATCACCATAATCAAGAACAGGCATAAAAGTTGCAGCAACCAATCTCTGCCTGGCAACAAAAGAAAAACAAGATTTGTTCCTAAAATAAAACCCAAGTTTTAACTTAAGCTTATGAACCAGGTGTTGAATATGAGGCTTAAAAGAAAGGTGATCATCAATTAAAATTCCCAAGTATTTGTATGTGGTAACCACTTCAATTTCTTTGCCTTCAAAAGTTACAAGGCTCCTATTTAAATGCACTCTTCTGGAGTTTGAAAAAACCATGATTTTAGTTTTATCTGGGTTTAAGACAAGATTCAGTTGACAAAGCTGAGCCTGCACTAAATTAAAAGCAGCTTGCAGGTACTCCAGAGCCTTTTTACAGCGAGAGCACAGCAATATATAATTGTGTCATCAGCATAGAAATGGAAATTTGCATTATTTACATTCGATCCCAAACAATTAATATAAATTGTAAATAAAAGTAGACCCAGAACTGAACCCTGTGGGACTCCCTTACTAACTGTAAGTACGTCAGATGTAAGACCATCACATTGTACACACTGAGTCCTCTCTGCAAGGTAGTTGACAAACCAATTTATTGTAGGATCAGAGAACCCAATGTTAAAAAGGCGTTGCTTCAAAATGTCATGATCCACTGTGTCAAATGCCTTTGATAAATCAATAAACAGAGACACACAATGCTGCTTATTATCCTGAGCTTCTATTATGTCATTAACCACCTTCAAGGCAGCAGTTACAGTGCTATGTTTTTTTCTGAATCCTGACTGATATTTAGATAAAATATCATTTGTATATAAATACTCCTTAATCTGGTCACTTACTAGAGTTTCCAGAACCTTTGCTAAAACTGAAAGTTTTGAGATTGGTCTGTAATTGTTCAGCAGTGTAGGATCTCCCCCTTTTAACAGGGGGAGAACATAAGCAGCCTTCCAGACCTTAGGGATTTTATTAGAAACCAAAGTAAGATTGAAAAGATGTGTCAGAGGTTCAGCTATATAGTCTGCTGCTAATTTTAGGAAACCTGGTTCCAGGTGATCCGGGCCAGCCGGTTTGTGTGGGTTCAACTGCTTTAGGGCTTTGTGAACCTCAGCAACAGAAAAGGGAGTAAAACAAAATGTTTGATCAACACAAGCAACATTGTCAATACAGATCTCAGGTTCCACAACAGGGGAAGTCACGACAGATTCAAATAAAAACCCAGAGGATATAAAATGCTCGTTAAAACAGTTCAACATTTCTGACCTATCAGACACAATAATAGAGTCCTTGATTATAGAGGATGGTATATTATTAGAGTTATCACAGGCTGACAAAGATTTAATAGTTTTCCAGAATCTTTGTGGATTGTTTAAGTTTTCTGTAGTTACAGATAGATAAAGCTCAGATTTGGCCTTCCTAATAAGAGACGTACATTTATTTCTTAACTGTCTAAAGATAAGCCAATCAGCCTGAGCACCAGACTTCCTTGCCTTTACCCAGGCTGTGTTACGTTCATGGAGCATACTCGAGAGCTGCGTTGTGAACCAGGGGTTGTCCTGCCCCTTAATTCTATACTTGCGAATGGGAGCATGCTTATTCAAAATTTTTAAAAAGCTGTCTTGGAAAAAATTCCAGGCTGATTCAACTTCATCAATAAAGGCAATTCTGTGCCAATCAAAATAAAATAAATCATGCAAAAAGCCCTGCTCAACAAATACCTTCATATTCCTTCTTTGCACAAAACGAGGTTTGTACTTAGGGACCTTAACATCTCTGATAGCTGCTATAACACAGTGATCACTTACATCATTGGGAAAAACTCCAAAAGCAGAATATTTAAAAGGAACATTTGTTAAAATTAAATCAATAAGAGAAGCTTTCTCTGGAAATTTGGGGTTAAGCCTAGTAGGTGAATTAATTCAAATTCAAGTGTCAAATTCATAGAATCACATTGTCTTTTAAAAGCATCTGACACAGGCATCAACCAGTCCCAGTTTAGATCCCCAACTATAACAATTTCATTGTAGCGCAACTGAGACAAAAAATTAGACAATGAAGATAGAGAGTCATTTGATGCAGATGGGGGCCTGTAACACCCAACCACAGTAATAAAATGCCCTTTAGCAGGCCCGGCCCAAACCAATTTGGCGCCCTAGGCGAAAATTTAGGTGGCGCCCCCCTTGCATCGGAGTAAATTCGACTGCTGGTGTACATACTCACAAGAAACTGAATAGCTTTGTCTTCGACATTCTTTTATTTGCGATTGCAAAATCAAAACACTTGGAACAAATTAGAAAGAAATACAATAAAAATATGAAATGAATTTTTGAAATACAATATGAATAGCTTAAATAAAGTATAAGATTTAAATAGCCACAAAATAAAAAGTGTAAACCAGTGGCATAAAATAAATTATAAATACAATATAAATAAGGCACTGCACACAATAAGATGTTAAAAAAACCCAGTATTGCCAAAAAAAAAAAAAATTACAAGAATATCAATAAAAGGGGAGAAAGGGGGCTCTTATAAAGACATCTACTGGTGCTTTTTGGTACTGCATCAAAACTACACAACCACCTACTCAACCTCATATCACCTGCTGCTACAGCTTAACTCTCCTGCTCTTTCTTACAGCAAAGTCATCTATAACATCATCGTATGATAGCTTACTTGAGACCACATGATTTATACTAATGATGGCAAGTCCACTTAGACGTTCCTACATCATTGTAGCTCTCAAGTAGGTTTTTATCAGTTTAAGCTTTGAGAAGCTTCTTTCTGCAGTAGCCACTGTGACAGGAAGAGTGGCAAAGATTCTCAGAGCAACCCACATGTTGGAGTAAATTTCTGCCAGCTTCTTCTCATGCAGGAAGGTCAAGAGTTCCATGTTTGTCACATTCTTTGATGGCAATGGTGGAAAATTCTGCATTTCCTTTGCAAGTTCTGTGCCATCAATGTCCGGCTGGCTGATGCTGTAGATGACCCAAGATTTGCAGGGGTGGGACTGAGAAACCTCAACAGCGCATCTGAAGAGAGAAGAGGAATATATTACACCAATCTAATAATAAATATGATATGATACATAATATGATTTTAAGAATAAACTGAAATATGACAAATTAAAAATCTAACGGATATGTGCATGATGACTACACTGTACATGTTTAATACTTTTCTGATATGCAAATGATATAAGATTCAATTTTTGTCATTACAAGGAAATGCTGATTAGCAGAATACAAAGAAGTAGTAAACTGCACTATAATATAGAATGTAGGAATGCTAAGGTATGCTATAACAGGAATGATGTGCACTGTGCAGGCTTAAAACTATAGGAAAAGGAATAACACGTTAGCTTTTTGATTAAGGCTAATATTGCAAGCTAAGAAAACGTGAGCTAACCAGTTTTCAATAAAAATGTAAACAAGTTTTATTTTAATTTTAACTCTTGCTGACCCTATAATATTTACATATTTGGAAGCTGGGTGGGAGTGCCATTTTTCATAACAGCTTTGGTCCTTCGTAACATGCCATTAGCCTAACTGAAGTTAAAACAGTTCGCGCTAGCTATTTATTGATTAGCAAACCATGTTTGGTTAACAACGTGTCGTTGTTCTCCTACGTACAAATAATGTCATGACATCACCTTTATTGTAACATTACCTCTGTCTTTCTCTCTTTTTTCCTCCTCTTCTTTTCTTTTTTTCCTCCCCTGGGCACCAGACAGTTTGGGACGTTTTGACATGTTGTTGTTGTCCTGTCGTCGTTGTCTTGTTGTCGAGCTTGCTTTTGGGGTCACGTCAATGCGTGCCCCCCTCCCCCCTCCGCCAGCAGGTAGAGTCTAATTAGTCCGGGGGGAAGGGGGAGCATCTCAGGAAAGTAAAGTGTGATCATCATTTTTATTATTATTTTTATTCATATTTAATAGGGTTTGCTATGCAGTTAGATATTTTGGCACATTATCTTCCTATTAAGATATATAATACCAACTAGTTTTAAGAAGAGTAATTTTTTTCTCTCCCGTTTTTGGCGCCCCCTGGATGGTCGGCGCCCTTAGCATTTGCCTGTACTGCCTATGGCGCAGGCCGGCCCTGCCCTTTAGAAACTACAAGATTTAGGGCGAGGATCTCAAATTGTTTGGTCAAGGAGTCAGAACGAATTAAGTTAAAATGAAATTTGCATTTGATGTAAATAGCAACACCACCACCTTTTCTTGGGCGATCAGTTCGATACACATTATAGCCGTCAATGCAAACTTCCTTATCAAGAACGGGTTTAGTTAGCCAGGTTTCAGATAATACAACAACATCTGCGTCAGTCGATTTCACCCAAATTCTCACCAAATCCAACTTCGAGATCAAACTCCTAACATTAAGGTGAATAATGCCCAAACCTGACCTAGATTTAAAATCCATAGGAGTTTGAATACAGTGCATGTCAGGACCAGGGTTAGGCTGAACATTCTCCGACATCATTAACAAAAGTATAATCAGAAGTCTATGCTTTGCGGCTTTGCGTGGGATATCATTTTTTGGATTTATGGAGTCCAAAAAATGAGGAAGAGAGTCCAAGGTAATTGTGAAAGAGTCATTTAAAATTAATAGGCTTTGAAGGCAGCGCAAGTTTGTAGCATTCAAAGTCACAGATACACGCGCCGGTACTGTACCCTTTGGAGCGAGCGAGATAGATAGGGTATCGCCATAGAAAACATCTAGGCTCGGGGGGGAAGACATTTTCAGTCTCGAATACAGAAGAAAATTCATTTTCCCCGCAGTCCCATGATGTTAAAAAACAAAACAAAGCAAAGAGTATTTTCATAGCCACTGCAGTTCAAATTGTTCGGGCTTTAAGAGCTCTGACAGTGTGGAAGGGATGAGGGAAAAGACGGGGTAGACAATGCTCTCTGAGCGAGCGTGTGTAAATTTTGCTGTTTCGGGTTCGAGGCTCAGTGAATTGCAGATCCTTCCAAACAAATGGGGACCGCTGAAATTACAAGCAACCACGTCCAGAATAGAAAGGCGCAGCAGCGGCAGAGATCCAGCCAGCGAAATACAGACACAGTACACCGTCATGAAGAGATCAAATTGAGTTTTAAGTTCGACGTGGAACTTGCAAGTGCAATATGGAACCAAACAAAACAGTTGCATCCAGCTAAAGGATGTGAATAGAATACATTTCACCTGTTGAGATAAAAAAAAACATGCCAATTTCAAACTTAAAATGTCACCTCCTTTTTTGTAATTTCATGGCACCAGTGGGCTAGAGGCATGAATCTTTCAACATGTGAAGTAATCATCACTGCATCCAAGTATTGCATCTGCCTCTGCAAATTTTTCCCCACACAGATTCTAGTAAAGGCAGTCAATATAATGTTCTTCTGCTGATTTCATCCAGATTCATTATGGGGATGGTACTGTTTATGATCAGTAAGGACACATCAATCCATGGTGTTAGAGTTATGGCGTTATTTTTCATTATTCAGTGAAGTTTCACTGTCTCTCCTCTGACTACCATCTGAAGCATCTAAGGCAATACTGAAAGAGTTAATTGAGGAGTTTGACCCTTGATCATATTTGTAAGGTTCTTGCCCTATCAGGGGTACTCCTGGTTACAACACTTCAAATATGCCACCAAATTGATCAAATATACAATATGGTTCGTACATTGGTGATGGATGATTTACCCTACATGTGATTGCTGCTATAGCTGGGGAATCTGGTGGTGTGAAGGTATGATTAGACCATGGCATATGAATGTGTGGTGTGGCATATATAATAAATATATAATAGAATAAATATATAATAATTTAAAACAATCCTTTTAAATGCTCAGACTAATGTGTGTTTCATAACAGCATATGCTGAACAGCATATGCCGTTCATAATTTTTTCTCGTGAATTTGCAGCAGGACTTAAAAATAAGCATTCCATCATACACATTTTGTTCATAACCACATGGTAAGCGTAGCATATCGTTATTTAGCCTGTGGTCCTGTCACATGGCTACTGGGGGGGACACATTTACCTCAAATGCCAGTCTACTGGACTGGAAAACTGCCAACATAGATTCTACATATGATCTTTTATCTCAGTTGCTTTACTGCGTGCAAATGTGATGAATCAGGACGGTACATCGTGCAGCAGAAAAGATCGACTTCTTGGCAGAGGGAAAGGAGTCGTGCTGCCTGATTAAGAATGCTAGCATCAACTTGATGCTGCCACTGAGGTCAATGCAAGTCAGCACTGTGGCCCCGCTGATGATCATTCAGGTGTCTGACATGGCAGGTAATGTGAATAGAACTCGTAGTGGACCCTGATGTGACCAATTGGAGAGAGCCAGAGTATGATCTTCAGCATGCCATGGTGACCGACTCTCCTACCATAGTCTTACCTTTATTAAAACAATTGTTTACTATACATGCAGTGTTGGAGGAATTTCTTACTTAACATACACTATATGGACAAAGGTATTCGGATGCCTGACCATTACATTGTAATGACATTGTATTCAAATACATATATTTAATATGGAGTTGGTCCCCCTTTTGCAGCTATAACAGCTTCCACTCTTCTTGGAAGGCTTTCCACAAGATTTTTGAGTGTTTCTGTGGGAATTTGTGCCCATTCATTCTGTAGAGCATTTATGAGGTCAGGCACTGGTGTTGGATGAGAAGGCCTGGCTCGCAATCTCCGTTCCAGTTCATCCCAAAGGTGCTTGATGGGGTTGAGGTCAGGGCTCTGTGCGGGCCAGTCAAGTTCTTCCGCACCAAAATCATCAAACCATGTCTTTATAGTCCTTGCTTTGTGCACTGGGGCACAGTCATGTTGGAATAGAAAAGGGCCTTCCCCAAACTGTTGCCACAAAGTTGGAAGCATAGCATTGTCCAAAATGTCTTGGTATGCTGAAGCATTAAGATTGCCCTTCGCTGGAGATAAGGGGCCTAGCTCAAACCCTGAAAAACAGGTGTGGCCAAATACTTTTGTCCATATAGTGTATATTATGCTCTCTTTCAAAAATTGTAATATGAAAAGATTACCCAAATTTTTAAAAAGTAATGTATTCTGTGTATTGTTATTGCATCATTGCATTAAATCACACTGTCGGCCAGTTAAAACCACTATGCCCCCACGGTCGCTGTGAGCGTATAAAAAGCACCAACAACGTGACCTGAGCTTGTGATTGTCTCTTTTGTAATGTGCCTAAAAATAACAATTACGTTGCAGAAAAGCAGACTTTTATAATAACAATTACGTTGCAGAAAATCAGTCTTTTATAATTCAGCTACATGGAGCATGGTAGAAGTTTATTTCCTTTTTACGATGAAGCAAAAGGGTTTTGTAAAAATGTACAGCAGTTTTATTTTTACTCATGTCTTATTCCAACTTACATTTACCCTAGTAATTAACTTTACATGCGGCTCAATGAGGTAAGACAAAGGTGTCATTTACTACTGAACTAACTGTAAAATTGACATTTCAAGTTTTCCACGAGGCAGTAAATCAATGGAATATTGCGTTCGCGTTTCACAAGTTTCCAGATTTTACTTAATCTCTAACGGAATGCGCACGAGTCAAGTGCCTGTAACCTTGCTTATGAAACCAAGAAACCACGCCTCCAGTTAGTTACATTTATTCGTATGGGCGTTCGTTTCACTTATAAAACTCACTGCATAGGCGTAACGCGCAGGGTACTGTACAGCGTGCATACTCGGACAAAACTATGAACAGGGGCTTCGACAAGTGTCGCTCCGTGTTGATCACAGGGGCGAGCAGAGGCATCGGGCTACAAATGGTGAAAGATCTGGTTAGACGCAAAGACAGACCGGCCAGAGTGATTGCGACTGCCCGTCATCCTACGGCTGCAAAGGTACTGTAGTTTTACTGGCGTCTGGGAAAACGACACATTTGCATAGAATTCTAGCCACAAGCCTGTTGCTAGAAGAACTCGGTAACGAAAATAAACAAGCTGACATATTAATAGTAATGTGCATTACGTTTGTGATTCATATCTCGGTGAGAGGTGATTGAATTGAACATTGAATTGGCTTCACCGAAGGTCCTCTAATGTAGGAATGCCACTGCGATTCGTCTCGTCTCGTTAACTCTCAACGCCAAATCTATTCTGTAATGCAGGAGCTGCAAGATTTGTCCAAAACTCACTCGGGTGTACACATTGTAACTCTTGGTAAGTATGGCGTAAAGTATGTTTACCTTCTCTATTTTTACTCCTAAGGAAACAGACTCCACTAGATGGCGTGCACAGCATGGTATTCCAGCTGATAGTATGGCAAAACGATTTAAAGGAAATTTGCACTGTATTATGGATTAGTTTTGATTTACAATGTAATGCACGTATAAGCGGATCTTACAAGACTTTTGAAATAGTAACAGATAAATACATCAAAAAACAGAGCTGGCTTGTATCCAATTTTAGCATATAGTCCCCTTTGAGGAACTCATTTTTGAAATTTGCTTCACGTTTCAGTTTGTAAGACTTCATTGTTTACCCATTGAAGCACTGAAAATATCATTTTGAAAAATTATAGTAGGAGGGGAAAGGGGAAATAAATCACGTGTTTGAACACTAATCACGGCTCATGGTTTAACAACTGACTCCTATTTGTGCATCTTGTCAAAAATTGACTTTAATGACCTGTTTCTCTTGTGAGATGTGATCAGTCAGGCCAGTATAGATGCAGCTGTACAGGAAGTGACATCGCTGGTGGGTGAAGATGGGCTGAACTGCCTCATCAACAATGCAGCCATCGGTATCCCCACTGACCTGGAGTCAGTAAATGCTGAGGCCATGATGAAGACCTTTGAAAGCAACACTGTTGCTCCTCTTATGGTTACCAAGGTAAACAGATCTGCCTTTTGAAGTGGAGCTAGAAGTTGAGTTAGTTGATTCAGACTTTTGGTTTAATCTTGTAAATGCACAAACCCATAATCCACACACTGTCACACTTACTGCTTGTGCTCCCTTCTTTTAAAAAAAACACACATCCCACACAACCATAGGGCTACTCCATCTATTCACAGTCTGAACACTCCAACACACCCACTCATGTAGATACACACCCACACATAACTGATTTATAGACATATATAAATGCCACACACACTTATAATTATACATACATACACACATACACATGTGATCCACACACCCCAAACATGCTCTTGCACACACCCCACACCCACAGTTTACACACACTCCATACAGAAACACCACACACACTTACACGTATATCTGACATGCATACACTGCCTGGTGATTACTAGGTCTTGACAACAGGGCTGCCACGTTATTCAGAAACATTATTTAACCTGTGCGTTTTGTTGTGCAGGCGTTCCTGCCATTACTGCGAGTGGCCGCTGCTCAGGGTTCCACAATGGGCATTGACAGAGCAGCTGTGGTCAATATTTCTTCTGTCCTGGGCTCCATCCAGCTCAACTGGGGTGCTGGAGCAGCCTTCAAGAGCTATGGCTACAGGACTTCCAAGGCAAGTTCAAGCAGCCTCTGGTATCTTGAAGTGCCTGTACTCAATATAGCAAAAGTGGCCCTGTAGCCTTCTCTCCTTCAGTGTGCATGACATTGGTGGCTGTTGAAATATTCCATATTGTGTTTTTCGGCCTCTCTCACCATTTTGTGCTGTCTGGCCATAGGCAGCTTTAAACATGGTTACGAGGTGTCTGGCCACAGACCTGGGAACAGATGGAATCCTATGCATGGCCCTTCACCCAGGATGGGTGCGTACTGACATGGGTGGACCTTTGGTGAGTGTCACATGGTCCTTTGGGGGCATCTCTGATCGTCACCTGAGATCAGATCAATTGCCTTTCCTCAGCACTGCACAGATAAGATATTATGGTGAGTTGACTGTTAGTGACACCTGGGTAATTTGTACTGTATTTGTGTCTGTGACATTGCAGGCAGAACTGTCTGTGGAGGAAAGCATTACATCAGTGCTGGCTGTAATAGCTGGGTTGACAGAGAAGGATCATGGGGAATATCGAGACTATGCAGGGAAACCCCTCCCCTGGTGAAGATTTTTGTGGGGATCTTTTTGGATTTAGTTTTGTACATCAGAAGGAATGAAATAAAATAAATTTTGCTACTGTGCTTTTGCTTCGGAGTTTGAAGTTGTCCACTACATAGCAATTACCCCATGATGCCTATTACAGTTGAAATAGAATGCTAAAAATGCTAAAAAACTGATCAAAGTCAAGCAACATACTAATTAAACATTAGCCAAAGAAAAGGAGGAGCCAATGCACTTAACTAGTTTTATTCATAAGACATTTTTTCCAAACCATCCAACCAACCATAAATAATCAACAAACACTCAGTGTTTCTGAACAGTAGTAAAGCTGGAGATGTAGATACCAGCGGCTAATACAATGAGAAAACTCGACTGCAGCAGCTTAAATCTGGGGCAGGTTGGAAAGCAGGTGAAAGGGTTGGGGATCCTGAACTGGATTAGCTACTGTATATATATACATAAGCCCAAAGCAGGCTAGGCCTGAGCAATCTCTTCTGATGTGAGTGAGGGGGAAAGATTCTCAAGAGCTCCCATTTCTGAAAGGCAAGCAAAGAAGTTATTAATCACATGTTGTGGACACTATTTCTCCACTGCCCAAACACACTGTTGCAATGACTATCTGTCACTGCCAAGGGAAATCTTCAGTAAGATGTTAATAGGAATCCTCCACTGCAGTTCATTTTGTAGTAAACAAGCTGAGTAAGTAAAGACGCTTACTTGAGTGGATTGTAATCTTTTGTAATCTTCATAATAATAAAGACACAAAAGCTTTAATGTAACCAAACTGTCGACAGTAATCGCCCGTTATATTTCATGATCACAACCAAACAGCTCTCCTTCCTTTTATAACACAGAATGGCAAAGGCATGTGAGAATATTTGAATGTGCTGATCCTGCTGTCCAATATCTTATGGTACACAAGCCTCACCTTTCAACTTCAGGTATGACAGGAAGTCGATAATGGTGTGTATTACATTCTCATCTGCTATTCTCAAAGCACCTGTGTGAAAAGAGAAGATTGATGTGGTCATTATAAGCAAAAGAAAGACAGTCTCTGAAAATTTGATTGAGGCTTTTACATTTATATACGTGATAATTATAGTGGACCACTGAAGCTATTTTAAGATTAGTTCTGTCTGCATAACAAGAGGACAAAGGTGGAAAAGGTTAGTTAAAGGTAAAATTATTAGCTTGCGGAAGCAGAGACACTTGGAGCGTTTGAGACTAGACTTGACACAATCCTAACATAAGATAAACTCAAGCCTTTAGACAAAATGATGTGGCTGAATGACCTGTTCTCATCATTAAATGGCCATGTTGAAAGTGAAAGAAGAATGTAAGGAGTGTGAGGCTCTTACTTGATTTGAAGTCGTCTTCCATGGGCATATCCCTCTTCCCTGCCAGGCCATGCTTGTCACTGAGGGCTCTGTGACTGTCGATGGCATCTGTCCACAAAACAAAGCTGCAATCAGCCATGTTGTCCATTATGATGCCCCCTACTGTCCCATCTGTGGTTACACACTCTTGCACAGCCCGCACACTTTCTGCGGTCTGACTGAAGCCAACCCTGCTGCCTGCACCCACAGCAGTCTTCCAGTCTGCACTCAACCAATACCAGGTCGTATCTCATAGGTGCCATTTTAATACACAAAAGACAACAACAGCCTGCAGGTTTGATTTTGAGTCACAGTAATGCAAACTCAAACTGACTTCAAGCGGTACAAAAGTGCGAGACTTGAGGACATTCATAACGTAAAGAACGAACACAAACAACAGGGATTTCATCCAAGGAATGACATGAGGGAGACCAAAAGGGGGAGAGGATAGTGGTGGGTGGGGGGGTCATGACACTATCGAAGACGACTGAACAAATAAGAGCTGACAACCAATACAGACTGTTCACAGGGCAAGAAAGAGCAAGAGTGGAAGTGCACACAACTTTGTTCTTCAAGGGCTGCTCGTTCCATATTAAACTAATGATGAAAGTCTGCAACCATTTTGGTTTGGACAACTGTGGCCACTGCAAATATATGCTATAAGCATCTTACATGCTGAGAGCATCTGGCCTCCTTAAAATAAATTACCGCAACCCTTTCAATATGGAGAGGTGGGGCAAATGTTCAGGCCCATCAGCCACTCAGTATATAAGTACACTAATTATCTGAGCAAGTGTGAGTACATCCTTCAGTTTATACCCTCTGCTTATAACCTCACCTCTTCTGCTCCTAGATCAGAAGCTCAGAATGTATTTTCTGCACATTAGCAATCTGTAATGCAAAATTATGAGGATATATTATTATAATTATGTGGAGCTGAAATTATATCATCATTTTGCCAATCACACAACAGTGATCTCTCTGCAGTGTTTCTCTGAAACTGAAAGTCAAGTTATGTTACACTCAAAACTGCAAAAACAGACTGAAGATGAAAGGATTACACAGCTGCTTTAATGTTGTTGGCTCAATAATGCATTAACCAAGTCCACTACAATCAATTGTACATTTTTCTTAGGATGACATTCATAGAAATCAACTATAACCTGTAATTTGCTAAATACCGTAGGACCACAGACACTTGAGTCCTTCAGCTATTTTTCCCATGTGCAATATTTACAACACACACCAAATAACATGGACACAGAAAGCAGCGCATTCTGTTGACTTCAGTAACCTGCAGGCGCTATCTTACATTCATCAAGCAGCTCCTCTCTCCCCCTTGCACTGGGACTGTCCTTTATCTGTATTAGGTGTTCAATACGACCTGAAACACAGGGATGATGGCATTTTACCTGGTCTTATGACCCGGACTCCCCGCCCGTTACTTTTTATTCCCGACACACCGGCATGCATGTTTCAAGGGCCTCGGAAATACAGAGGTCTGCTCTGAATGGAGCGCACCAGAGAGAGCCACCTGCTCTCGCTATCATTTCTGATTTCTGAAAGAAATGGTCTTTCTAAAAGCTGACGTCTGACATTAGTTGTGTAATACATCAAATTACACTCAGTTGCATTGCTTATTTGATTATTATCACCTAGGGTGACCAGACGTCCTCTTTTTCCTGGACATGTCCTCTTTTTGGGACCTAAAAAATCCGTCCCAAAAAGAGGACATGACCGGGAAAAAGAGGACGTATGGTCACCCTGTATCACCTTAATCACATGCGCTAACAGCTCGGCCTTTTACTACGGTTTGGAAGTGTCGCAGTGACAAAGTAAACTACACACAACGTAGTGATTTATTAATCAGTTATTTTAATGAAACCACGTAGGATACCCAGGAGTGTCCACTGGCCATGGACCCAAATTCAAATTAACAATGCTGCGCTTTGTCCTGAACTTATTGCAACGAATTTACATTTTCAATGTAGAGATAATCTCTGCTTGATTGAGCCAGCCCCTCACTTAATGAGGGCAGCAGCGCTATCGAAAACTCCCTTCGGTATGGGACGTTCCCTGTTGTAACGTTACTCCGGGTTCAAAATGATGACTCTGCGCTCAGAGTCCACTCTGGCACATAAGGCAGAAGTACAACTACAAATTAAAACTGAAAACCTGCTAGAAATTTTAGGCACACGAGAAGGCAATAGAGAAGTTTGGTATTAAGTATCCATGTTGCATGTAACACATTCAGGTTCTAGAACGTACGGTCGCTACTGAAGGGAAAACAATAGCAAAAGCGGGAAGTGACGATGAAAATTTGGATTATGTTAACTTCGACAATTAAAATGTCAATTGTTATGTTCTGTGGATTACAACCTATATAACACGTAGTTTCAGTATTCATTTAAGGCAGGTACCGGGTCTGTTTGTACAGTGGAGAAAAGAGCTATAGCGTGTGAGGAGAGCGACTCACGGGGTCCCAGGAGATATCCAGCGCTGTTCAGTGTCCAGCCTCGCTTCTCTTTGGCCTGTGAAGACAAAGAGGGAAAAGGAGGGTAAGTCACATACAAGCAACCGTGAACCGAAATATTCGGAGGCTACAAAACTAAAACTGTGTTTTAACAAGAAAAATTATTCATACATTTTTTCTCTGACAAAAATCTTCATTTAAGACGTGTGTACAACAAACCTCGCTACAGTTTCTGTATGGAGCCAAATTACACCTGGGTTCATATTAATTCCTACATTTCTATTCACAGCTTCAGAAGTTTTTTTTTTTTCATTTAGCTCAATCTCTTACTTCTTTTGCATGGGCATGCAAGCTTCAGTACGATCTGTAACACGTGCCCTATTCCTGTAATTTCATGCATACCAAATCCTTTCGAAAATAATGCTTCTAAAAAGATTTTCAGTATGAGAAACACTCATGATATTTTAGTTTATTAATACTTCTGGGGCCTTGTCATTTTGTCGATCAGAATTAACCGCAGTTAAATGGAAAAATGAACAAATGCCAGGCATACCGCAATCACTAATCCAATGGTCTCTGACAGTGTCGCGCAAAAGATGAGGGCTACGCAAGCGATTCCAATGCACTTCTGCATCTGCAAGGGGGAAGATAATGCGCCGTTGGTTGGCTGAATTTTGTTTGCTCACAATAAGCAAAAATAAAACAAAACAAAACATAAATATAAAATAGAAAAAAGATATGTGATAAGTGATAAGAAATGAATTATCTTTAAAATGCAAGTAAATATCAAACGGGCGTACAAAAGGTGAATTAAAGTAAATTTCACAATATATCTGAGGAAAAGTAACACGATCACCAAAAATACATTGTAAAACAAGATACAATTCGATCTTACCTTGATTTTTCTCCTCAGGTGCTTTTTCAAAGACAAACTTAAATGATTCACAACTTGCGGAAGAGACGTATTTCTTCAAAATATAAAGCTGTCTATACAAAATAAAGCTAGTACAGCATATTTTCCTGGGAGCACTTTTCCATTCTGTTTCGCGTGTTCTGGGAGTGCAGTAGGTTGAGGGAGGGTATGGGGTCCCTATTTATCGTAAATTGAAAAATGCGCACCTGCCCTTGACGCTCTGACGTCACCACTTTCTTCCCCCTATCGGTGTAGCTACTTTAAGACGTTGAACAAATTGCCGCGAAGTATTCACGTTCTCGTTGAAGTCATTGGAAATACAATAATCGAGAAGTTATCCATCTCTGTATCGGATTATGATTTGCCTGCCTTCCACAAGGGGAACAAAGCTGACGCGATTCTGACCTCACCCATCCAAAGGCAGAATTAAATCTATACTAGATTTGTGCATTTAAATCGTCATGGGTTTCATTAAGACATAATTGTACTACTATCGTCATTCCTGACAGGAAAAGTCAGGCTTAGTACCCATGATGAAAACTTGATGACAAAAGTAAATGGGTGCATCGTCATTTTAAGGTGCAGGTAACGAAACACATTGACATTGAAAAGGATATCCGTTTTCAGCGGATTGTATTATAGAGAAAATTAACTCTTTGTTCAGGTTCAAAGGGTTATTATCTAGAACAATGGGGCGGATGATTTTACTGAAAAGCACAGGTGCCAAACTAAGAGCCAGAATCCATAATGCAAAACACGTCAGCAGTACAAACAACAAAAAATACAATAGTGTAAACACTCATTATGGCTCACGAAGTACGCCATACAAAGTGTGTTCTGTTTATGAGCAGAAGTTTTTTTTTTTTTTTTTTTTTTTAGGCCATTGCCTGTGAGAAGCTAAATTGAACCACAGGTTAGGTAGACTGTTGGCTTTCCAAAGACATTACATTAATTAATTACATGTATGTAGTATATATATATCCTTAGACATTTTTTCAGTTTCATTTAGGGGGATCCAAGCTGATAATTGTTTCACTCTGAAACATAAAGCTTGACAAAGTAAGCAAAATATATCACCAGGCCAACATTAAGGATTCTAAGACAACATCCATCCAAATGTCAGATTCATTTTCTCTATGACAGATAATGTAATCCACGCTCAGAACCCACACATGTTCACAGTCAGTCTAAAGTTTGACAGGGTTCTCTGATATTATTCCCCTCCTACAGCTAGCAAAGTCGATGAAAGCTAAGACACAAATCGACAAGACCACCCGTAAAGGCTTGGAAACAAGTGTCATCAATCAAAGTTTCCAATGATGCATCCGATTTAGTTTGTTTAAACCTTCTGTGCATTTGGGTGCATGTTTATATGCTCCCCCACACAAGTTATGTTTTTCTTTGCATTGTACGAAAAGGAGCCATCTGACCCTAACCCTAGCCTGAAACCTAATTCAATCCCTAATCCTAACCTTAACCCTAGGGGGGTGTCACCCAGCTAGAAGACACCCAGCACTGACTCCTCTAGATGTGAAAGCACAAATGCTACCCACAGGGCAGCTACATAAACAACTGCCACAGAGGTTCATTGGAAAAAGCCTGAGGTCTCTTTGGCCCTAATGGTGTGGACAAGGCTGACAGCTATGGTGTGATTTCGATGCTCATTTACACGCAGTTACCATCAGTTTCCCCTGAGCCTATTTTAGGGTTCATTCTGAACACCTTCACCTCAAAGGCAATGAATTGGCACAGATCTTAATGTCTTTCACCACCCCCAGAAAGTGGCCTTAAAAACTCAGCCCAGGACTGAGTATGCTGCCCTCATGAAGAGGGCAGCAGTGCCCTGAACATTCTTAATCACAGGATGAAGGTGGGTGTAAGTCCATCCTTGTGATTCAATGCCTCAGAGCCAAATAATAGGTATATAACTCAAGAGATAATGCCTATGCAAGGCCACAGATTTTCAAATACTCATATTTTTAACAGTGAAGTGAATTGATGTGAAGGACCTCATAGAAACAAATAACCTTAGCAATTACAGCTAATCATGTACTTAAGATCAGCAATTCTTTGAGTGCCCTTCAACACATGACACATAACTCTTTGAAAGCCTATTTGAAGATAATATTTTTTTATTTCATTGCTCCAAGAGGAAGAATTGCAACAAAGACCTTTTTTGGGAAAATGTGAAGAATGAACACAATGACAATTCAGGGACATTTTCTCTCTATTTGTGAAATTCTGACTAAATCCTATGTATTGTATGAGTAATCACATCGAGTTTTATCACCTACAGGGTAGCAGTAGGTTGGTCATCAAAATGTTCCAGGACTCATTTGGCAAAGCTTTCTTTGATGCTGAAAATTATGTGGTATCAGTGCTCAGTTAAGAATAACATGTTTTGTAACACTTTGGAATTAAAGATGGTTGTTTCACATTAAAGAGCTTTTTATGATAACTAAAGACTCATCTCCTCGATACTGTAATTATCCTTTCTGTGGTATATTTACCTTCATGACAGTGCAGGATATCAAGAAGAATGGGAAAAAGATGCTTCTACTGCAGTAAGTCAGGTATTAAAGTACCTTGCTGGACCAACAGCACTACTGTGTGCAGTATTTGAATCAGCAACCTCCTGGTTACAAATTACACCCAACCATTTATGCCCAAACTACCCCAAATATTTCCAACTGGTCTTAGCCACTGTGAATGGAATCAGATTAACCTTTGCCTTTGAACACCAATGCAACAAAGAAAAAATCTTTGCATTTGGCCATTTCCCCTGTGTGTCTTTTTTGATGTATCATCAATAACGTGTGTTTAAGCCTCATACAAAAGGAGGAAAGCATTTTTGCAACATAAACATATAAGGGTATAAACTGTTCATTTCAACTGATAACCCTTCTCAGCCTTCTATTTGCCTTATGGTTGTCTCCAAGAAATTAAAGGCATTTCAAAATGTGCTGCTAGCAAGCTGTTGTATATGTTCCTTCAAACATGTCAGCATTGATGGTACTAATTATACCAGGGGCCTTGACAGAAGAAATGATTATGAGGTTATCTTCCCAGAGCTGTGTTACTGGAATAGAGGTTGTTGATACCAGCATGAGTCTCTTACTACCCACAGTTCTGCCAGGTCATGTTAGCTCAGGAACAGGCTGGCATGGACTGTCAGGAGTCTCACGTAACCAGAGCTATACACACCAAACAAGAGAGGAAAAGGGGGCCCCTGTAACTCAGTGCTTTTAGAGCAATCTTCATGGCCACAGCCATCAAAGGAAACAAGGCAGATAACAAAATATCAACAATTAGGCTTTGAAATACAGGAAGATGGGGCTTAAGGTGAAAAAGAGCTGCGTGGGAGCTCCTGGTCCATTGTGAAACGTAAAAGTGGGGAGAAAGGGACACTCAGAAGAGGGGCACACGAACATATTCCTTGTGAATACAAGGGAACAGTGGGATATGGTTTGGTAATCATCCCACATGGACCCATTTTCTCTGGCTGCCAGCGGGACTAGTGTGTTTTTCTCTTGTCCTTTGCTGCATCTGATCCATGCATCATTTTGGTAGCAATATTACACACCTGATTAGCATTTAAAAAGCAGATCTCTGTCGTCCTCACTGAACGAGGCACCAGCAATGCTGGACAGGATTACAGTTTGCACTCTCTCTCAAGGACAAGCAGCATTACGGCTTTTAGCTTCGACAGAGAACAGAACCGAATAACAATACGTTGATGCTGAGCAATATCAGATTATCTTGGTAATATGAATGCATACAGCTCTCCCGTCTTGCTTTGTTTAACACAGGCAGGGAAGGAAAGTGAGGACCTAATTCCATATGAGATTTCTGGGTGTCTCCTCTCAGGCTTGCTGCAAAGAGACCATTCCAGAAATCACTATCCAAGCGGCAGTATTCTGACCATGATGGTAAGTGAGAGATCCCCATGCACACAACAGTGCTCACGCTCCTTCTACAGCATTATCCCAGACGAGCAGCAGTGTGGCATAGAGCCCTACAATCTGGCCACATTACCAAGTCTGGGAGTTTAAATGAAATTGCTGCAGATGCAGCTTTATGCAGGGTTCTCAACTGACATTGCTTCAAATTTTAATCATGCAGCTTAACCTGAGCTTCTGCTACACAAATAGACAATGAAGAAAATTGAAGATATCCACTCACTTGTGAATGAATGCATATGCCCTTAGCCTTGAGCATTTTTATGTCCACAGCCTCACTGACCCGCATTTGCCTCTTGCACCAGAAATAAGCTATTCAAACCACAGGTCAAGTGTTGCCACTAGCTGACAAAATAACAGGACTCCAGGCATAAAGACAAATACTGAAAGGTAAGCTATGTAATGAGATCTATGGTCTGAAGTGGTGAAAACTGTGGAACCATGTTGTTATAAAATATTCAAAGGAGGAGACAGGCCCTGGAGAGCCGTCAGAGTTAATTCTAATTCATTCATCTGGGTAGGACCACAAAGCCCTGTAGTTCAAAGAACCAAGGTCCTTCTCAAACAGCCTTGTAATGTGGTCGCTTAATGTACATGATGTTCTCATGATATGAGCGTCACTATGTCCGTGCAAAATGTGTATCTTTGTGTAGACATATTTGGATTACACAGTGTACTATTGGATATTGAGTATGTGGAGTGCATATTTATTGATATGAGAAAAGAGCTGGATCATCCTTCAGGATAGTTATGACCTGTCACACACTGAATGGCCACAGCACAGGATTTTGATCAGTACAATACCACAAATGAAAAGAACAGCAGACAGAAACACAATCAAATACTCATATTCTCATATGTACATACATACTGTATATATTGGGTACCATTTGCATGACTTATTTTGTATTACCTCCCCTCCCTACACATACACATACACATACTAATTGATAACGGTCAGCTGGTCAGAAACTTCAAAGAGCTGGCAAGATTTCACCAAGCCTATTCAGTTTGACAAGACAGCCAAGGCAATTCCCAAAATTCATTGGCTGGATTAAGTTGTTGGTTTGATTAGCATCAGGAAAAGGTTATACAACTAAATACTGCAAGTGTTTCACTCTCCAGCCATGCAGACAAAGCATTTCAGAAATGACCAAGCAGCATACTCTTAACAGGAATAAGAATGCTCAGTTTAAACCAAAGGCGCTAACCATGCCTACCTGCATGCAGCCCTTGCATTACATATTCTTGCTGAAATGTAACCCTCCTTCTGCGCCATGTCTCATGTACTGATGTAATACATTAATGACAGAAAAAAATCATCTATTATACATGACATTCTGAGCCCTAGGCCTCATTTCACAGTTACAGTCTGAGCAAAATGAATACTTTGTGCCATCATTATGTTTTATAGTAATTTTAGTAAGTATCTGAACCTCCTCTTGGATTGTGGGGATAACCAGATTCATTTCTGAATTCATTTATGAAATTTGAGGATTACACATCTCTGAGATATGGTATGCAGTGATAAGCCCACATATGGAAGCAAAGGGAGGCATAAAGACATTACCCATTCTGTTGCTAATGCTTCAGCCTGAAATAAAACAGAACGATCCGAGTATCTATGCATACAAAATAACAAGCCTATCAAAAAGATATTGGATGCAGACTTCTACAGGCTTTCTAACTGCATTACTATTGGGTAGTGTCAGAAAATAAACATGTGCATTGTAGAAATGCACAAGATGTGAACTAATAATCATAGTGGGCTTCAAACTCTGCTTCTCTACTGAGATTCTATTTAATAAGACCTTAATTGGTTTGCCCATAGTTAATCAAGAACGACTACCTTTGGCATGTTGTCTGTTTTATTTCAATGTGGACATTTAAAAATTCCGTGAGCAGTAAATTATAATAAACTGATATCCATTCTTTCTTAAAAAGAGTGGATTTGAAAATGGAAGGTTGCACTTTACAAAGACTTGTGGCATTCAGGCGAGAGTCTTTAAAGACCATTTAGTTTGCTGGGAGCATGTAATGGTCAGCAAACCAATACCGATTACTAGGAAAATTTCTCTAAAATGTGTACAATGACTGAGCTCTAATGCTGCGATCAACATGCCACGGGCACAATCTACACTCGGCTTCTTGCCCCACAGGTACCTGTCAACTAGGGTTCAGACTGAGCTGGGATCTAATAGATGCACAATTCTGCGTCCATACCATGGGATACATGAGCTTTCAGAAGAGGCATTCAGAGGAGAGGAGATGACACTGCAAGCAAACACAGGTACAGCCTCTAAGTGACATGTAGCCTTGCCTCTTTATTATTGCAATACAACACAAGTGAAAAACCATACAAATCTCTGTACTTCCCTTGAAAGACCATGAGGATACAAAACAATGCCAACTAAATACCTTAATTTTCCGTTGAGACGTTTATAATAATTTATACGGGCCTCCATAGTGATGTTAATTTCAACTAAGACTGTATGAATACCAGTGGTAATGTCAGACAATTATGTGTCATGTGACATACAGGTGAGTGGTATTTTGGTACTTTGGTTTCACACTGATGAAAGGTCTGAACAATATGTATGTTTTCAAATGTTTCCAATCCAAAAATCTATCAGAATATTTTGTTAGATAATGATACTTTTCTGAGAGCAGGATAGTAAAAGATTTTGAAACACGCATGCTGAAGAAGCAAAACAGGAATGTATGGAAAGCCTGCAGTCACAAAAAACTGATTCATGCATTGGTCACTACTATTCAAAGCAACCCAGAGACGGTCTCCAACATGCCTCGTGGTGGCAAGGAATTCTCGTGTAGCAAGCAGTGTGTGATCTCCTCTTCTATCATCTCACTCATCATGTCACTCATTCTGTTCGTTAATGATGGACTTATTCATCCTAACTGAAATAAACAAAACCGACTGTTATGGGCTTATTTGAGCATTAATTACCTTCTACTACACCCTTAGAGTCTCTAGAGGGAATACAATATTAAGTAACAAGTCAATGCTATTAGCATGCGTAAATTACATTTGATTAGACACTTCTGGAGGAGATTATAATGGACAGGCTATTTAAGTTGGATCACAGTATTAGCAATTTCATGACATTATAACGTGACACTGCAATTATGGGTTATTTTGAAAGGTAGGGGGATAATAGCACTCTTTTTTGCAAGCCACCATTGTGTTCACTCACATCAGGTCTGTAAACGCAGTGCATTTTCTTTACCTTTGGGCTTTGGTTAGGAAGTACAATGCACTCATGTCATCAGTGAATCTACCTGGTGTCTCTGATCATCTCCCATTTCTTTTTTAACAACATGACTCACTAAGCTAAAATGAACAAGAGAAACTTTGCGACAACAACCCCAGAGGGTACATACATTTTTTTTGTTTGTTACTGAAGTTTTGTCAGAAGAAGACAAACACAATGAAACTTCAATAACTAACAATAACTTCAAAAAACAGTAAGCAAAAAAGTAAGCAAAACAATTTATCTTGCCATATCTGGAAGGAATTCCAGTTACAGATCTTTGCTGTAGCATCACCAGATAAAATGCCATTGGAAAGGTATTGATGATGAGGTCAGACAAACAAGGAAATGTTGGTGAAAAACGAATCCTTTTCACACAGAAACATTGCAAACTGCATGTAACAGGCAGCCATTACCCAAGTGAGTCAAATCCATATATAAAGGCAATGGATTTTGACCGTGTTCCATTCCCAGCGACCCAGTTGCAATGACGCAGGGAAAACCCACGCTCACTCGCTCCCCGACAGCGTCAATCCCGTAATCACCCAGCACATCAAAGAGTCCCGTCTGCTCTACCTCTCTGCTAATCTGCAGTACTTCAGATGTGATCGTGTTCCACATATACTTGGCCATGACGTCCATGAACAAACACGGTTTAGAGAAAATAAATGAAAGGAAGGGTATAACGCCTGATTGCCCTGCCCAGTGCGAGTGTTCTGTGGTGTTGCAGTACATGGTCCCAGGTCCTGAACCATGAACTTGGTTTCCCCTGAGTGGTGCTGTGAAGCACTGGAAGTCAGTCAGAAAGAACAATTTATCTAATGGTCATTGTAATGACACCTGGTGTTGGGCCTGCCTTGTGTAATGAATGCAACTGGCAGAAGTCCATGTTTGCACCAAGTCACAATAAAATAATGCCATTCCAGGCACTGGTTGTTGTCAATGTTATTGCATCTGTTTTATCTCACACCAGCTCCTCCTGATGAAAGTTGTCCACCCTGCCCCTCCCAAATCAGTCTCAATTGGCAATACACTGTCTGCAAGCAAGCCTGCAGATGGAATTAATTCTCTGGTAAACCTCGAGCCAACAGCTGTACTGGAGATGTATTTGTCTGACACAAACAAATTCTCCTCTCTACAACTGTTACGTTCACTTGCTCAACCAAGACAGGGATTTTCTGGAAAAAAAGGATTAACCCCATAGTGAATGCAAGCCAGGTAAAATTCACTTGTTATATTATACAACACAAAGGATGGTAACATGCTGTAGTCCACGTATGCCATACCAAGTTTCAGTCCCCTGCTTTTACTTCTCATGTATGAACTAGGCTGAGTACGTTTAAATGACACCAGAATTGTCCACTTCCTCTCTGGGTGGTGCTACTCTCATAGGTTGGGAACCCAAAGAAAAGGCCAGGGACACCCCCTACAGGACCTGCTCTGACATCCTTGGAAGGGTCAGTCACCTGGGAGACAGTCATACTAGGGCCCTTCAGGCTTTCCCTAAACCAAGACCAAGATTACATACCATCACAGACTGAGAACCTCTGCCCAAGCAGTCAATGCCCAGTAAAATGCACTTGCAAGGAGGTCTCAAGGGTTACTAAGGGACTCAGGTGATGGACCTGTATGAGATGAAGGAATGAAACCTGCATTTTGCTTCATACTTTGGGGTGAAATGAAACCACCCACAGCCAGGGAACCGATGGCATCACTCAACAAATCATGTGGATTGATTGGTGCACTCACCCACCAATCAGCAGCCACGTACAGTGAAAATTGCTATCAAGTTCAGAGACGTCGGGCATTTTTTTTTTTAATGAAGCCTGTCTCTAAATTGCACTGTGTAACCATGGAGACGTGTATGGTAGGTAATTAGAGTCATGTCTACTCTTGATCTACTGCCCATACTGAATTGCCCCTGATTGCACTTCCAGCAGACCAGCATGATTGGCATTTATTCTGCTCCAGTCCTTCAACAGGTTCACCATGCTAGAAAGCACGATCTGGCACTCACAGGAGGTGAAAATCGCCAAAAGCACTTTTATGTCATACGTCTTCTATGAAGTAATCATGCAACACTCTGCCCTTTGCAGTGTCAGACACTAGCTTTGGGAACACGTTTCTTTCTTGGATCTCGAGGCTGCAATGAGTACTGGTGGCTGAGTGAGGCGCCAGTCATTTGGACCAGCTCGGCCTTTATTTAATGGAGCTTACATGCAACAATAAGCAAAGTACCAAATCACAGAAAACGAGACCTCGAGAGGGTTGTCATAATTGATAGTATCTCACTTTGCTGCCTGGTTACTTTTTTAATATACCTGCAAATGTGTCTGAACTAAGTGAACAGCCAAGCCTGCAAGTACCCCCTGCATAATCCTACAGTAGCTGAGTGCGTAAATCTGGATATGCCCCTGGTTCTGTAAGGGTACATCGGTGCATACACACAATCCTACCAAAAGTCACAGGACACCCAAGCTGATTGCAAGACCTTCTTTAGTGAAGTGAAGCTTACTAATGCCTTAAAAATAGAAGTAAAGCACTATGCCACCACTTTTCTACCAAACAATATAGTCTTCCTTGAAGAATTACAACAGTCATTAAGACCAAAGGTAGGAAAATATGCTATTTATTTCTTGGAATTAATGTCCATGTTTTATTCCTAACTACCCATGTCCAATATAATTTGGATTGTATGGTGTAGGTAGATGGTTTAGAAACTGCATTTGATTGCCAGCCAGCTAGTAAAGTACTTTTTTAGGTAGTTATCATGGATTAGAAATAAATACAAGCCATTTCCTTGTTAGTTATCTGTCTATATTTTTCATTCCCTGCATATTGTGGTGTGTGCAATCTATAGTGTGTATTCTAGCCTTTTTAATGGTAATTTTTAAAGCACACATCTCCGCTCCAGTAGCTAAGTTTTCACCATCCAGAAGCATTGCTAGGGACAGGTATATGAAAGCTTGGACAAGTTAATACATACTAACCTGCCTCAAAGAGACCCATATCCATACTGAATACATCATTTAAGGCTGTTTCTATGCATTTACATGCGACAGTAAATAGTTTATTTACTGTAATGCTGTAGTTCTCTAACAGTTTCCCAATCATGTTCAATACCTTGCTATATATGTTGTTTCATTTATTACACCAATGAGCAGTCTTGTGAGAGCAGTAATCCTAGTTTTCTGAAATTTCTGCACCATCTGCAAAATTGTAATGTTCCTTTTTAAGTAAAGTATTGTTTTTGCCGTTATTGTAGTTCCTCACTCAATTCGCCACAATTTTAATCAATAGCTCCCTCTTGTGGACAAACCAGCAACAGTAATTATTTTCGTTATAACACCACCATAAAAGACTGATACAAAACAAGCTCACCTTCGAAAAGCAAATATTGCCACACTGAAATATGTTCATAGCCACTGTAATATTACAAACCTAATTCACAGCAATTTCACCCAGATGGCCGAATGTATCTAGAATTTTTTTTTTGATCATGTTTGTTAGTGAGAACATTTTCTTTAGATGTGAGCACACTTAATTCTGTGAGTGTATTCTTTCCTTAAGCCTGGTGTATTTTTCTCTAGTCATCACCTGCATAAACAAATATCCATACATTTACATTTTCCTGGCTGAAGCTGGTAGTTGAACAATGGAATTTTTTTCAGGCAAACAACGGAGGCTGTCAAAGAATCATGTTTATGGATGTGTCTCACAGATTCTTGGAAGCGAAGCCTGGGGGAAGATGTGTGAATTCCCAGCTTGATTAACAATGCGCTGCCAAGCCCACAGGGCTGATATAAATAGGTGTTTGTGTGAAGTGAAGACACAGACACCTGGCTATCCATCAATGCAGCAGGACTCCGTTGCCATGGGAGCTGCAGACTGAGTCCAGGTAGGTGGAAAGGAGACCAGCAGCCAGCATTCCAAGGCCATGCCGCAACAGCCGGAGCTGCAATGGGACTGACGCAGTTCAACTGTTACTCACCAGGCAACTCTCTGCAACCTGCGCCATGGCTGTCGGAGACCGGGCGCAGTGGGGCTCATATTAAAAACAATCTAGAGAGGAGCCTGCCCTAGGCCAGCCAACAGCAACCCCTCAGAGCCATTTCAAAACCTACTGAATGGCCTCTTGAAACAAAGCAGATTAAACACCAAATATATTCCACTAGCATCCCTTGTGTTATAAGACAGCTTCAATGCATGAGGCGTAGGTGTTGCTTGTGGTGCTTGGAACTCGGTCGTTTCCCTTTCAAGTCAGAGGCACCTCTGCGATGCGAGGCTGCCAAAGTGAAGACTGACGTTTAGGTGCATTGGCAGATACCACTGGAATCTCCGTCATGAACAGCACAATTAAACAGACCAAGCGGGTATTCCTCCAACTGAGTTCAGAACTTCTCATTATATTTGTTCATCAAATCAATCAGTCCCTCAAGAAATTATACAAGTTACATAGCATGGCCTGCCAGAGGCTGAGGTTTAAAAAACAAAAAATAAAAACAAACAAAAAAAGTCACTGTTTATGGAACAGGGGGTAGAAAAAAAGTTTACACATCCTGCTTTTTTGCTGGCAATGATTGCTTTCTTATTGGAAAAGTCAACAGAATGAAACAGATTGTAGCAGTATCAGGAATTCCTGCTGTCATGTAACATCGATTTATATGTTTCATATGGCATGTAGGCTACATTATGCATGTTCTTCTGTAGGTAAAAACACTACCGTCAATGATGGGGAACAACAACAATAGGACTCAGAAGGCTTCTCCAATAGTTCCCACTCGCTAGCTACATGCAACTGGAAACCATTCTTTAGAATTCATCACCCTGGGCTCTGTACAGTTTAAATCTGTCAAACTGAAGAATAGGCATATGGCTCTTTTAGTAACATAACATTATAATCTACTTCTCAATAATAAATAAAGCTCAAAACTATACCAAAGGCTGTCAAATCTCGCTTGTGTTTTAAAGGATACAAGAAACATTTACAAATAATACCTGTAGCAAAAAACCGTTCGTTGAGCATTTAAAATTATGCTTCCCTAATAATCAGCTTAAAATAAGGAAATAAGACCAACGTAAATTGTAGATTAACATGTTCCACAGCTGTTGCTGTAACTTCAAAGGAAATTAAATATCCGATTTTTGTGCAAGAGGAAACCTTATCCAAAACAGCTCTTCTTTTTGGTCACACTATGTGTTCCAATTGGTATAATTATTATATATTTTCAGTTTCTGTATACATCTTTTTTTTTTTATAAAATACTTCACTCATACAATCATTTTTAACTATAGCAACATTACTATTACCTGTAAGTGGCGATTGAGCAGAAAGACCATCTCATAAGAACAAAAGTATACAAACAAATGAAAAAATTCTCTGCATCCATTAGAGCATGTTTTTTTCTTGGTTTCTCTTCATACAGTTAAAACTTTCTGTACATCTGTCTGTAAAACCTAGTAAGAATATTGCTGGTCCTGATCTGGTGAAGTTTGTGCAGCGGTGGCTCCGGAAGAGCTTGCACTGCCCCCTACTGGTGTCCTCTGGAGGAAAGCTGTGCATGATAGACACAGGCTTCCCGGCACCACACATCATGCAGGCCCATTCAACGTGGCCTCCACCGTGGGCACATGCTGGTCTGTTCTGTAGGGGCAAGAAGGAGAATAAAATGTAACACTGGCTGACTCCTTACTGTGTGTGAGTGTGTGTGTGTGTGTGTGTGTGTGTGTTGGGGGTGAGCCCACTGTGGCTGTCATCTTACACTTACTTGGCTTTTTCCATTCCTGTGGCTTCAAGAGGCCCGTTGACAATTTCACTTGGAGATCTCAGTTTTTCATCTAAGTGCTTTGCGCTGATGAACAACAGGACAAAATGTGGTTTAGTTCAGAGGAAAGCCCTATGCATGGCTACTCACAGGCACCAAAAACAACTAAACTACAGAGGTCAATATTAACACAAGAGACTGGAACAGTTCTAAGGAGATGGTCCCAAAAACTAGGCCTCACCTCTGTTTCTGGCAGCTGCCGATTGGCTGGGCTGAAGATGGGACAGTCCGTTCCAGCTCTGCATACTCCGCCACAGCATATTTCGTAGACACATCTTCAGAGGTAGACAACTTCTCTTCTTCACTGTCAAAAAGGAGGGGGCACATTAAGCGAGCATGGACCTGCCTGCACCGACAGCACAAAACCGTTTGCACACAGAGCAGACATGCAGAATGGAAGGCACTGGGACAAATGCAGGGGGGGTGGAAATGGGCTGAGGTGTGACCCTGCATTTTGAAAAAAGCTTCATGTTAGACGAGACACAGTCATAATATATGAAACAAAGAAGTGCATTCTGATTTCGGGATATCTGCTTCCAAGTATTTGACTGGACAGGTGATGTGCTGATGTGCATGAAAGGACTGGGGAATTAAGCTTATCATTGTCAGACTCATTTCAGCCATCCATCATGTTTGTCATGAAAGAACCACAGGAAAAGGAACTACATTAAGTTATGATTTTTATGAATTTGAACCCTAATTTAACATTAGTAACTGAAATAATGACAAAGTACTCTACTCTGATGTTACTATTCCATCTACGGTACAATGGCACTCAGTATTGATAAACGTTACAAAAATTGTTAACTGGAAAAACAATATAACTATATCAAAAAACAAAGGCTTCAACATTGACAAGTAACACTGACAAAAGGATGAAATCGAAACTTCTACTGAGTTTGGAAGCGTGATTACAACAAATAGATGAGCATTATAATAGAGTTAGAGCTAAGGGCAACTATTACAAATGGACAGAATGCAAGATCCAGTGACATCACCAACACTGCTTCATTTCACATGACTACGCTTGACCAGAGTGCCACCTTAAACTCATCTTACAACACTTCAGCACTGAACACTGCTCCCTGCAGTATGGTGCCCAGATAACTCACAATATGAAGCCAAGTCTACATAAATGCAGGCTGGATGGCTGCAATCTCCGTTTTGCTGTAGTGCAGTGATAGCTGCTGGTCCTCGGGTCCTCATTGCAAGCGAGCACATGACAACAGCTCCATACTTTGGAGATCACAATATGGCTGGACCAATTTTGTGTATGCAGGTCCACACAGAGAGGACAAAGACTAGTGGATGTGGAAAAGGCCCTGTGCTGAATCAGACAGGCCCCACTTCAAGGAGCTATGGAGGATCCAAGATGTACTGTGGCAATGGATGCTGAGGGCCTATGGAGGTTTCACGTCATCAATGTCAACATACCAGAGGTTAACATGCAAATGGAAATGGAAAAGTAATCATTTACAAAAAAAACCCTCAAGGTGGCTGACATGAAAACAAGAGGGGACAGACGCATGTCCCTGATTGGCTGTACATACCGAAAGGATTTCAACACTCTGAAGTCACACGCACGGCAAGGGGAAAGAGGAAGCCCATGTTGTAAGTGTAGCAGTTAAAGTGAAAAACAGTTTCAAACAAGCACCCACACACACACACACACCCATACACACACAAACATAAGCATGCAGACATGCATGCACACACGCATAGAGGTGAAACCTGTTTCTCTCTTTTTTTTTTTTTACCTAACTGTACCTGTAAAAACTACAGAATGTATAAAGGCTGAAGAGCAGATTTTGTCATTATAAACAGTAAGGATAATAAATCACTAATCAAGTAGGATCACAACACATGAAATACTGAATTTCAGACCAAGGGGATGCAAAATACAATACCCAGATGCAGGTTTTGAAGATACAGTGTTACTCCATTATTTTGAAGGAAATGAAAGGTATGGAATATCTCCTTACTGCTTTTGCTCTAGTTGTTAATCAGAGGAATGTTGGGGATGGGGGTGGGCCAAGTGTATGTGACAGGTGCTCAACTTACGTGCGCTATTAGGCCTGTGTGTGTGTGTGTGTGTGCGTGTGGTAGCCTCACCTCTTGAAAACAGCAGTTTCAGTTTTGGCATCTACAGTAAGGCTGACCGTCTCTTTCATGGAGCCGTTGGTGACGGGTCTCTGTGATCCGGTTCCGCATTCCCTCTCCTCCACATCTGAGCACACTACTGCTTGCCCTGCAGGCAGTACCTCTCTGCCGAAAGGGCAGCCTTGTCACCAGGCCAGTGGTCCAACTCTGCAGGGGAGGGGTCGGAGGTCATTTTACAGAACCCAGGAAGTAGTAGCAGCAGTCCACATCCTGTGATCTCCTACACTTGCCAGCTCACCTTCAGACTGTGCCGGCGCGTTCACGCCCAGGGGGTCCACCGTCTCTATGCTGGTCTCCATGGCAACTGGGGAATTGCTCCTTAGAGGACCTTTGGGGCTAAAGAAACAACCACCTAGAATGCGTCACTCATAAACAAGCCCTGAAGGCTCAACTCTGATCACAGTTTCTGCACTGGCATTGTTATATGTACATATTGCTCAACGAGTAGGGGTTTATCTCAGTATATATGATGCTGACTATGAAGACGAATGGGTAGATGCAAACAGACCTCACAGTGGTGAAGTTGGGGAAGTCGGCCCAGCCCGTTTCCTTTCCCGCCGAGGGACTGGCCGTGCTCCACCCCTCAGGCTCCCCGGTGGCGGTGGGCATGGGGGCTGCTACAGATGGCCCACCAGTTACCGTGGAGCTCCCCGTCTCCATGGGGATGTCATCAAAGTTGGCAGTCCTATTGTGCGAAAAAACAGATACAACCCATATTGCAATAAATAAACATACAGACATGAATTGAGTAATCAAGTATGCTTTGACCTTTGTCTGGAAGCATGGAAAAAACAGACTAAGAGAAATACACAAGTTGCACAGGTTTTCGTTTAAAGGGGAAAATGGTTGAACTACTGCCTGATCTAGGGCAGAGAGGATTATTACTGATATTAATTGTCAATAAACTTCATCAAACTTCAGTTTTCATTCCTTGGATCAGTATTCATATACTTGTTAATTAACAGGAGATTAAAACAAATTTTTCACAACAAATTTCAGAAGTTTAATAACCCTGCCTAAAACAGCTGGGTTACTGCTGAATACCGTTTCCTGCCTGAAAGTTTCCTGCCCGTGAGTTAGCGAATCTCATTGGAGATGGGTTTATTATTAACATTCAATCTTGAGAGTTGCATTCTTACATGGAAAAGCACATCCCAAAAGTGCCACAGGGCTTAAAGCAACAAATTTTTCTGAACCTGAAATGGTTTTTGTTTGTTTTTTTTGGGGGGGGGGGGGGGGGGCAAAATGGGACACACGTACATTTAGCGTTACCACAACAGCTTTAATTCAAAATTGTAAAACAAAACAAAAAAAACATGAATACAATTTTGTATTACTGTGCTCAAATTAAGTGCTTTCTTTTTTTCTTACATGCTATTAAAAATGAAAAGTGCAACTTCAATAAAAGTTGATCGAGTAGCAAGATGCTGTGTTACAACTTTGTCCAAGTCATTATCATAGAATCGGATAAAGTCATTATCATAGAATTCTGTCCAAGTTGCAGTTTGTGGACTCGTCAACGTTCTGTGAAAGCATCTGTTTTGACAGCTTGTGCGCTAAACATTGCCTAATGTGACAGCCAATGTCGTGAGAGGATAGGTAGCTGGCTTGTGTATCTGACACGCTAAGTTTGGAGAGTGCAGTTCTGTCCTGTGATGTTTTGCACAGGTCACCTAGCGCTGGCGCTATCGTGAAAGACAGGTCATGTTCCACTTTAAATGCAGACTTTATGATTGCACACGCAGTCTTGGATGGATGAAGCGGCAGCAGCTACAGTGGCCACAGCTCCTGGCAACGTTGATGTATAACGAAGAGCCCGAACAGCTGCTTTGTGTGAGGGATCTGCATCATGCCGAGACAGTACCCTTTCCCATACTGTATTTTTTTCGAACACACGGTACAAAGCAGTTCCCGGCAACGTTTAATTTGTGACAACATACGCCGAATGTTTGTCCGTCATTACCGTTTTCATCTAACCAAGCCAATCGGCATTTATTTTTCACCCCCCGTTCTATTGTGCTTGTGTCTGTGCCAACCTTCACAAGTTTCACTTCCACTTCCATGCTCCATCTATTGGAGTGCATGCTAGCCTATTACGCAGTAATCAACTGATACAGTCCCGGCAAATACTTCCTGGCACCACCTCACAGAAAGTTGAAACTGGTTGCTGATTGGATAACAACAGTGCTCTCGTGCCAGTACATCGCCTAAACAGGCTACCATTGGTTAAAACTCATCTGAAAAAAAACCCTGTCAGTGATTGTTTTTAATAAAATCGTGTTCCGGTCTGGTAATGTCAGAGCCTGTATATGCTAGTAATAATTTATTGCCTTATCTAAAATCTCTGCATGCCGGATTTCCAGCGGGGGGGCAGAGATCCTTAACCCATGGTCCCAAAATTTCAGCTCCTCACCTTCACCGGTGTCCACCTCCATTCTGTCGTCAGAGCTGGCAGTGCTGGGTTCGAAGGGATCCTGCTTCACGTCCTCCTCCTCAGAATCTGTGCTTTCCTCACTGTCAGTGCTACCTGAACTCCTGGAGGGAGGGAGGGGAGAGAGAGAGAGAGAGAGAGAGAGAGAGAGAGAGAGAGAGAGAGTGTAAGTGAGTGAGACTGAGTGAGTGAGTGAGTGAGTGAGTGAGACTGAGAGACCTGTGTTTCATTCCTGTAGTTGCCAAGGTGCTGTTGTGTGGTATTGACCTGAGATATAAAGCCAGAAACACTGTACCGTGGGCGTCTCTGTGCCTCTGGTGCGAAGGTGATATCCTTCTCATCCCATATGTCCTCCTCATCGGAGCCAGTGTCTTCGAACTGCTGGATCTTCTCTTTGCAGCATGCTTCAAAGAGAGCTATGTTTGCCTGTAGGATGAAGCCAGGGCAGGGGTGACAAAACGCACCACACTGTGTTATGCAACACACTAGGGGTAGTGAAGTAAGACAAAGACACAATATATTTCAGCTGTTAAAACAGAGCTATGACACTAAGTAGCAGTTCATGGGTACATTTATGTATTCGGGATATTATTAAATATTATTAAACTGAAAATCAGCACTTACACTTTCATTTGTACTCAAGGAAAAATTGATGTCTGATATTCTGTCAAAGGGAATACTGCAATATTAAAAAAGAGAATTTAAGTATGGTTGAATTAGTCAGGCAGTGGTTTCACAAAAACAAAGTGGATTTAAATAGCTGAGCCATTAAGAGACCAGACACACTCAGAATGATGCAAGCTAGATAACAAAGCCACCCAGCCACCCATGTAACAGCAAACTTAAACCCCATCTAGCCACAATGCTTGTAGCAGAAAACAGTTCCTTTCTCCAACAATGCTCTGAAACTTCACTACCCAGAAACCACAGCAGTAGGGGATGGGCCTTTAAAATGTCTTGCTTTGTAATCATCTGCAACACACTGGCACCTTTAATCCTTGCACAAGTAACTTATTTTATGCTATGTAGTGCGCCGTTACGTTAAATGGTTTATTATGTTTTCATTAATGTTATTAAGCTTCTCATAGTTAGCATTTGCTATACTCTTTAACGATAAATCGCTGCTTCCTCAAAGCCAAAATTAGCTAGAATTTTTCCAATCTAGTGTTCTAATTGCACTGGTTTGACTGTATGCAGCTGTAACAGCTAATCACACCAGTGTGACCGTATGTTACAGGGTGCTCACTTGATCCTCTGCACTACAATGCATATACCTGCTCTCAATAACTGTCCCCAAAAATAAGTGTGTTACAGTAGGTGAATGCAATCCCTCAGGGTCATGGGGCATTGTTACAGAAACGGAAAGCGTTATCATTACTCACTCCACGACATCATCCTGATCGGCAAACTCCTCGTCATTGAAGCCAAACTGCTCAATAAAATTGGACGTCATTTGTTGCATCTGATAATCAGAAAAGGCCTGGCAAACCCAGGACCAACGACAATGATATAGTCTTGGCACTACAAAAAGTTTTTTTTTCAAAGCACTTTGATAACAACAATGGGTATAAGACAATCAAATCCACCATCAGTGTTACATCATTCACTCAAGAGCATGTGCATGCATACACATGACATATATCACAAAACATTTCTACACATTACTACAACACATAAATTTAACACGAGCAATATATGACATGAAATAAATGTTCATCAGCTCATCCAGTTACAGACTTACTTGCTGCAAGGAGGAATCTTGATGAAAGGCACTGTCTTTGAAGTCAACCTCATCATCACTGGACGAGTGGATATGGTGGGTGTTAACCTGGGAGGCACAACACACAAGCAGGTGACGTCATATTAGTTGGCCAACAGCCTCCCACATGGAAACATTTTAATGCAGAGAAACAGCCAGTGTGGACTCACTAGGTCTACAGTGTTCTTCTTGTTTGTGTCTGCTAGTGGACCGGAGATGAAGGTGTCCCATCTATCCCTCACATCCTCCTGGAGCTCTGGAATGGGGGTGGGACAGACATTTTTTATTTAGGAAAACAGCAGGAGATGGGCGTGTAAACCAAGATGCTGTTAGTTCAAAACGTGGTTGTACCACCGAGCAAAGTTAAACTGCTGCTATAAATACGTAGCTGTATGACTGTGGTTATGGAGGCTGCAAACTTGTCTGCACCACAATGCCACTCACCTGAAATGAGCTGCTGTATAAGTGCACTGTTGGGCCCTTTTTCGCTGTTGTGAATGATGGAATTGGCTATTCTGGTCAGGTGGCCCATGTAGCCTTGCCTCCGCCCACCCTCAGCCCTGACAAGTGAACACAGATTCTCTCAGTCACAGTCACATGGCATTGAAACCAGACACAACAGGAAACATCACTTTCACCACTGGAACCAATGCTAATAACAGTAATAATCATTTCTGCCACCATTTTTCATTCATAATTACAGAAATCAGAGTATAATTGAACTTACTGTTCTTTTTCATTGGAGACCCAGGCATCAAGTATTCTCTGTATTAACTGGCACTTCTGAAACAGCTGAAAGGTATGGGGACATAAGTAGATTTAGTTGCTTTCTTGAGATGGAAAACAACTCTGAATTCAACACCTGCAGTTGAGCATAGACTCACATGTCTGACCAAATGGTTTCCCCTGATGGGCTCTTGATCACTTTCTGTGTTGATTTCGGGCGTTTCACTTTGGCCAGGGGGCATGGCAAGGATCACTGCAGTGCAGATTTCTACTTGTATGTGCAGGAAGTTATTCCATATATATTTAAAGTACATGTCCTGCAAAGGCAGAATAAAGAGGGTCAAGAACAGTGTGCTCAAGCACAGCAATGTAAACATCATTTTCTCTTTACAGCATTCCAGCTACACATTGATGTTTTCCATAGCGTAAAAATATATTCTCTTTTCTCTCTCTCTTTCTCTATATATAATTTTTTTTTCATCTTCAGCACCATGTCTTTGTAAACAATGCAGTTTGGTTTGGAGGTACCAACCTATAGTCACCATAAGAACACTACAAAACTGAGAAAAAACTCAAGACAACAATGAACCCATTCAGTTTTTTTATGCTGATATCAATCATTTTTGATGAACCATGTCTGCTGAACTGAATGCCAAAAACAGGTATTTCAGGAAGTTCATTTCTTATGCAAGTACTGTCAGAATATACATTCCCTCACAACTGAGCCTCATGGTCCTCCTAGCTTCACAGTCACCTGTGCAAGGGGGTAGTAATTAGAATCAATGAAACACACAATAAATCCAATGGGCTCCTTCCTCTAAGTACCTTTCATATTAGTGTTAAACTGAAATTCTGAGCAGTCCTTTCACATTGTGAAGTAGCAATTCTGTATTATGACATTTATGCTAGCACTGACATACAAGTAGAAACTACACAGAAGTTAGCCTGCTGTATGATTCTGAGGATGAGCGGGGTTCTGCGAAAGTTATCTAGCTAGCCAATTTCAACATTAGATGGCAGCTACCTAAACGTCCAGTCCAGCTCCGTACTAGACAGATAGTTTTCCTGACTAGCTACCTATTATACTGACACATTTCTCATTCCTGCTCGCTATATGGAAACAATATTTTTCAGGCAATTAAGGTAATTAATGAAAATTTCTCCAGACACTTGTCTGACCAAGTGTCAAACCGCTGCTGTGTCAACAATGGTAACATAAAGCTTGTGGGTTCCTGATTACTAAACTACTGCATTTCATTAAACACTAATGCTAATGATAATAATTCAGTAATAATTCAAAAATTCATAACAATTTACAAGTATGTAAATAAATGCTGTGATATCACTTCATGAAAGTAGGCTAAATGGTAAAAGTCAAATTTATACTGAAAAATTGTTCCTTGTGGCATGAGAAATTCTGCACCATGTTTCATGACTCTTCCTCACACTCATGAATACTCAGAATCTAGAAAAAAAAACCCAAAATCACAGCCTACATCGATACTGTATGACCTGTGGGTACAAAATCTGCCATGGGCATAAATCTACACAACCCACAACAATCCTGCAACACTCAATACATGCCAGAGCAAAAACAATGACTCCAGAACTTTTTGATGCTCAGCTTCTTAAGTACACAGCACAAGAAAACAGTGTTGTCTGCTGGAAGTCTATCGTGGTACTCACGAGTATGACTCCGACAGTGTTGAGGTCGATGAGTTCCAGGTTGATGATATAAGTGTTGGTCTGTAGCAGGCTGGCCACCAGCCGCACCACATGCAAGCGAGTGTTGCCCACGGGAGGGTCCAGCAATCCCCATGTAGTTTTCATGATGTTTTTCTGCAATAAAAGAAAAGCAATGTTTAAAAATTACTTCTAAAAAGCATTCCTAACGCAGTTGTGATGCAATGACCTAGGTCCTCACTGAAAAGAAAAAAGAAATTCTTGGATGCCGACAGAAAAGGCGATTAGTGGTGTTTTCCAGAGACTACATATAAGGCTTTAGCTTGGCAGAGGGTCTTGCAAGCAGATGTAATCAAAGTGCCTAGATAAGACCACCCACAAAGGAAGCCAAGGTAATACAATCTCTCCATCTGACCTGAGGTGTGTGAGGGAAAACCTATGCATGATAGCTGATACTATTCAATCGATTAATACACCATTAGATGTGAGTGGGAGAGTGTAACAGAAGACCCCCTGAACCCTGGCCTGCTATCTCACAAGTGCATCTCTCAACACAAGACAGGGATCTGCAGACTCTTAACAGGCTGTAAAATGAATATGTGCTGGTACAGACAGTGTTGAGGAGTGTGCTGGGCTACCTTTGGAGGCTCCAGCAGCAGTTGGTGGAAGTCTTTTAGTCGGTGCTTCACAGCCTCCAGGACGCTCCAATTAACTGAGAAAGAGGGGTGGTTCATCCCAGGGGGGCAGATCTCCAGGTGGCCTTCAAACCTGGACAAGACAAGAAATACAAGAATCTGCCAATCAAACAGCTTCCAATTGTGAAAAAGAGCAAATGATTTGTAAACCCAGGAGCATTATGGGTACTCTTGCTCTTGTACTTGCATTTTTGTACGTTGCTGTGGATAAAAGCATCTGCTAAATGAATAAATGTAAATGTAAATGTACTCACGCTGGCCTTCGTGTCTCAAAAAGTGTCAAAAGTATCTGAATGACACTGACGATGGCAGACTCATTCTTCTCTTTCTCGAATATGTTGGACAGCAGCTGCTCCACTGTCTCTTGTCTGCAACAGGAGAGTGAGACTAAGATCACTGCTTGCCATTTAGACAAAATGCTGAACTGAATATCAAGTGACACAGACATCAGGCTTCCAAAACAGCATACAATGGAAGGACACCAGCCTTGTGTCTGCTTCATTTCTCTTCAGCGATTTCCAATGTTGCATAATAAACAAAGACCACAGACATTCAAAGGTCACTCTGGTGTTCACACTTTGAGAAAAATTCTTTGTAATACAACACACATCACAGCTGAATATATCCGCAAAGCTGTTTCCCCAGACCTCAGCAGGGCTTGCCCTGTGACACACTGGGGTGGAAGGGGACGTACTTTTCCAGTGTGGCCAGTAAGGGGTCCGGCTCCGAGCAGCCCTGTACTTGGAACATCTGGTCTCTGCTGAGTCGGATTATTTCACATAGCGATTGGGATGCATTCGAGTGCCTCTGATGGGGGGGAAAGAAACAGCCATCAGAGAAGGGCGAAAAAACTCAGACTTTGTGGCCAGAGAACTAAGGACACATGGTGCGATGGAAAGGGTGGACGACAAGTCACATGCATTGAAATCACGGAATTTCTATCAACAGATGCATTTAAAGAACGTTTACTCGCCTCTCAACTCGAAATCTTACTTACATCTTCATCCTGAGAGGGCTGCACCATGTCTACAAGCCGCTGGATAACTTTCTCCTCGTTCAGCCACTGTTAGAGAAATCAAGATAAGGGTTTTGTAATTCACCAGGCCTGTGCAGGAAAACAAACATCTTCCCAATCAAAGGGACAAACGGAGCCCAAGTTTGACTGCCTGTGTGTGGGCTGTGAACGGCTACCAACTTATTACGCTTGAACCTAATAAAATCTGAGGCGGTTTTGGACCATACATCCCATCAGGTTTCCCTGCCATCTTTGGAAAGCGACCACAGCAGGTCCATGTGATTTTAAACCACCCACTTGTTGCCCCAGGCTGCCAAACAAATATTTCAGGGCTGCTGTGGCTTGTAGCTGATTTTATTTAGGATGCAAGGGACGGCAGCACTTCACTGCTGAAGAGGTTTGACCCATAACATTGCAAGATTTGTCTCACCAGCAAGAAACAGCTCTGCTGGGTGGTGTGACATGACGCGACAAAACAACAGTGCTGTGAAAAGTCACACACAACAGGAAAGCAGCACAAGTCAGGCAACAAGTCTGACTTTCCTAATTCTAGCTTTCAAGGGATATGGATCAAAGATTTTATCTAATGAGATAATAAGAGACAGGGACAATGTCTGTTTGGAAATCCGGTTGAGCGTTCACAAATCAGTCCTGTGAGGGTCAATTACACAGCAAATGCCAAATAGGGTACAAGAGTGGTACTACTTCTGTAAACATCCCCAGGCATCCTTTAAGCCTCAGATGAGAAAGACGAGGGTGCGGGAAAACTGACACTCACGTTCAAAACATCTTGCCTAAGCTGCTGTGGTTCAATGCAGGTCAGCATCCTGAGCAGCAAGTCCATGATAGCTGAGGTCCCTATATGTTTGATCATTAGATCTACAAAGTCTTCCCTCTTCCGAAGGAACTCCACAATCTGCAAAAGACCAACCAGGAAAGGAATCCGTAAACAGGACAGCGTAAGACTAGGGGGTAGGCGGTGTGGAGAATTACTGGGCTACCTAGTGTTGGAGATTCCTGATGTAATGAGGATGTCCTGATGTAAACTCAGTCTATGCTCTATAAAACACACGCCATGGCTGCAACGCCCCCCCGCACTCACCTGCTCTGGCTTCCTGCTGATAAGAATGCTCAGCACCTTGCTGAAAAAGCTGGCCAGCAGTGGGTTGAGGGGGGGCTCATTCTGTAGGAAGGCGTACAGTTTCATCAGCAAATTCTCATCCTCACCCAGCCTGTCGTTCACCTGGCCCACGTCAGAGGTGAGCAGTTCACAGGATATGTTTGGGTACCTGCAAACATGCCAGTGAAAGCATCAGGATCATCACAGCACCTGAGAGCCGCTGAAAACAAGGTACTAAAACACCGACCACTGCCATGACAATCCATTCGTGATTTTCCATGTTGTCTGCTTTCAGAAACAGTCTGAATTGTCTGGGACTGCTGTGTTAAAAATTGTAACAGCCAAACCTGAGTGATAATGGTTTCATAAGCACAAAATATTGGCAGGATGAATCACATTTGACCTACATTACATACGGACCAAATTTATGATATCAAATCATGGCAACAAATACTCAAATTATGTTCCTATTTGTATAAAACACAACATAACTACTGAAGGAGAAACACTGTTTAATCCTTTGTTCAGTTCATATTCTTAAAAATCAGAACAAATGGTTCAAATGCCACTTGAAACTCTGACCAGTGAGGTGGCAGCAGCAGGCCACCAGGCCTACTCACTTGTACTTGATCTTCTCGTCCATGTCCTCACAGGGCTCCTGGGTGATGTAGGTGACCAGGTCGTCCATGCACTGCGGCCGCACCAGGAAGTCCACCAGCTTGCGATTCTGGGCCTTGCACTCCTGCAGGACGTCCTCCTCGTCCATCACCTCTGACAAGGTCACATCCTCCTTCTCCAGGAGGGTGTCGATGTGGGACGTTGTGTGCAGATCAAACTTCCAGAACATGGTGCCGCTACTGCTGGGGAGCAGATGTAATGCTGTAACTCTCTTTCAAGGGGGTGCTACATCCTGAAGCTTGGGGTAGCCACTAGTTATGATGGAAACGGGCCTACCTGGTTGAAGCAGTAAGCTGAAGGTAAAACTTGAATCAAAAAGAAAATGCTTGTTCTCTTTTTAAGTTCTTGCCCATTCCAGGCCTTCCAGGCAACAGTGACAGGAGAAAGCCTTGGATACAGGATACACGCAGCGTAAATGACGTTGACCCACACAAACCAATCAACACGCACCTGGAACACAGGGCAGAACGACAGGGGTATTATCCACTGAGTTAAAGGCAATCTCATTAAGCATGCATCAAAAATGCTGTGCTGCCTTAAATATTTTTTTCCAGGGCTGGATTTCACAATACTGCATACTTCAAATACAACACATGTAATGACCGACGTCGATGAAATCTCTTCCTTAAACCTTGCTCTCACATTTCCTTCTGTGTCCTCGGCAACCATGACGCCATTAGGCTACACGATTGTGGCTCAGGAGTATCAAGTTATTTCCTTGGACCTGGCAAAAGGAGCAACTCAACCTGGTCATTCTGAGACATGAACAGCTGACAGCAAAACTTCAAAACTATACTTTTGGCTTTACTCACAGGAGAGGACTACACTTCCTTGTGGTGATATCACTGAGATGATGCTAAGAGAAACTGAAGCCCTTGCACCCAGTTCCTCCTAGGTGTCAGAGACTTTGCCACGCTGCTCAAAGTGCCCTCATAAGCCCCCTTCAGACCACCAGTGACTTGATCCTCTACCCCAGCACCAACAATGCTGCTTCATCATTCCATTCCATTACAACATTATATCATGCTGCTTGGGCTTTGAACAATATTCAAAATCTTTCCACACCATAAAATTATACAATCACATAAATGGCTATAAATGCATCAGCAGCATCTTAATTTTGTGACAGGTGGATAAAAAGAACTACAGTGTACAAACCAGTATTCATATGTACTCCCCTGTTTAGCAGATTTTTGCTGTTAAATGTCAAGTGATGGTACTTCTGATAATGCAAAACATTTAGGGTCCTGCACAATGCCTACATATGACCTTCAAACATCTGTTCCTTTTCATAATTACTCATTTTTTCTCCTGTAAAGATGACCCTTTGTGCAAAATGATTTTCCTAATGTACAAGAAGCTCACTTATTTATCAAAATTTCACAGGAATGGCAGTCATCCCAATCACAACTGGTTGTATATTTGTTTTTTGTTTCCCCATTTTCCTGCCAGGGGCAGAGGGAGAGAACCCATACTGACTAAGACACATCCTTTCAAATGAACATGGAAAATCAATATTCGTGAAATTGGTGCCAATCAGACCAGACGACAATAATAAACTAAGGCACATTTTTATGAACCTATTTATTTAACATTCTGTTGGCCCACCACACGACTGAGAGGTAAGGAGGTGGTATTTACAGAAAGAGGGAGTGGAGGTGTTGGGTGCAGGTGTGTGTGTGTGTTTAGGGGGGGGGCTGCAATGTTATGGAGGAGCAATCTGTTTCTGCTCCAACATTTCAGTCCATTTTCTCATGCATGGCAGGAAGGGAAGAGGGCTTATTAATAGACTGGGTGAGGGGGCTGCGGCCAAGGGTGCGTAGGCACTGGAATCTGTCCAGGTCTTTATAATCATGAGACAAGCCACTCAGCCTCTCAGTTGGTCATTAGTAATCACTGACCTCAGACTGATGATCACTGCCCCTCACTGCCTTTCAAAGAAACGGCAATGAGGTTTTCCTCTTTGGCTATTATTGTCTTACCTTGAGCCATGAGAGCTGAGCACAATAGTAACATCAGTTTTCTCAGTAGATGCTCTCACAGACGACAACATTGGCCAAGAGGCAACACAAACATAAATACATAGGGTGATGATGTTTTAGTGCTGCACCTCCCATTGGGACCAACAACTGGTGAAAAATGTGTGACAGATCAAAGCAAGGCAATATTAGCATGGATACAGGGATTATGCATTACTTCAGAGCAGACCACAGAAGTATCTCTACTATCAGAGAACCAGCAGCTACACGCCTGTGTATCTACTCACACACAGCAGCATGTTGCCCATCATAACCCTAGAGTCTCCCATCTGCTCTCCCTTATGAAGACAGCCTTGGGAACTTGGGTGCTTTTACCTATCACACCCATCCGCGCACTCACCCAAAGGGGGGAGGGGCATTCTTCACAGAATAACATCCAAAATCGGTATGTAATCATTCGATGTCAAAACCTTACCTTGGTCAGGTTCATTTCAGATCCTGCTCACCATCGACAAACACAACAATAGCATGGTACAAATGCTTTTCATCTTAAGGTTTACTTTAACTGAGAGGGGGGCTAATAAATGATTGCAAAAACCATAGTTTATTGCCACAGAACTCGCATCAGTTATGCATCCTTGCAGTCTGTCCTGCATAGTAGTATTTGTCGGTAGTATTTTATGCCACAGCACCTTTAAACAACGTGCTTCTTATGTACTATTTGCATCTGAAAGACTTGCCAACTTATCTATAGCTGGCTAGCTACTACACAATGGAAAGCGACAACCACTAAACAGATCTCTGTAATGACTTCATATGGCGAGCTAAGCTACAAACTTAACAAGGATAACCATTTCCAGTTACCCACGTACCCATTTAATTATCTTTTAACCATTTTTGAAGTTATGTGACGTAAAAGATGGCAACTATTAATGTTAACGCAATTAGCAAACCGTGCACGTAACGTTACCTAGCTACAGACTGCTGTTACGGATTACACTGCAGATACTTCAATTTATTGTAGATAATGAACATTAACTGTACTCATTCATATTTCCAGTCTTAGCGAACGCTGATGTAGTTACTAAGCCGGTATCTTACCCACCAAGATCCCAGAAACGTTAACAAGCTAACGTTAACCACACAACAATAAACATTGTTGTGTGGCTGCAGCCTTCTTATGCGGTAAAGCATAAAATGCTTAACGAAACCTTAAATTCACAAATACATTGATATCAAACATATTACAACTTAGCTAACTGGATAGACACTGAAGTTCGACAATAATCTATTTTTAGCTGGCTAGATGGCTTGCTAAGCTAAACGGACGATCGATTGCCATAGACAGTAAGGAAACCGGAGTTGGATGTCCAGCCCTTACATTTTACTGCAATCGATATTTTGTTTCTCGTTCGCCAAAAAGAAAGTGCGCCGGTCAGACTAGCTCTGTTTACATAGTTAAGCGAATGAACACACAGGATTAGTCAACTAGAATGAAGTTACTAAATGACAGCTAAAACAGATGCAAACAAAACAAGAACTTCACAAGGTAGATACTCTAGCTAGCTTGCTACCGACCCGGCTTCATTTTCACTTTTGGACAAGTTATCTTTAGTTAATGTTAACATCAATCAAAGTCAGTGACTTTGCTGTAGGTACACATTGACACGGCTACATCATTATTTTTTGTACAGATTTCACGTCTGTAAACATAACAAAGGCAGCATTGGAAATAAAATCAAATAAACAAAATTACTCAGTGAGTCTGACTCTGCAAAACAGATCGGAGTTTAGCAAGCAAGAGGCTGAACTAGAGTAAGATACTCCTGTGGCCAATGCTAAGAACTGCATGAACTAGCTCATACGTACCAATAAACAGCGGGGAATGGCGAGTCCTAATCATATAACTTCTAAAGTCTCCGGCTAAACGTTGCCGACATAAAGTGCGATTAACACGGGAATCTAAAAGGTAAAACGATCTGTTTGCAGCAGATTGGAGCAGGCGGGAAAAGGCAGACCCATCAGAGTAGACTTTCCAAGATGGCGGTTCTATCAACTTCAGCGACCCCTTCCCCCACAGAGCTGCCTTACCTGTCAGTCAAAAAGTCTACAGGTTTCCCATTGGCTAATATCCACGCCAGTCGAGCCTGACACCTCCCTTTGAAGACTTAAGATTTAGCATTTCCACTGTCCGTCACATTATAATTCCCGGTCTACGCGTGTGATCTTTTCAATGTGATTGGCCGTGGCATTAATAAAAAGCTTCTAACTTGAAACTCCATCTTTGGGTCACCATTTCGGCCCAAATTCTTACGGCATTGAATCCAAACACATTGACTACTATTTGCGCCACAAAGGCGTTAGTTTCAGACTCGGCACCATTTCGTGCGATTACCATTGGCTTAAACAGATGTCAGTCAAACCATCTACCAGTCGGCACAAGAGTAAATGAAAATACTTTCCAAAGTAATAAATGAAGTGTAACATAAATTGCGGGGCTCACTGCCGCGTTTTCGGAAAGGTTATCAATTTCAAGTGCAACATTGTGATGAAAGTGTTTTATGAAGTGTAAAATATCGTACCAGTCGCACTACCTTCACGCCCCATCCTGCTCGGTTTCGGATTCGCTGCGAACGTCTTTTCCTCGGGTGTTTTTAACGCCCTAGCAACAATAGGACGTCACTCCGATTGACACGACTGGGGCTCAATCGCCATTGCTTTTAAATCACAGCGCTCCGTGGTGTAACGTTGCTGAGTGCAGAAAGGGAGTCTCTTTAACGGCGTCCCAGCTTTAGCTGCTGAAACAAAGTCCTAGAAAGTCAATAGGGCTGCCTTGATTATCAAATCTCCGCATCTTACATCAGTGTCACTTCATTTTGCTTCATGGAAAATAATAAATTTATTAGTTAACTGGATGTAGGCATTAACTGTGTGTGTGTGTGTGTGTGCGTGCGTGCACGTGCAGTCTTTACATTCCCCATTGAAGAAATTGGGGTCAGACGTGGTGCAGTTTGCCCCAGTGTTGCTAGTGGTCGTAGTGTGCATACTTTATGATAATGCGCTCAGTCAACAGCAGGCTCAGTGCGGCGAACCAAATAGGCCCTGCCGTCTGACCCTTAGATTATGTGCTGCTTAGAAAGTGGCGGATTACCAAAAAGTGGTTAAAATGCATGTACGTGCCAGTCGCGGCTATGCTAATCATTGCAAGGCTTGAACGCTTACAAGGCTTGGACATTGTTGTAAATGTTGATTAATACCATTCCAGCTGCCTAGTGATTTGTTTGTTCCTTTCCCTCCAAGGAAGAAAGCATCTGAATTTGGGATTGCTTTAGGTACCAGAAAAAAATCTATATTATTTATCTATATTATTTATTTATGCGATTATAAGTGCATGATGAAAAATCGTTTTCTAATTGTTACCATTTGTTTAGCAGAAAGGTGAAAATTTCACATTGTATGTGCAATCAAAATGGATTTACTTTATACTGGAGGAAAATTTCCCTCAGTGGAAAATATTGTCAAGCCTAATTGTCCATGGCTATTACACTCCAAATGGGGTGCCTTGTCTGAGATGAATATAAATGTACATGATATGAGTAAATGCATATAATCATGTAAAGGAGTAGAGGTTTAGCTTGGTTCAAGGAGTAATTTCTCTTTATCCGGATAATCTGCTGAAACCTACCATAGCTTAACTTTGCTTATACCATAGACATTTCAGTTGAGGCTTTAGTTTTTGAATTAAGCTCTGTCCCCTCTCTTAGACCCGGGACATCATTGGCCTGTGGAAGTTGGGTGTGGGTTACATTGAGCAAAAAAAAAAAAAAAAAAAATACAATATATTTACACTTGAAAATGTAAGGTTAGTTTTATTACATAATACTTCCTTTATTAAAAATCTATACTGTTAATATAAAGATTGTATATACAGAAAATAGTGAAATGTAGCCAGAGAAGAGGGAGTCATTATGGAAATGGTATTTTTTCCCCAACTATGCACATGTATCTACAGTAAACATTACACAAGTTAAATGTAACTAAAAACAGATGGATACAAGATTTTGATTAAGATATGGTTACCCATGTTTCTTTATGCCCTAATTAAATAACAGGAGGCCTTTCAGTGATTTGTAGTTAGAAGTTACTCTGTTCATTGGCCTGCAGCTCACTGCTGACATTTTAATTTGGCCCCCTAAGTGCCTTTTTCTTAGATCATCCATGGCACCGATTGTGGTTATGGGGAATAGGAGACACGCTATAAAGCTTTATTTTCGTAATCAGAGACATCAAGACAGAGACACTTTTGGGCTATTGCTGGAAATTTAACTATCCAAAAACAATTGCACAAGACAGGAGCGAGGCTGAGAAAACAAACATGCTATTTTATTATTATTCTTAAATCTTGAATTGGCTCTCATTTTGCCTTTATCAGTATTGTGGTACTTTACTGTGAGATTTACAGCACTAATCTATATGATCATGCTGATGAGTCTCTGGCGCACAAAGCACAACATGGTTCATGTTTCCAGCTTTCATTAAAACAGAGCCAAAATCACTGTCCTATAGAGAGATTAGACCATGAATGGCATAGATCGGATTTGAGTGTGGTTCCCTCCCCTCCCTTTCCAGATGGTCCTAGGGAACATACAGTATGAAACAAATTTCATATCAGAAAGGTGAAATGTCACTACTCCTACTTATTGGTTGGGTGGAGTCCGTTTGCCCTGCCATTAAGCAGGTGAAGGCATAATGACATAATGCCACCAAGCCAAAGTTTTTATTGTTGCCAATCAAGGTGTGACTCATCAGACTGAAGCAGGGGAACTGCCGCAGGGTCTTTGGAGCACCCATACCAGAATGACTGAGAAGAGGGCGTGAGCCGTCGCACGTGCCCTGAACAAAGAACGAGCTGGGGACTCCATGCCAGAAAGTGGGTTATATCAGAGTTATGCAGGGCTTGTATTGAGGAGGGAGGAAATTTCAGAGAAACAAAAGCAAAACACGGGAGTTACACACAGCAGATGCCAGGGGTTTCCTAGCCAAGGAATGTCTGCATGAGCCACGCCTTGACTGTGTGTGTGTGTGTGTGTATGTGTGTTGGGGGGGGGGGTGTCTCCTCTCTGTAAGGTGGCCTCTCTTCACCGTTTGCAGCCCTCACTAATGCGCCACGTTATGCACCGGCTGTTTTCCTCCCTTATTCTTCAATCTGCTCAGGAGCTTTATGGTAATCCATCACATCCTGAGCAATTATTCCTGCAAAAAGCAAACAAATTTGCAGGCATTTGGCAAATGACTGGGCCCACTCAAGATGAGAAATTCATGCCCCAGATGATTTGCAATCTCCCTCAGAATTTGGAGAGAACCAGAATTTGTAGGTGTACTTCTCATTTTAAAACCTTTACTGTGCAGTGCTTGCACTAAAGCCATAAGGGATGAGTGAAGCTCAGAAGCTGCAAAGGTTGTCCATGCCTGTGAGATTTCTAATCTCAGCTAATAACAGTCACAGTCAGGAGCCTATGGTACTTCTTTTCCACTCCCAGCGCAGCTCACGAGTCATTTATTCATCAGCAATGGCTGATAGCAGTATGGAGTTTTGATGTGCGAGTACTTTGCTAATGGTATGTAAGTAAAGTATGACTGGATGATGTTAGTGGAGTGGATTGATGTTCCTTCCTGGCTTAGGCCAATTCAGTGGTAGATCAACACCAGTTCATCTTGGCTGAGACGTTTTTGGCAAGCTATAACATCACACTAAAGATGCTAAAGGTAACTTTTACAGGTTGCATGGGAGAAAGAGCAGCTGAGTGCCTCAGATTCCTGTAACAGAGGCAGTGATGTGAGGGGTGCTAGGGCGCCCCCCCTGGCAAAGTCCAGGGTCAGGGGGCTGGCAGGGGTGGTTGTGAGACACAGCGTAGGCACCCCACTGCAGGAACCTTGTGCAGTGCACAAAAGGGCTTAGTGCAGTGGGTCACAGTGTTCTAAGCCGAGTTTCTCTCTGTCTCCCTCTGCCTGCCCGAGCCTCATCAACCTGCCCTCTGCTGAGTTCCTGCACTCCAGCACAGAGTGCACGTGGGGATGAAGCTCGCACGCTGCCCTCGCTAGGGTCCTCCCCTCACAGTGAGCAGCCGCAAACCGTCCTCTGCCTTGATTTACAGCTCAGGAGGAACTGCCACTTGGAGCGGCACCAATAATGTTAAAGTAATTAGTATCTCCAGTGCCTGTTTTTCAGGAAGGAAGGTCGGAAACAACCCAGAGCATTGGAATAACTCAGAGAGGAGGCTATCTGAATCATGATGCCCCTTCAGACAGGAAATACTTGATGAGGTAGTCCTTGGTGGGTGGGCAGATACATTTTTGCAGTAGGGAGTATACAGTAGTATTACCATTGCCTTCATTGTTAAATAAAAAAAATAGTTTATAAACATCCAGTTAATTTCATTGGAATAATTTCAAATTGGAAGTGGTGTTGGTGAGACCAATGCCCCATTGCAGTGATGAAAACTGTGCTGTAAGAGATGCTACTCAGGTACTGTGAATAAAGCATATATCATAAAGAATAGGGGTGTCCTGGCTAAATTCTCAATCCATTTAATTGGCTAAGTAATTCTCTCTTGTTCCATCTCAAATGGTATGTGGTGAGATGTATGGCATGTATTTTTTCCATTCATTACCCAGGTGGGTGCTTCACATTGGTGGTGTTTGAAGTGGGTAACCACCACATTCACTATAAAGCACTTTGACATTCTTGAAAGGCATTATATTAATGCAATTGATTTTTATTTCCACTTGTGTAGTTTTATTTAAATTTACACATAAATGGCAGAGACTATTGGAAATTGAGAAACCTATAAGGATTCTTTGTGACCTTGAACTTTTCCTTTGTGACATGAAAATCAGTTTGCTCCTTGGAACTAGTGTGGACATTTTTGTTATGTTCCACTGAAGTCCACACAAATTAGTCTGCTGCAAGGACTGGAAACCCTGACCAAACAATAGAAGGAAGACTCCATGGTAAGTAAGACAAAATTATGCTTGTTAAAGTAGTTAACTTTTCATGTGTGGAACATGCAGGCCTTTTTCACGTCACTTCAGGTGCCTTTTCCCAAATAAGTGTCAATTCCAAAATCGTCCACATGAGGGCAGTATTTGATCATGAAATTTTTTGAGGACCTGCATTCCATTTCACCTTACACGGCTCCATAAAATAAAAACTTCTTAAGGGACTGAACAAGGCCAAATACACTACCCAGATGGTGTCACAGAGAGATGATTTGATCCCTATTTGTGGATGTCTGGATGTTTAACAAATTGGGCTTTGTTCTGAACAGTTGACAGTCTTCTACTGCAGACTAACAACTCACCTTTTCACAATACGTCCTCGAAAAGGGGCATCCCTCTCACCTTGTACTAACATCAGTAGCACCACAGTTTCTGGATTTTGTGATTGCTTTTGACAACACTTTGGCCCCAGCCCCTTCATATGGAGCATATGTGCCACAATATGATGATTATAGCATCATCATCTACAGTGTTTCAATTATATTGAATGATTTTTGTGCCTACTGTTCATGTGGACTGTGTAAGTCACTCTGTGGCTTCTGTTTTGTGGTGACTTGTTTCTCTTCCTGAATCTGTCATGTTGTCACACACCCTGTCTGTCGTATCCCGGTTCAGTTGTGATGATCAGTTGTTAAACATGATACACGTGCTTACACACACATATACATATGTGTATATATATCTCCAGTGTCTGAGCTATCACCACACTGAGCCTTTTTCGCCTTCCTGTCTGTCTCCATGCAGATTGAAGCCTCATGTTCACCAACTGTTTCAGTTAAGGCCTCCCTCCTTTCGAACACCCTCTGTCTGCCCCCCATGCTGGTGATGACTGCAGCATGTGCATGTTTTACAGCTTCTCAGCTGCAGCATGCAGTTCCAGATCAATCCCAGTAGCCCTTGGGGCTCCAGTGTGTCACACATCCCTCCGGCTGGCCACACCATCACCTCCATACCCTGTGTTTGTCTTTGGGTGTGTATTTTCTACAGCTATGAGCACAAATTCTACAGCATAATGTTTGGGTAAGAATCTTGCATAGCCCATAGGAGGCTCAAGTTACTGTGGATGACAATTACTATATATATATAACTGAGCATTACTAAGTTTCCACTGTGATGGAGCAAAGCAAAGAGCTCATTTACACAAGTTATCCAGTATCCTGTGCTTCTGTCAACTTGCACCAAACACAGCAACAGCCCCATGATATACCTGTCATCTCTCCCCTCTTCTCTCTAGGTCAAACTATGCACACCTGCTCTCCATCCTTATTGTCATCAGTTAATCTTCACTGCTCCAGTACACTCTCACACAGTGCTTGGGCACTTGGAAGTAAGAGTGGAAGTGGGAGTCCATGCATGCGCAGAGTCAACCTCAACATAATTCTGTCCATCTGCTTTGGTGGTTTGTTTTATTCTCATATTTTATAAACATGGGTGCACATAGAGATGGGCTTCTTACAGATTTTTCTTAACCACAGTTCACATTACCGCATTTTATGCTGAATGTCACTGAATTAAAAGCAAACAGTTCTTGGTTTCTTTGTATCTTTTGGGGTTTACAAACAAAGACTGCTCTGGGTGGTCAAACAGAGTGAGAAAGAAGAGACTCTGCCACGTGATTTTCCTTAAAATAGAACCTTTATTATATAAAAAAATTGCTTTAATACAAAAATTGTCACAAGGGTAGATTTTACAAAGCATTTGTACATGAGACACAAGGCACAGAAAGCTAATTTGGGTGGAAGTGTTATTCTGAGGCAGGTGCCACCACAGAGGGGTGAGGCTGCTGTGCCCCATCCCTTACATAAGTGTGGCTTCAATCTGGATGTGATGCCAGTGGTCAAGGACCGCTGTGCCCACTCAGCCACACCCCAGGGGAGGAGACAGGGCTGTGTCGCAGAGAGACCTGAAGCTGGGAAATTTATCAGGGATTCAATCACACTTAACATTGTCACCATTATTACGATAATTAGCATCATTATCACTATTACCATCAGTATTACTATTAAGCTAATACCACAGAAAGGACGGCTTACCAAGCCTATCTTCTCATTTTCCCTGATCAAAGTAATAGCACCAGTCTGACTTTCAGTGCTGCTTACATCAATATTGCCTGCCTTTATAAATTAGGCATCTTTAAAAAATTCCTTTCAGTTTTATTCCCCAACAAGTCGATCCACTGCCATCCATAAGCAGCATGTTTTAATGACTACCTCAGCCCTTTCCTAAAGAAAAGCCACCATTGACAAATTAGCCACTGCTCAAACAAGCATCCAAGCCTCCGCTGATAGAGGAAAAGAACAGTATGATTTCAGGGAGCGTCATTACTGGATGATACATCTGAATTGCCTTTTTCCTGTTATAGCTATTCCAGACACTTCAATGTCTGCTTAAAATTTTTTAGCCCTGTGCCTGAGAGCTTAACTTGTTTAATTTGTTTCGCAAATAAGTGCTTTGTTTGGCAGCATTCACTGGGTGCATAAAACTGCCAAATGCGTTCATCTTGAAGGGCTTGGCCGTTAAGTGTCAACAGGCCATGTGTCTTTATGGGAATCTCCTCAAATCTTAAAATGGATCATTTCTAGATGCATTTCAGAGCAAACTCGCAGGCAGGAATAACTACAGACAACTCACATGGCTGTCTGACGAGAAACACCCAATTTCACGATGTAGAGATTCTTTCTTCACACAATATGTTTAAGGTCATGAGAACAGCTTAATTTGTATTGAATTGTATATGCCACTGGACAATACTGAAGTCATGAAGTTAATGGTTAAGGTGGTGTAGGGGGAGAGGGTGATGAGGATATATTATCCACAGTGGTATATTTGTAGCTTATTCACACAGAGGATTTTTACTTTAAAAATTGGTCTCTCTTGTTCACAAAACTGGTGTCAACTAACATTTGCCAAGAATTGTGAGAACTCTCTGAACCTCATTTCTGAGAGAATACCATCTCCTCTGTCGGGGTCACACTAGTCTGAGTTCACCGAGTGCTCCACCCCCACTGGGAATGGATGTGGTTCAGGGGATTCTGCATTCGATCAAAGGTCAAAGTGGTGAGGAACATTCTGAGCGGGGTCGACGAGAGGTGAGACCCGGGCAGACGAAGGCCCTGTAGACCCTCTGCCCTCCTTCCAAGGACCCTCTACTGGAACACCCACAGTGCCAGAGACTCTCCAGTGCACTACTGCAGGCACTCCACTTGTGTCACTTCACTCAGGGGTGACACTACAGCCACAGGATGTCATGAGGCAGCTGCGCACACATACTCGATGAAACTGTTTTTATGACTGTCATTCCATGTGGATTTCTTCAAAAAGAGTAATTTTTTCACAAAATACAGGTATATTCATATATACTGTTCTACACACAATCAAAAATAACAATCGCTATGAAGGATTAATAACTTATTACAGTTTTAAACATTTGTAAGATCATTGCGTTATACATCTGTATTGACACCATGTGGATTGGAATTGTTTTTGTCATTATTCAGAATAAAGGTTATATATACAGTAGCAGCAAACACACTCTTTTGGTAAACTGAACAAAATTAAAAACAAACACTTAGGGACTTTCATATTCACATAGAAAATAAGATCATGGCAGTAATCAAAACAAAATTATACATATTTACAATATTTCTATTTGAAATGATTTTGGTATCTTGCAGAGTGAGCTGGCCGGCTGCATTACATCTAATTTGGGGAATATTTTAAAAGGAGTTCCTAAAAACCAGCAGCTACCACAATTCTGTCACTGACTCATATGTTTGACAGAGAACTGAGCTATACAATGGAACTCCTATTGTTATTTTCTTTAATCCTCACTGCCACAAGGTTTAGGGGCTCACAGCTCAAGTTTAAAACATACCAAGTGGAGGAAAGGAAAAAACATTATAAATACACTTCAGCTGTACACGGATTTCACACGGCCTTGTGAGCATCATTTGTGGAAGTACTGTACACTTCATCCAATCCCGTTCCCTTTCTCCTCTGACCCTCCCGACCTCCCACCTCCCAACAGAAACAGATGACAATTAGTGGACATTAATAAAATAGAATTATCTGATTTGTTCATAATTAAAAGTATTTACACGTGTGGCGGATTTCCCGGGGTCACGAGGAGTCAGTGCAGGGTGAGGGCGGAGGGGGGCACAGGTGGAAGTAGCTGCGCTCTGTGGATGGGGAAGGGGGGCAGCTTTCCTCTGCCGACAGGTACTGGCTACGGGGTGTGGGGGGAGGGGGGTATGGGTCTGAGTCCGAGTTCAGGTCCATATAGTACTTGTTGCCCTTCCATCGACTGGTGGTGTAGTCACTGTCGCAGACATCAGTACTGCAGGGGGTGGTAGGGGGTGCCACACCTCGCATTAGGTAAGGCCTTCAGAGAAAAATGGGGGCAAGGGGGTTATGGGTAAAGAGGAAAGACAGTCTTAAGAATCATGAAAAAATGTGCTTTTATCTAGTATGCAGAGAACCAGGGCCAATATAACTGTCGCTATGACTCACAATATTTTACACATGTATACACAAAGACAAAACCTTACACATGCAATGAGTCAACAAACTGAGCGCAAGTACAATAGGAAGGCTGTTACACTTCTTTGATTTAATAAATTTAGCCTCAGGGAATCTTATATGTTTTAATCAGACAGAGCAGCAAGTTGAACACCAAGACACGAAGCCCAAAAAATTTTCCCACGGGCCCAACCGGAAGGTCCATTGTAAAGCAGATGGGAAATAATAAGCTACAATTTCATACCTGCCAGGGACTGCTGGGACAGTGAGAGTGAGATGAGGGAGGGCCTACCTGTAGGACCGGGTGGTGGAGGGGCTGTTGGAGGAGTAGAAAATCTCTCCATTGTACAGAGAGCGGTCCGTGGCTGGAGAAGGGGGTGGATTGAGCATCTGGAGTACCAAATAAACATGGGGGGTGAGACAGTAAAAACACAGATTGCCAGAAGCAGCCTGGCTATGCAAGACACTCTGCAGTGACTCTAGCAGAGTGAGGTAGGTAAAGGCTGGTACCTGGGGGTAGAAGGCTCCCTTGGTGCTGGAAGAGCTGCTAGATGAGGCACCAGTCACATGGTTCCGGTCATATAGGGGTGCACCACTGCTGCTGCTTCCCATCAGGCTCATGGAGCTCATCATTGACTTCCCACAGGAGATACCTGTACCAGCATACAGCACAGTCAGAGAAAGGGAGATGACTGCACCAGCATATAACATGATCAGACACATGAGGTAATGGTACATAACACAGTCAGAAGCAGGAGATACAAGCACACAGCACACTCAGAGACAGGTGATACCTATACTCGTACACAGCACAGAGAAAGGCGATACCTGCACTAGCAGAGGCATACATAGGAGATGCCAGCACTAGCACATCATGTAATAAAACAAAGGAGATACTGCCACACAGAACAGACATTGAAAGGGGATACCTCAGCACACCGTGCAGTGAGACCAATAACACAGAGAACAGACAAAAACACTGACCTAGGATAGATAAGGTAAGTGAAAAATAAAACCTTTTTCTTTTGTTCTTTTTCATCTAAATTCCAATCCAGGACACATGGAGCCAATTCAGAATTGGCACAAACAAGTGCTGTAACAGATGTTTCCAAATTCATCTCATTCGCTGCCCAAGAGCTAAGAGTCATAACGCAAACAAAATATTTTTACAGTCCACCAGGAGAGCAGCCAGAACCCTGCTCTCCCTCACCCCACCCCCTCACACCTGCGCTCAGGAGCCCTACTGGGGCCTACCTGTGAAGGTGCCGTGCTGGGAGCTGCCTGGGGCAATGAAGTTGAGGGGCACGTGGGGTGTGCCGCTGATGTACTCATGGGGGAAGGCTCCATTGGGGCCCTTGTAGCGTCGGCACACTACTCGTTGGCACACAAAGTACATGCCGCCCATCACAAAGACAGACAGGATTATGCCGATGACCGGACCAATGGTACTGGTGTGAGACGGCATATTGTCAGAGGGTTGGTTGATGAAATCTGGAACACAGATGGACAGACATCCAGATGAGTCATCGACCCGACTAGATATTGGCTGCTACACCACTAAAAACACGAGACAGCAGGCCTTGAAATGACCAACAAAACCAGGGCAACAAAACCATACCACCACAGTACAGCTCATCCGTGTTGTCAGTGCAGTCTGAGTACGAGTCGCACTGCTGTTTCTTCAGGATGCACTGGTTGTTCCCACAGCGGAACTGGTTGGGCAGGCAGATGGCTGTGCGGAGGAATGAGACAAACATTTTTACTTGCTGAGCAGAGCCAGAGCCAGAGCAACTTCCATAGCATTTTTACAACTGGACATTAACCCAAGCAATTGGGGTTAAGCACCTTGCTCAAGGACACAATGACCTAGGAATCAAACCGGCAACCTTTGTGTTGCAAGTCCTGCTTGCTACCACTTCACCACACAGCTGCTGTCAGTGCAGTTACGCTTCAGCTCCCTCCCTGCATCCTGCCCTACATCCATTCACAGAGAAACACAACGCAGAGCCTCGGCTGTACTTTGGCACTGGCATGTTTGGCTCTAGTACAGTTGCCCTGGAGCTCAACATTCAAACACTACCCAGTTAACAAAACATGGACCATATTAAGCACTGCTGGTGCCAGCTGGAGGAACTACCTTTTGTGTCAGATATGTTCAACAAAACACAAAGGAATGCTCACTGCTCAGCTGATATGTATGCATACAGACCACAGGTATACAATTGCATATGCTGCATGAATGTGTGAGGGTATAACTTTTATTAATATAGAAATATGAAACATAGCATGAACATGCAATGGTATACACCGGTGTGAAGAGGTATACACTACACATGTATGAAGGCATACACCATATGAGTGTATGAAGGTATACTTTACGTTTGTATAAAGGAGTACAATGCATGGACACATACACTGTGCTTGTATAGCAGCATACACTGTGCAAGTTCAGCTTACTGTCGCAGTCCTGCTCGTCAGAGCTGTCAGTGCAGTCGAGCTCCCCATTGCAGCGCAGCTGGGCGTCAATGCACTGTCCCTTGTCACAGCGGAACTGGAAGGCAGAGCAGACGGGGCAGTTCTCCTCATCACTGTTGTCGTCACACTCTGCGAAGCCGTCACATCGCCATGCCATGGGGATGCAGTCAATGTCACCAGTGGCACAGGTGTATTGTTCCGTGGAGCAGGTAGGTGGCTCTGGGGGAGGTGGGGAGAGGTGTTAGGATTCTGAGCTGGGGATTTTCTGTTCACAGGTGTGAATCAGGCATGAGAATGAGAGGAAGCAGAGTGCCTGAGATCTGGAAGTGGTGACTTCATGACACCATCCCTCATGCTGTAAAGGAGAACAAATATGACTGGCTACCTCCACAGGTGAGCAGGTTCTGCAACAGGACCAGATGCATGGGGCAGGAGCAGCGCGGCGTCCCGTCTCCCTTGGCAATACAGATGTGGGAGCAGCCTCCGTTGTCACGGGAGCAGGGATGTGAAGCTGGAGGGAGATTGGTGTGAAAACTTAATTGCTGCTGGCATAGAAAATGGACAGGAAGTGCTTGGAAAAATTAAGATGCTTTGTTTCTTTTTTGAACAACAATGAAAGTAATGTTAAAACTGCTGTCATGCTGAAACTTTATCCACTAATTTCTCAGACCATTTCGTTAAACACTGTTATCTGGAAATTCGAAGTGACAACCAGGCAGGGTCCACTGCCATAACATCCCAAGGTTTAGAGCACGAAGGTAGGGTTAGTGGGTGAGAGACTGTACCGAACTCCTCTGGATCCAAGTCCTCCACCCCGTGAATGCTAGTCAGATGTACAATACGCCCTTGGATACGGGTCCTCTTCTCCCCAGTGATCTTGTCCACCCGCTCGATCATCTGCTGCTGCCTGTCGATCCAGTACAAGTGCTCCCCTAACACTGTCAGACCCATGGGCTGCAGGATGTTGGAGTCCTGCAGTGTGATCCGATTGGCTCCTGGGAGAGGAGGGGGAGGGTTAATTAGTGTCGATCATGACATACAGGTGGTCCAAGGTTTCACATTCCCAAGGCTGCAAATCCACCCTCAGTCTGTCAAATTGTCAATTTGGAGCAACCCAGTGGACTCAGCACCCAAAGAAACAAATAAATCTATAGTGATATTCAAATTAAGACTGCAGTAACATCCCCAAAAGAACTGAGTGCTTTTTGTTGTGGAATGAGAAAAATAAGTTTGCCTTATTTGGGGAACGTGTATGTGTTCAAGCATTTACTGTGATCAACATTTGATCGTACCAAAGAATAAAAGCCAGTATAGAATTTTACCACCATGAAAGCTGCACATTTTCAGTTTTGGCTAGAAATGATGTACAGCCTTGCAAGTGGATCATTCGGTAACTGTGTTAATGTGAACTGAACTGAACACAACTAGTCCGAATGTCCTTCCACTTTCCCATGATTTCAACAGGTCACTAAGGGTTGATAGTGGTATTGAATAAGGAGTTCAAACTCCCAGTGTCAACCATTTCTGAGCACAGCATCAAGGCTGTCCAGTGCAAAGTCTGTATTACTACTCTAATTTGGAGCACACCCTAGAAAAACTGCCTTCAGGTTGCAGACACAGCTGCTTTTCACTGCGAGTGTTGCCCCAGTAATCATTATGAATGGAAAACAAAATGGCTTGAATGTTTAAACTGGTTCTTTTACACTTTAGTTTGTTGACAGTACTGCTTGTTTACAAGTCCACCATATGCTATTGTAATGAACAGCTGACCTGCACTGAATGACATTCAGTTTATATACATATATATATATACACACACACACATGCACACACACACATATGCACAGTATATATTTTATAAGGGGTGGGTGGCATAAACGGTATAGAAAGTACAGTGGTCTGAATTTTCCCTACGGTATGGATTTTGACTATACCGTGCTGACTGGTAGAACCCTCACAGATCTAAGTGTAACTTCATCAAAAAGACACGATACTAAGCTTTATCTACATACACAAACCTTTGCTGACCGTGAGTTTGCGCCACTGTCAGACGTGCACCCATTCTCACACACACACACAAAGCAGTAGCCTAACCTCGCAAAATGTAGCCTACATACAACGACGTGACAAAACCCTTCAAAACCCCTTATCCCAATGGCCACCCATAAAAAGTCTATCTGTATGTTATTTTCTTTTTATAATAACGTGTTATTCTCTTCCCATTATTCTTGAATTATGCTATGCATTGTGTGTGCTATCTGTTGATGATATTGTATAATGGAGATGGACAGGACGTCCTCACAGGCCAAGCACTAGGGATGAGGGGAAATTAGTGCGTGCATGCAGGTGAACATGGTGTTCGGGCTCATCTAATTACAAACTGTCATGATTCTTAGCTGCTGGAATAAACCTTCCTTGTGGATTATTCTTCGTCGGAAGATGTGGGTGGTTGCAAAAGGATTACTTTCTTCTTGTTCATCGGAGTGGTGAGATTGCAGGTTGCTCCTTTTTGAACTGCTGCTTCTTGTTCCTTCTTTGTCACAAACTTTGACTTTGATTCTAATCTTGATTAACTTTATTCATATTTGAACCATTTCTCTTGCTTGCTGGACATTAAGACTCTCATAATTTTGGGGTTTTGGGGTATTTTGTCATATTTATAAATGTATATTTTGGTGTTAATCTAACATCGGCTTGTGTGTAGACTAAAGTTGAATGTGCGCGTGTCCGCCGAGACGCCGAATTGATTAGCCTACTTCAATACACCGTGGGGCTATATTATCGTCTCCGATTGTTTCGATAGGCTATATTTTATATATATATATATATATATATATATATATATATATATATATATATATATCATAGATTGTATGCCTATACAAATCAGCTACCTATCACCTGGTAGCATGATTACTAAGTCCCGTAAAACCCCCCTCCCCTCATTTTTTTTCCCCTTCGGATTTACACTGATCTCATACACGGCCTCTCTGGAATCCAACTGACGGAAATCCGTCGTAGCGACGGAGAACTTTAATCCCTGACGTCAGTTTTTATTATGGTGCAACTTGATTTTATTGTAGGCCCGATTCCATGAAAAAGTGTTTTTCAGTGATTGAAGTTACTTGAGAAAAGGTTTTGTATTTTTTTCTATTTATTACTGCAGTTTTGCACAATAAATGTTCTTAAAATACCTCTGTACTATGTGAAATATGTCCTAGTAATACAGTTAAGAGTACAGTAATAGCTGCCATGCAGTTGCCATACCAGTGCTTTACCCCTTCAGAAGCATTTATATTGAAATTTTCAGAAAAATGAATACTGAGGGAGCCCCGGTGCTCCATGTGTGTTGAAGGCCACGTTTTCCACATGATGGATGCACCACAGCGCAAGGTGCACTGCTCCATCTCCAGATATCAAACCCTGCTCTGCATCTGGAGATGATAAAGACATCTCGCAGCTGTCTAATTACCACAACACTGAAACAACGGCCAGCTTTGAAGTTTTCTATAATCAGTTTCATCCTGGGTTGGGGGCTGGGCCTGCAGGAAGAGGACGTCTTCCTTTTTTCACTATGGCTGGAGCTTACCACTCACTACGCCTAGGCTATTGGGCCTTCAGTGTGGGTCTGCTCCTCCTCATTGTCACCCTTTTCACTCCGTCCACTTTCCTTTCTCTCTCACCTTCCTCTCTCTGTCACACTCCCTTTTTCAATTTGGTTGAGTTTTGTTCACCTTCTCCATTCCCTTCCATGATTGATTGTTCAGGATTGGGATTGTCCTCTTGGAGGAACAAATAGCGTAAGAATCTGTGACGCAGAACTTCAGCACATGCTGTAGAGTGCAGCAATATAAGCCCATTTGCAGAGAACATAGAACTGTCGGCTCCTGAGGTGGCCAGCATGGAGAGCAAAGCCAAGGCCAGAATTACAGAAACACATCCCTGAGGGATGCAAACCCACTGGCTGCATGTGGGGGGGGGGGGGCTGACGCAAAAGGACTTGAAGCAGATAAACAACTGAGGAGAAAAAAGCCCTCCAAACGAATTAATCAGCTTCTAAACAAACAAACAGCCGGGTAAATTAATAAAAGTCCAACCAATTACGTGGGGGGCTCTGGGGGCCATCACCCACGGTCAGGCAACTTCAAAAGACCAGGACCGATCATCAACATCAAAGGCCGTAATGGCTGCAGCGACGGGCTTGATATCTCCCTCCGGTGACTCATTACAGCACTGTAATTATGACCACTTTCACTGTAAATGTCGGAGGGCTGCAATCAGGCAGAGGGGGGGAGAGGGTGCGGTGGAGAAACCGTGGAGATAAAACAGAGACGACTTGTGGAGCTGGGACTCCGCGCTGCCTTTGGAGCATGAAACAGCAGACACACAGCCGAACAGGGCGAACGGACATCATACCTGATGACATTTTCCTGAGGAAGACATGCTCTGTGTTCTCCTGCTAGCCTGCATTGCTCTCACACATGAATTCAGCATATAGTGATAAGCCACCGTGAGTCCTTGGGACTCACCAGAGAGGTCGCTGCTCTCGATGCGCTTGAGGTCGGCATCCACCCAGAAGAGCTTGCCCAGCTTGTTGTCCAGGGCAAGGGCCACGGGGCGAATCAGCCCGGTGGTGAAGAGCGACTCACGCTCTGTCCCGTCCAGGGAGGCACCCTCGATTTTGGCTGAACGATCCTGCATGGTGGTGAAGTACATGTACCTGTGGGATAGAGGGAGGGGAATTTTAGGCAATTTTGAACTTAGTATAGCCACACTGAACATGATGGGGTGCTTGGTCCTTTTCATGAAGATGTGCCTATGTATTATTTCCGAGGCCAAAACGCAGAGTTCTTCTCTCCTCTTTGTTTTCTCTCATTTCAGCTTTTATCTGCTCTGAAATGGGTTTTTGCCATATATATTCAAAGAACAGTTCTGGGAAACAAGTATGTTCTCATCTGTTTGCAATTTGGGTTTGCTCTTTTATGAATGTCAAGGGGAACAAAACTACTTTTTTAAAAATCTTTCGGCTCGTACGGTATCTGACACACTGTCTTCAGTAATTGGGTGAAGGATTCATGTTATCTTGCCGTATGTTTAAAATATAAAAAATGCGGTGGCGCCAAAATACACAGCACAGGCCTTAGGCAGGAAAAATGGAAGATGACAAGTTGATCCTGAGTGCTACTTAGCATGTCTTTGAGGATATTTATTTTATCCCACCATAAGGACTTTGATGAACCCATCTCCAACCACGATCTACTCCCCCACCTAAAAACAAAGACCATTGCGTTTTTTTTTTTTTTGAGGGGTTGGGGGGGGGGGATTCCGAACACCTTGTTTCCCCTTTATTTCTATGACAAAAATGTGCACTTGTCAGCCACAGGGGTCATCTCTTCAAAGAGAATGCTATATTAAGCAATTAGCCAAACACAGTTTTTTCTTCTTGATTCTCCCATGTCGTAATAGAGTGAATAGAGGCAAACAGCTTCTACTTGGACAACACTTTATTCCTGCCGGGTTCCTTACACTTTGATTGGTTAGTATCACTATGACTCAATGCTAATTTGCTCATTAATTTCTCCTATCTCCTACTGTCCTACACAAGAGGTTGTCCCTACCACACCCAGGCCTCTCTCTGGCTACTATAAATAGAGGCTAACAGGGATGGCAGCCGCGCTAACAATGGGCACACGATTACAGGGGCCACGGCCAAAACCCCGACCACACTTGACCACAAGTGAGGGAAACAGAAAATAATCACAGATGGCCATCTGCTAGACACATGGAACGAGGAGCGCCTGGGTACGCTCCAGTCTATTCCAACAGTCGAGCTGGGAGGGGTTCATTCACCTATCAAGGAAAATAAATTCAGCCAAACAGAGCTGTGCCAAATCGCCAACGCCACATCACTTAACACCAAATCACCCACCAATTACTTGTTCCAAAGATTGCTATCCCCAAAGCAGCCAAAGGTATATATATATATATATATATATATATATATATAGAGAGAGAGAGAGAGAGAGATTATATAAAAACACAAATACTGTAACATATATACATAATGTTCTACATGTACATTTTTCCATTTCTAGTGAGAAGTCACTGTGCCTTCTCGTGCACACAGCTAAATACGTCAGTGTGCTTCCATGTTTTTATTTCTAGCTCTACCACATTCAGTGCAGGCTCTCCGCATTGCGGCTTGACACATTAAAGAGTAGTGAGAAAACAAAAGCACTCTCCAACACATCCCGATTGCTGCCCTCCAGTCCGAGACCGACCACTGCCTGTACCAACGCCATACCCCCCACCTCCTCACCCTCTCTCGGCATTGACTACAATGGCACGGGGCTTGTCGTTGTCATCCCTCAGCACCACACCAATGGAGCGTGTGTCTAGCCGATGGACATTGATGGTGTTGGTGGCCTCGCAGGTCCAGTAGACTGTGCGACTGTAGGGGTCCAGGCTCAAGTCATGGGGCTGTTTGTCGGGGTTCTGCTGGTGACCGGGAAGGGTTGATACTACCACAGACGACTGCAGAGACAGAAGAGGAGAGAGAGGATGAGGGTGAGGGTATAGTGAATGCAGAGAGAATTTTAAATTATAACAAACAAATGAAAAATCTCCTTGGAGTGCCAAGAAAATCACAGTCTAATGAAAAACACAAAACACAATCCTGACAAAAGAAAACTTCTGTAGATGCGAAGCGGCACTCCGTGCAAGGAATCCTCGGGACAGCAGAGCTGGGAGGATGATGTGGTGAGGCTACTGACCTGTGAACCATCATCGCGGGCCCGTCTGACGTTCTGCTTGCCATCCACCCAGTACACCAGCCGGTCCACAGGGTCGTAGCTGATGGCCCGGACATTGCGCTGGACGTGAATGGGGAGGATGATGTCTGGGCTCTGCTCCCCCAGAACCATTCGGCTGATGGAAGCTTTCTGACTGAAGAGCAGGAAACTGGAGGGGGCTGGAGAGTGAAAGGGGGAGAGGGTTTAAGATTTCTAACCAGTGTGCGAAATACCCAGTGGCAATCGGGGGTCCCCCCTGCCCATACCTGCCAACAATTAGGTTTCAAAATACAGGAGGTTTTTTCAGCAAGCCAGGGCAATCAACTAGACTACACACACTTTGCACACACATCGCCAAGGCTTATAAATGTCATTGTTTTATTTACTGAAATCTTGTCACTGAATCATTGGATGAAGTATGTGCTTTATTTTATGAAAACCTGCGCATGTCTTTTGACCACAACTTTTGAATCATTGCAAATGAAAAGCAAATACATTGTTTTGTGCTTATTTTTCATACAAAGTGGGATGTAATGTCAGCCCTATGTTGGAGACAATGCAGATTTTTGCTGTGATTTCAACTGCATTACTTGACAACGCTTTGTCGCACAGAGAAGCAATAGGGAGAATATGGCTTATTCAACCGAGAAGCAGGAATGTGAAAATGGGTGAACTATGATTAAATTTGATGTAAATTCAAAATGATTTTTCTCGCCAACACTTTGTCGCATAGACAAGCAACTAGCATCGTTAGTGATGAATACTTCATGAGCAATTCAACCGAGAAGAAGGGATGTGAATTTGGATGCAGGCTGCATCTGTTGGGCTTTAAGGGTTAAAAGACATTTTTAGTGACAATTGCAAGTGACAAATTATTTTTCAAAGATTTTTCCAGAGACCCCCAAACTTTTGCTGTTGAGGCTTTCAGGGGGTCTCAAGTGTCAGTCAAAGGGTATTGGACCCCCTGAGACGCCCCATATTTCACACCCTGCTTCTAACCCCATTTTGTCAGGACATTGCATGACATTGCATCATATATATATAGCATTCATCATATATATATATAGCATTCACTAGCATAGACAAAATACACTCAGAAAACAAAAACAAAATTGAAAAACACCACAAAACCTGTATACCTCCACCTCATCAAGAAAGAAACCCCAACCTAAGAAAAAATACCCTAAATACTCTTAAATTGTCCTCCAGTGCACAGAGAATGAGTGAGGGAGAGAGAGAGTAGGACAGGACCAGGGATAAAGACCATCAACCATGTCCCCCGACTCCACCCAGAGGTCCCTAAACCCAGAACAATTCTGGTGTTTGGCCACCAGTTGTGTCCAGGCCTAGATAGCCCTGTATGACACTTCAGCAGCATAAAAACTGTTTCAAAAAAGATCCTATTCGTCAGGTGAATGGATTCTAACGTCTCCAACCTGAGCCTTTGTAGGGTCTGCATACTTGTCTATGAGGGGCTCCTTTTGATGATGAGAGCCATAATCCTCTTACCATAACTCAATCAGGCATCATTTCAGTCAGGCAGAGGTATGCAAGAGGACAGAAACAAAAACACACTCATGCAACAAAAACGATGAAGCCCTTCATCCTCTGCCAAATAAAATAAAGAAATACACCTAAAAATGTGTTCTCAAACATCCCTGGAGAGAGACCTGCACTGTCTCATTCTTTATGTATGCTGCGGGCAAATGAATCTAAACCTTAAAAAAAAGCCAACATGCTTTTCTCCCTCCGTGTGTTACAGATGCCTTTGTTGCACGTGGCTGGGAGCCAGAGGCCTGGGTTTGATACAGTCAGCCCACCTAGACCAAGCTGGTTATAAAACCTGGTGACTCACTCACTCACACAAAGCACCCAGTACTTCTCAGCCTCCGAAACAAAGGGAGGGCGGGATATCAGCAGGGATTTGAGCTGTGTGCATTCACAGCCAGGGTCTCAGGTGACAGCTCACTCTCAGCCTTTCCCAGCCCTCTGGGGGTGTGGCAGGGGAAACCACCCCCCCCCCCCCCCCCGCTGCCTTTCACCTGGGGCTTGGACCAATCAGGACGAGCCTAGAAACTACATGCTACGTTACTGCAAGACAATTCACTTGTGGCAGCTTAAAAATACAAGTCTGATTTTTGTACATCCAGCTCAGTTTAAAGGAGGTAATGCTGTAACATACTGCAGTGAGCAAAAACTGTATTGCTCATAATTAGAATGGATTACATTTACACAGCACCTTTCAGAGATCTGAAAGAACTTTAAAGTGAAGGAGAGGTGACTCACATCAACCACCACTGAGGTCTTTCTGACACACAGGAGAAATAACTTACAACTGGGAACCCCCCCCCCCCCCCCCCACCACACCCGTCCCCCTGCCCTGCCCGACATAACCCCAAGCGAGCCGCGCTGTCACTCACAGCTGCAGTTCCTGCCGTTGGCATCCAGGGTATAGTGAGAGGCACAGCGGCAATGGTAGCCCTCAGGTGAGGCCAGGCACAGGTGGGCACAGTGCCCGTTGCTCTGGGAGCACTCATTCCAGCCCTCCTGCCTTGAGGAGTGGAAGACCAGGATGTCCATTACATATTCCAGGTGGCCCTGGATCACAGTGCGGTTCAGCCCACTGCGCTTGTCTGCCCGCTCGATGCTACGTAGGTTCCAGTCAGTCCAGTAGATGTAATCCCGGTACTGGGTCAGCCCGAAGGGGTGTGGAAGGTCATCTGCCACAATCTCCCTCTGCAAGCCTGAGGGGACATGTTATTGTCACTGCTCTGTTGTCACTATTATTAAGTTTTGTGAAGCGCACATTCAAGTGGTCAAGTATGTGTGCTCCTGGTTCTGCCACGCATAAATGAATAATGAGAAACTAAAATGTTTTTTCACTTGTGAGCAACACATGGAAAAGGATTTGAGCCACAACAGCAGGCCAGGCAGAAGTTTCAGTGTTAACAGGTTTATGAGGTTTAAGTTTCATGCATCAGTTTACCAAGCATGTTGGAGGACTCGATCATGCACGTGTCCAGGTCGGTCCAGTAGAGTCTCTGATCGATGTAGTCAATGGTGAGGCCGTTGGCTCGGCCCACTTTGTCCACCAGGGTGACGATGTTGCTGCCGTCCATGTGGGCACGCCCAATCCTGGGCTTTCCGCCCCACTCCGTCCAGTACATATACCTGTGGAACACAACCGCACAGCATTAGGTATGTCGCAGATGGGCGCTGATGTAAGCTACAGGAATGAAAACCAAAGGAGTCATCACTTCTCTGAGAGCAAAGACAAAACAGGAAAAAAAACAGCTTCTACCTTACAGCAAAATTCTGAGAAGTGCCTGGGTCGTGGCCGCGGAAGTGAAACAGAATTGCAGAATTGCAGAATTACCACGGAAGCAAAACAAAATTGCAGAACTGCAGAATTACCGCGCCTGGGTCTGCAGCCACAAGAATGACTCAAGCGGGCTCCAGGATCTGACCTCATCTGCAGGAGTGACACACAATGTCGTGGTGTGCTGGCACACACACGTCTAAACGCTGTGCTTCATGGGGTCAATCACCACTGACGCAACCCTTCATTACATCTCGTTGTCAGACCTCTATCTATAGCAAAGGCAGGGGAGTTCCAACAGGGGAGAGCAGAACCAAAACTCAGATCTTTACTGGAAAGTTCTCCACTGTAGTAGTTCACTGATCAGCCCTTCCTCAATTTCCTTTAAGTGATGTCATCCTGAAACTGAATATAAAGAACAAGTGTAGGGAAAAACTCCCCAAGGTATGTCGTCTGTTGCTGGAGTGCGTTCACAATCACAAGACAAGCACTCATTCTGGTAAATGACATCAACAGAGACTCAGCCAGCCCAGGAGGGACGCAACTGCTTTCGTACCCATTGGCAGGGTCCAGGGCAAGGGACCGGGGGTTGTCCAGGTCCTTACACACCAGAACCTGCCGGTACTGGCCGTCCAGACGGGCCACTTCAATGCGGTTGGTTCCGGTGTCAGCCCAGTAGACATTGCGGCCCATCCAGTCCACGGCCATGCCCTCAGGGTAGTCCAGGCCAAACTCAATCACGTGCTCCACTGAGCTGCCATTCATGAACGCCCGGCTGATAGTCTGCATGACAGGAGGAGCACAGGTGAGAAATCGCCACTGCAGGCACAAGGGTCTGTCTCTCCACTGTCAGCTTTAAACCTCACACAGTTTAACCCTTCAATCACACAATCAAAGAAGCTACATGACAGAGCTGCAATCGAGAGGGCATACCTTGGTGCTGACATCAGTCCAGTAGATGCGATTCTCTAAGACGTCAAAGTCAAGGGCAGACGCCTCCTTCACTCCCGTGAGGGGGATGGCCACGTCATTGCTGTTGGTGCCCAGGGATATGCTGCGGATGTCTGCGCGGTTGGTAAAGAGCAGGAAGGCCTCAGGCACAATGCAGGTCCTCAGGTCGCTCAGCAGCTCCAAACCCATGGGACAGGCACAGCGCAGGCCCTGAGGCCGATGGAAACACAGGTGGCTGCAGCCGCCATTGTCCTCTGCGCACCCGTTGGTACCTGAAGGGAGAAAAAAAATGGACGAATGGTGCGTCCTGTCACAAGAGTGCCTGGGGTTGTAGTTTGTTCCCACTTTCCTGAGTTACAATTTCTACTCACAAGGCAATCATTCAAGGTGATTTCCCAACACTTCTGTGATATTTAATACATGGAATGTAATTTTCCCCATGTACTAATTTCCATAATCCCTAATTGACCTTATTTTAGCCCCATTTTAATCTCCCCACTCTGCAGTTAAGCCCCACTGACTTTAAAACCATGAACACAACATATTGTATTAGCATTGTTGTTTCAACACATTTATTCACACACAAAAGAACTTCCTTAAAAATAGGCTGATCAGAGTCCATAACAGTTCAGGTTTTTAGGCTTCATCCATAAATCCAAACACAACAGAAAGCAGCTGATGCAACATTTTTCACATTAGTTTAAAGCCATAGGTGGTAGGCTGTGCATTTCCTTTACCGAAGGTAGAGGTGACTCTGGTGGCCTTGAGGCCCATGAGGTCAGGCAGCTGGTCGATGATGATCTCCCGTACGGCCTCGGTCTTGTGCACCCTCTCGATGCTTCTCCTCTGCCAGTCAGTCCAGTAGATGTAGTCCCCCAGCAGGGTGAAGCCAAAGATGTGAGGCAGCTTGTCCTCCAGCAGAACCTTCCTGTCCGTCCCATCCACATTGATCACCTGTGGGGGAAGGGAGTTAAGTATTACTGATATGAGACTTCTGGTGAAGGGATCCCATTCAACCCCCTTCCCCTGAAAATCCCCCCCCACACACACACACACAAACACACAGCCTCTCTCACCACATACGTGCAACACATACAAAGAAGAAGAAACTGCAATCAGAGTTGCTGCATGACATGTAGACACAGTGGACACAGTCTCTTATTGACACAAGATCAGCCCAGGAGATGAACTGCATACAGTTGTATTAAATCAAAATGAGTGCTGCCCCCTTCAACCCACTGCAATGAGACCTACTGCTGTCCTTTCTCAACTGTTAAGAAAACTATGAGATAAATCAATCTACCTATCTTATAGAATTACAAAGGCCTTTAAATATTTGGACATTCCTAATTCTCTTCCGCTTTTTTTTAATACAAGCTCAAACAAAACTTTTTATACCAAGCCAAAATAAGATTTAACCTACGACCGCCAACAGAGAGGACATTTATAAACATTTTTATGGCAGGAATTGGACTGCCTGCCTGTTTATGACATTTTAAATCAAAGAGTATGTACTGAGTGAGAATGAGAGCAAGACAAATATGCTGAGCGATGCATCGATATTGCTGCTGTATAAATGTAAATAAATAAATGTGACAGTATTACTTTCCAGTCACAAGGCTTGCGTTACCAAGAAGAAAATTAAGTAAAGGGATATGGGGAGTGGTGCCAAATTATGTTCCTGTCTTATGAAAGGAAGAAAGTGGGAATTGAGTGAGTTCTTGGGAACTGGGTTCGCTTCTGAAAAGGCTGCAATTACAGCTTTTGAATCAGAGCCTTGCATTCCTGTCACCAAAGAAAAAAAAAATGCGCCTCTGAAAATAGACGTATTTCACATCAAGCTGGTGTCAGCTGCAGTAAATATTTACACCCCAGCAAAAAAAAAGTGCGTGAAGGAGACTGCCCATCTATAATTGTCCCGAAGACAACAAAACAGCGAAAAATTTGAGGGGACACCGACAGCTGGGCTCACTCCCCTTTTCCCCCTCTCTACAGTGGTCCAGGAGAGATCCGGGGCCAGGTACTGGTCTGCCCCTTTGAGCCCCTCTCCTCATGCTTGCTTCAAACCGCCACTCCCAGGGGCTTGCACAGCTAGCCCCAGACCGGGGGTTGAAGAGTTCAGGCCTGCCACGTCAGGGGAGCTGTCTCACTTGAATCAACAGAAAACCACTGCTTTCCCTTTCCAGTTATGGAAAGTCTGATTTTTTTTTTTTTTTTTTTTTTTTTTTTTTTACAAAACACTTTTTTCATGAATATAGACAGGTCATGACTGGTACTCCTCCGCAGCTGAGAAATAAAGTTCTTAGGAGACCCTGAGGAAACTCTGATGGCTTGCAACAAATTCCTGTCTGGGGGCTTTCGTAACTGGGGCCTTTGGATTTCAGCTGCATGTGCAGAACAACATGATAAATTTTCCTTTTATTTCAAGAGAGCCATTTTTTCCCCTTTTAAAGAGAGCTACATTAATAAGTCATTAAGGACGCCAATTCACATTGATCGTTCGACAGCCGAAACCATCTCCTATGGGAAGCGCCTTCCATGGGCAGTCTGTGAGTGAGGGCGTATTAATGCCTGCGTTATTGTTTCTTGTGAAGGAGCTCTCTTAAAACAAGGACTTCCTGTGCGGTGTCTGTTGCCGTTCTGAGCCCTTCCTGTGTGGACTGGGGACTGCGCACACGGAGATGGGGTGGCTGCCAGGGCCTGCTCTGGAGTGGTGTCGACTTGATTTATTCCTGTAATACAGTCCCTGGCTTCCTACAGCTGGTGGAGCAACTAACTTCCTTTCATTAGGGGAAAAAACTTCACAGAAAGAAAAAAACCCAACTGGCACACTGTCAGACGAGCCACTTTTCTCTTCACGGCGCGCTACAGCGCTCGGAGAAGAGACGAGCCAAATCAACACGACAGCCTGTCAAATAGGGGTCAGTGCTGGCACTCCCACAGCCCTGGAGAGAGCGACCGCTAGGGAATAAATCAGGGCACACAGCGGCACAGGGCTGGAGAAGGGGATGAACCGCTGTGCTCCGCCGCTCTGACCGCATGCCACTCCATCAAGAATGGCATGGGAGCTGCAGTCTCTGTATTTCGCACCTCGTTCCTAAATTTCTCGGGTGACATTGGAGGTGAGGAGGGTTGTAAGACACTTCCAGGGCAGCGGCACGTGCCTCCTCAGACATTTATGAGACCCTGTAAAGCCAGTCGGCTGGGCCCGCACGACCAAAGCAAAGCCCAGGCTCCACTACCACTTTAGCAGCTGCTTAAAAACACAAGGCCCAGACTCCCCCGCCCCCCGTCCCCCCAAATTCTGTTTCTAATGGAGGTTGCAGAGCAGCACACAATGTGGTGCCAGCAATCTGGCCTATCCAGCCCCTCCTCTGATGTGGTTACAGGCTGCTTGGAGACACCCCCCGTAAGGAGCAGGAATGATCCCGGCAAGGGACGCGCTTTGGCCCGCTCTGACCGCCAGCAGAAACCTCCCACCCATCCCGAAAAGCCATGTGAATGGTCCCGAACAGGGAATTGCCACGTCGAGCTGCTAAGGTTTCGGTTTTCACACTCCATTCCAGGCCCTGCTCGCACCAGCCAGACCAGCCCGAGACCCCGGACAGGGAGACTAGAGAGGGAGGGGGGAATTCAACAACACGAAACAAATGAAACAGGCCTGTCTTCACTGCAGCAACAATGAGAGAGGACATAACCAAGACTGCTGAAGTTAGGGTTGCCACCTTTGATTTGTGAAAAACCGGGACACTGACAATTTTTTTTTGGGGTGGGGGGGATTAAAACATATTTGCAAATATACTATGTTAATAGTTGTAGGACTCCCTATTGCCTCTCTTACCTATATTTGTCCTGACGCAGACGCACTCCCTGACGCAGCTGCACTCACTCTGGGCTCCATTGTCTGCTGCTGACCCTTTCTACATTAAATAGATTTTTTACTTTAACATGTAAACATATACTGTATAATTATAATCTATTATAAAATCTAATCATATACCCAAAGGTAAGGTAAGCTTTCATATTACCGCTACCAATCAGATAAAAGTAGAGACATGGCCAATTGTCGCTGTGTTTTACCCGTTTTTACCCATTTACGGGCACAAGATTGGATGTATAAACATAACCAGGAAGAAAACAGAATATCAGTAGAAGGAAACCAAATGAGGTTTTATTTGAAACTATGAAATTCTAAATTAGAAGTACATTTTCACAAAAAACTGGGACAATTCGTGTCCCAGGAAAGAATATTAATTTTCCGGGACAGTCACTCAAAAAAGAGGACAATCCTGGGAAAACTGGGACGGGCGGCAACCCTAGCTGAAGTCCTTTAGACATCAAGCCTGGTGTGGTCTTGTGAACATTTCAGCTGATAGTATGAAGCTGAGGGAGAGTTTAACTATCACTCAGGCTATGGAATGTAAATATTTACCATGCCAGACTTAATTACATCTGTTATCTGTCCTCCAATTAAAGAGCAAGCAAGGAGAATGTGGAGGGGTGGAGGTTTTTTGGAAAGAGAAGAATTCTTCCTGCCTCTGTCCAGATTTCTCTTCTTTTCCTTCCACTTGCTGAAGAGAATACAGTGACGCTGAAATATCAGACTGCATCAAAATGATCCCTACAATAACCTTGCACAATAAATCTCCATAACAAGAAAGGTCTGAGTGGGCTTAGGTGGGTCCTCCTTGTCACATGTTTCCGAGGTGTGGGGCGCGAATCCTTTCCACATGCAATTAGGAATTTCACCGGACGAAATACCTTTCCAACATCTGTTTCCTCTTGCGCTCCGGCTCTTGGTAGAGCACAGGACATTGTTTGGGTGGAGGCCGATATGAAATGCCTGAAGACTGCATTGCCGCAGCAACTTTAATTCCTTAGTCACATAGCCTAGGATTCTGGGGGATTTAGCTGTGCTGGACTGAAACTGGGGTGTTGGGGGGAGTGTTTGTCTGCCAGTGACTGGGGGAGGATCTTTCGGGTTGTGCAATCGCTCCCCCTGCTCTAATCCAGGTAGGACTAATGCTCACAGCGTGCAGCCCTGTTCCCTCTGTGCCCCGACATTTCCACAAACTTAGCTCTCCTTGCCGCGCATCAAAGGATTAAGCGTGCAGCTGGTCAGTTGTGCCCCAGATTCCAGGTTGACTCTTTTCTGCAGCTGCCCCGACAGAAGGGGGGGGCTAAGCAGAGCCCCAGCACTCAGAAAGAGAGGAGCAGGGCGAGGGGTGAGGCGGGAGCTGGGAAGCGGGACACTGGGCTGCAGGGTAAGTGCATGGCTGCCAGCAGCACACGGGCCGCTCTGCGTTCTTAAGAATGCACCAGCTGTGCGGGCTAATTCGTCCTGAACAAACCCAAGCAGGCCTCTGAGATCATGCGAACATGCAAGTCTGCAAAGGGAAAAACAAAGTGTTAAAGGAATCAAGCCACACCACCCCCCATCAAAGGAAACAACGAAAAACTAAAAACATCAATTTCGGTGTAATGTACATGAAAGTGAAAACAGGACCATTCATTACTCAAAAAACACACACACACAAAAACAAACACAAGCAACACACACACACCACACACACACAAAACAATTAGAAAAGAAATGTGCTTGGTGAGAAAACTCAGGTTCCGGCAGATAATACACAGGTTTTCAATCTGGCCATAGACACACCTTAGCCCAAGTATTCACATTGTGAAGTCAGATATTTTCCATTATTTTCCATTCCATTGAATCTGGGCCTGACCAAAGAAAAAAAACTGCACTTTGATGGCTTTTGTATCAGCAGGAGTCTTTTTCCCCTCATCTACAAGACCTCTATTCATTTTCAGAGAGACAATTAGACATGGCTCACTCCTCTGAAAGATGGGAGTAACGTTTTTCTCCGTGGTCTTTTTAAGAGAGAGAAATATGCACAGTTTTTTTTTAATGCTGTGAGAACCCCTTTCTCCACTGGGAAAACATGACAAAACAAACAAAACAAAACATAAAAGTCTCATCTGCAATTCAGACATAAGTCAAACTTCCAAAAGCTTCAATGAGAGCCAATTCTAAGACCTGCTCTTTAGTGCTCTGAGCAACCGAGATGTGATGCAAATTCAGTCTGCAGCACAGGACTGTGACACCAACAGAGTCCTCTCCAAGTCCAGGAGACAAGTCAAGCCTTTCCATGGAATGTGAAATAATTTAAAATATGGCTGGAGCCGGCTGGAAATCCCTACATTTTCGGGAGCAGAAAGAAAGTTATTGTGCTGCATAATTTTCACTCCAGGGCCAAAGGAGCTTTTTCCCATGGAAGGTCCTGAAAAGGTTGACTTCTACGGAGTTCAGAAGTTAGCACCAAGTCATCTCTGTTTTCTGCACTAATTTGATCAACGCTTGTAAACGAACTGACCTAAATGCCCCTTTCTATCACTAAAGCTGAGGCGATTCACCCCTCCAAATGGGTTTTAGATTCAATTTTATGATAGCCGAACAGAAGATATTCATTCTCTGGGACAATATATTGACATTTTTATATGTGACATTTTTAAGAGCTTCACATTTAGCTGTTTACTGACTGAGATTGTAAATCTTATCAAAAGAAGTTGTCAGGGACCATATTACCTGTTCTTACAGGTAAATTACACTGAGAGTTCAGCAATTAATTGATACATCTGTTCAGCTGGGTTAAGCATCTGTTTTCCACCATCTCTTACCAAAGAAAGAAAAAGAGGAGAAAAACACATAAACCAAGCAACTCTTTTGGCCTGCATCAGTCAGCGCATTTGAGTATCACCTCAAACCTGGAGTGCAGCGATCCCAGCAAGTTGAGAAACAGCACACATATTACTGTCTCCACATGGGCCCCTCACCTGCCAAATTTCATCAATAAGCCCCATCCAAAATCCAGCCCCCTTAGGGTGCTCTGTACAGTGACCTCCCTTGGCTTGCCCCACTTTGAAATACTATAATGCTTCGCGTGAGGCTTTGGCCTAGGCTTCTGAGACCATGGTTCGGCTACAATTGAATTTTTTTTATCGGGCGTTCTCTGCATCATGCCAATAGCGGCGCAGCTTTAATTTGAACAAAATGTTGGCCAGTGCACTCTTCCCCCCCCCTCTGATCTCTATTTTACCCCTTCTGCTCTTGTCTTGTCCACACTTTCTCTCCCAAGCAGAACCCTTCTGCCCTGCCGCCCCGAAAAAACGTCACTCTCCCCTTTCCAGGCATATAAAATGCACCTCTTCTAGCCGGCGTGTGGGCATTGAGGTCTTTGTCCTGACAAAGTTTGCCAGCAGGGAAAAGCAAACTCAGGCTTTAATGTCTTCCCATCTTGCAGGCTGGATGCAGAAGACATGGTCTCACAGCGCCACTGTGGCGTGCCTGCGACACAAAAAGCTGTCCTGAATGTGCACTGCGCAGTCGGCCAGAGAGTTTTACAAGATGAATAAATGAAAACGAACAGGCCCAACATACTGGCATCCCGCGATTACTGAAATTACCAGCGTCACAAAAATCAGAGCCTAGCAGCAGACAGCATGACATAAATCGCTTGATGCGGAGCATGCCTCGGCCCTTATACAACAGGCCGCGTGCTCTGGCAACATTTCTGCGCAGTGAGAGGGTCCAGGAAAGTCTAAGGAGAGGTCAGTTCAGCTGGAGAGACAGTGAATCTTCACATGCCCAACACCAGCCCATGCACCCTGACAGCATCACATGTGTGGTCCAGAAAGGATCTGAGCGAGCATGCCCTGAAGAACTTTCCAGAACCTCTCCCTTTCACGCTGTACCGGTTCTACAGTGGGAGAGCGCTGGAGTCTGGAGAGGATCGCTCACAATAAATCTCCAAACACCAGCCTATAAACGTCCATGTACTCTCGCTGCTGGGCCCTGCCAATTGCTGGGCCGCCTGCGCCAGAATGTAATTGCATTTGCATGTCGATGCAGAGTTCACACGCGAGAAATTTCTCCCGCTGATCTGCGCACTAGGGAAATAACTGGATTCGGCGAGGAGAAAAAGGTTTCAAAGGCCGTTATTTGAACAGCATCTTGTAGCCTGTAAATTCCTACACAATGTGGTCGGACGCACATATGGGACGCATTGACAACAGACAACTCGACAGCTGCGGTGGCGACTCCTCACCGCAACATTGCAATAAAAAGGGGGGAAACTTCGGCACAATCATGTTAATAACCCACAAACATAGCCAGAACAGAAGCTGCGAGCGCGCAATCCGCCCCGGTTCTCAGGCAGCTGCAGGCGGGTGTGCATCCCTCAGGAAATTAAATGGATTGTTATGCAAACCGAAGCGGCAGTGGGGGTGTGGGTGGGAGAGGGGGACTGCTGTTTTGGCGACACAGGCTGGTGAGCGCCGGACCTGGGGCTGGATGTGCTCTGCCTTCACTGTCTTTTCCTCAGCTGGGCCCTTCCAGAGGTGGTGGCAATGGTGAGTCTTTCCGGTGCATTTTTTTCCACCATAGTGTTGGGTGCAAAGGCTCTCTAAAGTCGTGGCTGTTTGGATGAGCAATGCCTCCCACTTCCCCCGAAAGTGAGGAGCATTTAAACAATGGTGCTCCTTCCAAGTGTGGAAAACTGCAGCCGCTCTAAACAAGTGTTAAAGAGAGATGTATTGCTTCCTGGAAAACCCCTAATTGTTGATGAGCTTTTAATACTGTAACAATCTGTTTTCCCCCCTCCCCCCAAGTGTATTTAGCGTAAATGCATATGTGGTTATTTTACTGATGCATTGCAGACCAGCCCTTTTTCATGAATGGTTTTGCTTTTACACACAGTGGTTGGTTAATTCTGTTGCTTTGACTGACCATCCAGGACTTTTTCATTTTATCTTTTTTTTTTTTTTTTACTGAAATTCATCATGAGTAAGGTTCCAAGTAAAGCCCTGAGTTATACTGGTGCTCCTTAAACTACTCAATTTTGCAAGATAGAGAACAGGAAATTGCAGTTAATAAAACAAATTAATCTTTCCATTTGAATCCAGACAATGATTTACGGTGTGCAATCACTAGGCCTTCAGTCTGATGGGACGAGCCTGGACAATCACCACTAAGGTATGCTGTTTATACTGCAGACACTGGCAGCGTGGAGCAATACGATGTTCCAGCAAGTTCATAGAGAGGGAGCTTAAGACCAACTGAAAACCCAGGATTGGGTGGAATTCTGTCTCTTGCTATCCCTGTTTCTCTCTCATTCTGTCACTCTCTCTCCCCCTCTCTCTCTCTCTCTCTCACACACACACACACACACACACACACACACACACACGCACGCATGCATGCGCATAGTTTGCCATAGGTCTCCAGAACAGACATGCAATATACCATGGAAATGAGCACCCGAATACAACTTAATACAAACAAACACATCATCACCCAGAATGTGTAGCCGGAGAAAACAGGGAAGTCCAGCAGATGACCGTCAATGTGAAAGTCCATCTGCAAAACCCCTCACACCGCTAATGACGACAGCACAGGGCTGACATGGCCAACACGTTTTAGGTCTGAAAAGTGCTCTTATTTCCCCTTACATGACTTACAACCCATGAAGCTAGCGAGGGAAACACTGGACTGTGACGTGCCAGGCGCTTGAGATGGAAAATACTGTGCATGTCAGGTGCATTTCATTCCCTCACAACGTGGAATGCAGAGTTGAGACAACCGTGCACCCTCTGAGCTTGGCATATCAGCGTCAAAGACCTCACTGCAAAAGCCAGCATGTCCAACTCTAGCAACAAACAGTGTAACTAGGCAATTTACCACTTTGCTGTTTGGACTGAATTATTATGGAGATACTTAGCTCACAAAACTCATATTGGTGAATAAAGTGTTGTGTGGGCATGCATTCAGTGATGAAAGATTGTCAGTTAGTTTGAGGGACAGAGGACGTGGCACCATTCACACACAAGGTGAAATTTTTGTCACTCTGTGGAAACCAGGCAAAGTCCTGGAAACAAGGGCAGGCCAGGAGCAGGTCAATCCGGCAGCCATATTTTCAGCAGTTCTCTCGTTGCATGCTTCTGACTGTAATATACTACATGTGCGGAGACGTTTTCTCTCCCCACTTTCAATAAACCCAGGGACTTTCATTGCCTGCAGCGAAAGGAGAACACGATGTTGCTACAGAGCCAATTCGGCTCGGCAGACATGCAGCTTGTTTTTAGCCGTTTAACTCTTAATCCTATGAAAGTATCAGACAGCGCCAGTTATGACAGGCAGCAGGGGGTGTGTGGGTCGGAGGTGGGGGAGGGGATGGTTTTTTAGACTTCTCTTCAGGAAATTTGGTCATTAAAAGATTCGTCTTGTCTGAGGATGGCGGGGGGTGGTGTACTAGGCAGAAATGTTGTGGTTTGAGTCCGCCTGTAACAGTCTGCAGCCAGACAGCCAGGACTTGCAACTGTGGCTAGTTGTGCCCAGCTATGCCCTATGTCTCAAATCCCGCCTGCACAGACCTGGTTTGGCCCTCTCAGACACAGCAGCACCCTTCACGCCGGGACAAAGCTATCACAGTTCTACGTTCTGTGAGAGGTAGGCATGGGGGGAGGGGGGAGGGGGCGTCCTGTGGTTGTCATTAGCATTGCCACTGTTTTAGTGGGGCTCCCGATGGAAAATCCCCTGCAAATCGAGTTTCACGGCTCAGGCCGGCCACAATGTTGCCAAGCTGCCTGAACGCCGCTTCAGAATGGCTTTAGAGGGTAGGATATTGATCCTTTTCTAAGGCCTGATTTTACCAGCGTCAATCACAAAACAATTCCTTTGCCTTTTCAGTCAGTGTTTTTTTTTCCCCAATGTCATGGCATAATGTGACAGTGCCACTACACTACACAGTTTACCAGAGAAAACCCTCACTGGAGACATCTCTATAGCTGGCACATATAAGTCATTTTGGTGCACCTGACTGATACCAGCCTTTTCCAGTCTGATGACCGTAAAAAATAATGATAAACAAAAATCAAGACTTTCTTGAGAGCCTCCACTGAGGGCATTAATTAAGATGCCAGTGAAAATACTGAAGACTTAATACTTGCATTTACTCAAAATGATCTGCCGCTAAAAAGCACATTTTGTACGCATTTATTCAAGGTCTCACTTTGATTCCATTGAAAAGCATTTCTCTGGACTTCAAACGCATGGCAAAGAAAGGTTTCTTACTGGGCATGGAAGAAATATTTTGAACTAAAGATGGATCTCTCCCCCTCTCCCTTTTTGAAAGGGAGAAGAACAGAGCGCTGATTCAACAGAAGAAAGATGTCAAGGACTAAACATCCCCTTCACAGGCAGCAGATGGCTGTGTACAGGGAGCCTGACAGAGATTCCCCCCTTCTACAACTTTAAAAAAGGAACATCTTGTCTTGTGTTTCGTGTTCTGTCACTTGCAGCCTTACACATTCACAATTATGCAGATCCACTGAACACATATGGCGGGCAATCAAGGGAAACAAAACGATCCGGCGCAGCGGAGACCACAGCTCTGGATAACAAAGGGGGATTTTCTGCATTACAAACGACACATCAGTCAAATGAGTTATCTTAAGCATCTCAACGCTGAGGGAAAAAAAGGAAGGGGGGGGGGGGGGCAGCGGAGGGAGGCGGGGGGGTGTGCCGGTAACATCAGAGGGTCTGAGGGGGGAAAACAGAAGGAATTGGATTCCTCAAAAAAGGGAGAAAAAAAAACAGGGGCGAGAAAGACTGAAATAAAAGCTCACAATTCCCATACTGTTTAAGAAAAACCTTCCAATCCGAGCGCCAATAATTTAGCCTTCTTTCAGAAGTAAGGAACCAAAGATGAAAGAGGATGGTTCCTGGAAGAGGTTCAAAACTCAGCTTTCAGCAGCACATGTATAGAGAGGAGGCTGCAGGCCCACAATCACCATTTCAAAACTCCACTTTTTCTCTGAAAAAAAGGAAAATTTGGTAGCTTACCACAAAAGCAAAGTTCTGGCTGGCACACATAAACACACACAAACAGAGAGAGAGAGAGCTCTAAAGCAAAGTAATGTGTGAAGCTAACCAGCTCTCAGAGGAGTGAAACTATGCCCTGTAACATACATTAAGGAGAAAGGGAATACAGACCATTCCCAAAGTAACATTTTCCTACAAAGGAAAAAAACCTTTTCAAGAAAGCTCCTGTCACCAAGACAGAAAAAACCAAGAGAAAAAAGAAAGAAAAGGGGGAGAGGAAAGAGACTGGGAGGAGGGATACAAAGCCTCCAGACTTCTATTTATAACCATTCAGGCAGTGAACGGGCGCATTCCAAATGCCAGAAGGCACTTTCAAAACCTTTCATTCAAGACCCAATGTTGGTTTCATCTCAAAAAACGTCCCCAAAAAGGTAAACAGTAACATGTAAATGCCTCCTTCTTTGCAGGGAAATGGTCCTGAATCATTAATGGGCATGAAGAAAAAAAAGGTAAAGGAAAACGCTAAACAAAAAACTTCATTATGTAAAATCTTTAATGAGAAATTACTACTGGCTTTAAAACGGCAGGATTTCGGCCCATTAGCACTTCAAGCGGTTTTTCCTTTCAGAATAAAGTGGCCCTGTGGAATGAAGGCTCCGTCCCATTAGCTAACTCTGAAGGACCCTTGTGAATGGAGGTGAACAGAAAACACTGCTCAGCTGCTGGGAGTCCCTGGAGCCAGTGCTGCCACTGAAGTGTGCATCTGGTGAGGGGGCCCCAGCGTGGCCCTGCCTGGCCCCCATTGTGCCCTCATTGTGGAGCGGAGAGCGCGGGTCACCCTCCAAGCACACTCACTGAGGGCTCCCCCTCTCCACCACCTCATTGGTCAGCCACACCACGAAAGGCGGTGCACCCCCTACCCCACCACCTCCCCTTTTCTGCCACTCCCACCCCCATCTCTCCTCTGCCTGTTGCTTAGACAAAAGTGTCTCTCCCTCTGAGGTTCTAGGTCCAGGACACACTGCTCTTCCACAACTACAAGCTCTCCCACACAGTTTTTACCCTGATCGAAAAACTGAGGAAAATCTCTCTTTCTCTGTACGTACTGTACATATTACACCATATCCTAAGTAAATCTTTGCAACTTTGCAGTCAGGGCTGCATTTCAAAGTGGACAAGAAAGCTTTGGTAAATAAATCCATACTAACAATATGGATTCTGCTTAAAAAGAAACCTGGCAAGCAATGGTTCATTTAAAGCATTTTAACCACACTTACACACAGCCTCCTTTAAATGCCTTAAAATAGACAAAAAAGGGTTTTGAACCAAAATTCATTTGCCCTCCAAAAAACAAGCATGGGACAAATGGATTAGGACTCTGACAACCCAAAGTGACAAAGACCTCTTTCTACATCTTTGTTTGACCCCCCAGATCATTTCCTGTGGGGCTACGGGAGGATGTTGTCACCCTTTCAGAAACACTTTGCCCTGAGACGCAGAAAACTGCTTCAGACAGGGGAGAAAATACATATTTCCCTGCCTGCAGCTGCAAGAGAGGCAGCCAAGAATGCCACCAGAGTCCCTGAACGCAGAGGAGAGAGGGAAAGAGAGACAGAGAGAGCGAGGGAGAAAGAGAGAGGGGAGAAGGGAGGGGAGCCTCATATAGGGAAAACTGCACGTGGACGCGACTGGCCCCTGATTGAGTATAATATCTCTGCAGGGGGATCCCTAATCCCTTTCAGCCTTGTCTCATTCAGCCAGCCTCGCATGCCGGCCCCATTAATGAAAATCAACACTTTTCACTGGGCTTCTTTCTCCCCATTTTTTTCTTCAAACTGCCACCCTCTAACCTATGGGTAGTGAGAGCTGCACTTACAGGTAGCGTAACGAACCGCATGCCCTTGGCATGTTTTAAAAACGGAACACCTTCCCCTTGCTGTGCCCCCTGGCCCTTTGGAGCCAGGGTGGTTAATGTTTTTAGAGGCCACGAACAATGCTCCTGCGGGGTGCCAGACGAGGTGGGGGGAAGGCCCTGCGGGCCACTGTCATGCAAAGGGCTTGACGGGCCCTGCCAAATGGCTCTCTCAACGCTGCAGCCCACCGGCGTGACTGGGCCCTTTGTGCTTCAGCTGAACAGGCAGATGGGAAGGGCCCGGGCGCGGGGAGAGGAACCGCTGCTTGCCCTACGGGAGTCCTCGTCCGCTCTGCGCGAAACATGCACGTCCAATCCGCATGCCATTACAGAGGAGTTCAGCGACCCCGCCCACCACAGGCGCACGTCTCCCCTGCCAAGGGCCCCACACTTACACGTTAACTTGTACCTTTGTCCATGAGGGGTGTTTTAGGTTGAGTGTGAGATCAACTAATCATGCAATCGCTTCTCCAAAATGTTAACATGTGCATATGCTTATTATTTTCATTTCAGTGGGTCTGGGATTCAAATATTTATATTGTGTATTTCTTGGTTGAAGAAGAAGGGCCTTTTTTATCTATTCTCTCATAAGCCAAACACACAAATAAAAAGTCCATACTTGATCAGGCTGCATCAACAGCCAATAAAAAACAAAAACATAAACATGCAAAACTGCTCATGGGAAGATAAATACTGGTTTTTCAAATATTTGGACAGGATTCAAGGAGCCAGAGACAACTGCACTGCAGTTAGATGGATAGCCTTGGTAATGAAGGATGAGAGCCTTCAAGGAAAGCAGAGATGAAATGCACAAAAGCACAAAATGGCTCCCCAGACAGCTTCAGGTTCAGTTGGTGACACGTGTGAAAAAGAACGGTCCAGAATGTAGTCTTAAACCAAGGTGGGTGGGGAGCACTCACAGAGAAGAGGGGCACGGGGTGAGCAGCAGAGGCGACTGCAGGACAGTTCTCTGGGCCTTGCTGCTCACTTACACTCACGCGATTACTGCCCTGAGCACGTGACCTGCTGAAATATTGTCTGTCTATGTTCTCCGACACCCTACAGCTTGTTCCTACAGGGAGCCTACGTGAACACCATGGAGACACAGGATCCTGCTCAAGTTCACCACTGCAGTCCAGCACTGTCCAGGGACAGAGGATGGTCAACTGAGCTTCAAAAGGGTGTATAGCTATGGCCCAGAAGATTTAATGATGGTGAAAAAATTCTTTTCCCTAAAAAAAAATCAACACCAAAAAGTCATCTGACTGGGAACAGAACTTGAGGCTACAAGATCAAGTAGACAATCAGATAAGATAGATTCTGTACCCGGAGAGTAGACAAGAAAGCAAGCCCTGGTTTGAGGGAAAGGATTTACAGGAACTAGACTTTGAGCAAAGTAGGCAGAAAAACGAAACTGATATTTTCCAAGGATTTCAGAGGCAGAGAGCTGCAGCACTGTGGAATCCAAACAATCCAAAAACTGCAGAACAGATAGGGAATCTGGTGTCACTTGACCAGGTATTGCATAACTGGTTTGACATTCTGCCGGATTTCTGACCAGTGGTCAGATAACCCCGAGGTCCACACCTATTCCTTATCAAAGAATGCAGCTCTGAGGCATTCCTGAGCATCAACTGGTCCTTTGGAAAGACAAACATACCGCAATAGAGAAACAAACAATCTAAGCAGCTCTCAACTTTGCTTGCTTTTCTGGTCAGGGATGGAGTGGGTGTTATATATGAAGCAGACACTGAAACTGCCACCTGGAAGTCAAAACAGGTGAGTAGCACAGGAACAGACTATATAAACAGTTTTGGGAGGGGGGGAGGATAATGGGGGGCGGGGGGCGAGACGGGTGCAAACACAGTGGCGATTTTAAGCCCTCAGTTACAGGAATAAACAGTACCAAAGTTCTAGTGAACTTCCAGCAGGTGTTTTCTGGACAGGGAGCTGTGACTCCATCCCCTGCACTGGGTGGTGCCTTGAGCTGAGGTCATTGCCTCCCACCCCCCACCACAAGGAATGAGAATTATGCCAACCTGTATTCTTTAACTACCTCAATTTTGTCAGTCTTGGCATCACCCCAGTACAGCTTGCCAGCTGCGTAGTCAATGGCCAGGCCATTGGGCCAGCCCAGAGAGGAGTTGAGCAGGATGATGCGGTCAGTGCCATCCAGGTTGGCCCGCTCGATCTTGGGTTTCTCTCCCCAGTCAGTCCAATACATGTACCTGTGACAGAAGAGAGAAACCACAGATGAAAAAGGCATTCTGCCAAGGCCATAGATCAGCACAGAAAACAGCAGTCTGATAGGAGGACAGAGACTTGCAGAAGATGCTGACGCAATTGTAGAATCTAAAAAAAAGCCCTACTTGTGTGGTCTGAGCTTTGATCCAGGAAACCATGTTGCACTATTAAAAAGCCTTTCTACCCCGCTATGAATTTTATAAACACACTGTAATCAGGTAGCAAGCCCTCTACGTTGTGTGCTGACAAAGAATTTATGTCCAGAGATAGACCATTACAGCTAAACCATTACAGTTAAATGCAACTCACCAATTATGGTCACAGCTAAACAGTATGTCAAAGACACAAATCTGTGCACTAAAATAAAGAATGACTAGACCCTAGAAGAATCATGAAGAGTCAGAATGTTCACTCATAACAACATGAACTGTAAAAGTGATATACCATGAAAAAAGGGAAATGATTATAAAACACATATGCCATAGCTGAGAGGAACATTTTACTGAAGATTGCTACCATCCAGGGGTCTACATTTCTATTGGTTTATTATTTGAGTAATCTACAGTTTCCAGGAGTCAACATTTGAATCGAACACCACCCAGCAAGCATCGCATTAGATTCCAGATCCTCCTGTGAAAACAATGACCCACCACAAAGAGAAGAGCACTCAATCGCACTTTTAGACAGGAAAATAAACAAAATCTCAATGAACTCTCTGCTATTTCGGTCAGCATTCCCCTTCATGAATGCTGGTGATTAACTCCTTGATTGATCTGCATTTTTGTTAATAAGCATCTGAATATGAAGCTGAGTAATTTGTTGACAGTTTGATAGAACTTTCCAGTGATCTGTTTCTAGTTTTTGTCCCTGCTGTCTTCTTTAGCTTACCCGCTGACTGGGTCTAGGACAATGGCCCGGGGCTCCTCCAGGTTCTCTGACACCAGGATGCGGCGGGATGTCCCGTTGAGACGCGTGACCTCAATGCGGTCGGTGCCAGTGTCAGTCCAGTACAGGTTGCGGGCAACCCAGTCCACAGCAATGCCGTCTGGGTGATTGATCTCTGTGGTGACCAGGGTCTGGGCGTCGCTGCCATCAATACGGGCGCGCCTGATGGCCTTTACCTCATCATCGGTCCAGTACACATAGCCATCCACTGGGTCATAGTCAATGGCAATGGCATGTCGGATGTCATCCACTTGCAGCACAATGTCGGTGAAGTCGGGCAGGTCCAGAGAGATCCGACGCAGGTCTGTTCGACGGGCGAGAAGCAAGACCTCCTCCGCACCTGAGTCAAGTAAGAGGCCAATCACACAGATTTCAGTGAACAATGACAGTTATGCACAAATAACCACAATATTCACCTCAGTTCATTTATTTAATTTTATTGGCTTTAGGTACCATTCATCTGCATTTACTTCTGTAAATGCACAAACACTTACAACTCCACATTTATGTTCACAATCCTTACACGCTGATCTGTGCATACTGTGCAACTGTTGGCTGGGCAAAGAATGTAAATAACTAAAATGCACACAAATCTCAGATAGCCAAGTCATGTTAGATTTTCCATTTCTACTGTAGTTTTGTCAAATTGCTTTTTTGTGGAGCACAAAATGACTAAAAAGCGTAAAGTGTAAAAAGTTTGCCATTGTAAGGGCAAAGCCCAAGACAATAAACAGACTGGCTTGCCAGCATTCCTCATTTCAAATCTCCACTTTTTCGTCTTTATCAACTGTCCAATCAACAGTGCTGTCTTCGGGCACATTCTTAAACTGATTCATGTCAGACAGCCCTGTTTAAATAGTAGCAGCTAGTCAAAATTTCGACGTTCTGCCGTTTCTCACTGGAGTTGTACGCCACAGAGGCAATTACATTCAGCTTTTCCTTATTTTCATCTCTCGTTTTAGCAGTTCACGCTTCAGAGCTGAAAGGGCCAGCTGCAATTCTGCGGCCAAAATGAAGCCCAATCAGGAGTGACAGGGGAGAAACGGGTGTTCTCTTCGCCTGGGAGAGGGGCGCTTCTTTTGTTTTTAATCTGTTCCCCTGGCCCGCTTTACATCTGACAAGTGACAAGACGTCTCTAAAACCACAACAAATGCCTTCAATTTACCCAGCCAAGCTAAACAAATGAGGAGAGCGGACGCTCGCCCATTTTAATCCGCACCCCAACCCCCCCCACACCCCACCCCACTACCCCCAAACAAGAATATTCCTTTCCCATTGGCCTATCTACTAATCAGAGAGCGATACAATGGGGCATTGTTTTACATTCTGTTTAGTTGTCGACACTGTTGGAAGCCAGCTTAATCCCATAGTCACTCTGAATATATCCATTTTCTATCAGGCCTGCCTGCCCGCTGCACTTACATGCAGCAAACATCTCTATGCTGTGCTTGCGGTGGTGGAATGAGGGTCAGAAGAATACAGCTCATTGTCTCAAGCCCTGGGAATACAACGGCTTTAATTCTAAGAGTCATAAATTCGAATAGAAGACTTCTGCAGTGCCATTCTGGTCGGGGACAGTGCTTTTAAAAATGAATGCGTGGTCTTTAACAGGAGGGACACGCGCAGACAATGGCTTGCTCTGTGCTTCAGGAGAGTACGGGGCTGGGAAACCAGGAGGAGAAGACCGAGAGCTGAGGAGTAACCTCAATTTCAGATTGGGACTTAATGTTTAACTCATTGTCTGCCCTGCCAGGGACTAGCCACATAAAAACAGCAGGCACTTAATAAACACACGTTGGGGCGGTGTTTACACAATCAACAAAGGACGCCATTGAGAAATCCCATTGCGGGACATTTTGTTTTTGTTCAAATAAATTTCATTACTACCTTTATATACAAATGACGACTGCAAGGGTCTGACCCCATAAATCTTGCAGCAGTCAACCGTTCTGGAGAGAGAAAATGGTCCCTCAAGAGTAAGACCAGAGCAGAGGGAATGTAAACAATTGCAGGGCAAGTCAAACAAGCGGGCCTCACCTTTCAGGACGGGCCAGGGCCATCTCCACTAAACACACAAACTGAGCCAGCCCTGATTAGGTTCGGCTTCCTGGATAATTGGTCAGCCCCGGAGCAGGGTTCTGGGGTGGGGGGTGGGAAGGGGTCATGGTGCAGGGCCCTGACCTTCACCGCGTAAAACAAACATCCCAGCCTGAGATGCCCCACGATGGAGGGGAGAGAGAGAAAGGAGAGAGAGAGGGGAGAAGGAGGCCCTGCAGAATGCACCATTGTTTTCACAAGTGCTTTTGGGGCACTCCTGGGCTCCTGGGACCTCGGAAAGTGCGAGCACACTGGAGCTTGGCGCGCACTGTTCCATTGCCTCACCCCCCGCCACCCCCCGAGAAACCCCGTTCCCAGTGCAATCTCCATCTGCCATAAACGTTGAGGTCCAGTGAGCCCTGAGCTTCACTCCCCAGCTTTAAATGGGGCCGATTTATATCCCCACTCCCATGTCATGCCCAGGCCTCCTCTGTAACAGACCACGTCGTTGTATTAATCTTACTCAAATCTTCAGTGACCCGTATGGGAAAAGTTAGGTGAGCGCCTTGCCAACGTTTACGGCACGAGCAGGGAGGGATATTTGCGGACTGACATTGCTCATGAGCCTGGAGACAATGGGCTGATTGTGTGTCAGGCTGGACAGAGCCAGAGTGAGGTTAAATGTGCAGGGAAGGTTTTTAAAACTCGAAGGCTTCATCTGCCGTAGCGAGAAACCTGATAACCCCGGCTGTGGATCTGCACCCTCCCACATCACCAAAACATGGGCTAAGCAGCTCGGGAGCTCTCTCTTTCACCCCCCCTCTCGAAGTCCCAACGGCCACGGTGAAAAAAGTTCACGACGTGCCAGGCTTCCTCCGGTAATTGGATTTAGCAGATAAAACAGATAAAACAACAAAACCAAACCAACAACTGTAAATAAAAGAGGAGCACAGAACAGGCCACTGCTTCCAGAAAGGGGGTGGGGGGTGGGGGGGGGGTCACTGGTGGGGTTTGGGGTGCATGGCTGTTGGTATGTTGGGATGATCGAAATTAGCAGCAAACAGCAGAGTAAATGATGCATTCAGGAGCGCTCTGCACTCAACAGCCATCTGTCATAGATTAAGCCTGTCATAGCCTTCTGGTTATGACTACACTCGAAAGTTTTGTGGGATCGCAAGATGCCAGCGCTATGCTCCCCACAAACATCTCAATTTAAACAGCAATGAATGAAAGTAAAAAAAAAAAAAAAAAAAAGATGAAAATACAATTATACGCTTCATTAATGCGGACGTCACAATGCAGTTAGTGTACAAGACATCAGAATTCCACACCCCCCCATCTATTTTAAGAATTGGGGCAATGATATTTTGGAGATATAGTTATAGCTTTTGTCCTTGTTTTAATTAATGTCACATGTAACATCTTCCCTCATCTGAATTAATTTTTAAGGCAGCCAGAAATGAAAAAAACCCAGGGAATGCCTTCAATTTCCCCTAATTATTGTCCTGATTATTACTGAAACCAAGACTGGACAAAACAAACCATGGGCTGCTTAACTAAACCTTTAATACAGGTTCTTGAAATCATTTTCCAATTATGGATTGGACTATGCGTGTTGAAAATAGTGGGGGGGTGTAGTCCAAAGATAAACTAGACAGTGTCAGTTGAATCTAACTGGGTACTGTCCAATTGGAGACCAGACCATGTATGTGGAATACAGAAGAGCACTCCCCAATGAGGGATCACAGCATGCATGTAGAATATTGCAGAGAATAAATGCACAACATTGGGGACCACACCACATATGTTGAAAACAGGCGAGTGCTATTGAAATTGTCCAATTGTCCAATGAGTGACCAGTCCATAGATGAAAACGCCCAAGGAGCTGCAGTGGGTTCAGACAGCATGCCATGGCAGAATTCTCCTTACCAGGTCGGCAGTTCTTCCCGTCCTCCTGGAGGCGGACACCAGTGGGACAGGCACAGCTGTAGAAAGGTTCCACAGGAGACAGCAGACACAGGTGGGAGCAGCCGCCATTGCCCTCGTTGCAGGGGGTCTGAACTGAGGGAAAAAGGACATGACACGGCATTACACCTCTGCACCACCCTCCTTCACCTGCACATAAACACCAGCCCTAGATCACATTCAAAACCCATTATGGAAAACATTCCACATTCAAAATACAGGGGTTTCACCACAAACATTTAGACTTGCTCTTGGAAGGTCAGAATAAGTAAAAGCAACTACATTTACAGCAGAAAGGGGCAAAATCCCTCTTAATACCACTCCCAAACACTGACCCTGCTTTGGCTTAAAAGAGAACTGATGCCCCGCAAATGTTTTACCGTTCTCCGACCAAAATATTCCTGAAAAACAACAGCAGACATATTTTATAAATAAATGTCAGCAGCGGGCCCAGTTTCATGCCTCCTGATGCACTGATTTACAGTGCGACACACGTTTAGAATCAGGCCGGCGCATCTTGCTCTTCACCGGCGCCCTGCTTCTACTTTGTAATTCACCTTCCACAGTGACAGATTTAAGACAAGTGGTGGAAAAAGGAGGAGGGGGGAAAAAAAAGAAAAAGCTCAGCTGCAGAGTGAAAACTCCTTCCCAAGACGTGGAAGGTATGCAAGGAGATGCCAGCAGGTATGATCATTTCCTCATGTGGCGTATTCTTTGCTCCTGCCGGCCCGCCCTCTGCCAACCAAAGTAGGGCGCTCTGCTCCCCGGGCCCCACAGGTGTCAGAGAGCAGTGGCAGAGTGGACTCAGGGGAGCGCCACCTCTCACCTCTCACCTCCCCAGTGCTCTCTGGAATCTGCTTTCCCCAGAGTGGCACAGCACAAAAACCATATCCTTCAGTTAATAATCCACTGCTGCTGTACCCAATTCGTGCAATAATGTTGGTGAGAGGCAAGATTGTTGCCAGTTTGACAGGGCACCTGGGGATGTCCTCTGGAGAATGACGAATGTTCTATCTTACATTTATTATGTAACGATATTTATATCTAATATATATCTGTATGCAATCAGTGCTTGAAAGTAATCTTGAGCTTTCCGGAGACAGTCAATGGCATATTCAAAAACAGACCGCAGCAGTGGACACAAGCACCAAGTTATTCTTATAATTTATAAATGTCTTTTAGGTCCTACCAAATACTAATCCTGGGATTTGTTTTCTCTTCCCACCCTTGATGGCAATTAAAAAATATCTACACACAACACAAACACTGGTGGGCCAAAGCAGGGGTTGTTTTCAGTTTTTTTTAATGCATCTGGGTACCAAAGTAGAGTTGAAATCAAAAAATGATTAGAGGGAGACAGTGGAGAGCAAAACATCAGAAGATATTGGGACAGACCTCATCAGTTTCTTCTCAGAAAGTTAGATGAAAACTGTTTGCTGCGTGGCACAAAATGTCTCAAACCGGCCAACAAAGCTCATTACAAATTTTGAAGGTGACTGTATTAAGGCCAGAAACAGGTCACGATGACCCCTTAAACATTCCTAATTTTGTGTAGATATATGACACATGGGAGTGAGACTTAAGCTGATATTCCTCTTTGTGACCCCAACACACAAAAACGTACACACACACACAAACTCCCCTCCCCTCCAGCACTATTGCCCTGTGCCACTTAGCCATGGTGACACATGAAGGCAAAGCTGACATTTACACTTTAGCCAAAACGGACAGCCTGTCACTGCTACACCAGCAACGACAGAGGGGTTCTGGTCTGTCCGCCTGCCTCTGCAGAGGAGCCTTATTTATTTGTCTAGGAGAGTGGGCCAGATGCTTGGGTCAGTAGCGACCTTTCCCTGAAAAACAAAACAAGACATGCAGCTCGGATGCATTCCTACGTTTTCTGCAAGGCTAAAGTGGACATTTGTTCTGCAGGCCAGCGTATTTGTGGGGAGCGGGGAAAAAATGGGCGTGAGAAAAAAAAAAAAAAGAGAGGTTTTGAATTTATAAACAGAGACAGTCTGGGATTACAGAGAGTCTCGATTTTGGTCTTGAATTAGAGAACATAAGAGGGGTGGAGGTGAGAGAGGGCTGAGGGGATTCTGAAAGTCAAATGTGTCAAATAGCCCATGTATTGCCTGCCGAGCTGCCAGGTCACGCCTTATCTGGAATTCCAGAGATAACACTGAAACTAATATGTCTCAACAGATGACTGGGACAGAGTGTGCATTCCAGCCTCGCTTCTCTCATCCCTCTTTGCGTCTTCCACCCAGAGAGAGAAAAGGCAAAGTTTTCAAACTTATTAAGAGCTCGTTTGGCAGATCGGCTCTTTGTGATTATGCTGCACTGCAGGGGCTTTGAGAAATCCCCCCAAAAACACAAGGGGACAGAAAAAAATGGTCCGGGATATGCCGGCGCACACACAAACCAGCCAGGGGAAAAAAAGTATGGAGGCATTTAAAAAACAAATAGACTTTTCATGCTTGATTTGCGCTCCACTGCACGCCTTTTATGCACAAATGCTGAAAGAGGGAGATGGGGCGAGGGGCTTCCTCCACCAGCACTCCTCACAAACAAACAGCCAGGCACAAGGGCTGCTGAAAGGGCAGCATGTTAACAAAAAAAAAAAAAAAAAAAAACGAGCGGGAGACACAGAGAAGGGTTCCATCACTCACCAGGGCCACGACAGGCCACATAATCATCACGCTCGCGCGCTGGGCTCCAGCGGAAGACCACTTAAGCACTTTCCCATCTCACATCCGCTACCGAGGGACCCCTGCACTAAGGTTTATTTCTGCTCAACAATTTGCCAGTTTCCAGTGTTTTCTTCCTTCTTAGTTTATCACTTTAGTGTGTTTTTGTGTGTTTATCGTGGTTTAACAGGAATAAAAACAGTATACATCCCCAATGTGTGTAGAACAACTGCAACAAAGCAAATGGCAGTACAATCTAATGGCTCAAGTATTATTTTTGCAAATTTAAGTCTGCATGTTCAATTCCCGAGTGGACCACTACTACTACTTATATATAAACACACTAATATAACTGGGGAATTTGTAAAAATGTTACCTACTCAAGTCACTATGGATAAATGTACTGGATAAGCAAATAAAGGATATCAACGATCGTGATAACTAAACACTCTCACATACTGTGTTTTACATCACTGTTTTCATATGGCACATGCAGGAGCTCTGGATCTGTGGCAGGATGTGATGGATACTGAAGGAGTGTGTGTCAGACTCACTGTTTGGCTGTCTCTCCAGACCCAGCACTTGGATGTCCATGGGAGAATAGATTCCATTCAGGATCTCCCTCCTCTTGTCCCCGGTTTGCTTGTTGCAGGCGTGGATGGAGCGTGTTTGCCAGTCTGTCCAGTACAAAGTCTCCCCCGACAGGGTGAGAGCAAATGGATGTGTCAAGGTACCCTCCACCACTGTCTCCCTGTCAACATGCAGACACACACAAACACACATACATATAAATACAGTCAGCACACACCAATATCTGCATGTACCTGCATGGGTATGAATAGGATGTTGGCCTATTTGTAGTGGTGATGCTAGGTTTTGTTTTGTGTTTTATTGTTTCCTTCACCTGCCCAGGGACTGCAGATGGAAATTAGCTAGTAGCTAAATCTGGTACAAAGCATCTTTCCTCTTTTTTTGAGATTAATGTATTTTGTACATGGTCCCTGATATAAATAAATTTAATAAATAAATAAATAAATAAAATAAACATTATCAATCATCTAACATTTTGGATGACCATTCCTCATCATTGTCTAAGGTGTTTTAATGTAGCACCCAAGGTCAAAGCTTCTGACAAGATCAATACGGTTTCAGAAAAGTAGATGGGAACACACCACAGTGCAATGTGTTTTGTGAAGCATGAATTTGAGTTTCTCCTAACCAAAGCGCTGATTATTTTCTAATTTTGTGTTCCAAGGTAAATGAAAAATGTGCTGGACCTTATGACAGACCGAGAATGGTTATGTCCTGTTGTAAAACACTGGAACTAATTCACATTGAATATAGTGGAAAGATTCGTGAAAATTGTGAGTTAACCACAGCAACACAGACCCAAGCCGGGTCCCTGTTTAGGTCATTAAAAGGCATCGGTAGCGTGTGCAAAACTGAGCCCCTGTTCACCAAATTTTACAGGTTCTTTCCAGGGGGAAATTAAACAAATCAGGCTGTCAGCGACCTTTAAGGCAGGATCTGTTTTGGTCATTAGTGGGGAGCAGTCACCCCACACTTAGCTGTGCAGCTGTTCTGATTAACTGAGGAAGTTACTTGCAGAGTGGAGTCCATCACTGCCCAGCTCACCTGTTTGGGCTGCAAAACACCCCTATCGAAAGGCCTGCCGCATAATCGATAAACGTAGACGACCCATCAAAGGAGGTACGCAACACGCATGTTCAGAATACCAGCGCGGTTCTAAGAAAGTGTGATCATCAATCACTGGGTTTTGTGAGGAAAATGTTATGCCTGGTAAAGGAGGCTACAGCACGTTCTCTCTGATTCTAACAGTGTGTGGGGAACAGAGGGATGGAGAAAAAAATAATTACATCCAGATTACACGGCCATTCCACATTGGACTTGGTTGTTGGACTTGTATATGGCTGGGGCTATGTAAAAATATACTGTTAGCTGTACCGGTGATGAGGAAATGTTCTCTGGTAACAATCAGGCTCTCATACATTCTCAGTATTCCTCATACTTTTCCAATTCTGGGATGTCTCGCCCAGTGCTGAACTGGTGACAGCTTGGCTCCAAGACATCCTTGCACATTTAGTGCGTACCTCAAACCTTGTTTACCAGTCAAACTACATGAGCTGGACAGAACAAAAATAACCCACCTCCCACTTCATTAAAATCACTTGTAGAACCCTTGTGCATGCAGGAAACACATAACCTCAGCCCAGGAGGGCCCCAATCATAACTCTGCCCCAGAGTCTCAGGAGAGGTTGGGTTGCACAGAAAATGGTTTGGAGGTGATCTCAGGGTTGGATTAACTAGTGCTGTGTGTGTGTGTGTGTGTGCGTGTGTGCGTGGGGGGGGTTAACAACGTATTCAGAGCCAGGTTTTGGGGCCACCAAGGTTAGAATTATTTGAAGAGGATATCCATGGCATATCATCCTCAATCGTATTGCTGAACTTTGAAGTCCAGCTGATTCTCAGACAACTAAACACACAATGGGTGTAACACAAATGAGGGGAGAGGGGAAGAAAAAGAGAGAGCCACAGAGAAAGAGAAAGGGAGCCAGACAGAGAAGGGGGTCGACCTGAAAGAAGAAAATGACTCTCAGCATGCGGAGCACACAGGAGGTGTAACAAAATAACCCTAAGGGGGTAAAGAGAAAGGGCCTGAGAGAGACACTGACCTTGAGGAACCATCTAGGTTTGCTCGGTGGATGAAGCTAAGCTTGGCATCAGCCCAGTACAGCTTCTGCTCCTCCAGGTCAATGGTGAGCCCATTGGGCCAGTAGATGTCTGCCTCCACAATGATCTTCCTGTTACTGCCGTCCATACCTGCCCTCTCAATGCGAGGCTCCTCCCCCCAGTCTGTCCAGTACATGTAGCTGAAGAGGAAATAGGATGTGATGTGGGTCAATCAACTGTCAGAATCCTCCTCACTGCTCTATAACATATTTATCTACATATGAAATAATTCACCCTTACATGTCCACTAAAACATGTTGCCACTTAGACATAATTTTATCATGCCAACACAAAAGAAATGTAAAAGCTAGAGAGAGGCCCAGGGCAAAAGATGTGAACTAGATGCAATTTATGAAAACCAAGATGAATTCATGGCCACACCCCCCTGTACAACTGGAACCACTAACACATCAACATACACATAAATGCCATCCACAATGTCCAGCCCCAGGACCTGTCTCCTCCACCATCCACAGAGAGGGAATTTCATTTTCACATCATCAAACCCCAAGACGGGACAAAGAGCCACTACAACAACTAGACTCAACACACTGCACTGTTTCAAAGGCAGGTTGCATGAAAAACAGAGTCTTATCAGCTCTGTGTTTGTGAGGGCTTGTCTCCCATTTCCACTTAATATTTGTCCCCCACCCACCCCCAAAAAAGATAAATAACCAGCTATGGAATCTGATAGGGATCTGCACCCTTGGCAGATCTCCAAGCTGTTCTTTTATGTTAGGAACACCAGCAGTCACTTCTGTGTGTGGTGAAATGAATGGAGATTAAATTAGGCATGCTAAATTCCTATTCATTGATAACTGAGGAGGTGGGTAGGTGGGGGAGCCCACCAGCAAGTAGTGCTGCAGGTAGCACGCCTGGTTTTCCTTTGCTGCTGGAATGCAGAGAAACAGCAATTTAAAGGGAGATACAGAGAAACTGGGCACAACGGCATGCTGACTCAGGGTGTTCAATGGTAATGTAGAAGGAGACCAACCACGCATTTGTAGATACACTGTCTTTTGCTCAAGTTTGTGTTTGCTCTCTTCGCCTACAAAACCTGACTACTAAGACTTTATTTAGGGGGTCTTTAGATCAAACCTTAAGGATGGAAAAAAGGTTTGAAGAGCTCACTATCTCTGAACTATATTCACAAAATTCCAAATGTGATTCAGGAGTATAGGACTTTAGTCTCAAAGTAACAGTATGAATACAGACAATAGGTAATGTCTGTGTGTGCGTGTGTGCGTGTGAGTGTGCGTGTGTGTGTGTGTGTGTGTGTGTGTGTGTGTGTGTGTGAAAACAGAATTTTCGAGTGAAGTGCTCCCACAAGCAGGTTAAACTGAGTGCCTACATGTGCTCATGTAACGGCGATGAAGCCCTGCCCCTTGCCTGCTACCCCCACCCTCCCACAAAGACAGCAAAGTCCCGGTACCTCATTAAAATGCACAGAGGTACACCAACTGACAAATTTTCAGCCGTCAAACGGTTTGCATTCCTTTGTCCAGCCAAGCAGAAAAATCAATTTAAGTTGAGTGAAGCAGGGTCCGATGACTAACGCAGTATGAAGTACGGCGATGAGCACGTCACCAATAGAAACACTTATCAAACACCAAGCTGCCAAGGAGACCAAGCATGAAAAGCCAACCCCTCTTCTCTCCCCCTTGTATGGCTTCATTAGTCTATCTGTGGTTCCAACTGCACAGGCACATTCATCTCCATTACCAGCCACTCTAAGGGCTTACTTCCACACTCACCAATTCACATTCAGTCAACAGCAATATGTGCAGAACGATGGCCAGCCAGTCCACTGATAAAGCCTGCGATGACTAAACCAGAAAGCCAAACCATGTCCTCGATAGCCTGTAACAAATCATCATTTTAAAAACTCCCACATAAAAAGGGGCGATATTTCTGTTGGCCATATTGTGTTTTCACCACCAAAGTGACGATGTGGTGCAACTGTAGCACCAATCAAGCTTTGAAGCAGACCACAATGGGAGGTCTGCATGACAGCACTGGCTGCTCAGATGCAGCTTTCCAGGTGCTGACTAAGTTACAGAGAGGATGTGCCATCTTTGATTTGCAAACAATAACAAAGACAGCAAAATATTAAGGTATACACTCAGATTTGCAGCCAGCTGGTGCCACAACAAATTCTGTTTAATGTCAGTTTTCATGGGGTGTTCAGCTGTACTGTGCAAACCCTCTGTGTGACATATTCCTTGTTCACAGGATGAAGGAGGAAACTTAAATCCCAAACTCCACTGGCAAACTGTCCTAGTTTTCAAGAATACCCTGTCAAATACCTCTTAAAAATTATTCATTCAAATGTATAAATTTACAAATGATAGAGAAAGACACTCTCTACACATTGGAGACATACCCTAAACACAACAGGGTGAATATGGACATCCGGAGCTTATGGATGGCATAGTGGGATGGCTGGAGACTCCACGCTCCAACACCAGGTAGAATTATGGGAAATATCATGATAAGACTCAGATATCTGGCTGCTGCTCAGCGTCTACTCAAAACCCTGGAACCAGAATAGAGAGGGGGTTTTACTTCTTCAATTCAAAAAGGTCAGTCAATTTTTCATATTTTTCATGTGAGAAATCACTTTACTTGTGATCATAAATCATTGAATTACCTCATTTCGGCAGCTGGAAAGGATCTAAAAACAATAACTGGTCTTGAGCAGACACAGCGGCAAAGATACTCTGAAGGACTAAAGACTTCAGAGCCTGTCAGGCGTGGACTGGCCATCGGGAAGTTCAGGAATTTTCCTGGTGGGTTGGTCTTGTGAGGGCCGGTCTTTTTTCCCCAACCCTGGCATTATATAGTCTATATACAGATATTCAATAGTTCATCTTGGCCACAGCGACACGGCTGGTGCAACCCGTAACAGCAGGCAGCAGTTGCCATCATAACTGAAAGTATCTAGCACTTGTTGCTGAAACATGGATAGAAAGAGAAACCCCGGTTTGACCATTTCCAAGGTTCAACTAGTCAGACTCACAAACGTTTAGAGATGTTTATGCTCATTTCTCTAAAGTGTTTTAAAAAATGGTCATCAACTTTGACTGTAAATGGGTAAAATAAACAGATAAATTTGATAATTTTCTTCTAGACTCATAAATTCTTTTTCGCATTATAGCCTATAAGGCATATATTATTTGATAGCCAGTCCAGCAATAAAAATTATTTGTTAAATACTTACTCTACACTCCAAACAAACAGGTGAACATGGCTCTGAACAAGAAAGGGAAAGGATGGAGAAGGAGGGAGCAGGAACCAGCACAGACCCAATTAAAGGTGCACTAATTAGAATGTTATTGTGTGACTGTGAAGTAAATTAGAGCACAATACATCATTCATAAGATCAGGTTGGACTACTTCATTCAAGTTATTTATTGTTACTTTACAAGAAATAGAATGAATGGCAAGTGTGTTGCATAATACACCACATACGTATTTGCCTATGTCAAGGATGGATCATGAATTTAATGAATACAACAATATTTGATGCTCATGTCAGACAGTCCAAATGATGTCTGTTTTATGCATTCTTAACAAACAGATGAACCTGAGTCAGACAGGGAAGGTTTTGAGGAAGTCTTTGCAGGGACCTCTATGGAGACAGGTGTGTGTGATGACCAGCCAGTGCCACTGAACAATAGAGTTTAAAAGTAACTGAAGCATAGATATGTTTTGCACTCTTATGTGGTCTTACTGATTGAATACAATTAATTACTGGTCATCTGGAAAATTCAGATGCAGAGTCAGAAAGGGAGAGGGTTGATACAGAGGACAGGACAAAACAGTTGTGGGGAGGAAAACCTTGGAAAATTAGTTTCATCGTTTTACATATTAGCCTAACACAAACACTACAAATTAACAGATTGTGTTTTTTTTTTTAATTAATGATTCATTGATCGACAAACATTTTGTGTCAGTTTGAATTTGGTGTATCAAATTGGGGCCATTTGACAGCAAATTCCCGGGCTGCTTTTTGTCGCCAGTCCACCCCTGCTCATAGTGGTGGAGCAGACAAAGACAAAGCTTTAGTTCAGTGTTGGCCCATTGGCGGCCATGGCTCAATACAGTAAAAGCTAAATCCCAATCTACATTTTTACTCTCTTCCCCTTAACACTTTCCCTCAAAATGGTGAGGAGTCAGGTGGTCAAGGGTGTCCCAATGGGGAAACAGGAACTTGCCCCTGGTTGCTAGTTTCACCTTTCCAATATGTCAGGCTGCATGTTTACATGAGACATCACCCATGGAATTTAAAAGCTACATTCAACGTAATGACAAATTTACCATAGATTATACTTAATTTCACCATCTGAATCAATGTTTGTCAACTTCAGTCACAAAACAGTCAATACACTGAATCAAGTGATTCCCATGCATTTTAATTAGAAGTGAACAGAAACTGTGGCCAACAACTTTGCAGTTGGATTTCAAGGCTCACACTAATCTATATTTACAAGGGTATCAAGAAGAGAAAAACAGAACTCGTTATACCATTCAGTGTGGTCTTTTTTTAAATAAAGCAGAATTTTTCTCTGCAACACATAACCAGTCCATTGAATTATAAATAATACTTCGACTTAACACTAAACTGTAACACTAAACTATAAGAATGTAAATTAATGGGAGTGGGAGTTGAGGGTTTTTTTAAGTTTGTTTTGGACCCAATGTTACTTCCTACAGATTATTTTCTTGCTGTTCCCCAATTGCCAAATTAACAGAAGTGCTAGTAAACAACAGGGAAGAACTGCATAGGAGAGGACACATTTTTCTGAAAATTCATAATTAAAAAAAATTTTATTCATGTTTATGTATTGATTACCTTGGTCTACAACACTGTTAATCAACCGTTTAAATTCCTGGACGAGAAAATTGATACACAATTAACCCGCTTTCTTTGATATCACAAACTGTTCAAATGTCTGATCTTATGCACAAAGCAAGTATAAATAAAATGTCTGAATGAAATAAGACATATTAATGTTTATGACAAAGTGTTAGCATTATGATTACAACATGATTTCCAGAAGCTAGCTCTTGTAATTTCCAGTGCTTTCCTGTACAGAGTTGTGTGTCTTATTCTTTCACTGTCATTCTGTCACGAGCCACACGTGGGGTGTGCCCAAAACGTGGTCCCAAATAAAAATCTTTCCATCTGCCCTCAAGTATGTGCTTGTGTGATGTTGCGCAAAGTATAGTTGTGCACTTGTGCTTCCTTCGCTTGCTCTGACTGGGCCACAGCCAAAGCCTCCTTTCAGCAGGTTCTGCCCCTGTGCCGGCTCCCCATGTGACCAGGCTCTTGTTCACCTCCGTGAGACACAATGAAAGAAGCAAAAGTGCTTCTTTTCTCTGGGACCTTTTGTTGTTAGGTGTGAAGATCTGTTGACCTCCAGCACAAGCTCCCGCACACTGTTATTAGCAGCTTTTAGCCCAAAGAGGAAGAGTACAAAGGACAAAAGAAACAACACCACAAGCAATGTGGGATTTGCCGTTTTTTCTACTCATATTTACAGATGAATAGGAGGAGGAAGGGGCAAGTCCTTGATTGCACTTTCCTTAAAAATGAAAAGATTCTGACCTTGAGAATCTCCCCCTAATTATCAGTTTATTTGCACGCATGTTCATTCACTTCACGAGCATGTTGGAAATAAAAAAACGTCAATCTGAGTGGTCTGAAAAAGTATCAGTGGGGTTTAGTGGTTAAGGAACTGGAAAACCAGAAAGGTGGATGTTCAATACCAAGGTGAGGAACCACTGTTGTACCCTTGATTCTGGCCCACAACCAGAATTCCCTCAGTAAATACCCAGCCTATAAATAGGCAAGACGCAAAACGTATGGTAGGTTGCCATGCTAAGAAAACAACCAATGTAAAAGAATGTAAATGATTGCATATCAAACATCACTGCTGTCAAATGTGCTGCAGCTTGCCATTTCCTTCCACCGTCATGATTTATGGAAGCATGCACTCTTCAGTGGCTGGCAGTTGCATGCCACAGCATTGTTATTGAATCATAACATGCTCTGAGACAAGGAATACCTTTGGAAAAGAAAAAATGTATGACCAGGGAGTAGATATTAAAGTATTTATACACAAAAATGCAAGACATACCCTGTGACCCTTACCACATAGCAACTTGATCTTCTACTGGGAGCTACATAAAGAGCCAATTCTAACTCCACCCAATCAAGCTAGAGGGGCTCAGCTTCAATGTCTCGATCACTCTCCCTGCTGCTCTCCAGCTAACTCTCCTTCACTGACTCACTCTTTCAAAACAGAGACGAAAGCTAAAGTCCAGAGTTTAAAGGGGGATATAAAACAGACAGATACCAGACTTCACCTTTGTTTTGTTTTTTTGCTGTTGTTGTACGCCCTCAAGTTAGTCAGTAATAAAATACAAACTGCCATATAACACAAATCTGACACATTCAGAGCACACTGTTCGCTTTCAAAAAAGCAAAATTGTTAACACAATTGATGGAATCTGCGCAGCTGACCTTTTTTTTTTTTTACATCCGTGTCCTCTTTCACATCAAACATTTGCACTGAGAAGCTTTTCTTACCCTCTGGTCATTTACATTACACTACTGTAAACACAGTCACCCTAAACCAGATGCTGTTTTTTGTATGGTGCACTGTTACCAAATACCAGGCAGACACTTCCACACACAGAAAATGTCCCTTAGTCACCATTGCTCTTCCTTCCTCCTCTTCTTCTTCCATGGGTTTATATGGTGACTTACAACTACGTGCCATTTTTAACTAACTATACTGAATGGGCTGGTAGCTACCGATATCTGGTTAACATTTACATGTATTTATTTAGCAGACGCTTTTATCCAAAGCGACTTACAAAAGTGCATACAGTAAGTATAGCGACAGTACGGGGACAGGATGTGTACAGTTCCACAATGAGACAGTTCTCAGCTGAGAGCAAGGTCTGTTTGAGGACACAGTACTATCAGATTTGTACAATTACGCCTATAGGGTAAACCTTTTGAGCTCTGTGACTCTGTGCCTAAGCAAGTTGGTGTTTGTGATGTCATTTTTCACATGCATTACATAATGAATGCCAGTGATTTGCCAGCTCCTTCAATCACCCCCTTCAACCCACTTTGATGGCAGTATTAAAACCAGGCGGCTAGGTCTAGCTAGGCTGCAGGTGGATCCCTTTCACACATGGCTGCTCTGATAGCTGGACAAAGCAGGAAAGGGGTTTATTAAGCACACCCACAAGAGACACGCTGCTCACCATGGTACATTTTCCAAGTCACATGGGCCGATACTTTGGGCTGACTAAACAATGAAAATGGGCAATGCATGGAGGGTCCCCAAAAAACAGAAAGGGAAACCATGGTCCCAAAGCTAAAGGAAGACCTGGGGGTCAACCAGAGGACCCTCACAACAACAGCAGGAAACAGCCGCAGCTGAACGGCACCCCTGCCACCACCTCGCTGGGCTGACAGGGGAAGGCTTCGGGCTATAAATACGGCATGAGGACACATCCAGGCAGATGGCGCTGAGCAAGGGGTGTGCACCTCGACCCCTGGGCAACCAGGGAAGGAAAAGGCCAGTGCTGGGCGGGTGCTCACCGGTGTGCAGGGTTCAGTGCAATGGCCCGTGGCTGGTCCAGGTCCTGCCAGAAGAGAACTTTGCGGTAGGTGCCATCCAAGTTGGCCACCTCAATGCGGTTGGTCTCCGAGTCTGTCCAGTAGAGCTTGCGACCCAGCCAGTCACAGGCCAGACCATCAGGAGAGTCTAGCCCTGACACCACCACTGTTTGCCCATTGCCCAGGGTCGCCTCCTTCACAGCTAGAAGAAAAAAAAGAGATAGACTGAGCCCCCTTCTGCCCTCTGTTCTGGTCTGTTCTGGTTTATCCCCCTGAACTACATACTAATGTTCTTCCCATATGTCGGGGTGTCCTCTCCTAACTGAACTATGGATGTAATATGGTATTAAAATTAGACTGAGCCATGACTGCAGCCTCACAAGTAACAAGGCCAATCAATGACAGTGTTAAGCTTATTTCACTGAATCATACATTGTGAAATGCACCCAAAACTCATCTGAATCAGTGTGTAAAACAAAAAAAGCCCCTTTAACAATGCAAAATGGCTCACAACTATCTCACACAGTGAAGCTGGTGTCCCCTTACCATTGCTAGACTGGTTGTAATGTGTCTGCTTGATGGCCTCCTCGCTGACATCTGTCCAGAAGATCAGTCCCTCGGAATAAAGGAAGTCCACTGCGGCTGCGTCCTCCAGGCCACTGACGACCACCGCTGACTCTGCCCGCCCCCCCTCGGCGTCCACCAGCCGCACGTCCCGCCGATTGGCAAAGAGCAACAACGGAGACCCTGTGGGGGGGCAGAGGACATCAGGGATAGGAATGCTGACAGACCCACACCTTTTCTATCACACTCTATTGTCCCTTTACTGGTGAGTCACCTGACTTTAAATAAATAAAGAAAGGTATTCTGATGACTTTTGTGTACGCCAGTGCTTGTTGTGTATATGTTTCCTGCCTGCAGACAACATGATATCCCATTACAGACCTCACTGCTTATACATGTGTGTTTCACAAACACCAGGCTGCTCCTCTTACACATCCTGTCAATGAAGCCACCAAATGCACACTGCTGCCCACCGCAGCTGAAATGGAAGGCTGGTTTGTCATACTGTGACTCAGACAGTGACCAAGCGGTGGCGGGGGGTGGACACCAACAATACCTCACACAGACACGAGGCTTACATAATGACTGTGGGCTGTGGGTTGGGGTGCCTTCCTGCGGTCAAACGGCATGGCATTTACATAAAGTGGTGTTTGCCAACGTCAGTTTAACTGCTGAGAGGTGCTTTGCTGCAAAGGTCACTCTCTGGGTAATGTCTGTGATGGCATGAAGGTGGTCTAGGAATACCTGGGGGTGAGGTCTTGAGGCTGACACCAGGCCAGAAAGACAGGTTTACACTTGGAGACAGCTGGAAAAGACAGCTCTAGCCTAGCCATGAGGGCAAGGAGATGCCCACTGCCTGAGCTTAACAAGATGGACTTAAGTATAATTCTTTCAGCAGTGCGCAGAAGGGAGGGGAAAGCAAGCCACCGCCTGTCTGTGTACTTTAATCTTTGCTGATCTGCAATGACACCATAACACAAATCTATAAACAAGAGGCTCTACAGACATTCAAAGTCCTGTGTGTTTTCAACGTTGGGTTAACATTTATGTCCTGCTATAATGCAGCTGTAGATGTAAACAGACTAACAGATAACAGAACTGTACAGTTGCAATGATGAGGACTGACAACAGGTGATGTGCAAGTTAATGTTTAAGGGTAGAGGGAGCATGGGGGGTGTACTGACAAGACAGACAAATTTTAATTGGTTTTTAACAGTGCCACGGCCTAACCCACACCTGCATCAGCAGCCAGAGCCACTCAGGTGTAAGTGGAGGCTCCCTGGGGCCCAGACCTGCTCGTGCACACAGCAGACAGGCCAAATCCCAAGCACTTCCTCCCCTGACAGAGAGCAAACCAACCTAACCACAATTTACGGCCTGTCTTCACCCCGTACAAAGAGGACTGCTCGTCAGCTCGCTTCATTATGAAAGGGCCGCCAGGCAAGCGAACTGAGACGAGTTACAAATAAATTGGAGACATCAAACAGCTCTCCCTCGACCCTTCCCACATGGGGCTCACTCCCTGGCAGAGGAACGAGGAGCTTGGGGGGGGTAGGGTGATCCACACAAATGGATGGTGTCACAATTAAGGGCCCAGGGAGCACAGACTGAGAAGAAAAGCAGGACAATACATCTCTGCTCATGGGTGACACCTCCAACACAAGGAGGTGGCGTGAGTGGTGCCCATAACCTTCTTTGCACAAGGAGACTACATTCAGAGGAAAGCAGAAAGTAGTGGGACAAATAAGGTTTGTTGTCACCTTCTACCTAGCTCTGCATACATCCGGAAACTGACACTAGGCGTGCCTGCCCTACAGCTAGGCTGCAGGGTCCCCAACCTGCCACTGCATCCTCAGGCCAAGGACTAACACTTCCACAAGCCACTTAATAATGGACCACCTGCCAAGATTCCTGCCAATATTTGAACGCATCGAGATGCATTTGTTTTACAAACCTGAACTACAATGTAAAACTAAACAGAGAAATAGTGAATTGTAGCCTGTGAAAAGTGATCTCCCTGTTAATGGCAGCACAAACACCCACCCCAGACTTAAACAATTCAGAGAGCCATCAAGAAACCAAAGAAGATCCAGACCAGAGGGGTGTTTTATAAACAGGGGGCTTAGAGGAGACCAGATTAAGTCTTTATAACTTAAAAAAATGCTTGATAATGACTAAAGCATATTGAAGCAAAAAAATTCATTAAGAATCTACATCCATGTTACCCTATGATGATCTCACAAGGTCCAATCAAATCAGCACGATACCGAGACTAAAACATTTACCATCTCACAGTTACCCGTCTATTTATTTTTGACGGCATACAGAAATTTGGGTTTTCAGGGTTCTTCTCTGGAAGTGGTCAGGATGTCATTTAGCGTTAAGCTGTGTCAGAAGTGACTGAGAACACCAGCAGCCTCAGGGAGGGGGGGGCTCTCAACAGCCTGTGAGAGCTGGCGGTAAGACGATAGGAGAGTGAGCAAGAGAGCCAAATGCCACCAGTGAAGATTCTAACACCCTTGCCCCCAGTGAATACATACAATTGCGGAGGGGGTAAAAAAAAAAAAAAATTAAAAAAAAAAAAAAAAAAAACTGACCGATGGGGCAGCTGCGGTTTTATGACAACACAGAGCCCTGCAGGCCCATCCGCACAGCAAATGGGCCACTCGGCCCTTTCCGCCTAACCAACAACGGCGCCTTGTTTCTTAACATCCAAGACCAGCTTCTCGGCACGACCCTCCACACTGATGAAGGCGGTAAACTGCTCCATAAACACGTTAGAGTGCATTCCACAGAGGGATGTAAAAAAGAGAAAGATTCCACTAAATCAGCACTGAATCAACCCCACCCCTCCAAAAGCAACCGGCCACTGATTTAGGGATGAAGCAGGTATCAGAGTTTTATTTTTTTCTCTGCCACAACTTCCCTATCTAAACAGCTCACCACACGTACCACCCTACTTGTACCATCACGTGGACCAGTCCCTTACCCTAACCTGTGCCACAGTTCTTCCAGCCCCACTGCCGCCTTCCTTTCCTACAATGCCTCTGGTCCCAAAGGCGGGCTCACATGCATCCCATGTCCCCTCGATAGTCCCAGGCCCAAAAGGAGCCATTGGTATGAGCAGCAGGATCCTCACAGGGTGCAAGCGCAGCATATGTCAGGGAGTAGGATCACCACGGGCACTGGCTAGCTCTCCCTCCAAGGCGGGAAACACATGGATCCCACCTGCACGCAGATGAAGCCGGCATGGCGCAGGAAAATCCCCCACTTCCTCCCCGAAGGCAGGACACGGGGCACAGAGAAACCTGTGGCCATTTTGTTCTTTTTGTGATTTCAAGCACGCTCCGCTTCACCCAGTGAAAGAGGGCCGACGCTGCCTTAACTTGCCCGTTATCGGTTTACTTATTCCTGTGGTTTGGAGGAGGAATGGCACTGGGTTTTGGTGTGCAGGAGTGGTGTGGGACACAGCCAGAGGTGCTGAGGAAAAGGCCAAAAACTCAACACCCAGCAAGCCTGTGTCACACAAAGTGAGAAGTAGCAGATCAAGCTGGTTCATTGCACACCCTGGCTCATGACTATTCACCATACTGCCACCAGAGCAGGGAGCCCCCACCCCCCACCTCCCTCGCATTGTCCATCATTTTCGACCAGGACCAAGTCCACCTTGGTTTGCGGTCAGCTCACGTGACCTTTTGAACCATTGTGTGGTACTGGCTTTTCCAGTCCCGTGAAAGGGATCTGGGAGCACCTGGAAGGGCCGGGCTGGCTATTGTGGTGAGGGAGCACAAAGGAACAGCTGAGGAGTCTCAGCTTGTCACTGGGCTCAACTAGTCCTCCACAGGGAAGGAGGGGGTGGGGGTGGGGGTGTCTGCAGCCACAGGAAGTGTCTGAAAAGCAGTCAGCGGTGCCGTAAACAAGGATGTTTTCACCTTCAGTAGCTGGAGCACTAAGTTCTCTCTCTCTCCCTGGCATGTTTTGGTTTGTTTTAAGACTGCCAGCCCCCTGTTTTCTACACTTTATCAGTGGGCTTTGCAGTATGTGTTGTCTGGAGTAGTGGGAAGAAAAGGTGTGTATGGGGGCGGGGGTTCTTTAGAGTTTTCATCTGCAACTTCCGCCAACACAACACTTCCCCCACCCCCTCCCCATCTATGGCAAATGAAACAAATGGCCTGCTCACATTTCACAAACACAACTGGAAAAGCCCTGAAAGATTATGACTCTGCTTTTTCACTTGTCTGAGAGGGTAAAATCACATCCACACATTGTCCACAAACACAATTCCATCACTGTATTTATGGTGGTACAGACAAAAACAGGGTAAAAACTCTAGCAAAATCTTTATCTGGTGTGTCCCACTGCCATTTTGTTTCCAAGTTAAGATGTTCCCGTACATGAAAAAAGACACTTTGTCCTGTGTTTTGTGTCTCTTTCACACATGCACTGAAAGCCGGAACTTATCTAGCCATTACCTGGAGGAGCTGTATGTGAGAACACAAATGTCCGAATCAGTCGGACCGGACATGTGATGGACTTCGTTCTGCCAGCTCCCTAGTACAAAGTCCGTCTCATGTCGGAGTGAGCCCATGTGGAAATAGAGCAGGTAACGTTCCGAAGAATTCACTGCGAGGGAGTGGGCGTGTTGATGACGTTTCTCTTTTTCTATCATGCGACTGGCGTGAAACCGGAAGAATACAAACATCTGCCTCGTACTCTTTTCTGCATGCCTGTACATTGCTGTCCACTGTTTCATTGACATTGCGGATACCTCCAAATTCATGCTATTTTGAGTCCAATGATCATTAAAGAGATAGTTAGCTATGGCGATAATGCCAAAACTTGTCTCTTACAATGATTAATAACGTTGGTTAGTAGTTTATTATCTGATTAGTAGCTAGCTAAGCTGTAGCTAAGTAATAGTGATAGGTATAGTGAGATAGGTGAACTGGTGACCTAACATTACATAGCAAACAACAAAAACTTACCTTCTTGTTATAATAAATGTATAATTAATAATAAATTATGTGTACCGGTAGCACAATTTGGATGGCTACGTCTGATTTTTTTATAGGCTACCCAAAAGTGCAATAGCTATGTTCGCCTCCTCCTCCTCCGTGCCACATTATGTACCCATACCACCGAAAGGTAAGCCATTGAAAAGAAAAAACCTGAAAATACTTCAACTCGTGAATACTTTAGGTGATCTCATCAATACTTTTCACTCATGAGAATGCAAGTGGCATCAAGTGGCGAAATCTGGACGTTTCTAAATTCGCAATGATTTCAAGCGACAATGTAACATACTACAAATGTAATTATTAATGGTCCCATACTGGGTAGTACACTGAAAAATAGCATGCAGTATACAGTATATACTTGTGTAGTACGCAGTACAGAGTATGCAGTAGGCGGTTTCGAATAAAGCCACTGTGATTTCTGCAGCATACTTTTTGCGTCATGTCCTGCCTCCTGCACACTCTACAAAGGGGCCGCCCCTCACCTAAACCAAACCGGAGTATTTCCAGTAGGTGAGAACGTGTCTGTCACGGACAATCTCCTGTTGTGTGCTACATGTGTGAAAGGGCAATTCCGGCCAATTTCCGGACCTGATTCTCCGCACTTTGTCCGGGGTTCATATGTGAAAACAGCTACACACACACACACACACACACACACTTCCCCCAAGTCAAAAACTGGGCAACACAGCAATTTGAAATGGGTTTCCTTTAAAACAACATCTACAAGAACACACATTTCAACACTGTGTGACGTCTATCTCACTTTTTTGGTAAGGGGTGGGGGTAGGGGGAGTGGGAAGAGGCCTTAAATTTATTAATATGCACACCAAAGTCAGCATGAGAATAGGGCCTGAGTTAGGCTATCTATAATGAGGAAATAAAAAGCATTCAGGCCCCTGCGCAAGAGAGGGACAAGCTTTGTGTATTCAACACACATCCCTCCACGGCCCTCCCTTTCACATGCCAGCAGCACAGCTAATCAAGAACTTTAATTCCCACATTAACATAATGAAGGACCAGAGTGACTTCTCCTAACAAATGGCTAGGCAAACTCATCGAGTTTGGCCGTGCAATAAAGGGCACAGAGCCTTATTTCTTTTTGTAAATCCAATTGAGAGATTCATCGCTTCTCTTCTCGAGAGTGCTGTTTGATTTGGATTTAAAGAAAAAAAAACACACAGCGTCAACAACAAAAAACACAACTGGTCCAATGATGTACAGAATTAAGAAATCAGGGAAATGAATAAATGTGCAAGATGTTTCGGACCAGGTGGCAGCATGCAACACTCTCCCTGCTGATTGCTGTGTGTTACACCTTCCCAGAGGATCAGACACATGCAATTAACTCCATGCCTGCACTGAGTGCTTTGTAAAAAAATAAATAAATGAGTAACACTGGCTCTGCATATTTCCTTCACACCTTCACTGCTCACTCCCATACCTACCATCTACCACCACGTATTCCTGAGGACTGCAAGTCAGGGGTATAATAATTATACAATGAAGGATAGACCAGAAGGCAAACCAGTGTTGGTGTGGCCTCCCATGATAAATCACTCAATTTCTATGTGTACATGTGCGTGCGCCTGACATGTCTAAACCTGAGTGTTAATTAAGAGCACTTGGAAATGCTTTAGACAAAGCCTTGTAGCTGAATGTTGCCTCATACACGACAATAGGGAAACAATAGGCCACAGAGCAGAAGAGCATCATAAACCATTAATGAGGAGAAAACCTATTATCCCCAGTGAGACTACTAATCTCACACTCTTGCCAAAAGTCACAAATTATGGAACACTTCCTACACCTCCATAATCTCACTCCAGGCATTATTGGCAATCATCTCATCAGACTTTTAAATCACCAACAATAATCACTCTGGGCAAACCCTAAACACAGAATACATCAAATAATTAAGGCATTTTAAGAGTCTGAATTTGCATGTCTATTAAAGATGTGGCATTTGATTTGCATGTTAAACAAACCACGGCTTCATTTGTGGACTTGCGTTTAACACTATTCTAAAACACAACTCACACTTGCAGATACACACTTGTGGATGCAGATAAAGATTACCTGACCAGAATGCATGGAACAAATGGGGAATTCTAGAGGATTGCTTCTCCTTATCCAAGCATTCCACTTCCACACCCTCACTAAGTTCAAAGACCCACTGTTGTCCTCACCCCCTAATTTGGTTGAATTGCACAGGCATCCTTTTTTGGTTAAACTGTATAATGCGTTAAAATAAATATGCCACAAAATGTTCCTCTGAGAACTGTCCAAAACCAAGCCTCAATTTCAACACATAGGCCAAAGCAGGGCTGTAAAACAGGGATTAAAGATGCAGTAGATCAGTGCATTTTACATAAAGGCACACAAATTTCTCCAAATTAGCATGCTTTAAAAAGTACTGTAGGGCATCTAGATAATGTAACAGATTTGAAATTGTTGAAATCTTTTTGAATATTCCTCAGGAAACTGTTGTACTGGTATGTTTTATGTAGCAACTCAAAATATATATATTGACACACACATACACCATGAACCATTACTTATTGTTATTTATGAAATATTCTAAACAAAAACAAACTGTTTTCAGAAAAGCAGTAAAGTAAATTAAAAGGATTACTACGGAGGAAGGAGTAAGAAAGGAATTTAAATTTTGCTTTCTTCAAAGAAACTGCAGCTTTAAACATATGCTGATTAAATGGAATACGGAAATATAAGCATGTAAATTTTCATTCAACGTTTAAAAATAGATGTGTTGATATTATTCGGGGTCATTTTGTTGAAAAGTAAATCAAACAATGAGATCATAAGGATCAAACCGATGAACTTCTAAGATCTCAGATATCCAACGTGCTATTTTATAGATTTCTCTCCAAATTTAAAAATGTAAAAAACGAATAGACCATATGTTTAATGTTATTTTAAATCACATATAACAACACTACTTAAATGTATATACTATACTTATGGTTCAAAATAATAAACTTAAACGAAAGAAGCATTAATTGAATTCTCAATCGTTTTCATAATTTATTTTCCTCTACATTCTTCCAAACATTTAATGAAAACCTTACTATGTTTCACAATTTTGGCGTTTATTTTTTACGTAGCATGTGTTTTTCAAGGCAGCCAAAGGTCTCTAAACTTTCTGAGACACCCGACACCAACGATCAATCGCGGTGCAGAGGCCTCGGGAGTTGGCTTTTAAAAGAACTTCTTTCCCTCGCCTTAGGTTAAGGCCAAATCAAAGTTGCACATTGTATTGAAAAAACAACTACAAAATCTTTCTTATGGACAACGGGAAAAGGTTGAACTGCAACGCGTTCGACACAAGACGTATTAAGTGAAAAAATGCAAACTGTGAACAGTGAGGACAACATTGACTTTCCTCGACTAAAGCCACAAAACACATGTACGGATAAAAATAAAACGCTGAGACATATCCACCGAAATAACATATTCTCACCTTTTTACAACAAAACAACGACCTTCACAACACGACGATCTGTAATGAATAGCTAACTCAATCAAGTGGCCATACTATAACACTTTAAGCAACAATGTTCACACTTCTCCAGCTCCGGGATCCGAACAAAAAAGTATTGTAACTTACCATGAACTGCAAAGAGCAGACTACTGCAGAACAGTAATTCTGCGAGTAAAGTCTCCATTTCAAGCACTTGTAACTTCAGTCTTCCTCACTCCGGCTCCATTCTTCGATTTATTTGTGCTGAAAGAAACTTTGTATCCGAAAGGGTGGTTCGGTTGCTACTTTGTTAGCCACAGGCTGTACTCTACCCTGCTATGATCATAGAAGAACTGCAGCAGCGACTGACAGCGGAAACCGAGTGACGTCACTGAAATACTCCACTACCGTACGGTGTGGGCGCCGCGTTAAACAGTGCACTGAATAGATGTCTGTACAGGGAAATGCCAAAGATTTAGGAATTATATTAACAGACATTAAATCAAAAGAATTTAATGTGCGTCTTTATTCTAGAGAAAAGAAAAAGCAATGTGGCGCTATGTGTTTTTGATATTTTACTTGTAAAAACTCACTTTCACCTAAAAAAAAACATCTAGGATAACTAAAACAGGCTGTCTCAATCTGATCAAATAAACATACTAATGATTACAATTATGTCAATCTTGTTTCTTACCACGCAGAATAAATCACAGCTTGAGATCCTGAAAACAGCCTCAAAGTTGTATTAACATCTCAAGATGTGCTACAAGTGCCAAGATATATATATATATATATATATATATATATATATATATATATATATATAAACTATACTTTAATGTAGCCTAGATGAATCGTTTGTGTATTAACTGTTGTGAGTTTTGTGAATTCTTGTATGATGCCACCATACATCGGGGGGAATGGATTATAAATAACGTTACAAATACTATAACTGTAACGCTATAAATAAGGTGGCGTTTAACCCTGCGAGCGATTTTGTTGGAAAATTGTAAGACAAGGTGAGGCAACGATTTAGAAATTGTTAAAAGTGCGACATCCAACACCGAGGACTTACGCCAAAAGAATGGTGCGTCAAAACTGAATGTGATAAAACAAATAATCAATAGCCTCATGTTGTTCTTTCTTCTCGAAATTATCACAATATAAAGAAATATAAACGCACGTTTGTACATTGTATAAACGTGTGTTGTATTTTATCATTTTTAAAATGATGTCCATATGCAGTAATGTTAATAAATATTATTTTCAGTATGAGCATAACATCCACACAATGTAGTGTAAAACACTTTATTTGCTGCTGTAACGGAAACACGTCAACACCACGTGTAACATGTAACATTAACAAGACATCAACAGATGTTGCGCATTGCTTTTGATCCAATATTTCGGTTGTCATTACAAGCTTTATCTGGCTACTTTTTGTTTATATGTCTGCGATTTGTTGTAAAGGGTTGGCGTTTCTGAAAGTGACAGAGCAGCAATTCAAAAGGAAAAGATATTGGATACTGATCATACATGTGATGCAATTTCCCTGGGCGAATTGAGAACGTAATGTAGCTGCGCTGCAGACAGGAGTTTCTCATTTGACGGACTAGACATGAAGTGAAATCAAGGGGCCGAGAACGCCACTGACAACATCGCGGAGGACTCTCATTGACAAAGAACAATTAGAACAAGACGTGATCTTGTTCACTTAACTTCTCCGTGTGTCACCCATAACTGACTGTACTTTTTTAAATGAATTGATGATTAAAGGAAGCATTGCGCCATTACCGATTTTCACTGCCATTAAAAGAGAACGAGAGCGCCACCACTAGGAGGACATGGAACAGTCAACTGCACGAGCACCAGTGACGGCAATGTTACATGTTGCAGCACTAGGATCGGGCGCTTCAACAAGTTCCGCAGTTCTAAGGTGTGTAACACCCCAGGACCTGACCATTCACCCAAATAAATTATTCTTACAGTTAGCACGTCTCTACCCCGCGCACTCACCCTCATGTTGGAGTTTTGACCTGGCAAAGTAGTTTGAATTGGGCCACTCCGTAAAAGAAAAAAAACAATATAACGACAGCAATACATAGAACTACAAAGCATAGCGTGAGATCATTTCATCATTGTCTATCTTCACATCTATTAAGATAAAAAAATATGTAAGATGGTTGTTAATCTATCCATTTAATCAGACCCACGACACACATGTAAACCTTGTGTGTACCTTCATATACCCTGTGCATGTACTTTTGCTTCCTTATGGGCAAAAATTGTTTTGAATGCTGTTTGCTGTTATTACATTACACTATTGGCATGTAGCAGACGCTCTTACGCAGAACAACTTACATCAGTTACAATGTTATCCATTTATACACCCAGATATTTACTAAGGCAGTTGGGGGTTAAGTACCTTTCCCAAAGGGGAATCAAACCGGCAACCTTTTGGTCATGAGTTTTGCTCCTTAACCACTATGCTACACTGCCTCCCATTATACTTTCTGCCTCTTCTCTATATGGTTTATACTGCCCCATGATGTTCAGGTCAGCACTCAGGTCAATTTGTAACATCCATTTGTAAGTTTTCTGTTGATTTTACTCAAAACTCCCTTCAAGTAGTTGACACACTTAATGTAATCTTTCAAGAGGCAAGAAAGACACCACAAACGTTGCTGAAATGACTGGTCTTCTCAGGTGGTGCCAGGCTTAACTGTGTGTACCATTTTCAAATGGAACTGAAAGATGGATTTGAGCAGCATACATGGAGTAGTTCTATAAAAAGGGTATAATGAGAAAACATTTCGCCCTCTTTTCGTGACATTTCAGGCACTGCAATGGTTGAGGGCCAGGTGATGGATCTGGCAGAAAGCATGTTTCTCCGGCTGCTTGCTGAGATTGTCCAACTGGCCCAAACTGGAGGTGGGGCGAGTAAAAGCACATGTCCTGCTCAGTGCGTGTGAGCGATGCAGCCAGTGGTTCTTGGCCCCTCGAGGAAGGCTACAGCAAAACCTGTCTTTATGGTCACCTGTATGGTTTCGCTTTCAGCATTTACTTTGATCCCGCGGACTCTGTTGACAAAATATCAGCCTTCCTGATGCTTATAAATATTGGGCTTTACAGTAATGCACACCGGCTTCACTGTTAACCAACACTCCCCATACCTTAATAAGGACCATCTGGAAAAGGCTCGCCCTGAACAAAAGGCTTACACAGGCATCGTGTCAGCAAGCTTACCGCTAAGGCCCTCACTACATTCTTATCCCAAGAAATTCAGAAATTCATAACTCAGATAATGCAGCCGCATGTCCTCAAAGCTCCCTCAGACCGTGCCGCCTGGCCCCTGAACTCCTGACAGAGCTGTCCTCCACCTCCAGTGCCAATAGGAGCGTGTTGCAGAAGTGGTTAGTCGCATAATTAGCCAGGGAAAACAGTACGGTGAATTATGCTTCTGAAATATGTCTATCTGGCACTAGCATGAGGGTAAGGGGGAAGTGAGAGGGCTGCTAAATTGACTCTGACAATATATTTTTCAAACGTTCATTCTGTTCTGCTGAGAACACAGGTTTTGGCACCATGGAGAGGTAAGAGTTTGATTTCCTGTGCCAAACAATTGCGAAGTGATTGGGTAACCGAGCAACAAGGGACTTTCGGAGGCGACTTGTCCACTGGAGCAGCTTGTGGTGAAAGAAGATGTCTGGGGTGATGGCAGTCAACTTCCAAGCACACAGATATCTTGCAAGAGACAGGACATGAATGCTGGCTTACTCAGCCTGCACCACAAGAGTGCCCTTCCCTGCAGCAAAGACTGGCATGTGGCTGCTGTGCTTGGAAGCCTTCTCACTAATGTCATTTTAATGCAAACCACGTTTTCCTCTTGGCTTTTGTTTTCCCTTAAAAAATTCTTCCCTGGTGAGTGCCTTGTAAAGGTGTCTAACCACCTCCCCCTGCCTTTCTCGTTATTTTCTCCTCTGCCAATTAAATTTCCAGACCTCCAAACTTTTCCCCAAAACACACACTCCATCGGAATCACGTTCCCAGGGCGCAATTACTGCGCTCCAGCTGGAGGCTGTTTACATTTGCCATCTCGTGTATATTCCATCAACTAATTGAAGTGCACCTCTAATCAAACACTTCAGATCTAAGGGTAATGTAGCATGTTTCAGAAAGGGCTGTTTCTTTCCTTTTTTTGGAAAAACTGGGAGTTGAAGGAGTCCAGTAAACTGCGTTGTGTGCACACAACGCTTTTCTGTTTGGCAAGCTGGAAACATTCAATGCTGTCAATGCCCGTGCCAAATGGAGACAATATATTCACGTCAGTTTGTGAAAGCAATCTCTGGGCCAAATGAAATTAATGACAAGCAAAGCCTGTTTCTTTATTATTATTATTGCAAGAACCCGTTTAATTTTTTAACAGTGCATTTGTAAGACTGCACAGATGCAAGTTGGCACATAGTGGACAATCTTATCCCTGTATTTGAGCAATGTTCCTATGCATTCAGACACTCCTGGTTATAAATCTAGCTTGCTGATTGCTGGAATGCACTTTATAATGGCTGAGCAATTCCCTTGGCTTGATATGAGCCTGTCTCAGTGGCCCTGTTCATGTTTTAGTCTAAACTCTTAGCCAGTGGAGGGGAATGTCCAACAAAGGAAACAAGCAGCTAATAAATGAAGTTAAAGATGCTGCTGATTGAGTTTTTCCTCCAGAATCCAAGGGACAGAAACCATGAACACTGAAAAAAAAGGATACTTGTATGACCATGATGTCTGCCAAGGAATGTAGGACAATCACAGAAAAAGAAAAAAAGACCTCTTGTACATTTGTGCAAAACACATAAAAGTTCAAAATGATTTGTCCATTGGAGAGCTGTACTGTACTTTTGAGGGTGAAGCAAGTTTTAGACTTCTGACCTAAGTGTAGCGTGTAAGAGAGCCACTATCTGCATTGAAAAAAGTACATTAAATATTACACACAGAGGACCATGTAGACACTACTCGGCTCAAGCACAGGGCCTTACAATGGCATCTGCCCTCAAGACACAGGGTCAAGGCAGGAGCTGCATAGTCTTGTGAAACATGGCTAGAATAGTCTTCCAAACAGTAAGTAACCGTACCTTACTAAATATTATTAAAAGCTTTACAGAATACAATGTACATTTACTCTGCTTACCCCCTCTTTAACAAAAACAAAAGACAAATCAACCAGTTAAATGCAAAAGTGCTGAAATGTAGACTCCTTCACTGCATTCAAACTCCTGAATCTGAGTACATTCCATTGATCAAGTAGTCCATTTGGGTGTAGTCTTTTTTCCTGTAGCTCTCATAGGCTTGTCCAAGGAAGAGGACAACAACAACAAAGAAGAAGAGGAGGCCGAACAAAAAGATGGCAAGTAGAGACCTGGTGTCCACTGGTTGTGGGAGGCCCATAGTGACATCCGTTACAGCTTTATTGGCCCCTCCGCCCTCCTGCCCCATGGAAGCCACCCGACCCAGAGTTCTCAGGGAGGTAGTCTGTGCTATTGGAGCTCTTGGCTTAGTTGGCAATGACACATCGCTGCCCATGGTGGTTACTGAAACAATAGTTGATACCCTTCTTGTCATCACTGTCAATAGTGTGGGAAGGGTGGTTGTTGTGGATGGGCTTGTGGGTGTGGTGGCTGCTGTTGGTGCTGTTGTTGGCATGGTGCTTGTCACACTGGTTGCGGCAGTGACAGCTGCTGCTGGTGTCCTTGCTGTTGCCGATTTCTGGGTTCTTGGTGGCACTGTGGTGCTGGTTGGCTGGGACTTGTGTGGCGTTTTTGGGCCTACTGTGGTCACCGTTGCAGGTTTGGTGGGGGCTGCCCCAGTGGAGGACAGGGTCTCACTAATTGGCTGTGATGACCCAGGGTCTCCAGGGCTGGCTGTAGCCTTGGAGATGTTGGCTAATTCTGGAGTCATGGGTGCATCTGTATTTGGGACAGCCTGTGCAGGGGTGCTTCCAGTAGGTGTTGAGGTGGGGCCAGTCCCATTAAGTGCAGGGGTTTTGCTGATTTGAGGCACAGTGTGGTTTCTTTCTGCCTGGGCTGGAACAATGTCTGTGTCATTAATGGGGTGGGACACAGCCCCAATTGGGTGTATTGTTTCAGAGTTCACCTGGATACTGGCTTCTGAAAGAGAAAACAAAATCATGCAGCAGGTCTGTTTAATGGTACTTCCTGTTATTTATGCCATTTTGTGAAGTTCAATCCATTCTGAAAACGAATGCACTGATGGATAACGTAAAAATACTCCCTCCCATCATAATTTAAAGACATTCCTGTTATTCTCAGCGCCAAGAGAGTCCCACATACCTTGGTGAGACAACAGGTCCTGCACAGAGATTTCTCCACAGATGGTAATGTTGGAACACTTTAAGATATAGCAGATGTTGTTCTGTTTGTCAAAGAGAGGCCAGTTGCATGTTTCATTAGCTGAGCCTGTACAACATAAACAGAGTTTAAAACATTACTGTATGGGTGTAAATCAGTGTGTTATGTTATCATTTCTCATAATTAATCTAGTCTTCCTTTCTGTCTTTTTACAGTGAATAACTTTGCATATGTTCTCCAAAATCTGAATTACACCCTGTCATAATTTATGCACTCGATTATGAAATGCATTTCATCAAAACTAAATCTATGCATTTTGAGACAATACATGGCAATAGTTACAAATTTACTTCTCAAATAACATGGAATGAAACTACTATCTTTAAGAAGTCCCTCTAAGGATTAGGAGCTGCAGACTCTCAAAAAGCCCAACATGTAAAAACTGAAACTGAACAAAATCACTAGTCGAGAAAACATGCATATTCTGCTATGGCAAAGAATTCTCTGGGATTATATGTTTTGCTTGTTCTGTGCTTGCATTCCTTGCTGCCTGCTTGTCTCTGTTTGTGCTCTGCTATCTGTGGACATTGTACGAACAACAAGATTGTTTCACCTTTGCTCTGAGAGTCAATGCCACTGGTGCCTCTATTCACAGCTTATGAACTATTAGCATGAGTGTACCTCTTGCCTGTGGAATGAGACCCAAGGGGGGCTGAAAGAGGTAGGCGTGATAATTTGGGATTGTTATGGCGTGAGAGGTGATGTGACCAGTGTGACTGTTTCATAGTCAGTCCTTCATGCTATCTGACTGCTTTAGGTCAGACAGTCCCACATCCTATCTGTCAAGGAGGAATGTCAAGATCAAGGCAATATATTATTTTGGTTAAAGTTCCAAAGGCACACCTCAAGGTTTAAGATACTAAACAGTAATTTGATTGGTTAACAAGAAAGGGTGTAAGGGGCTCAGCAGACTATAACTCCTGATGTTTTGTCTGTTATTTTGGTGCATTTTGTTTTTGCCAAGTCGGCACACTGTGCTTCTATGCAACTGTACTTTGAACAGATACCCTCTGCATTCTGTATACTACCACAAAGTGATTTTGACTTAATTTGTTGATACCTTGTTCATTTTCCATTCTTTATGCTTGATCCTCACCTTTATGCTTTCATCTATGATTTTTATTTCACCACTTGAAGCCCCTGCTATCCAGGCTTGAAAGGACTCTTGAATGTAATTCTCATAATAAATTTATCACATTGTTTACACCTGAAATAATCTTACACGGGCATTACCACCAATTTGTAAACAGATCTAAAGAGTGTACAGTTCCTCAATATATCTTGGAAAACATACAAATTAAAAACTGTACACTCTGCCGACTATAATGCCCAGATATGTTGAAACATAAGCTAAATTTCCCACTGGATAACCCATGGACCTACTCTGTACATCTGTCTCAAAATGGGGGCATTTGGACAGAAGTTTTGTAATTTTCTACTTTTAAAGAATGATTTTACCCAACACCACTTCAAAGTGAAAAAAAAAATCATAATCTACAACATTAGTGGACAAATGAGGAGGGCCCACAAGCATTTACTTTAATAATGGGTATAAACACAGCAAAGATTTGAAATCAGTGTTCATGTATTACTTGGACCCAAATCCCATGGTAGTTTGTGTCTCCACAGGATAGAGGAATGACATGCCATTAAGCACAGGAATTTGTGGATTGTATGCACAAGTCGTTCTAGAAAATGTGTCTTTGCAGGGAAAAAATTAAGCATTTCTGACGTCTCAGGAATTGTGAAAAGAAAACAAATAGCCAAGGCTAGACGGAACTGTAAAATAACATTATTTTTGATGGAGATATGAAAAGCAAACACTTTGCAAAACAGTCTCTTTGTCTTAATTCCAGGCCTGAGCAAATTGCCTTTTCAATGCTAGTAGATACAAACAAACTGCAAGTCCCTTTTGGATACCACCCCTCTATCCCACTCTGACACCCCTGCCCCCCAAACTTGACATGACAGGCAAGGTATGACTTCGCAGAATGTGCTCCTACATCACAAAGGTGCCAGCCTTCTTCCTCAGAAGTACCTCTGACATGATGTACTATAGCACTGTTTTGCAGTGGTGCTGATGGAAAAGGAGATATAGTGCAAAAAGTTGCACAATTTACATCTGACCTCCCACTGGCACCTTCCTGAAATGCCGTGTTTACAGTTTCACTTGTTGGACTTTTCTATGATCAGTAAACTTCAAGACTTGTTTCAGTTTTAAAGGCGTCCCATGTTTCTGTGTCCTAAAAGAATACAACACAGTATTACTAATCATGTTGCACAAAACAAATATACAAAATATTAATATCACAAAATATCAACAGACATCAGCAGATAGCGTGACCCCTATGTCAACCAGTGCTATGTTAAAGAATGTGACTGAAATAGTATAGACATGCATGCATCCCTGTGCTCACTGTGTGTGTTATTTCTCCAGGTGGTCTCAGATTGAACACTGCAGCAGACTAGAGAGATGGGCCAAAGAGAGAAGAACAAGCCCATTTCACTGCTTTGATTCCTGCTCTCATGTGCAAGCCCAGGCCAGTGCTGGAAAACACAGCACAGTCCAGCATAATGCTAGACAATCAAAACATAGTGCAAGACAATGTGATATAGCACAACATCATATAGCACAACATCGCCCACTACAGCACACAGCTCCAACCTCATAGCATAGCACAGTACAATGCTGCACAAAGATTTGACTCAAGCTGAATATGCAACCCTGCACACTGGGAGCAGGAGACTCAGTGATGAGAAAACCAGGCCACCCTCATGGGAAAACCCGACACCAACTGCCACTGCAAAAGCAGCATTTGCATGCCGCTGGCCAACCAAGAGTATTTACAGTCCTTAAACGCAGGTGCATAGGTGGCAAGCGATGGTCTTGTTGCTCTGCATGGCAGTGTAGCAGATTTAACAGGAAGCACCGGTTTATTACCAGCTTTTTTAGTCTGTTTTATTCTTATGACACCACAGCCCCTCCAACCAATCTCAGAAAAGAGCCTGAGATAAAACCAGTCACTCACTGAGAAGGCCAAACTAACTTCCCCTCCTTAAAATGTCAAGAGAGGCTGCCCTAGGATGAGGGGGTACTGTGACCCCCCACACCCAAGGCTCTGAAGAGTCAGGCCAAACTATTATGTATATATAGCCGTCCTTCATGCCACATTGCAAGATTCCAGATAGTAATGCTGACTTCATGTGTATGCTTTCTCATAACCTGCATTTTGCCAGAAGCCTTTTGGAAACCCTATAGCTTGTTTGGGTTGGAGTATAAAGGAGGGAGAGGCAGCTCTATCAAACACCCCCCTTTATTTCTCCCACAATCCAGTATTGTCTTCATGTCAAACGTCTTTTGTGTGTGTGTGTGTGTGTGTGTGTGTGTGTGTGTGTGTAATCACAGAACACTCACGTAGCGCACTACCGGAACAGTGTGTGGGGTGCTAACTGTTGTCTGATTAAATTAAAGCGAACATGTCAGGACAAGGATTTAAGGCGCAGAGTTATCCAAAGCAGCACCAAACTCATAAACAAAACAGCCAGGCCCAAACATCCCTTTTATCCTAAATCTGAAACACATGGTCCCTTTGAAACTGCATTCATCCAACAACTTCTTTTTTTTAATGCACACATTTATTGATTAAAAAACACCACTGTACTGCTTTTCTGCGCCGTGTTTCATAGCTATCTGTGGAGGAAATTATCAAGATAAAAATTAAACCTGATACTAACAAATTCCTTACAAAATGAGGCCTTCTTTATATGGGTTGGATCTTGTACAATATGGCATGAAAAATACAGTTTAGAGTTTTATATCTTTCACATTTGCACACAAATAGTCTTAGTCTTGCCTTTTTCCTGTAATTGCCTTTATGCGATGAATATCCTGAGCCATTCAGCACTTGAGTGAAATTCAGTTATGAAGTTCCATTTACAAACACGAGACAAGGTGGTTAAACTTCTTAGTTGCCCACAGTCTAACAACACATCTTTTTCCACCAGAGCTGAATTAAACCTATATTATATCTCAGTGTCACTGTGAATACAAACAGGATTCAGCACAACCAATGACAACATCCATTAATAACACCCAGTAACAATAACAATTATAATACTTCTGACTCATACAATTCTTTTTTGATACTGCAGGCCAACACTTGTTCAAAAATCTTGATTTAATCAACAGAGACTGGTTATCCTAAATATTGTTTAATTCGGAGTCCTGCATATTTATTACGGTCAATTGCTAAGGGAAGATGTAACAGAATACTCGAAATAGTTATTGTCCTATCCATTGGCGTCTCGTCCACCTGGTCCACAGAAAATCAGTGTGGTCATACTTATTATTGGATTTTCTGTGGACCAGGTGGACCAGACGCCAATGGATGAGCAGTCAAGTGTGGTCATACTTGACTGCTCATACGAACATGAACAAAGCATAGCTTAGGGTCACTGCTTTGTCCAAACTTACACATGGAGATGCACTGTGTTTGTTCCTGCATGGGGGAGCTGGCCAAAATGCTGGTCTCTTCCCCTTCCCCGACGTGGCTGGAGAGACAGGGCATCACAAGCAGTGCCAGGAGGGAGGAGAGGGTGAGGAGACGGTGCAGGGTCATGGTGAGTCAGCGCCACCCCCTGGGGACCAGGGTGCAGGAGAGTCACAGCACAGCTTGGGGAAACACCACTGTCACAGCTGCATACCTAGAGGAGGAAAAATCGCCAAGCAGTTTTAATATTTCTGATATACACTACTCACACACAGTTTTATACTGTTTTTACTGTATTCAGACATCCTGATGCTGAAATTACATTAAATTTGTATGTTTGTGTTATTCTCCTGCACATTATGAATGGATTTTAAAGAAACCACTTGTAGTTCACAATATAACATGAAACATAATTGTTTGTTGAAGTAATCATTGAGTGTCTGCTTATGAGGGAGAGCAATAATTTTACAGCTCTGCTTGGTACAGCGTATTCAATGCTGCTCCACGTTGAAGACTAACAAAAGGGCGCCATCTAGTTACACTTCTACAAACAGCAGGGTTAAAGAAAAAAAAACTTCATGGACACTTGTGAAGAACTGTGATTTGTTAATTGGGTTCACCTGAATGCCATCTGCCAAAGGAGATTATACCTGAAGACCAAAGCAACTTTTTGACTCATGTTAAGTCACAGTAGGGTGGAAACTACAATAAGGAATGGCTGCTCTATTTTGTTCTGTACCTCCCTATTATTTTGTTCTGGTGTGAAAACAGCCTTTAAATGACTATGCCTGCCCAAATGTAGCCAAACAGCAGATACATGCATCCTATACACACATGAGCTTGTTTGGGGACAAGGCAACAGTCAACATCCACTCAATGATAATAGCACCTCTTGTCACCAGACAGCAATGAGGTTCCCCCTCTCTCCGAGTCTTAAATTAGCTCTGCTCTGAGGGAACTCCCTCCTCTCTGCCTATTTTAAGGAACTATAAATTAAGGGACTCTCTGAACTGGATAATTCAACCAGAATTTGTTTTTCTTTTTTCTTTCTTTAACTTCCCTCATGGCTGAGCAGTATTGGTGAAATGAGGAAAACTGCTTCCACCCCACCCCTCACCAAATGCTTATGAGCCAACTGCCTTCAAAGGCCATCCCCTGTGCCTTAGCGAGTGTGGTCACAGCAATCCGCTGTGCTGTTCTGTCAGTTCCATCCGCTCTCAGTGAAATCCACGGTCGGCTGATTGGCTCAAAGCCACTTCCTTGTGACAGGAAAGCCAAACTATACTCTCTCCATCCTGTCAACTGAATGCCTGAAAGAAGGGGTACACTCACATGCCAGGACTGCAACAGGACCACAAACAGGACCCAGAGGGAGGCCCAATCAAAATGTAACATACAATACATGTTGTGAATCTCGCTGCTACTGTAGGGTGGATTTTCTTCTTTCTTCTATTATGGCAAAAAGAGATTTGGGGTCACAGGGGTTCAGCGACAGACCTCTTCCAGCCCTCCTACAAAATCCAAGGGTTGGGAGTCCCTTGGTTCTTTACTCAGTGCTGGATGATGTCATTTGTTACAACTGTTCCCACTACCAGGACAAGTAGTCAACACTGTGACTTGAAGGCTATGCCAGGGCAAAGCTACTTAAGTGAAGCTGATTGACTGTTACATCATACCTCTGACAGGATGTAAAACCTAAGACATGCTCACCACTCCCTGCCTACTTCTGAAGTTATTCAGTTAGAAGCAAGGAGATTTGGATAAGGCAAGAATATGACTTTCACCCCCTGCCACATCCCACGTTACCACCCACAGAATCTCACTGCCCCCAACCTGTGAAAACCCAGTGTTGCTCAGTATGTTTCTTTCAGCTTTTTCCTGTGAAAACTTACACCAACTCAGTGAGCTCCCATTCAGCTTAATGAGCACATTCTCTCATCCCCCAATACCTTCTCATGCCCACTATATAAATGTCAGCCTCCATCCTGGACAGGCTGTTGCTGGTCCCATACATATAGTTTCCAATCACACTGTGGTGGGCATCTTGTAAAAGACCCACACTGTGAAAGCCCCCACACACAATAATTTGTATGGGGTTGCTTGAAGTATCTGTGCTCTGAGAAAATCCAGTCAATCTCCACAGTCTCCCCCATTATGAGGTAGAACTTCACACATACTTGATATATATGACATATACTTGATAAATAGACGCGACACAAACATAGATAAAAGGATTTAGGTTTTGTGCAATCACCTGTGATCATTAAAAGTGAGAGCCATTCAGAGACATGTCTGCACAGAATGTGAATGTTGATGGAGGTGCAGAAGCCATCATGGAGAGGGTATGAAGCTCCGAGCAGCCTGCAATGCAGTTGAAAGGGCTGGGGATGAGGATGCCGTGGGTTGGCATACTCTGTCTGGTACAGAGGGTTCAGGTGGAGAGCCCCCAGAATAGACCATGCCTGCGCACTGTCTGCCACTTCAAGCAGATAATTTCTGAGACTGTGGTTGCCAACGAGCAGCAAGTGCAAATTGCAACATGGGAGGTTTCAGGAGAGGGGCAAAATAAACAAAAGAAATGTGCAATGAATCAGGACTTTATTCAAACATCCAGCTTCTATAGCCCCCTGGCTTAGAGGGAGTGATGCAGATCTCTGACATAATGTTAGAACAGACATTCACTCTCCTGGCAACACTGGCACCAAGAAAATTACACTGGACCCCAGCACTGAGAAACTGTGGGGGAACTGTGGCTTGCATCATACACCAAACAGACAGGCTTATCTTGTACAGACTCTGGATTGGAGAAGATGGATCTATGACATTAATGTGCCACTCCTCCTTCTCCCCTACCTCTGCAATGGCTTCTTGAGTCTAAAGTCTTCCGTATTTCCACAGTACCTTGATCTCATGGTTTTAGGACACAATTCAAGAAGGAAGTTTTCTCATGAGTTTTTTTACATGGCAGCAATGTAAAAAACCCTCAACTCTGGCACTGTCAGTCAAGAGGCTGGTTCCAACCACTGGAAATACTAAAAGGCCAGTAGTCCACAGCAACAGAACATAATTCCCTTCATTTCACCATGGTAGAACAGGTTACTTTGGCCAGGTTCTCCTCTCCACACTGCTCATTAGCAACTCTTCAGGGGCCATTGCTCAGATGACATCAGTGCGTGGGTTACATTCGATTGTGACAATTCTAGTAACACAAATGCTGACCTCAGCAAAAGGGAGGTCAGCTGTATTCTTTGTTTTCTGCTGAACTTCAATAGACACCACTCTCTTTCTCTCTCCTGTCACATTCAATTGGAAATTCTAAGTAGCAAATCAATCAATACATGTGAAGGTCAACACATGTCTGTCCACACAAGGGCATGTTTGGGTACTACAGACTGCAATGTGAAGACACTGATTCATACACAGTGGTAATGTGTCAATCTCAACCCACAAGGCCATTACATCAGGCATGCACAGAGTGAGCCTACTTGGTTAAGGACACACCCCTAAACAAGTGCAGAGAGGGTGATGTTTGAGTACTGAGCATCAGTGTGACAGAAACATTTCAAAGGTCACCCTTGCAAGGGTTGCCAATAATAAAGACAATAAGAACATCTTTGCCATGATTAAGAATGATACTCACAGAGGGCTTTCAGAACAAGGCAGCACCAAAGCACATCCTATAAAGCAAGTATCCACCTCATCCACCATGATTTTCTCTGATCTACAAACCACCTCTGCTAGCCCACATTGCTGTGCTGACAATGTTGGCATTATCTGGAGCCATCATAATCAAAGCTCAACACTGCACAAAACCTCCATTGTACACAGCTGGGATGCCACAGTACAGAATGCTACAGAAAAAATGACACAAAATGGACAGCTGAAAACTGTGCCACGATCAGGCATCAATGTGAAGGGATACAGACTCACTCTTTCTCCACTGACTTTCTTTTCCCACTTCTTTCTGCTTTGTGCTGGTTTAATGTGTAAATACGTTGCTTCAGCCCATATGGTTCCCTTCCTACCTACTGACCCTGAGTCAGTGATCACTGAGTGAGTGCTCAGTGTGACCAGCCCACTGCTGATCTATGATCAGTATGGAGAGACAGTTCACTGTGACATGTAGCCACTGACGGCAGTGAACACATTGCCATTTTCTCCCAGCTTCAGGGAAGGAGTTGTTCCCATGGGGCCTTGAGGCCAAGCCAGTAATGTGTCCTGGACCCTGACCGTTTTCCATGCGCCTTCCTGGGTGCCTCAACAAGCTTTGATGTGATCTCGACTGCTTCTCACTACATCTCCAATTACAGGCCTCACAGATTCCTCTCAGAACCTCAAAGAACCACGCACCATCTCTCCAGGGCTACAGCTTCCTGAGTGATCCTCCCTTATGGAGAGAATAAGAGGGAGAGAGAGGGGGAAGTGATGGAGATGTGGAGTAGGGTAGAGATGAGGAGCAGGGTGGAGATGTGGGAGGTGTGGAGATGGAGTCAAAGAAAGAGCAAGATCAGTGGTAGAGATGGGGAGAAATATAAAGACAGAGAGGGGGAAAGTGTGACAGAGGGGCACCCAGGCCAGCCTGCCTTGCCTCTCTACCCTGAAAACAGCATGGCACATTGCCTATGTTGCAACAACAGCCTGTCATTTACGTTGGAAACAGAAAGCAAGATGTATTTATGAAATAAAACAACTCAATCAACAATCAGTAACTGCTCAGAAGATCTTAACTTTACTATCTATATACTGAGAAGAAACATTTTCTTCTACTTTATCTAGCACTGCAAGACTCATAGCAAATCGCAGAAAAGCCTTTGTTTTTTTCTGACAGTGATCTATACACAGATCTATGTCAGATATGTGCCTGTCTCACCCATCTCATTTTGCATGTAGGTGTTGCTTAAACTGCTATGTGAAGAAATTCTTTCCTGCTCCACAATGCTCCCACAAATGTCACAAGCCACTTACAAGACATGACAAAATGCTGCAGACACAAACATCACATGTTACACCTCACATCAGGTCAACTGCTACCATTTCCTCCATAATGTTTGAATGTTTGTACAGGGTTATTATTACCACTCCTATCTTGTGGGTGATATGGGATGCTAAGGTTAGCCACCCACAACAGTCTCAAGTTGACACAAAGGATGCAAGCATACAGACAACAGGTGCTACGATTAGTAGACTCCTCCACAGCCTGAAAAGGTTATCAGAATTATTAGCTAAAGTGCAGATTTAATTTGAATGCCAAACAGAACCCATTGCACTTTGCACCACACATCTGGCATTAGTATGCTGAGCAGCTTCAACGTCCCCAATTAGGCCCTCTTTCTGTTCACAGTCATAATGCAGACTTCTTAGATCTATGTGCAATTTAATGGAACAATTATACTAAAGCAGTATTCTGCTCCAGCTGGAGGTTTGTGCTGTAAACATAGAAATGTAGCTTGATGTGACTAAAGTATAAAACTGTGATCACACTTTGCATTGGGTTGTACAGAAGTAGGACTGTTTTAATAATCAGAAATAATAGTTAATTTAACAGCTGTCAAATAACCCAATTACAAAAAAGTTATATCCTCCCTTTATTGTATACTTTAACATTACTCAAGGCTGGGAAAAGTACAGATAATTTATTTTTAGAAAATCACTGCCAAGTAATACACCATGCAGTACTACAGTTCTGCCTTGCGCCTTATGCCTACCACTTTACCACGACCCTCAGCAGAATGGGTGGCCAACCGACATCCCTAGGGACTGATGCAGCCTGTTACAGCTTCATGTGTGGCCCCTGAAGTGAGAGTGATCCATTACACATTGGATTAATGTTATGATTCAAAACAGCATTGCTGGGGCTTGATGAAACACATGAAATGCTAACAGCATAGGAAACATTAGAGTGCTTTTGGGCAAATAATGTTCAGGTTATCCCTGTCATCTCACAGGGGGCATATAACCCAGCAAGATTACAATGCGCAAGACATTTGACAAACAAACCATTCCATCCCATATAAATATAAATATAAAACCTCACACACAAATGAGTGAATTTATAATAAAATATGTCACAATTTGCAGAATAAGAAATGAAATGAGTTGGCAGTCACATTATTAAGAAAGTGTTTACTGTAGCCCTTTGACAAGGAAATTGACCAATTCTAGCTCCTAGAGGGCCAGGTTGGCCACCCGTTACAGGACAAAGCATCCTACCACATTTGTTAAACCAGAGCTTTTAGACTGTACTAGTGAATTTGTATTTTGCCTTAATCTAATGATTAAATGACAATGCACTCCTTGTTATGTGCTCCCCACAGCCCATATTTTGGCTTCATTTTTGTCCCTGCTGTGGTCAAGCACCTTCTGGCATTCTAGGCAGGTGAAACCAGGTCACTCCACCCCAGAATACAAACCCTTAACGTTAACCTAACATTACATTAACATTAACACTAGGTTATCAATGACGAACAGATGAAACGACTTGTGCCATGTTCAACACCGACTTGTTCCACTATTCACGGGTAAAAAAACAAAACAAAAACAAAGGAAAGACTATTCTTTTAACTGTGAAAACAAATAATTTCCGAACCACACAAAGTAAATGGCTAGCTAGTAAGCTACGGTATGTAGCTATTGGATAAAAACTATGGTCAAACGCAGAAGTAGTAAGCTATACGCTAGTGCCGAAGACCAAGAGCGTGTTGCATCACCACTAAGTATTCTCGTTTTCCTGAAAGGAACTCATCAAGAATGACCCCCGTTATCATTTCCGTGTTTCTTGCTAGTAAAAGCAAGATACAAAGACTAGTGATAAACTTTATGCTGATCAAAAACTCCTTGCAAGGCTTTACAGACCGATCATGACGCTGCTAGCTATGAAGAGAGCTAGTCTAGCTAGCTAATTAGCTAAGCGCAAAACGGGTATGGCGCTGTACTGACAAGCTAGCGGTACACCAACATTATAGAATCGTAACGAATGTCACCATGAAACCTACACAAAATTAACGGCTTGGAAAAGTGATGCCGTGCTTTGCTCCTTCTCAGCGGCCTGAATAACATGTTTTTCTTGCCTTATGTATATGAATTATGGTAGTCGGATCCTCTCGCGTCACCACATGCCTTCACACCAAGCTTGTCATTTGAGCAGGAACCGAACGAAAGCGGGGAGAGGGGACGAAGTTTACACATAGCGGAACTGATGTAGCCTATGCTAGAGATGTTCGATTCAATGAACCAGAGAGGTGTATAGACCTGTCTGAAAACACAATGGTGCAGTCAAATACATCTTAATCTACCTCATAGGAATATCACTCTCCATTGTTTGTTATATTACGCATTTGTGATGGGTAACTGAACGTTCAGGTACCATTTGCTATGCAACCTTGCTGAAAATGAATCGAGTAAAAGTGTTCTTTTACGCTTTAAGCGTTCAATAGGGCCAAGTTACTCAGATGTACCGTTCACAAATTAGCCTACCAAACGCATATTTGCAAAAAAAAAAAAAAAAAGTCTGCCAAGAAGCGTCACGATATCTTTAACAGAAATTATTTCGCCAGGATGGAAATCATAAATTCTAAATTCTGTATAGTAGGCTAATGTACAGAACTGTTATGAATAACCGACCAACTTACAACTAAGTTTAGGCCTTTTAATTTTGCCCTAGTTATCTCTGATGATTAAAGAGCCACAATTCCAAAGTAAAGGTACCGCCCATGTTTCCTCCTCTCTTTCCAGTAATTTATCGGCTTTCTTATCAAACTAGCATAGGCTAAGCGTTTGAAAACGAATGAATTGCACATTAAGTAAAGTCGTAAGATTCCGATATCCATTCGCATCATTCATAAAAGAAGTGAAGTCGATAACCCGTTTGAAATTCAACTGTAAACGTTGCTATCTACTCTGACCAGAGGAGACGGGAACAGACAATTACGGCAGACTGTCATGCCACCCTGGTTCCGTGGCACTGAACTATAAAACTAGTTTATATTAGGCGAGGGCAGGACTCACACTTACATCGTTCTTGTGAATCTATTGAACAAACTTACAAACCATCAAAAAGAGATGATACATAGCCAATCATCTATCTCAGCATAAACCGAACATCTATCGAGTTACTTATTTCAATGTATGTAAAATTATTAAGCCTACCTTTGCAGGTGTGTGCAGAGTTCAAGTTCACTTAAACTGAGAGGGGACTTTTTATGAACAGCTCTCTTCAGGTCAGTCTAAAGATTTTCACTGGGGTGGAGGTCAGGGCTCTGAATGGGCCATTCCAGGACATTGATCTTCCTTTTTCAGCCATTCCACTGCAGATTTGACTGTGCACTTTGGGTCATTGTCATTCTGAAAGGTGAAATTCTTCCCCATCTTCAGCTTTTCTGCAGGGTTTTTTTTTCTAAAACCTTTTTGTATTTTGCACTATTGATTTTCCCATGCTATCCTCACCACAGCTCCTGTTCCTGCTGAAGAGAAACAGCCTCAAAGCATGATGCTGCCACTACCAAACTTGATAGTAGGGACCGTGTTCTTAGGCTGATGAGCTATGTTGGCTTTGTGCCAAACATATAAGGCCAAGAAGTTCTGCCTTAATCTTGTCAAATTATAAGACCTTTGTCCACATGACAGGAGATCCAGAGTGTCTTTTTGCATAATTCAGACTTGACTGGATATTCTTCTTTATGAGAATTGGCTTCTGTCTTACCACCCTACACCACACCTCAGAATTGTTGAGGACACATGAAATTGTTGCTATGTGCATGTGGTGACCAGTTCTGGTATGGTGACCAACTATGTCAATGTTGCTGTTGGCCTCTTGGTGGCCTCCCTGATGAGTTCCCTTCTTGCACAGTCATCAATCTTGGAGGGACAGCCAGATCTAGGCAAGGTCCTGGCAGTGTGATGTTTAATTCATTTCTTAAAGATGGTTTTTACTGTGTTCCATTAAATATTTAAGGCCTTTAATATCTTTTTATAACCCTCTCCTGATCTGTACCTTTCAACAATTTGATCCCAAAGTTTTTGGTAGCTCCTGGCATGCACTAAGAAACAAGGAAACCTGCTGAGAAAATCTACAAAAGCAGGTGATTTTATCTTGAATTATTCAGTATCACTTCTTTTGGTCACAGGTGAAGTCACTGAGTTTTGGGCATGATTTGGATGGTGAATGCTTAGACCAAAGCACAATTACAACTCCCATTACAAAGGGTGTGTAAACATATGCAACCAAGGATTTAGTTTCTCTATTTAAATTAATTCAGAAATGTGTTATTTTTTACTTTCATGTTGTGGGTTATTGTGTCTAAATGAAAGGGGAAAAACTGATTTAATGAGTTTTCATTTAAAGCCTCTAGACAATGAAAACAAGAAATTTTGACAGGGTGTGTGGACTTTCTACATCCAATGTGTACATTTACAAAAAAAACTCTGAAAGAACAGACCACCACTGGGAGTGTTTTGTTGATGATTCAACATTAATCCTACCACTATTCCACTATTCTTTCAAGTGTCTTGGTCCAGGGATTTCTCATTACTCATTTTTGAGTTTGGGGTCTTTCAAAGTTATGATGTGACATGCAAGTGTCAAACATGGTAAAGTGACATTGGAAGGCAGGTTTGATTGTACTATAGTGCTGTAGTTTTGTCAGACATTTATATACATGTATATGTGCCACACAATATGTGTTTGATCAAAGCATATATATCCCATTCTGTGGTCTAATGTAGGACACATTTGTCATGTTTAAACATAAATCTGTCTTCTATTTCTTAACTGCTTGACAATTTCTCCCTTCACATGTTGTGTTTTGTACAGTTAGTAATAGTGACTACTCAAACGGGTATTAATTTGAATATCCAACATTAGCACTACATTTCATGAGAAATACTAAAAGAGGAACAAGAACAAGAGGATGTTAGGAACAGAAAAAGTGATTACTTGGTGCACGTATTATATTAAGCAAGAGCTTTGAACCTGTGGGACCACACATTTTTGCTGACATTGATGTCTTTGTGGTCTGATGTTTAAATTGTCAGTTGTAAGATGGTGTCTTATTGACATTAATATTCTGAATGACAGAGCTATTTCTACAAATACATATGTACTGACATATTAACAATATTTGATTTGTACGTGGTGGTAACTTTTAAGCTTATAGCGTTTTATAATACAAATAGCTGTGAAATACCGTTCAGCCCTCTTTCGAGTCCGGCCTCACGGCAGATGTACCGTTAGTGTCGGCAGGGGGAGCTGTTTCTGATGTTGTGTGAGACATCTACCGTTCACGTAGTTCACAACGCCTTAGTTGCAAAACATGAGAATATTCCTTTTTTCAAAGCTTTCACTGTTATATTGAATTGTCAAACAAGTAAAACAAACACTCAGTTAAAACAAACATGACAGGCTGCTCATGGGTGACTGTTCATCCTGGAACAAACTGTAGATGTACGCTCCCTCATATACCACACATTGGTTACTGTGGAATGCTTGGAATTTTCTATGACTCCTGATGAAAATACACAAGTATACATTGACCTTCCACATCTGTTTAAAAATTCAGATACTTAAGTGCTCAAGTGCATTGAAAATTGCTCTTTCAGGTGCCTACTGGGTGTGAGCCAATTTCTAGCATGCAAGTTTTTATTTTATGACATATTATGCCGTTTTTATTACCATGCACATTTTCATATGACACATTTGAAGTGAGCAGTTCATTCTACATATTTTCTGAATGCTTGGAATTTCATCTTTGAACTTCATCAATCCTGTCTCATTAATTTAAAATCAACTTGCTGCAATGCATTATGTGGAGTTGCACTTTTCCAGCATTTTCTGCTGCTAATATTACCTCTAAGCAAAAACGTATAAATTCTACATAAGAATAACATACCAACCACATCATGTATTTATCAGACATTATTACATTATTCATAGCCCATATGAGAAAACATATTGCAAGAAAATAAATACACTTGTAAAAAATATTTAGTACACAGTTCTTGTTTTGTGATCATGCACCAGTTGAGGTAGAAGTGGTTTCAGTTTTGAAAATATCCACCATGTAATGCATTTTAAGATAGTTTGAATAATACCAATTGTTGTTTATATAGTGTAGCAAAGTCAAGTTGCCCCTTTTGTGGCTTGCCTTCCAAACAGGCTTCTTCCTTGCAACACTTGAATGCAACATTCAAGCCTGCATCTTTGTATAGTTCTTTTTAGATGCCTAATAACCGAAGATGCCACTTTGCTTAGAAGAACTCCAATTATTGCCTTGGGGTTTGCAATCACCTCCAACCTACTTGTCCCACAGCCCATGGTGGCAAGGGACATTTACATTCAGTTGCTTAGCAGATACTAAGCATTCAGAGTGATGTACAAGATAAGTAGATTTAATATTATGTTTACATTGTTGACATCCAGTAGACTCTCTTATCCAGAGACATACTAGATGTACATACATCATACATACATAACAATACATAATGTTACATTCACATTCTTGATATCCAGCAGACAGTCTTATCCTGAGTGACTTCAGTAGTCAAGCACAAAGGGCATCTAACAAAACAACACAAGCTGTTTCACAAGCAAGGAAACCTCAATCCACACAAAGTCACAAACAAAAGCCAGTGTCAAACACACAAGGCTGAGATCACACATGCACACCTGGGCCAATGTTGTCATTGTACCAGCAGCCTTATTTTTTATATTGGACACTACAATTGAAAGAAGAAAAAAAAACAATTCATCCTTCTACAATTTCCTTTAAATCCATCTTCCAACTTGAGGATAAGTGATCACTTATCTGCAGTCTTCAGAGAGCTGTCTGACTTTACCCATAAAATGACAATGCATACAGCTGCTGAATCTCTTCTTTGTGTTACCTCCTTTTAGACCACAGGGGAACAGGAAACTTTTGCATGCTTTTTTACACCATAAGTTCAAGAAGCTTCCGTTGACGTACCAATAAGCAGAACTTCTAATGGTGTAAATTTATTTTCTTGGATTTTGAAAAGAATATTTCAAAGTGAATAAACGTGACCATCATTTTTATTTAAAATATATTAGTTATTAACGATTTGAAATTACTCAGTGTAATTGCTAAGATTTAATTATTTTTAAAAACTGAGATGAAAAAATATCCATCATGTGCAATTTTTTCCCCTTTACCTTGTCTCCCCTCGATTTATTCAGGCATATGAACAAATGTTGAGAGCACTGTACTTCATGTGGCTATTATGCCATTATATATAGGTTAACGCTAATGGATAGCTCATACTCAGAGTAAAATGCAGTTGCTGTACAATGTTACTAAGATGGCCATTGCGCTGAGAATAGTTTGAAGGGGAATTATTAAACTAATTAAAGCGTATTTAAATCAATGATAAACGGAAACTCATCTAAAACTCCTTATTTACGAAATTCAGTAGAAACAAGATTTATTATTATAAGATTATAAAACGTTTACTGTTTTCAATTTGAACGACTATGTTTTGTAAACACAAACACAAAACAAAGGACTATAACTATTTAATACTAAAGAAAGCAATAGAGAAAACAAGCAGACTCATCAAGAAAAATGTGCAATTTTTAAAAAGCATACAACAATGAGATATTCACGTACTGACGTTGGTTGCAACAATACCTGGACCTGAATTCTCAGGGCATGCATTGGTTTGACAAATCAAACCAACGTTCTTGTTGGCAAAACAATAGCATCAGGATAAAAGGGGGCAGTTAATGGTGCAATGTTCTTTATATTTACCTTTAACACTATTATCTAGGATAATTAGCAGGTTGCTGTACCTAGTAGGGTACCTGGCTGTAAACTTCCCCTCGACTCCAATCTGCGGATTCTCTGAATATCTTTTAGGGAAGAGGTTTAAAGGGAAAAGTGGTTTGTTTTTGCAGCACTACTTTTTGTATACCTCCGACAGGGGTCTCAAATAATTCAAAGATATTGGAGGCAACCACGGAGGGCTTTTTACGAAACTGTGTATTCCAACGTGATACGTTTCAGTTCACAAAATTTTAAAAACACGCCTCTATTTCGGAGGTGGTCAACAGTACGAATAATTACCGGGTCTATTTCTTGTCACTGGCAGTGCTGCGTCCCTTCTACGCTCTCTTGTGCTGGCCGCCATCTTGAATTTTAATGTTAATTTTCTGGAAAATTTTTGTTTCCTCCGGTATTTTACTGAAGGGATTACATGTCAATTCCGGACACACAGGAAGGAGCATTCATACTCCAAGAGAAACGTCAAAGTGAGTATTTTTTTAAGGAATGTCTTCTCTGGTTGATCATTGTTTTATGTGATACTTTTTTCCGGGTGAAAAATGTTGGCAGGGAGGTTACGGTGGATAGAGGTGGATAGAGCCGAAAGGGTCAAGGGGATGAGTTGTTTATTTTAGAAAGACTCATACATGGTGAGGTGTTTTTAAAAATGTATCATAACAAAGTTGTGCGTTTTGTTTCTTGTCTGAATATACGACTGCATTATTTTCACCATCATTGATTAGTACCACAGCTTCATGTACAAGCAACGGATTATTTTATTTATTGTTCGTTTCATCACCATCGGTTTTAACTAACGTTATCGACAGGTGTAGCTGGCCAGCTAGCTAGAGACCTTGCCAAATAATCCATTCAAGTTGATTTAAAAGACTGCGTTATTTGAACGTCCACATGTTCCTAGCACTGCAAGACCCCCTCAAGTGTTGACAAAGTAGCAAACAAAATCCACCCGATGTCATTTGCGGTGTTCCAGGGTCGAGTGTCTTAAGTCAGATTCGATTTGTTTGTATGTCTTTGGTCCACTTTAATATTTTGTTACTGTTTTTCAAGTGCTGTTGCTGAACAAGAGGAGGGATGTTGCAGCAGCCAGGAGGTGGCAGCAGTCGACCAAAAAAGGAAGCGTTATCACTCGGGTCCGAATATTTATATTGTAATGCGGTGGATGAATTAGCTATATAGTCAGTGCCACCTAACAAGTATTTGTAACTTGACGTTAAAAGTCGTAGCACGTGAAATAGATGTCTTCTCGTAGATACTGATTGCTTTGGAAACGTCATCCGCATTAGCAACAATTGCTTAAGCATAACCTGGGTTTCCCCTGCGGTTGTGTTCACCAGTTACTTAGCTATGTAGCACGTTGATATAAAAATACCTTCTTTCCCCAGTGTTTCTCTTTTTTGTCATCCTGACTGCATGTATGTAGCGAATAGGCTTAATTTCGCTGACCAGTGCGTACAGTGTGTATAGTGTGTGTTGTGTCTTGAACAGCGCTTGAACTATACACATTCTTGCTGTAAATGTACAGAATATTAATGCTATAGATCTTCACCGAGCTTGAATAATTCTGCAGAAGTTCAGATAACATGCAGTACTAACAGATTCCTGCAAATCCCAAGCTTATTGCCCGTGTCATTTACTTAAGGACTTTCGGGCCACCAGACATCTGACTTTATTCGTCACTAGGGGGAGTTGCAGGTCAGGTTATTGACAAACTCAGAGAAGCTGGTGTCCTCATGAATTATGAAGGATTAATAGGCTTTAATGCCCGTTTGATGCACTGACGCCATACAGGCATTTAGGCCTGAATACTTTCCACAGAGTAGTGGTTGAGCTGTCAAACTAATAAGATGGAGGTGGATCCAGTTAGGAATCTGGGTTGTGTTACTAGTGAGGAAACTGCTACTTAACCAGCAGCCACTTCTGGTTGTTACACTCACAATGTAATCACTTTTAATAATGGTGTGTGCATGACAATAAGGTGCTTTTGCAATATATTGTGGGTTTCAAACCATGTGCTCCACGTTATGCCCAGTGTGCACTAGGCATTTCATGGTGTTGATTGAGCTTTCCAACAGCAATGTCAGTGAAGGCAAGATTGTCTGTCACTGTTCCTGTGTCCTGTTGCCCACCACGCAAATAGATAGCCTACATAGATGTTCCTTGGTCATTCTTCTACAGGACCTTCTACAAATTGGGGTTATAAAGAGGACTGTGCTGGGACAGAGAGCACATTGACTATCTGTTGCTCATTGGGTGGCTGTGGGATGCAGAGCAACCACAGTACTGTCATGTGTATGGACAGAATAGCATTGAGACCCAGGCTGATGTCACGACCTTTGCTACAGTGGAGGTTAATGGGCTGAAATGGGAATTTGGCACATTCCACACCCTGTGTTTGTTTGAAGACCCATTTGAGGCATTTATGTCAGCACATGACCAGATGCACTTGCAATATGTAAGCCAACCTTTTACTTGTGTGCAAAGGGAAGGTGCATGAGAGTTCAGCACATCCTGGCTGGGTGGTTCATTGATATAATAACAAATGGCTTTAATGTAATATTTGTACTAGCTCGACTACAGTGTAAGAAATCTCTCTTGAATTTCAGGCAAATGGAATGTGACCTGCGTGTTGGTATTGGTGGAGTACTTAAGTAATCTCACAAACCTTGGTGTCAAATTCTTGCCTTTCTTCAAGTGTGGGTAAATACTGTTGCTAGACCAAACTCAGTGAATTGTTTCTGGTCTTGTGTTTGATTGGCATTGTACATAAACAAGCGTGTGTGGGCATGGAGGGTGTGAAGCAGATTGACTTTCTAAGAACGTGCAAATAGACAGAGTACGTTAACTTGTGACATCACATGTTTTCATAGGATACGCCAGAAGAACCATCCTCCCACCCTCACTCTACAGGGCGCCTCCAATACAGAGACTAAATGCACCTGAACCAGGCGGCTTGTTGGCATGAAGTGGCTGGGAGAATCCAAGAACATGGTGTTAAATGGCAGGCGGCACAGCAGCAGGTTCTCCAGTGAGCAGCCCCTGGGCCAGGCCCGCCCCCAGCAGCCCCAGCGGGCCCACAGCAAACCCTCCCCCAGTAGCCGGAGAAGTAGCCGACGTGAGTGCCCTCAGCCGAGCCTCCCACTTACCCTCACTCCCACAGACCCTTGTTTGTACATGGCCATGCAAATGGTACACATGATCCTGAACATTTACTCCAGGGACTTGTGCAATGTGTGGTAGTGTACATATTTCTAACCTTAAATTTTTTTAAGTGTAAAGTGTCTCCCACGCATTTGAAACTGACGGCTCCTGATGCTGAACTTTAATTGTGGTCTCAGTGCTCACTGGACCACCAGCCCCGCTGGCTAAGGGTTCCAGGCGGCTGAGAGCCATTGGGAATTTTATGACTTGGAGACCTAGTGTAAACTTTCTTTAGTGCAACCGATAGCATCACTGTACATGTGCTTCGCTTCATGAATTTCTAATACCTTGTTGGAGTCTCTGGTAAAAAGGACTCATGGGAAATTCGGTTGATGACAGGAAATGTATTCAGCTGGTTAGTTTCCTTGTCACTCCCTGGTAAGTACTGAATAATTTGTAGATTATTCTAATTGTAAAAATAGGAATAATAAAAGAGGAGCCCTGTGGAAAAATACTAGAAATATTATCTGTCTTTTCTTTCAGTAAGTTGTGGTCAGGTGTCATGGTTTATGACCTTTTATGACTGTCTCTGTAATCTTACCAATCAGATAAGGGCACATGTTATGGCAGTTTGAATGAGAGTGGCAGGGAAGAGAAATAACTGAGCCAAATAAAGAAAACTTTCAGAGGGACACATTTTTTGCTCTCACTTTCCAGGAAAAGGGATTAAAAAGCACCAAACATAAAAAAACAATACAAAATACAAAAATGAAAAGCCCAGATAAAAAGACATCATATCATGAAAGAGGCACCAACTTGGGATGTAGGTTTGAAGGTTGCAGTTGGTACTGAGGGGTGGTTTGCTGTGTGTGTAACCCCCCCCCCCCCCCCCCCACTCACTCTCTCTCACCCACCGACCCCCCAAGGTTTCAATGCTGCACCTCTGGAGGCAGAAAGGCGCTATATCCCCTCCTCGGGGATGACTGCCAAGGAGCTGTGTGAGAATGATGACCTGACCACCAGTCTGATCCTCGACCCCTACCTGGGCTTTCAAACCCACAAGATGAATACCAGGTATGTGCACCCCCTGCTGTCCACCTGGCAGAAAGACTGAGGCCATCCCTGATTTTACCATTTGCATTTGTCAAAGGGCAGACATATTAGCATAATGAAGTGAAGTAGTAATGAAGTAATGCCGCCTAACTTTCCCCATATTGGAGAGTTGCATATAATTGTGGTCACCTTAACTGTGGAAAACTGAGGTGCAAGGTCAGAATGCAATTGCTGCATTACCCTTGCAGGTTTCGGCCCATTAAGGGAAGACAGGAGGAGCTCAAGGAGGTGATAGAGGCCTTCAAAAAGCATGACAACCTCGAGAAAGCCTTCCAAGCCCTGACTGCTGGAGACTGGGCCAGACACTACTTTCTCCACAAGACCAAGTCCCAGGAGAAACTCTTCAAAGAGCATGTAAAACATAACTTCAGAATTGCAAATAATGCATAGATAAAATAACTTGGTCAATATGGTTGCATCAGTTTTACTATGTGGTCTGATAAGTTTAAAATTGCAGTCAACTGCTGGAACAGGTTTGATTGGTTCCGTTTTTTTGCAGGTGTTCATCTATCTGCGAATGTTTGCCATGGACAGTGGGTTTGAGATCCTGCCATGTAATCGATATTCCTCGGAGCAAAATGGAGCCAAAATCGTCGCCACGAAAGAGTGGTAAGGACCAGGGGCAGGGCTGCTGCCCAGCCTCAATGGTGATGTAACAGAACCTCTCCATCATTATTCTCCATGCGTCACAGATCTGCACCAGGTCCTTCCACATGTTGTTAGGCTTGCATGTGTTGGGCTTTCTCACCGCTTGACTGGCTGCCTCATCCCTGTCTTGTTCCTGAAGGAAGAGGAACGATAAGATTGAGTTCTTGGTGGGCTGCATCGCCGAGCTGTCGGAGAGCGAGGAGAACATGCTGTTGCGGCACGGGGAGAACGACTTCAGCGTCATGTACTCTACCCGCAAGAACTGCGCCCAGCTGTGGCTAGGACCTGCCGCTTTCATCAACCACGGTAACCACCTAACCCCCTTGCTACACACATACACTCAACATCTGGTTCATTTCAAAGAAGTCTAAACCTGAACACGCTGTGGGTCAAAGTCCAAGGCTGTTACCCCAAGTCAACTATCCCTCACACCTGCCTTATCCTTCAGTGTTCCCCCTGCCCACTGACAGAAATATTGTTGTTTGTTCAATGAGCAGAGCTAGGGTGCAAAGTAATCTCTTTTTGTTTAATATTTTTTTTCCTCAGATTGTCGGCCAAATTGCAAGGTCAGTGGAGTTTTTTTAGTTGACATTGTGATTATTTCTTATGTTGTGTAAGAATCAATTTTTCATTATCATAAAAAGAAAATCAGTTAACATACTGGTATGTGCTCTATTCCAGTTTGTCTCTACTGGGCGAGACACGGCCTGTGTGAAGGTTCTGAGGGACATTGAACCAGGGGAAGAAATCTCCTGCTACTACGGTGATGGCTTCTTTGGGGAAAACAATGAGTTTTGTGAATGCTACACATGTGAACGGTATCAATTCTTGCCTTCTAGCCTGTTATTATTAAAGCAAAATGCAAATAAAAAAATGAATAAATTGCATGTGAATTTGTGTCCCACATTATGGTCACTGAGGCAGTGTAACAAGTTAAAAAGGCCCTTTTTTGTAATAATGATTAATATTGATGTGTTTTAAATAGGAAATATCGCCCCAATTCCCCTTTTCTTCTTGAAAAATTACAGACGAGGCACTGGTGCTTTCAAATCAAAAGCTGGACCTCCTGCAGCAACCCCTGTGATAAACAGCAAGTATGGCCTGAGAGAGACGGACAAACGGCTCAACAGGCTAAAGAAGCTGGGAGAGGGCAGCAAGAACTCAGACAACCAGTCTGTGGGCTCCTACACAGACGCCGACACTCAGGAAATACCTAATGCAGATTCATGTAAGACTGCCCCTGCAACACGGGCCATCTGTTTCAGATAGGACTCTGTCATTTCATCCGACTGCGTCCGTGGTTTCAGTGTGCCAGTGGCACAGAGGAGTGGATTCTGCAGGGTGAATTTTTGTCCGCTGTTCTCCACATAAATGGGTGAACCTTGAGCATTTTGGTTTTAGCTTTGTGTGCATTTTTGATTGCCGCACATCAAATGTGCTTAGAATTCCACAGTGCAAATGTTTCAGTTGGCTCTTCTCCATTTGGATCGATTTTAGTTGCACTGATTTTTTAAACTACACATCAGATGTGCTTAGCCCTTAACTGTTGCTCTTCTTTCATTTAGTGGATAGAGGGCTATTAAATGTCTCTGGTGCCTTGTTGAAGATTTCATTTGCTGGGATGGTTACAACTTATTATAGATTTTAGCTACATTGAATAAAGAAATTGAATCCTTATGCGTGAAGACAACCGTTATTTTTTCTGAAAACAAAGTTTTTTTTTTTTTTTTTTTTTTCCATCAGCCATATGGTTTTTGAATGAGTATTTAATGTGTGCAGCGTGGAGTGACTTCTGTGTAACTGGATCAGCCGTAAAACAAATGAAATTCTCTTTGTGTTTTTCTTCTTTTCCCCTTCTTTTTTGTGGTATAGCTGTGAAGAAAAGGACATCCACCGCTGTGAAAAGGTTCAGCAAAACCCAGACTCTATCCAGGCAGTCTCTGCCAAGAGCTCTTAACTCTACCTCACATTCTAAACAAAGTCATACGAGTAACTCCAGGGTACCAAAGAAACTGAGATCGAAAGCCACAAGGCCTTTGCTCACACAAGTGAAGTTGAGGAGCCGGAGGCGCGGGTCTCAGCAGAAGGCCTCCTGTAAAGTGGGCATAGGCAGCTTGGGTTTGAAGGAGCCCAAGGTGGTCCTCTGTAAAAATGTCTCTGTGAAGAGAGAGGCTGCGAGGGGACCAGCGCAGGCTGAGGGGCCGAGGGGCTGCCTGACGCGGCACGCGGCGAAGGAGAACAATCACAAAGGAGCTAGCGTGTGTGATGGAAGTTTGTCTTGCACTTACAGAACTCGGAGGTCAGCCCGGACTCTGCTGAGCACGCAGACATCAGCGGGCATCAAGGTTGAGCCCAAGCTGCTGGATGTGCCAGGGAGCATTATCATAAAGACAGAGCCCGCTGACTTCCAGGAGTACCTGCCCCGTGACCTCACACTTAGGGAGTCCAGCCAGGAAGCCACCTGCCCCAGGAAGGGGGCATGCCCGCGGCGGAGAAGGCCATTGCAGGTCCGACCCATGAGGACAGTAAAGCTCGAGGAAGGCAGCCCCTACAGTGAGGCTTTCATCCAGGAGGGTGAGCCAGACAGGCAGAACACGGCATGTGCTGCTGATGTAGCTGACTGCGGAACGGTGCTGCTGGGGCTCTCAGAACGGCACCTGGAGTACAAAGGGGCTGCCAATGGTACCAAGCCTCCTGGCAGGGACAAGACCAAGGGCAAGTACCGGGTGGTGGGAAAGGGCAAGAAGAAGCGGCGGATAACGCGCTATGACGCGCAGCTGATCCTGGAGAACAGCTCAGGGATCCCCAAGCTGACGCTGCGCAGGCGGCGGGACAGCAGCAGCAGCAAGACCAACGAGCGGGGTGAGGCAGAGACCATCAACTCCTCAGCCTCCTCCAAGATCAGCATCAAGTTCAGCAAAGACCGCAACAAGGACAAAGGCAGCTCCTATATTGCCAAGCTCAACAATGGCTTCAGCTCTGTTGCCCATGGCAGCTCCACCAAGCTGAAGATCCAGCTGAAGCGTGAGGAGGAGGGCCGGGCCGTCAGCCAGATGCTCCCTGTGGAGCTGATATCCAATGGGGTTGCAGTGGGGGAGGGAGGGGAGGGACTGGTGGGGAGAGGTGGGGGCCATGGGCCTCGAAATGCAGAGGGGTCCTCATCGGAGGAGGACGAGGAGGAGGAGGAGGAGGAGGGTGATGACTATTTTGATGATGAGTTTGAGGACGATTTCATTCCACTCCCGCCAGCAAAACGTTTGCGACTCATTGTGGGGAAAGACTCTATAGACATTGACATCTCCTCTAGGAGACGAGAGGATCAGTCACTGAGGCTCAATGCATAAGCTCTGAGGGTCCTTGCTGGACCTTAATGTACATAAAGCTAACTATTCAATCAACAATGCGTTGATTTAAAAAGAAAAAAACTAGTAATTTAATTGAAAGAAGCTGATGATAATAAAAAAGCTACAAAGTTACACAAAATCAGATCAATGTGGGGAAAAAACTTTAAAGTTTAGTGATAGCACTCTATTGTTTATTAATTATGGAAATAAATATTGTAGAAAGTGTATAGTATATGGACTCTTCTCAAGTCTGATATGTGCAGATTTTTATTGTACTTTTTATTAGCCTCACAATGTGCAATTCTGAATTTTGTTGAGAACCTAGGGTTGTTTGTAGAAGAAAAGGCAAAAAAGCATCCAGTAACACATACTGGAGAATTCAATTTGGAAACATGGTAGCAATGCTATCTTAGATCTTTCAAACTCTTAGCATTATTCTAAGATCAGACAGTTCATGTTAAGGGGTCAGCATATGTACAGTACCAGTCAAAAGTTTGGACACAGCTTTTATTCTTTTACTTTTTTTCCACATTTTGGAATAATAGTAAATACTTTAAAACTATGAAATAACACCAATTGAATTATTCATTAGATTCTTCAAAGTATCCAAAAATAGTTTTTAAAAAATAACATTTTTTTAAAGAAATTCATACATAGGCAGCAACTTCAATATTTATTTGGGTAAGAAACAAATTTCAGTCATTTATGCCTTTAGATCAAAATGCATGTTTCCCATTATCTTAATCAGGTGTCTCCAAACTTTTGACTGCTACTGTTTATGTAGGTATATATGTATCTGTGTATGTATGCATGGTGTGTTTATATTCAGTCATCTCCAGAATTACTGGCATGCTTGATAAAGATGGAGAAAGTGGAATGTAGAAGAAAATAACAAAACCAATGAGACGTGGAAAATGGTGAACTTTATTAATGATTCAGTGGAATCTACCAAAATAACATTGATCAAATTATAAATTTATTTCCAATTAAAATAGCTGTCAAAATTATTGGCATCCCTGTTTTTAGTACTTGGTGCAGACCCCTCTGACAGCAATGAGTCATTCTGTGAATGATAACGTCAGAGCACACTTTTCAGGGATCTTTGATGATTGGATTTGATCATTCTTCCATGCAAAACTTTTCAAGAAGACCTTTCTTGATACTCCTTTTATAGAACTCCCTCTTCAACTTATATCATATATTTTCTACCATGTTTAGGTCTAAAGATTCACAATGACATGAGTCATTGCAGAACCTTTTTTGTGTTCATGGAACTTTGATGCTGTATTATTTTTGACTGATGTTTGGGGTCATTATTTTGTTGAAAGGTCCATCTGTGGTCAAGACTCAGCTTTCTGGCAGAGGCAGCCAGGAACGATTTTGGCTCAAATGTCCTGATACTTGGCAGAATCCATTGTTCCATTCATCTTGACAAGATCCTCCCTGCCACTGGCAACAAAACAGCCCCAAAGCATCAGTGATCATCAACGGTGGTATTTGACCATGGGTATGAGGTGCTTTTCCATGTATGCTTCCCCAGTATGATGCCAAACATGCCAGTGCTAAACATTAACAGAATGTTCAGTCTTCATCTCGTCTAACCACAGCATGTGGTTTGAGTCATACTTCCAATGATGTTTGGCAAACTAATGCTTCAGTTTATTGGCAGCTCTCAGTAAGGGCTTTCTGCATAGTACTCTGCCAAATATTCTATGGATATGGAGTTGGCAAGTTGGCATCTAATGGTTGACTGGGAAAGTTGTAGACCCCAGAATGTGAACAGATGCTGCAACTCTGGAACTGTGGTCCTTGAGTTCATTTTGCTTCATTTAACATCTTCAAAGTGTGTGATGACAATATGTGTTTGGTTTGTCTTCCTGGAAGATTTACAACTGTTCCAGATGTGTTAAATTTTTTATTATTGCCCTGACAGTGCTTCTTGGTATATTTAGTTGTTAATGTATATTTTATATCAACAACCTGAGCTGTGCAGGTTTACAACCATCTGTCTCTTCTGAATGGACAGTTCCCTGGCTTTTCCCGTGGTGAAGGATGGCAAGGGGATTTCATATGCATGTTACCTCATTTTTATACCCTAATGAAACAAGAAGTGAGAGAAAACACAATACAATTCCAAAAGACTAAGATAAACTTAATTATGCAGAATCCTGTTGCAGAATTCAACTTGTTTTTATTTCAGATACTAATTTTGACAGCTATTTTTGGAAATTATAATTTGATAGATATATTATTTTGGTAGATTCCATTAATTTATTAATAAAGTTCACCATTTTCCACATGTTAAACCTGCATCTTTATCTAGTGTGCTAATAATTCTGGAGGTGACTGTACATATATCACTTTGGCTCATGGAATATGTAGGGAAATGCCAAAAATGTGTACAGTTTAACTGAGGGTGAAGATTTTTTTGTGCTCATGAGAATGAACAGTTGAATCGTGATACACTTCCCTCAGCTGAAGAAAACCATGTTCTAGATCCGGGGGTTCATGGTGCTTAGTGTGGCTGCAGTCCCTCTATAATGACCTGGAAATCGAGAGCTGTAATCATGCATTATTACCCCCAAAGATTTAATCCACACCTTTGATCCCAGCCACCTTTAAAGCTTTAACACCTGAAGGTCCACTGGGTTTTCCTTGCCTACTGCAAGTGTGTGTCATTCAGATCCTTATGCTGAAATGGCTGCTAATAAAAAATGTTCATTTGTCATAGAGCCTCTATCAATAGCTTGCATTTTCAAAGGAGAGAATAAATGAGATTCTGTATAGAATGTTTAAAGGGTTTGAGCAGTTCAAATTCCAAAATTCCACACATAAACCTCAACTCATGGTTAACTGTGATCCTGTCATAATCAAAATGGCAATTTGAGTTTGTTGTTAAATGTATGCACAAGGGAAATTGGGAAGTAAATTCCATTTAAAAATATGATAGACTAAATAAACAGCCTCAATCAATTTTGGTTGGAGAAACTGGCCTGCCCTGTTTGCATGGCAAAAACTGAATTGGGCCAAAACTGAGTTTTGATCTAGAATTTTTAAGATCGTTATCCTAAACTGCGAAAGAGCACTGGCTTTGCTTGAGCCAGAAACTTCACACAGAATCTCTACTCTGCCTGTGACTCTCCTCTTCCTGTGCATTGCTTTTTTGGCAATATGCACCTCATGCACCACTGGAAGGTTCAAGGGATTATTATGGATGATTATTAACCCCTTTTTTCCCATGTACTGTTCGTATCACCAGCAGCCTAGTGCAGCTTTCAACTTGGCTAAGTATGCCTCTCCCCTTGGATGTGTCCATTGTACATTGTATGCAGTCCCAGGTGTACTGTCCATGGTCTTTGTCACGTAGCCAGCTGTTGGTTGAAATCCCAGTTGATACATTGAAAAGCAGACCTTTTGAACAGTTTGACGTGTAGAGCATTATGTGTACAAAAGTAGCGGGATACAGTATACAGAATTTAAAAATGGTGGCAGTGCTGATATTGTCCGCTCTGTAAATCTTGAGAATATCTTGTACTTATTTAACAGTTTTGAATACTTGAAAAATGACATAAAGTTTCTTTGCAAGAATGAAAATTGTTTTTGCTGTGTCTTTTTGGGCGAAGGGAATCCACTAGTTTGTGGCTAAGATGTTTCTTTTGCTTAATAGACCTCAACAATGGATCATATGTATTAATTTCATCAAGTAGATGACTCTTCTGTTTGTGTGCAGTGGTACTGGTTCACATTTCTTTTACAGCAAAACAATCAACCTCATGTAGTGTCATCAGGGATTCTGGAGGTAATAACATTCTGAATGTGCAAGGGTTACAGTCTGTCAGTTCAAGCTCTTAAATTATGCAAACTGAAAGAGCGTGTTGGTATAGTTTGTGATTGGGACACACATTTTATGTGATTTTTTAAGCCTTGAAGAATCCTCGGAATCTCTCAAAGGCATCAAAGCCAGTCTGAGTCCTTTTTATCAAGCAGGGTGATTATACTGCCTGCTTCTTTCTGGCAAATATGGGACAAACTTTCAGAGTATACCTCCTCCAGAAGTTGTCCAACTAGAGGCACAGGGATCAAGTGGGCCTTGTTAGGGACTTCCTATTGGCCCTTTGTTCAAGGAGAAAAATAAAAAAGTAAAATACTTACTATTAATATGAATCAATAACTACTTTTACTTTGAAGCTCGCCCATAGCGTTAGTCTGTATGTTCAGGACTCTAATTACTATAGTTGAAGTGATTTTTTAAAGTATATATTTTTTTTATTAAGACATTTACTTAATGTAGGCTGTAGCTCAACTGATGTCGTAGAGGTTAATCATGAACATTTGCATTAAGCTATACCCAATAGGCTAACTGTAGGCCAGCCGCAAGCAGTGTCTTTATAATGGGTTCCTATGGGGAAAACTTCAATGAAAACGGCAGTGTTTATATTAAACCCATGGGGTCGTTGTATTGGTTCTTGAATGTGTTCATGATCAGAAACGTGTTAGAGAGGTATAGTCCTGATATGTCACTGTTTTGGTCCATAATGCTATGTTAAGCTTTTTCCTTATAATGGGGGCCAATGGAGAAGAAACGGCTTAACGCAAGATAGTTACCCCTTTCACTGGATTTCAGTTTTGCTTTTTTGATAGGAGACAGTGTCAGACAAATTTGGTGATCATTGATTGCTGTTTTGGGACATTAAGCCACGTTAAGCTTTTTCCTTATAATGGGCGTCAATGGAGAGGAAAATGCTTAAAGTGAGATAACGACCATACTCGGTTTTGATTTTTTTGACAGGAGGAAGTGTTTCTGACAAAAGATGTCCGAGAGAAATTTGGTGATCATTGATCGCAGTTTTGGAACATTAAACCACGTTAAACGTTTTAGAATTTCCCCTTGATATTCATGATATCGTAAATCTTGACTCCCACAAATGTCTAATAACATTTATTTGTAGAACTACAACACTTCACATATTATTCATAATACCATTTTCCATGTAATATATTGCATTACACCTTTGAGGCTTGGAAGCATTTGAGGTAGCTTGCGAACTCCAGTTGTTGCCTGTTGTCACACATAAAACCCTTTAACACATAACTTATTTTTCATGCTATGTTACATGGTTTGTATATATTTTCATTAGCGTTATTAAGCTTCTCATAGTTTTCAGTTAGCATTTACTATATTTTTAACGTTAAATCGCTGTTTCCTCAAAGCTAAAATTAGCTAGAATTTTTCCAATCTTGTGTTCTAATCGCACCGGTTTTAGCATATGCGCTAAACAGCTAATCACACCGGTGTGAACACCGTTGGCGCGCAAATGAGTACTTACTTCCGCTTACGCAGAGGACGTCAGTTGAGTAGTCAGTCCTTCAGTGTGGCCCAGGACACATTTGTGTTCACACTGCTAAAAGAATGTGGCCATATGCGGCCCAGACCACCTCCGAATGTGGTCTGAGCGATTGGACCTCAATGTGTCTTTGGTTCGTTCATACCTGTACTTAGCGCTGTCCACTTGTGATCGGATCATCCAAGAAGCATGTTAATGAACAGGTGTGAACAGGGCCCTTGTCTGCATTGTATATACATAACATTATCTTATTGTCATTTAGCAGACATTCTTATGTAGAGTGACTTACAGGGGTTACAATTTTACATGATACCCATTTATATAGCTGGATATTTACTGAGGCAGTTCTGGGTTAAGTACCTTACATAATGGTACAGCAACAGTGCCGCAGTGGGGGATCAAACCTGCAAACTATCAAATACAAGCCCTTTTCCTAACCACTACACCACACTACCGTACATACACATGTATATATAAATTGTTTGTTTTGTCAGTAGGACGTAGGAAATGTTTAGTCCATCTGCACCACTTTTTAAATCTAGCCCATTTTAAAAAGTAATTGAGCCCTGCTGTAGAACTGATGCAGTGCAAGTGTCACTGCTAAATGTGGAAATACAAATAATGCTACACACATTCTGCCCTTTGCTTATTGCAATAGAGCCACCAAGGGTAATAATGTGTTTTTTTTCTGTTGCCGAGTGTCAGAAAGAAAAAGCTCCTTTCTAACAAAGCAATCATTTGTTCAATGAAACTCCTCAATTGTTAGTCAGAACTCATCATTAGAATAAGATTGACTGGTTAGAAAAGCCTAAGCTACAGATGGTAGACAAAATGATGGAAACCCCAAATGAAAAAGGACTCATATTTTGAAATGACTAAATACCAATTTAAAAGGGGTCTAAAGGAGTTTCACATTAATATCAAAACTAATTATCAATATACTTCTGCTATAAAATATGTTTTAAAATCAACACTTTAATGTGAGTTTGTAAGGCAACATGAGACATCTTAACAGATACTAAAAGGAGTCAAATAGTTGATGCTTGAATTACACAGGTATCAGTCACAGAAAGTGGAAAAATAAGTTCAAATTTTAAGGGGAACATTGTCAAAAATAATGACATCATATGCTAAACAAGGAAAAACTGCATCAGAAAAGAAGAACAGTGGTTGCAAGTTTATGCCTCTACTGACAGGGATAAGCAGGCACTTCACAACACAGTTGCAAAAAACCCCATAAAACTCAAAAATTAGTACAAAATTGAATGTACACCCCCTTGACCCAGTCTCAACACAGACTGCACATTGTAAGCTTCACAGAGCTGATATTTATGGTAAAGCTGCCATTTGGAAATCTTCTGTAACTAAGGACAGTGCTCAACAATGCATAATTTGGTATAATTGGCATAATCCAGACACAAACCCTGGATTTCTGAATACTGGAAGAAAGTAACATGGCCTGATGAGTTTGCCTTCATTCTCTTTCCTACATCTGGATGTGTTCATGTTTGGAGAAAGCAAAAGGAAGCCGACAACCCACATCGCTTGTTCCCAGCTGAACGTGGTGGTGGATCTGTCATGGTAAGGGCAACTATCTTGTGAGAGGCACTGAGTATGATTATTACTCTACCTGGTGGATTAACAGCCAAGGAAAATGAAGCCATTTTAAGGGACCAGGTGGAAACATTGTTTCCATTGTTCTCAAATTCCAAAGCAATAAGGCTCCCATGCGCAGTGCTAAGCAGATTCAAGAATGGTTTCATGAACAACAGCATGAAGTCAAACAACTTCCGTGTCTCCCCAGTCACCAGATCTAACATCACTGAACCTTTATGGGAAGTTGTTGAATATAGAGTGCAAAGTGTCACCTACTTCATTTCCCAAAGAACTGGAGGCCTTCTTGAGGAATGAGTCCATTGTTCTGAAGGCAAAATTGGGTCCTACTCTTTATTAGGTAGTAAATATTCAGTTCAGCAGTAGAAATCGGTTTTGTATTGCCTTGGTATCTATTACAAAATATGAGAAAAAAAATTTAATTGTAAAAAAGTGTAAACTTTTTTCGCGGCAAATAGATCACATTTAAGTTTACTTTTCAATGTTTTTTCTTTGTTCCATCTAGTTCTAATCTATAAATAGATCTATATCTGTCCAACCTTTGAATAATTCAGTTTGATAGAATTGCGTTGCCACTGTGTCTGTTGATTCACTGCCTCTTTTTTTCGAACTTGCTTTGTAAACGCAGCGCACGAATGAGGCAGGGCAGAAATCGCTTCTCAATTCTGCGATATAGCCTATAGCGTTCAGGCATTTTTCAAAATGTAAACCCTTTTCTAAATTACACATTGAATTAAAGACATTGGATTAACTATACAGAAAGTGCAGTAACAGTACTTAAATACGATGTTTACCTCACCTTATAAACCTTAGCTAGTTTATTAGATAACTATTTGGTGCATACTGACAAAGTACATGCACGCCACAGCGCAAGCTAAACGTTCGCCTTAATTACAAGATTTCTTAACTTAGACAGCCATGGGGTTCAAGAACCGCAGCACTGCTCCGCACGCACGTTCAGTTCGCTAATCAGCAAGTCAATGAGAACGCACCAAAGAGTAAAGTGTCAATACAATAAAATTATCTGCTGATGTGATTTTACAAAACATGCCAGTAACACCAATTCTCCGTAAAGTGTGGTTGGTTAAAGTTTAATTGATTAATTACTGTAAAAGTAGCCTAAATGTTAACTTGTGTGTCCGTAAAAAGCCACACGTCTCTGTGAACATTAAAAGCAGCGCATGAATTAAAATCAAACTTGGAAAAGAAGTCTCTCATAGTTTTGGAATAGCCTGCCATCTGATAACTTACGGGCTGGCGTATGGCAGGTATGCCATCTACCGGATTTGGGTTCTACGGTGTAAACTCCACACCTGTACAGGACCTTTTACAACGCAGACCGAGCTCTAACTTTGCGGCTCAGGTGTTCCTTGAACCGCGGCGCAGGCATACCCCCCAAAATGTATTCAGCACATAAAGCACGCTACGCTGCTGCTACAACAGCAACGCTAACAAAAGCCACGATAGCCAAGCAGTATCGCGAGCAGAAAACTCCAAATTACACGCTCCAAATAGAGAAGGTACGATAGTGCATCACAGCGGTAATATAACGTGTCGTGTAATGCACCTGTACTCACAGCTATATTGGAGATGTAGCTACAGATCGTCTGTCTAACTGTGTTTGTTTTGGATTTCAAGGGCTGAACCCATTCCGACCAATGAGAGGCCAGAAAAGGAGTGGCAGTGTGACGTACGATACAAACCCCTCGGTTTCAACAAATTGTGCTACGCCGCAGATACTTACGTTGCTGCAGTCTGCACACCACCGTTATACCATTCGCTGCACGTCGCTGAGCGGTCGAGAACCACAGCTAAACAAACGTGCCTCCTTTGAAATACCTCATTATCAGAACAGAACAACGCGTTTTTCTAATTACTTGTTATAATTATTTTCCTTAAAACAGAGACACTGCGAGAAAATACAAGTTGTTATCAAACGAATAAACATTTATTTTTTCTCTCCTAATTTTGGAATCAGCCATTTCCTTTTAAACAGTAGAAATGAAAACCAAGTTCATAAACGGGGTATCATCCTCCCCTTCGATGTCCTTGGGTTTGCTGGTGTCTGAAAACGAACTGCATGTCCAGCCAGATACCGAACCCGAATGCAAAGATGTAATTCGGCCCGAGGAGCCAGACCAGCAGACCAAGCGCAAGGCGTATTTGTGGTGCAAAGAATTTCTTCACGGCGTGTGGAAAACGTTAAGTGAAGAGGATTTCCAGATCAGCATCATAAGGTATTGTGGCCGTGTAATTGTTAACATGACGGAAATGATAGCTAGTTGCAATAGTTTTGTTTCACATCGCTTCAGAGAATGGCTACGGCTAGCTAGCCTAGGTAGATAGCGACCTAGCTAGATAACTGCGTAGGCTAGCTACCTAGCTCGTAGCGGTAGTTTTCCATTTGTCTGCTACTGGCCATTCAACAGTGCATCTTTTTGAACGGTTACGCTGGAAGGACTAATTGACGTCATTTGTAGTTCACTGTACCTTAGCGTTATATAGTCTACCTAAATATCCAGATACTGGGTAATCATACGGCTTTGAGTTAGGCATTTTTAACGAATTCGTTATTGCTGGGAAATCCCACCCACTACCCTGTGAGTCAACAACTTCACACGTTCCAATGTGTTGTCTATTGCGGTGAGTAGAAAGCGGAATGCAAGGAATGCGTGTTCAGCGATGGACAGACACCGAATTCCGGATTCATAAGCCATATGAAATACTCATCCACAGGGTGACAAAATGCTGCAAGCAGCTGAAGCACATTCTAAATGTCAATGCACATTATATTAGTAAAATGTATTAGAAACGTATTAGAAATGGTGAGAGCTCTTTTAATCAATTTATCGTGTTTCTATGAAACGCATGGTATACCTATAAATTAGTATTTTGGAATGAATTAAATGTTTTTTGTCAAATATTTATTGGTCATTCGTGATTGACCCTTATGTGCTTGAGTGATTACTACTTCATTAAATATATATATATATATATATATATATTACATTAATTGTCCGTAATAAGACATAATTTAACTTGCTGAATGTCAGGCCTGTTAAAATTCAAGAAAAATGCCTTAGTGCCATCAGTATGTTGGATACTGGCCTGTTGTCACCTGCAGTATGGGGTCTCCACAGCTAGCGGTTTGTAAGATGGTCAAATGCTTTAGTCTGGAGATTTTTCAGGACCACCTTAAGGGAGACTGCACATCACTGTTATGAAGACATCATAGTCGACTTCGTTTTCACGCTGCAAGATCTGGTGGATCGGGTGTGACAGGTAGTTACAGGCACCACATCAGGGATGGGGATGCCGATACTTGATTTATGGCTTGCTGGTCAGGCCACCACACAGAGGCCTAATGTACGCCACTGGTCATGGATGGAACAGCGTGAAACGATGTCAGGGACACTTCAGGTGGATAAGCCAACAGAACCATTTGGTAGTGTAATTGTTGCATGCAGCAGAGGATTAAGTGGTGATTTGGACAGTATAAATTTCATCTGACATCTAACATAAGCCCTTGCTCCTCAAGTAATATTGTCTGTAGATGCAGTCATGTAATAATGAAATTGAGACTTGCCGTTTAAGTCTCACCTTTTGAATGCATGGAGTCCCAGTAAAATTGTGTTCGTTTTGCAGTTATTTTGGTAATTTCATTGCCCCTTCATGTCCCTAATTTGTGTTTTTGGTTGTGACAGGGGAGGACTTAGCAACATGCTTTTCCTCTGTGCCTTGCCTGAATCTCTGGAGAGCGTTGGTGACGAGCCTAGGAATGTTCTCCTGCGGCTGTATGGAGCTATCTTGCAGGTGCGTTTGTATTGGTGTCGGTGAATAAACCCAGTGACTAGGATGGCATTGTTCCAGACTGTAACTGTGTCAGTTTAAAATAGGTTATCCAAAGGTTTCTGTGCTTCCCACGTCAACTTTACCTTCACTCATGTGTGTTTATACTTACATGTGTTTTTAAGTCCATGGCACTAGTGCTTGTGGTATGGAGCACTCTAATTCACAAATTTCGTATACACTGGTGTTAAGTGAGTATGACCCCTAGGTTTCCAGCAGAAAAGCATCTGTCTGAGTGTTTTGTGCTCTCTCTCCTCCACTGCTGTTCTAAGCCTTTAGGCTCCATGTGCCTTGGGCCTCTAACCCTCTCTGGGACCCTCTCTTGATTTTCAAGATGTGACTGATTATCATTCAGTCAATAGTGAAATTACAAGGATCCAAGAAAGCTAGAATGTCTTCAGATGGTTTCAAGTTAGACTTTTTCAGCCATGTCTAATTTAAACCTTGTCATCATTTTCCTGAACCTTCCTCTCTTAACTGTTGAAAGTGCATCATCCAACAGACCTCAGGATGTGCCTTTTAATGATTAATCAATGACCTACCATCTTTTCTAACTGGGGTCAGATTTCTGGCTCTGCTACACGTCAGAGGTATAAGCCTTCATTTGTTATCACATGTCAAGATGTCCACTGCTCTATGTTTAAGGTGGCTTTCAATATTGTTTTACTTAAGCCTTAGTTATACATGGGTATATATATGTATTACTGTTATTTTGTGTCATGTAGTTCTGTTTTCTCCCAACTAACAGACATTTTCATTTTCCCCCACAAGAGTGAGCTGCTTTCAGTGGCAAAAGCCTTTAATAAAATGCATACTGTTTGAGAGTGTTGGGGAGGGGAATTAACTTCAGCTGAACTTCTCCAAGGCCGAAGGGTTTGGTTGGCTGGCACAGGCTGAAGAAGAATGGGAGAGGGAAAGACGTAGACAGCCTGACATCCAAGCCTTGGTAGTTGTGCGATGGTACCGTCGCTTGGGTATTTTTTTATTTTTATTTTTTACATTTCATTTCCTTTTTTTGGCCGAAGGAGTCTCACCCTGAGTGCTGGTTCTGTGTGGGTGACGTCGTTTTCCTGGCTGTGTGTGAATGTGGGACTGCAGTTGTTATGGGTGATGTACCACCATGGCTGTACATGCGTATGTTTTTTGCCGTAGGCCTTCCGAAAGGGGCGTGCCCTTGAGCACTCTTGTTTCCATGTGATACCGCCGTACCACACACGGTATAGTATGAGATCTCTGAAGTCACAGCATTGCCTTCAAGTTCTTTAACAGACACACATGTGTACAGCACCAATAAAACTGCTCTGTTAGTCCCAGACATCAAGAGTTAGGCTTTAATATGTATGCATTCCTGTTTCATTTTGTCTATACTTTAATAAGCTTTCCAGTGAAATGCACAAAGTGACTTATTTATTCTGTACATTGCCAACTGTTGTACACATTTTAAATATTTCTGCAAGATAGTATGGCTGACTTGCCTCAACAGATATACAGAAGGCCTATTTCGAGTTAGATATCTGCATATCATAAAATATTTTCCAGTTGTAGACAATTGCAGGATAAATACACGTGCTTCTTCTCTCTCTGTGATGGGCCTACTCCATTACAAAATATCTGTGACTCTCCATGCATGAAAAACAACCTAAGACTTTAAAAAGCTTTTTTTTTTTTTTTTTTTTTTTGCTCAAAGCAACAGTCGTAGGGTGTCACCAAACCATGCAATGTTTAAAAACAAACCAAAAGGCTCCTTTTTTACTTTTTTTTACGTCACAAAGTGCCTAACCCCATTGCGTACAGCTGTTGCATTATTTAAACAACAACACAAGTAGATTTGGGGTGATGTTGTGTATGAAAACACCTGCTACTCAGAGGTCACGTGCTTGTTACAGGGACAGTCATACACATTCAGTGTTGCCTGCTGAAGTCAGATGACCAAATTCCAGAACATGGTGATTAACGTATTAGTCATCTTCATTATAAGTAACATCAGACGTAGAGAAGCTTTTCGACCTTTTAATAATTTGCTGTGATACTCTTAAAGTAATTGCCTAATTGACTCAGTTTAGAAAAGATATTCCAAAGAAAGTGAGTGCAACTGTCAGAGTGAGTGGTTGTCTTTTTATTATTCATTTTCTCAGTACACTAGTAGCACCCCAGTTGCAAAAGACAGAGGGTGTTCTTCTCCAAGGTAACCATGCCTGAGTTAATGGTAACATTTACTTATCTGAAATGGGTAATGGATTTTCATGACGTATTATAGCGATTCGACTGTAATTGGTCTAGACCGCATTAGCTGAGGAATACGCCGACTGGAACTTGGTTTTCATAGTTACCTCACAATAAATTTGCCACAATAAAGTTCTTGGTCTTGTCCACACAGGAATTCTAAAAGTTTTTTAAAACCTGAATGCGATAAGTAATTTGTTTCATGATGCAGAGACTTGGAAACCGTGTCTGTCATTTTAAACTAGACGCAACTGATTGTGCGTTTTTGATGAAACTAGTGTTGCAACATCACAAGTACCATGATGACAGATGCGTTCCACAAAGTAGTACTTCAGATATAGTTGCCCTTAAAAGCCACCTTTATTTACCCTTAAGTCATTAAGGCCTTCACATAACTTATTGGCTGAAGGGGACCTGGATAATTTAGAAAAAAAATTGAATGAAAAAGATCTGCTGAAAATGAAAGCTGTTTACTCTGTGGCTGATTGTTGATTTTTGTTATTGTTTGGGGGACTTCTCACTGTTCTGTTATTGACAAATGTGTGAAGGTGACTTTGCTGCAACAGAAACCAATGCACTTATTTTTCCTTTCATTCATAGATGTCCTGTAATAAAGGGGAGCCCAGACAGTCAAACAAAGAAAATCAATTTCAGGTAGGTAACATGGGACAGGTTTTCTGCCCACCATTTTGACCTTCTTTTTAGGAATTGTGAAGTGTATTTGTTGAGAATACTTTTCACCTTCTCTGGGCATTTGCCTGGGCTTTATCTTCTCACCTGGCTGTAAAGGCACGGCTGTCTGAAGTTCTGAGGTGGAGTTTTTCTGCCTTGTTGCTGCCATTTTAGTACTTTCCTTAGGTAAGAGGGTGGCTTGAAGGACATCTTAAACAACCTCACCTCTGGAATTTCTGTGACATATCAGTGGCTCCTCCCACAGAAGGACTGACTGCACATTCCCGATGGAGGAACAGAGTCTTGTACCTTCACACTGCCTCCTTTCATTGCTGCATAAATATTTATTCTGAACTCAAATCTCACTATGAGGTGAGGCAAAAGAATTCCCAAGGAGAGCAAATCTTGTCCATGACTTGCCGTCACTGGGGGTGTCAGGAGTAGTTACTTATTGGGAGTTTACAATTTGTATATCACTCCATCTGTGATCCTTCTGCTTAATTGCAGTTACTCATTTCCTTCATTAGAATCACTAGGAGTTCTTTGTGCTCACAAAGAGATGGCTAACTTGCACCGTAACACATTAACCTGCCCTCTGGTTCTGAGACATTCAAAGGAATATTGCTTACATGCAAACACAAGGTTATGACTTGTTTGTTTAAGCAAATGTCCATATTCAGAGCTGTTTGTGTAATTTACATTTGTACATTTTGTCCATTTATACAGCTGGACATTTACTGAAGCAAGTTAGATTGGATGTGCTTAAGGGTTCTTTGGCTGTGCCCATCCTGGAGTAGATACTGCAACCTTCTGTTTACAAACCCAGTTCCCAAATAGCCTCAATGACTGATTCTAAGAGCAAAAATCTGAACACAGCACCTGCCCTGCAGCAATGCTTTGATCTGTTCCTTCTACTGAAGGAAAAATGGTGTAAGTGAATTGTGGATTGTGTAATTTATTACACACAATGAGTCAATTACTCTGTGGCTTTCGTTGTCATTACCATCATCATCATCATCATCATTATTATCATCATCATTCTTTGACATCTGTTTGCATTCTGTTTCTGTGGTGGTTCCTGAGAAGATTCTTTAATAAAGCAGGGTCTGTCTGCTGCTGCCATCTTCAGTACTGCCTCCCATCAGTTCTCCTGTTCCATTTGGTGACTGTCATAGAGAGGTCTGCTGGAATGACTTCAAAAGCATCTTGTTATTGAAGAGGAGGATATCTCCTTGCAGCTGTCCTGTGTTTCTGTGCCAGGCTACCTTCACAAGGCCATCAGCTGCCTTCACGTTTCAGTGTGTGTAGTTACTTATAATACAGCTTGGGTTTTATGATAACAGCCATTTACTTAGGAAATGTTACTAAGGTAACATTTGAGGCAGGTGGAGGTCTATCCTATTTGGAGCTAATCCTCATGCAGCCCTCACTGTCTACTGTTGGACGTCAGCTGGCCAATCTGGTTGTACCCTAGAAACCTTGTTTCTCCTTCACCCTTTTTAGCAAATCCAGACAACATTCTCCTGTGCCAGTGAGGGCTTCATGACTTGACAGTGATCTGTTCTTTGATACAAGCACACTGGTACACCGGAGCATTTAAAGAAAAAAACTTTGGTTCATATAATCCACAATGTTAACACAGTGCGGTGGGTAGTCTGGACCACTGCTCTGCAATTAATACTGACATATAGTGCAGCCATGGGTGGCGAACGGTTCGTTTCATAGGGGATTAACACCCTTTCATGTGGCAGTGGAAAAACCCGGAGCCCTTACACACTGTGGTCATGTGATTCCAAGCCTGGCACACAGGCTGCTGAACAGGAGCAGGTGGCACCCAGAAGAATGCACTGTCTTGCTGCTGCAGTCACACAAATAGATGCATGTACTGCAAAATTTATTTAGTACATTATTTTGTGTTACTATGTTTGTGTTTCAATGTGTTTTATTGTCACCCATGTTTATTCTTGTATGGAGGCCTGAAAGGGAAGCATTTCTGCCTAGGATGGCATAAGGGTTAGGTTGTAGCTGTGCAAAGGACAGTTGGCTCAGATACATATTTTTAGGCAGAATGAAGAGGATTAGTATAATTTTTTTCCTGTTTTGGAGCAATCTTTTCATGGTTGCTCACTACCCCCTTATTTTTGAGACTGATAGCTTAGCCATTTAACAAAGTTTATTTGAGTTGATTAAATGGATGTTTTGGTAAGAAAGAAAACTCAGCTCAATAATTCTTGTCAGCTGAATCCATTATGCAAACAGCACATATAGGGCAGCAGTGTAGCATAGTGATATGGAGCAGGGCTTGTAACTGCAAGTTGATAGTTTGAGTCCCTGCTGGGGCATTACTGCTGTACTGTTGGTACGGTACTTAACTCACAATTGCCTCAGTAAATAGCTGTATAAATGGATAATATTGTAACCTGTGTAAGTCGCTCTGGATAAGAGCATCTGCTAAGTGACAATAATGTAAATGTAATTCAAATGAGTAGTTAGCATGACTCTAGTCTGTTTGGTCTTCAGTGCACAAAAAGGAATCATTAGGAAAAAATATTTATTCAGCCTTCTGTATTGGTCCCTCACTTTCCATACTGTGGGTGTAACAGTAGTAGGTTCCTCCCAGTATAGGTTTTTCTGGGTGGATTGCAAATTATTTCATGTCTTGAAGTGGTTTTTACTGTCATAAAGTAGTTGGGAGTGGCTCCTGACCTTTTCTTATACAAAGCAAAGAGTGATATCACTGTTTTAGTATTTCCCAGGAGAGGTCTGAACTGTTTCATTTACATTCACATTTACATTTATTCATTTGGCAGACGCTTTTTATCCAAAGCGACTTACATAGGTTACAGGTTTTTGAGTGTTTCATGTATTAGAATCACATGACTGAGCAAGAGTTTCAGCCACAGAGGTGAATATGCCCTCCAAAAATAGACTGTGGTATTCATTTGCAATGAACGACACAATTGGAGGAAGTAATGGATGTACTACTTTTACTTTACTGTGTAATACACCTACATGTTATGACCAGATATTAAGCATCAGCATTCCTTTTGTCCTCCATCTAGTAGGATCCATTTGGTACCAGGAGGTTCCAGAGCTATCTGTGTTCCTATGCATTCCTGTAGATGTTGTTGTGTAGATCATGCTCCTTCGAGACTTATTTGCTGGCTAGTTATAAACAAAAAAACATTGATAGCTTCTGAAAGGGCAGAGACATCATTTTCAGTGTGGAATGCACCAAGCTGGGCCATATATATATTATAAAAATATATAAAAATTGTACTGTGATGGTCATTGGAACTGGGAAGCTTGTTACAAACATAAGGACGAGGCTGTATCTGTGCTGTTATTATAATGTTGTTTGTTATTTACAATGCTGAAGCATTTCCATGTTCCGTGAAGCAGTCTTTCCATGTTCCAGTAACTGTAATGTTGGTATGTCAGTATTTTGATCATAGTTGAGGATTATGTAAACAGCTCTGGGTAAGTCCAGAACCAGAAACCCTGTGAAACATGCTGCCATTGATGTCTTATGACCCACTTAATATTGTTACTCATCCTGGTAGCTTAGACTCATACGTGCACAGGCAATCCGCAAGGCCATTATGTGTGTCAGGACAGCAATGGTAATATATCTAATGGGTTTAGCAGATTTACTCAGAGCCATCAGCACTATGGGGATGTATTGCGTAACTTGTGGTCTGATTCGAAAGCTGACGAATGGAGGTGATGCATGTCATGCGGGTGAATTTCCAGACAGAAATGGAATTGTTATGCAGCCGAACATAGCCGTGGCTCTACGTGCCCTGTAAGCCCTGGATGAAATGATTGCGTCTCTGTTTAGAGATTGATCTGTATAAAGCCTCTGCTGACTGGGACATCCAAAGGAATGAAATTCCATGGGTGTGGGGTGATAGTTGATGGGGTGCATGGGTTCAGTCAGTGGGTGTTTACAAGTGGTTCTCGATAGCAGTACAGTACAGTGACCCTGTTAAAGTACAGTAGTTTCCATTTGTGTACCTATGGTCGACCTACATAACAAGTGAACACTGTCTATAATTTACTCTAATCTGGGTCTTTAAAAATATTGGAGTTCTTTGTAATCAGTCCAAAGTGCAAAAGTAGACATGATCAGCCCTGTAGCACCCAGTACATTGACTGCTGCGTCCGAAAGGAAACGATCTGGTGCTATGAAGCTGAAGGCTGAGTTTCCACGGCCAAGACACAGGAGGAACCTGGAACCACTGCCAACCCAGGAAGAGCAAAATGGAAGCATCTGTTAGCTGGTTGTACTGTTCGTTTTTCTGGGAAGGGCTACATTGGAGGAAGTTACAGCCAGTAATATCAGGAAAGGGCCTCTACGTTTCCTGTGCCTTAAGGTTTTGCTTACGCTACAGCAATGTCCTGACAAAAGAGCCAGTTCTAGGCACTGCACATGGTCCCCATGTCATATCTTCAGATTGAAAATGAATTCATTGACACTTCTTTTACTTATTTTACAAAGCTTATAATTAATGTTCATCTTGCAGCTCTGTAGTTTCATTCATTTGTTCTTTGTTGCTGTTTTATCCCTCTGTAGAAAAACCCCCATGTCGTCTTCAGTTAAGCCACCACAATTAGTGACTGGTGCTCTTGGCAGGCCAGGCCTTTCTGTGCACAATCGCCTCGATTGTTTCTTTTTTTTCACGGTGACTGCCTCATGCCCAAGCCCCTTGCTTTAGAATGCTCTCTTAATCTAATCACCAGGGCTGATTAAAATACCTGCTATTTCAGCCAAAGAATCAGGGGCATCATTCTGTTCCAATGATGCTATGTGTTTCACCCTAGCAACAGTGACTGTGTGCAGCATGGCAAAGGGAAGTATATTATGTATTGCTGCAGTTGTGAGCCAGTGGTGTTGTTACATGTACAGTAAATCTAAATACTATATAGATAGTCAAGGTCAAACTTTGATTTACATTTTTATGTAGTTACTGGGTTCTTGTCCAGTATGTTTGGAAAGTAGTGGCTGTGCTTGTGAAGAGGTGTATGCCAGCTGCATTTGAAGTTTGGTGTTACATCTTCTCCTGATCCGTTGACTCCAGCTGAATCTCCACCCACCCGTTCTGGATTCTTCAAAGGTAGACTTGCCAATTAGATGACTTCATCTGTTCAGCTGAATGCCTGAGCGGATGTCCTCCATGGAAATTGGAAAGCTGGGGACTCACTGACCCTGCCTTCTCTGTGACTAGCGTGGGAGCTCCAGCTTCCAGTGTTGTGCTCCTCCTCTTCTTCCCAGCCTTTTTTTCCCCCCTTCTCTAGCAGCAGCCACATAACCAGTGACCACCAATATGTTCTTTCACTATTCTTTCAGGGTTGGGAGAATGTGAGGAGAATACAACACTGAATTCACAGCTTGTTGATTGAACAAAAAAAAATGACAACTGCATTTATTACAGGCTCCCTAATGTATGTATGGGTGCTGTGTGTTCGCAGGGCACTGAAGCCATGGTGCTGGAGAGCGTGATGTTTGCTATCCTGGCGGAGCGAGAGCTGGGGCCCAAGCTCTATGGCATCTTCCCTCAGGGGAGACTGGAGCAGTTTGTCCCTGTGAGTGACAACATGTGACTGACTGCATGCATCCCTCACACGTTTCTGAAGGCTGCAAGCACGTGTGTATGTGTTTGTGTGTTTGTGTGTGTGCGCGTTCGCACATGCATATAAACTGTGTTGTTTTGTTGTGGGAGTTCAGGGAAAGACATCTGATTTCCCTTGTTTTGCACGACTAAAAATAGACGGCAGTCATGATTATGTGATTGGTTGATTTTACAAGGCTATTCATTCTTGTACGTGAAGAATAATAAGTGTTCCTAGTCATTCTTATCTGTCAGTATATATAATTTAGTCTTGTTGTCAATAGTGGTGATTATTTTACATCTGGAAATATACTATTTTTTCTGGTTCTGCAGAATTCTAATATTTATTCTGTGTTTTGAGTCTACCTTGTTAAATGTTGCCATGGTCCTCTAACGGAATGGCTGTTCAGATGATCATTTGCCGGGTAGAGCTTTTACTCATTGAAATGTGATTCTTGTTCCAAAAAAGATCAAAGTGAATGATCAGAATGCCCATGTTCTACACCACACATGCTGACCCCACCAGGGTTCTGACATTGAAAAGATGCTATTCCTGGAAAGTCAGCATTTATTGAGGCTGCTTTACGAATTAGGCAGGTGGCTAGTGAGATTTGTAAGATGTAAGGGGCAGATTAGAATCAGAGATTATCAGGGTTGATCTTGGGCCACAGCCGAGGGCAGATGGAGAAGGATCTAGTCACAACCTGGCCATGCATCAGAAATACATGCTTGTTTAGCCTTGTTACCTTTAACCTGAAAGGAATGCAAGTTGCCATTGATGCCTGACCTTTAACCCTTGCCCGATGACCTGCTTGTTGTTACAGAGCAGAAAACTGGACACTAATGAGCTGAGCATTCCAAGCCTGTCTGCTGAAATCGCAGAGAAGATGGCCAGGTTCCATGGAATGAGAATGCCTTTCAACAAAGAGCCCAAATGGCTGTTTGGCACCATGGACAAGTGAGTCGCCCTTTTTCGCTCTGTGTTATCTGTGACTGAATTGCAGTGAAAGGGAAGCGGCAAGGACCACTCTTGTCTTGATGTAGCTGGCTAAGGGTGCCCATTTCACCTTGCACAAACAGCTATTGGTTCCCTTGGGATGTTCCAGTTTTTCTTTAATGGCCTCAGAAAGACAGAGCCTTTTTTCACTGGAAATCATGAGACATTTTTTTGTAGTAACCACCAGCATGAGGACTGGAACACCTGACAATGAAGACTGGCATTTAGAATATAAATCGTTAGTTGTTATTTTTGTAATTGCCTCCAGAGTACAGTTGACCTCTTTGTTTACAGAGACTGCATCTATTGAGTTGAAAAATGCGTTTATTTTATCTTATAATAAAATGTGGACCTCTTCTTTGCAGTATCTGTAGTTGACGTCAGAAAGATACACTAGGGAAAATTTCACTATTGTCAGCAACACAATCCCTGTACCCTGCAAATTGCTAACAACAAATGTTAAGTGGCTTGAAGAATTATATCAGTGTACATGAGAAAATGACATTGATTTTAAGAAGTTCCCAAGATTTAGGAGCGTTACATTACTGTCTCAGTAAAAAAGAGAGCTATGCATTTGGTCAGCAGCACAGTGCCTCCTTTTTTAACACAAGTCTGGTCTTCTCACCTGTGACAGGTACCTGAACCAGGTGCTGCGGATCACCTTCACGAGGGAGTCCCATATCCGCAAGTTTTCTCGCCTCCTGAGCTTCAACCTGCCGCAGGAAATGGAGAGGCTCAAGTATGTCAGTCTCCTTGCTCACACCACAGCCTGAACCATTGAGCAAGGGCATTGCGCAATTACATACATGAATTGCCACAGAGTTATGCAATGGTCATATGATGTTCTCCACGAGCCCATACGAAGTTCCTCTCAAAACAATATGGCACAAAAAAAGGCTTTTGTCCATGCTGTTTCCACTCTCCTTGGTGGCAAGTAAGAGGCCTGGAAAGTAGTACAAATTATGGGAATCTAATCAAAATGTGACACTGCGCAGTTTTATAGTGATATACACACACACACACACACACACACACGTGTATATATATATATATATTTCTATAGTAACTTTGCTCTTTGCCTCATTTATTTCACCTTCATGATGTTTTCCTGTGGGTTTGATCCAGCTAAGTCTATCAATCATTTGTGAGGCTTGTGCTGTGTCTGCTTATAGACAGTTCTGCAGAGCCATCTTTTTTAATGCCTTGGTTCAGATCCAGCGCATTCGCATGCTGTCATGCAGAGCTATGAAGCCATCTCTCCGAAGCATGCTGTATATGACTCAGGTTGGATTTTCTCTGTAGGGCTTTGCTGGAAGTCACTGCATCTCCTGTTGTTTTCTGCCACAATGATTGTCAAGAGGGTAAGTAGTCCTGGACATAACCATACATACCAGTACGTATGCCTTTGCTGAACCATGAGCCCATGAGCCCATCTCAAAAGTTCCTGCAGTTTGTGGCCTAGAGAAACGTTGAACTGTATTTTGCAGACAGTGCTGATGTTCTCTTCACCCTTTGCTGCTGTTACTTTCAGGTAATGTTCTGCTCCTCAATGGCCGAGAGGACTCGGACAGACAGAAGCTCATGCTGATTGACTTTGAGTACAGCAGCTACAACTACAGGTTTGTACCAACAGCAGCTTTACAACAACGGTATCATATTGATTTGCGTTATCTGTTTGCCTAGCAGATGCTCCTATCTGTGGTTGCATAGTTTACATAATTTATCATGGGACTTGCATAGTTTGCGTTTTCGCAGCTGGGAATTTAGTGAAGCAGCTTAAATTCCTTGACCAAGGCCACAACAGCAGTGAGCCAAGGCTGCTGCCAAATCCTGGTTCCTTAAGCACTATACCACACTATCACCCAACAGTAAGTTCATTTACTTACTCTACTCTGGTAATGGTTTATAGAATAATCTCATCAAGGTATTTTTATATGCAGAGTGGCTGCTGCAGATAAAGGAATTCTCTGTGTAGAGTGACCTCCAGGGAGAGAGCAACTTTCCCAAATTCTGCAATCAGGGGTTATAACAGTAGCCAGTACATGTACAGATGCTTCACTAAGCTCTGCGGTGAGATGTTAAAACCTTATGCATACATGAGGTTATAACACCTCACCGCATGCATAGATTTTCCTCTGAGCTCAGTGAGAAGTGATTGCAGTCAGCTGTGACAGTACTTTTCTGGCAGCCCAGTCCTTCATAGTACTGCATGCTCCTTCTCTGAACCACTCCTGCAAAACAAAATACCAAACAAGCCTGTGCTTCCAGTGCCTATACTGTGGTTGGACCAAGAACCGGTGAGCACTGCTTTTGCCTGTGCATTCTAACCCACGCTCACACATAATTCATGATTTACCTCCCCATCAAATTCTTGTTCATGTCCTCTTATTTAATGCCAGCCTGTTAGTCAAGGAACTGGTTTGAGCCCAAGGTCATACCACCCATGAATCGGATGTCATACTTTTGGTTTTTTCAGGGGTCAAAGTAGTTCACAATTACTGTTCTTAAGCCTTTCATGACTCGGCACACAGTCCACAGAATCACACTCAAAGGAGCACTACATTGTTATGGTGTGGTAAATGTGGATGTTTTTTTCTTTGCTTCTGGAAGCATTTTTTCTGTATTGAGTGTGTGTTTTCTGATCAAAGCTGGACTGTTTGAAAGTTGTCACATTGTACATTTGCACACTAAATCTCATTGAGCCTTTTCCTAAGAGGATTCATATGCCGAAATGTGGCCATTTTTCACATATAGCACTCAAAGGGCTTCTGCCCTCTTTTCATCCTGTAATCCTGGGTTGCGAAATTTTAACGTCTTTGCCTGTAAGACTGTGTTTGAGAATGTCTTCATAAAATTCCCACCCCCAAAGCGTGTTGAAAACTGTTTCTCCCTCTTGGCCTCAAATTTTACATAGGGCTTTTTATCCCCCACTGCATGTGCTCAGACGCAAGATAGATTGGGTTTCATAGAGGTCCGCAGGCAGCAGCATTGTGCAGGAGAGGCCTGCGGACATCCCAGTTCCAACTTCATCCTACACTGCCAACCTCACATGTTCCATACTGTTAAGCGCACACATTCAATGCAACGTAACATCATGACAGATCCAGATAATTCTGACCTTAAATGACTCAGCCGCAGGATTTGTTAATAGTAAGTTGTTCATTCATAAATCTGACTGTTAAGTAGATGAACGAACTTGGTTTCCTTGTCTGTGCATTTGTGTTTGATTGTGAATGATCCCTTTAAGTAGTAATTAAGTACCCATAATTTTGGCATGCCGCTCTTACAGGTTAGCATTACATATTTTTTCATGTTTTAGACTATGTGTACGTTCAGTGCTCAAATTGTTTAAAGATTCATGCCAAATTCAAAGGATAAAGGGTATTCTTCATTCTAATTGGCTTACTGCAGCCACTTTATAGAGACTTTCCTCTTGGAAATGCTTAAATAAATGACATTCTTTGTCAGGCTACTGTCTAAATTCACAATGATATATCAGTCCAAATTTGGATAAGAGTGTGCTTAGAATTTTGAAATGACAACAGTGCATTCCAGCATACTCTGCACCCATTGTGTTTAATTTGTGAAGAAAGCTAAATAGAATGTATGTATATTTTCCTGGAAAATATGTTGGAAAAGCAAAATTAAAAAATGAAAATTGTTGTACAAGTAACGTGTGAAATTACATCTTTTTAACAATTTAATATTGAAATTTGAGAACACGATGCACAAATAAAGTACTTAGTGGAACGCAAGGAATTCTGGGATGGCTCTGGCATGTGAAGTAGGGCTGGCAAGCAGGGGTCCATGGAAGACACAGAGCAGGAGGCTCTCACGCCTCGCCCGAGACCTCGAGAGACACATGGTCTTTTGTTTGTTTTCCCAAAGCTTTCTTCCAAGCTGGTCTCCTTAGCAGCTGGGTGGATTTCTGGAAGAAGTCAGAGCAGGGCTGCTTCTAAGAAGGGGCTCACGTGACTGGAGCCGTGAGGAATGGCATAGCCTGTGGCTCTGCCTTTTATTTGGTTTCCACAGCAGCCCTGTAACCCCTCAGAACACATATACCCTGGCGCTGGCCCTGCCCACTAGCTCAGTCCAGATTTATCAGTCGGAGGCCCTGAATGGCCAGGGGGGCTTATTCTCAGTGCTGGCAGCTTTGTGGTCAGTCTCACTGTGTACTTGTTTGGCAGATGCATTTATTAGCGGCCAGTGTCCAAAACATGAGAAGTCCACATAAAAGTCTGTTAAAGCTGTGTAGTCCAGAAAGTACAGTAAATTCTGATGATGAAATAATTAAAGCAGTTTAGGAAAACACTATTTCAGTGTGTGCCTGAATCAGACAGAGATCATCTCTGACTGAAGTGCCACTTGACTGGCAGAGAGTCCAGCTGTAGCAGGGCACATATGAAACCTTTGGATGGACCTATTCATATTCCTCCTTTTTTTTTCAGAGGTTTTGATATCGGGAATCACTTTTGTGAATGGATGTATGACTACACCTATGAGAAGTTTCCATTCTTCAAAGCCACTTCCAAGAACTACCCCACCAAAGCTCAGCAGGTGCGTGTGAGGGTCTAGCAGAGACTGAATGGTGTGTTATCTGAAAAATACTCTGTCTTGTTATGTAATACTGTATGTGTCACTTCATCTAGCTCTTTCTCTTGAGACCAGTTGAAAATATGAGACATACTGCTAACATTGTGATTTCCTCACTGATTTTCTGGGATTTCTTGTTCCCCAGTTACATTTCATCAGCAGCTACCTGTCAGAGTATGACAGTGGATTTGAAAATGTGAGTGATGAAGACCAGATGAAACTCAAAGAAAATATGCTCGTGGAAGTCAACAGGTAACCGCTCTATACAAGATTAGGCTATCTTATCTCTCGAAATGTCTGAAGACATTGCAGCTATGCAGATTGCATGTTGCAGTTGTATTGAGAACAGTGTTGTGTTGGCAGGTGTGGGGACAAAGTCACAGCCTAGGGCAAAGATACACACACACACACACACAGACACACACACTGTCTGTCTGTCTATCTGCGTGTCCGTCTGTCTCTGTGTGTGTGTGTGTACCTGTGCCTGCGTGTAAAAAGCTTCAGCTGTGTTTGCCTACCATCTGATTGCATCCTTAAGTTCATTTTCACACCACAGGCAAGACAAAGGTCCAAAATTCAACATAAATCATCACAACAGTGGTGTGAGGTCCCCTCTCACTGTGCCTCCAACTGTAAAAGTGTCTGTTGGAAGATTGTGAAATAAACTCTGGAAGCAATCCAGATGTTTCTTCCTGTGAGTTATATAACATAGGAGTGGGGGGTGGTCCTGTTCACGCAGTCACATGTTAAGTCAACTGTTCAGTAAGGGTTATCTTGAGGATTTGTTTGTAAATCTACAGGTTTGCCCTGGCATCTCACTTCTTCTGGGGTCTGTGGTCCATTGTGCAGGCGAGAATATCTACCATTGAGTTTGGGTACATGGTGAGCTTCTCTTCTATGGTTTTTATGAAGTTATAAAGCTATTATACTATTAACACAGACAGCTAGGAATGACTGTTGGCAATGAACAGGTCAGTTAAGGGATGTAGATGCTTTAATGTGGTGTAACAGAAAGGAGAGAAATTATTTGACATTTTTACTCATACTTTCAAAGGAATATGATGTGATGTGTTAGTTTGATGTTTGCTGTGAAATGATTGGCCTCTCTGAAGTCGGTTCAGGCTGTACACAAATATTTGTGATGTCAGGGTAACATGTTAACTGTGAACAAGAAAAAAATTGACTCAGCTCCATTTTAAATTCAGAGGCTTCATTGCAAGTATTTGTTTTAAAAATTACTTTTGCTTGCAGTGAGTTCAGCTTCTTTTTGTGCCACAAATAATGGTATTCAAACTGTCAGTCAAGGGCTTGGAACCCCCAGGCAGAAAAAGTAGTCAGAATTAAATAAAACCCAAATACCACAACAGTAAAAAACACAACTGAACTCAGAAATCCAGTCCTCATTTTGCATTTTTTTTGTATAGGAATATGCAGTGGCAAGATTCGAGGCATACTTCGAGCAGAAGAAGAAGCTGGGGGTGTGAGCGGCTGACAAATGACAGGGGAAGAGGCAACGTGGAGGAAACAGTGCTTTTTGTTGAGGGGTTTAGATGGGCAGGAGAGGCAGGATGGGGTTCCTCACCATGCTATAAAGGGTGCCCCCCCAGCTTTGGAAAAGGAATTGCGTAATGTACACATGGACCAAAGTCAAACTGAATGTCTCTGGTTGAGTGATAACCTCTACCCTATTTGCAGTGCTGCAGAGTGTTTACAAAGGCAACGGCTTCCGCTCCAGATAATCCCACGCAGCCGGGGCATATGGGCTCAGTATTCGCCCTTACTGTTTTTTGGGTTATCGCTTTCGATTTAAAAAAATTAAAGGTCACAAAAAAGAAGAAAGGGGTGTTGGGGTTCACTGTTTTAAATGGTCTCACACGGGATGTAGAGAGCATCCCATTTTCTTGGGTGTGGAACGATTTCAGTGGACAGTGAATGAACTCTAATGGACCTTTCACTGAAACCCTCCACAATGTTTCTGCATACTGTAACAGAAATGCACCATGTGCATTGGTGCTGTCTGTACTGACATACCCTGTGTTATAACTACACAACATGAAGAACCACTGTGTTGCAAAAACTTGACACATGAAAGCTTAGGCCAACGGGCTAACTTTTGGGAAAGGTCAGATACAACTGTGATAGGACGACTTTACATCTGTCTATTTTGAAGGGGGGTGTTAATTTAATCCTACATCACCCCCTCTCCTAATACTGAAACGGCTAAGGTCATCTGAAATTCAATGCTATCAGACACTGAATTTGTCAGTGATGATGAAAGTTTTGAACAGATGAATGAATGAATGAATGATCTCTCTATGTGGTCAGCCTGTTGAGACTGTCTTAATGCAGTGCATATAAGAGGTCTTTCCATGTGCAAAAGTTAACCTGTAAGAAAAATGTGACCTGCGACCATTGGAAATTCTTTTGTGTTTTATTACACTACGTGATTACACTCATTCAAGTTGTGAACTACTGCTGTCACATGAAGGGCCAGTGATTGGTCCACATACTGTGAGGTTTTGTGTTTGGTTGGGGCATGCAGAAAGCTGCAAGGGAAAAGGGCTGACTTCAGCTAAAACTTTGTCCCATCAACTCCTTTCAGAGTCAGATTAAAACAGGGATCTTTGAAGGTACTACAAATAGCAGTAGTATGAAAAAAGAAATCCCTCCTTATGACAAGTTAATTATCTTGATATGGGGGTTGAGACAGAGTTTTCAATGTAGTTTCAGCCTATGTTGTTGTAATGAATTGATGCACAGATGGAATGAATGTTTATCCTGGCAATGGGACCATTTTTATCCTGCGAAATGTGAGAGGGGTGAGGAGAACACTATATAAAGTAACCATTTTCCTTTTTTCTTTTGTTAAAACACACCCTGGACTGTACTCTAGCTAGTTTTATTTTTTACCATCTGTGATTATATTTTTGATTATTTGTGTTTTGTGGATGAAAAACTACATGTATTAATCTTATGATGTTTATGTTGTAATATGAGCCTTTTACTCTGAAATGTCACTGTTGCTAACATGTAATGTCAATGGCATTCTCCAGCAGAGTTACATTTTTAGTTTTAGTTTTGTGGCATAATAAACTATTCTTTTCCTGCAATGGAAATGGGGAAATGCATATTTTTCTTAATAAGAAAGGTTTCTCTTTTCTTGGTAAATTATGTGGTATAAAGTACTAGGAATGGTTTTCTCTGAAGTTTCTCTCTACCCTCTGTATCACAGTTGGGGTCAGTTCCAGTTCTACATGCATTAACTGCATCTGACAGTCAACTGCTTCATCTCTAATTTCATTCTTTATTTGGAGTTGCTTACCTTATTTCCCTCCAGACATATAAAATACAAATGAAACATTAGAATGAACTCACTGTTTCATCAGTCAATCATTTGTTGACCCGAACAGTAATCCTTGAACAATGAACAATGATCCTTTGAAAATGCAACAGGATATAATCAAATGGAATTTAAAAACTCTAATTCAGTATTCCTTTCAAACAAATTCCAACCCATTTTGACATGTCTGATGAATTGACCCCAGCTGTTCTTTTTTGTGACCCCAGCAATGTATTCACACATAACTGTAAAACTGTATTACCAGATGTGAACACAATTAAGCCCTTCCCTTGTAGAGTGAAAATGCCAGGAGGTAGGCCTGGCAAATCTACCACTGTAATGTAAGCAGCTCATTTACTGTATGAATTAAAGCTTTGTGCAAGTTCTGCAATAAAAATATGCAAATAAACATATTGTCTTTGGGCTCTTAATGGTATTTTCACCTCAAGAAAATTGTTAAAGCATGTATGCCTTCTAATACAGAGGGCAAGGGCATTTCTATCTTTAAAGCAATGTTACCCCTTATGTATAACTGCTTTCTCCTGCAAGACCAGGAAATTATTTAAGTAAACTGACAACGTTAATCATTTATTCATATTTATATACACATAAGAAGTGGTGGTGTGTGGCATTTGAAGTTACCTCATCAGTCTTATGCAAAACTGTTGAAAAGAAACTGCAATGTGTGTTGGACGTGGCTGTGTTCTGGTTGACTTGGCCTGTCTGAATTCAACAGATGTGAATTTTAATACAATGGAACAGGTTAAGGGGTTTGGGTTGGAGTCCGATGAAGGGAAAAGAAAAGGGAGAATATAGGGAGGGAGGAGGGATGCTGTGAACAGCTGACATATAAAGGAAGTGGTTAGCAGGATTTTCAGAAGAATCAGAATCAGTCTTTATTGGCCAAGCATGGTTTTACACATACAAGGAATTTGACTCCGGTTCCAGTGTCTCTCGTAGTGTGTTCACACAATGACTTACATGGTGACAACAACAAATACCATCCAACAGTGGAACAACAAACAACAAGAGTAATGCAGGACACACACATGGAATGGTGTGAGGATGGAATGAATGAGGTATAAAAAAATAAATATGAACACATACTGTACAATAAGTTAATAGCTGCTGCATAATAAGTTGTGTACAGGAATGCAGGCTGTGGGTCTGTACAACAATTTGTTTTAGACAGCTATTGCACAATGAGCATAAGGTAAAGTGTACCTGAGTGTAGGCTATGGGTATGTACAACTGTAGCTGTACACCTACTGCACTGTGAGTTGTTAATTTAGCAGTTCAGGAATGTGATGGTGTGTGGGGGAAGAAGCTATTCCGGTGTCGGCTTGTTTTGGTGGGTAGTGATCTGAAGTGCTTGCCGGAGGAAAGGAGTTCAAATATGTGGTGACCAGGATGCGAGGGGTCAGCAATAATTTTGCCTGCCCATTTTCTGGCTCTGGTATTGAAAAGATCTTGGAGTGTGGGCAGGTTAACTCCAATGATCTTTTCTGCAGTCCTGATGGTACGCTGTAGTTTGTTGATGAGGACAGACTCAATGATTGCTGTGTAGAACTTTACCAGCAGTTCTTCTGGCAGGTTGAACTTCTTCAGCTAGCTCAGGAAGTATATCCTCTGTTGGGCCTTTTTTGCCAAGGTGTTGGTCTCCCAATTCAGGTCTTTGGTGATTGTAATTCCCAGAAACCTGAGGGTCTCCACAGCTGAGACAGTGCTGCCTAGTATGGTGAGGGGGGTCAGAAGTGTGGAATTCCTCATGAAGTCCACCATCATCTCCACTGTTTTGAGCATGTTCAGCTTTAAGTTGTTGTGGCTGCACCAGAGGGCCAGCTGTTCAACCTCCCAACTATATGCAAACATATCTGCTAAGAGTTTGACCTAGGGGTCCTTGGAGGTGCAGTCATTTGTGTACAGGGAGAAGAGCAGTTGGGACAGCACACAACCCTGTGGGGTGCCAGTGCTGATTGTCCAGGTAGTGGATTTGAGTTTCCCCAGCCACACTTGCTGCTTCCTGTCTGTTCTGTTGGCCTGGTACGCAAATCGTGGGGGGTCCAGCCGGGGGTCTGTGATCTCCCTCAAGTGGGCCAGCACCAACCTCTCAAAGGACTGCATGACTACAAAGGTAAGTGCAACAGGTCTGTAGTCATTAAGTCCTGTGATACAAGGTTTTTTGGGGACTGGTACAATTATGGTTTGAAGCAGGAGGGAACTTCACATAGTTCCAATTCCTTATTAAAGATCTTTGTGAAGACAGGAGCCAGTAGATCAGCACAGGCTTTCAGACAGGAGGTGCAGGTGGGGGCTGGTGGGGGTACCAGGTATAAATTTAATGCAAAACAAAATACCTGTTAACCATTAATACTCACAAGCCAGTAGGGTGGGGTAACGTGTTAGCTATAAAATTGTATTAATTTTCAACCAGATTGATAGTAGTAGCTGCCTACGTAAAAAGTTTGAAAATCAATTCAGCTGCCTAGCAAGACAGCTAATGAGATGGTCTGCCAGTTTTGGCTTTTCGCCACCTCTGAGGTAGCTGGCTTATAGGTGGATTACTCCAGAGGGTAAAAGGTTTAAGGAACCATATCACTGAAGTATGTAAGCTTCATGAGTTTCCCTAGGTAAGGACAGTTTGCTAGGCGAACAATTACATTGATATCAAAGTTATGAGTCAACGAAACTTAGGGCAATTTTACCTAACCATTTAGTTTTTGTGGTGTTACTGTATGTAATAAGATAATACAAGTTCTAGTGAGGATTTGTATTTGTGACTGATGCAGCTGTATGATTGGCAACTCCCTATACAAAACCTCCCTCAAATAAACTAAAGTGCAGATGTCGACAAGCTGAGCAGACTAGAATGCTGTAAACAAGTAAACAGCATTGATTAGACAAAGAGATGAGGCATCTTCATCCTGTTTCACTGAAGCTGTAATTCTTTGATCGTTCATCTCTGGAAAAAAATGCAGGCAATAGTGTTTTCTTCATTTCCATTTACAGTTTAGTAGTCTATCAGAAACATCTGATTCATCTTATGAAGCAGCTTTTGAGGACAGGCAGGTTGTCAACTGCATTGATATGGCAGACTTGGTAAGATAATTTTTTAAACAATATTGTCCAACTCTTTGTATTTCAACTTCACAAGCCAGATACAAAAAAAGAGAAAGGAATCTTTTAAGAGGCATTTCAAACTCACAGAAGTAACAGCCTATTGTTTAGAGTGAAACCTTTAGACAATATAACATAACCATATTGGGTCTTCAGGTAATAATAGCAAACATTATTTGTAGAGTGTCCTTTTTTACAGAGTAACAAGCAGCCCAAGGTACTGAGAAAGTAAAGCTTTTTGAGCCTTTAAATAGTAAGTAAAGTGCAAAGTTTAAAGTGCCCACATGAGTGAAAAAAGGTCAAGAGTCTCTACAGGTTGGTAATGACAAAGCTTGTGTTGGGTCGTGTGCTGTTATCCTGTCACTTCTAATCACCTCATGCGTGACTTCTGCACATCCTTGTTTATCATGCTTCCACAGCCTATGCCACGTCACAGGCTGCAGTGTTGTAATGTTTGTGACAGCGCTTTGGTGATTGCTTTTGTTAATGGGTCATGTTAGTGGTGTGTCTTGTACCTTGACCCCCCGTAAATCTGTTTTTAAATCTGGGTGACGTGCACTTCAGCAGTCGTGTGATTGCAGTTTCAGGGCAGGAAAAATATCCAGTGAGAGCACGCTGCGAGGCTGCGACCCCTCTGGGCAATGTTAGAACCACAAAGACAGGGGCAAGACAGACCAAGGAGAAACAGCTCAGCTGCAGCAGTGCCTGTGATTGGATCTACCATCTGGTCTAATTACAAACCCTTCCTTTTATGACCTGATGAAGTGATCTTTAAGTTGACGTGGCCATTCCAATCTGATCCCTCAGGATGATTAAACTGTCCCCTCACAGGAAGTGGCAGTGGCAGTGTAGCATAGTGGTTAAGGAGCAGGACTCCAAAAGGTTGCTGGTTTGATTCCCCACTGGGGCACTTCTACTACACTCTTGGGCAAGGTACTTAACCCCCAATTGCCTCAGTCAATGTCCATCTGTACAAATGGATAACATTGTAACAAAAACTGTAACCAATGTAAGTCACTCTGGATAAAGGCATCTGCTGAATGCTAGTAATGTAAAGGTAATGATCTTGTCAGAATGTCAATGCAAAGACAGGCACCCACCTGCAGGCTGAATGTCTCTGTTAAAAAGGGCCACATTCTTTTATCTCAGTATGTGCGCACCACCCCCACCTCTCACAGACGCTTTGTTTTAAAACCACTTGAAGCCTGCCTAAACCAGTCCTGCTGCTCCCCTTATCAGCAGGACTCCCACAGGTAACCTGAGGCACAGGCACACCCCCACGTCACCATTTTCCCTCTGACCTGTCTGTATCAATTGGTCACCCATAGGAACCCCAACAGGGCCAAGGATTTTGGACAATATAAAAGTTTTATGGTGCGTTTCCACCAAGCAATATAGTACAGTTCAGTTCGTTACGTAACGGTTTGATACAGTAAACCCTGGTACGGCTTGTGTCTCCATTGCTAACCATACCTTACTTAATAGGCGGGGCGTATGCTGGATGGCGATTGCTGCGTCAGCTAGGTAAGTAGCGTGACATCACAAAAGCCCGCGAAGAATGCAACACAGCAGAGACGGTTGATGAACCGTTGATGTTTGTATTAGGGCTGAATTGCTGAAAGGCGTGGCAAACGCAGATGTGCTGAATGGCAAATTTCGTTTTAACCCTTTCGCATGTAACTTATTTGTTATGGTATGTAGTGCGTGTTACCTTATATAGTTAGTTGTGTTTTCATTTGCGTTATTAAGTTTCTTATAGATTTCAGTTAGCATTTGCTATATTTTTAGAGTTAAATCGCTGTTTCCTCAAAGCCAAAATTAGCTAGAATTTCACTAGTGTTCTAATGGCACCAGTTTTAGCATATGCACTAAATGGCTAATCACACCGGTCTGACCGTACGCACGAAAGGGTTAAAACGAAATTTGCCGTTCAGCACATCTGCGTTTGCCACGCCTTTCAGTAATTCAGCCAGGTAAATATGCATGCTGGAATTATGGAAGGGAGTTGCGGTAAAACTTGATAATATGATTAATTTGCATTAAAACATTAACGCGTTAAAGTTTCCAGATTAACCGCGAAGCATTAACGTTGACAGCCCTAGTATTCATGTTGTCGCATGGAAGTGACGACTCTCTGTCGACCAATCAACGGATGGCAGTGGGTGTAGCTCCATCCTTTACAAACCGTACCACCGTGCTTGGTACACCAACAGAAGGGTACCAAAAACCAGTACGGTATGGAACGCTTATTTTGGAACGGTTCACAACTCTTGATGATGGAAAAACAAATAATTTCATACCGTACTGTACCGAACTGTACTGTACTGCTTGGTGGAAACGCACCAGTAGTGACTTCCCCCACCTCAGTACTGCACCAATTCCTGTAGGGTGAAGAACTGGGGACATCAAACTCTTGGGGACAGACTTGTGTTGTTGTGTGTATCTTTGCCTATAAAAACATACACACAAACATCCTCTGTAAGGTGGGCTCTCTCACGCACACCCCTCACACACACTGTCAACTACGCATACCCTTCAATAAAGCTCCGAACCGGAAACCTGACTCCTGTGTTCTGACCAACACACCCCTGCGACAGCAAGCTAATCTTGAACAGTGCACAGTTTCAGTGGTCCTTCAAACTGGTTAGTGCTGTTGCAATGGAAATGTCAGACAGACTGGGTTCAGCTCCTTCATCCGCAAGCTGCTCTCACTGTGAGACCCGTCATCCGGCCCATCACAAGGGCTATGAGGTGCAGTATGTAGGGAGAAGCATCCACTGACCTGCAGACATCCATGCCAGTCAGCAGGAGGGACAGGCCGAGATGACCCCCCCGTGACGCCAGAGAGGAGTTCCCCAGTCCAGCAGAGCCAGTTACCCGTGACCCCACACAATCAAGATAACCTTGTGCAGCAGCTCCTGAACACCATAAGGAGACAGATACCCCTTTTCCACCAAGGCAGTTCGAGGGCCGTTTTGGAGCCGTTGCCTAATCTTGAACCAGTTCTCTGCATTTCAACAGCCAAAGAACCAGCTCTTTGCCAGGAAAACTGGTTTGAGAGCAGCACCAAGGGAAGAGACTTTAAGTTGGGGGTACTGTAGTGTGAGGTGCAATTTTTGCGTGTCCAGCCTGGGGGGGGGGGGGGGGGGGGGGGGGCTAGGGGGGTGCTGCTGGGGAGACTATAGGCTACTTCATACACATAGATGAATTTTTATTTAACGAGAGAAAGTTTTTTTTGGTGAAAATTCCATTCATAACGTCACATTCTAATATAACATATGCTACTACAATATAAATCAAATGTATGCCAGTCTTGCAACTACCAGACCCCATTGCACACAGCAGACGAGAATGGAGCTAAATTTAATTACATTGATTTAAATTACTGAGAATAAACTTTCAGGTTAGGCTGAGTGCAATGAACAATAACGCTTAGAACACAGACCTCACAAAAGCTGTGATGTGTCATGAGCATTTAACGTAATTTAAATCAATACATGCCATCCTTGTTAATTAAACAATCTCATGTTAAAGCTTTCGCAAGCATACAATCTACAGACAATCTGCGCTGCGAGCATAATCATTTACTCTATTTACACGATTGGTGTCAATTAATCAGTGAATTATTTGTTTTATTGTTAATCAAGGAGGATAAAGGGGAACAGTTTGAAAGTAATGATAGATTTAAAGGTAGTGTTTGGGCTTCTCCTGTTTCCAGCTCACCAGCCACCATTGCTAGCTTGGCGCTAGCAGGAAAGTGGACACGTATACAGACGTATACAGTGACGTAATGACGTGGCTCTATGGTGGCTCTTTAGCACATGGAAAAGAAGGTTTGAAAATTGAACCAACTCCGAACTGACGCTCGCACCAGCCCACAACTAGCACCTAGTTCACGTTGGTGGAGAAGGGGTAAGAGTGAGCTCATAGAGAGTATGCTGCAGCGCTCTGTTACCTCCATGCCCTTCAGTGCCAGGTCCTCATGCTGCAGTTCTAGGTGGCCATCACCTTAGACAGACTGCACCTGGCCTGAGCACCCAGGAGGCAACCTGGCCATCGTCTAGGAGGTGACAGAGCACCTGCATCAGATGCAGCTGCCACCATCACCCCTGATGCCGCCAGTCAGCCACTCCTTGGTGTCCATCTCCACTGCCCTGTACCATCTGCCACCAGGGCAGGAGGCCACCCCCACTGACAGAGCCACTCACACCCATGCATTGCCACAGCAACCAGCCCCTCCAAGGCAAAACTCCCTGTCCTTGTCACTCCCTGTCCAACCCACCAGGGGGAGCACCCACAGGGCCAGATTCCTCAGCTGCCCTACAGCCTGCCACAGCCTCAGCCCCAGCCAGGCTGCTGCAACCCCTGACCAAAACCCAGTCCTCCTGCAGCCCACTCAGTATCCACCACAGGGACCAGTGATGGGTGTGTCTTCGTACCTGGTGCCCTACCCACAGCCAGTTGCCACCCTTCCCTCCCACTGGCCAACGTAGCACCCAGGGACTGTAACGCCTGCTCTGCCACAGACAGCAGGAACTACACCCCCTGTTGTGTGCAGACGGTCTTACAATGCCATGCTGCGGATGGCCCTCAACAACCTGCTCAGTCCTGACGAGACCAAGCGGAACAAATACCACATCTCCCTGAACTACCTGAAGGTAGATCAGGCCTGGCAGCTGGCACTCACCTTCTCCAAGGCCCCTTACCCTTTCACGCAGGCAGTGACAGTGCTGGATGTCTGTTACGGACAACCACGACAGCTGGCTTTCATGGCCTTACCTCCTATCCATCCAGGGGATGGGCAGGCCTTTGATCACTTCGCCCGCTACATCCACGCCCTGGTGGGACTCCAGGGCGTGGCCAAGCAAGCCAAGCAAGGCAAGCCAAGCAAGGCTAAGCTGAGCTAGCCTGTGGCTCACACGTGGAGCACCCCCTGGAGAAGCTCCCGTCAGATCAGCTCAGCAGATTCAAGAGCTACATCAGCCAACTCAGGCTGGAGTTCATGTTGTATACCCTGCTGGTCTTTGTAACCAGGGTCCAGCTAAAAGCCTGCTGCCAGCCGAGGAATGGGCACAACAGAGTTGGACAGAAGGAGCAGCGATCTGCACCAATGAACACCAGCCGGAGGACCACCATCCTGCATGTAGCAGACCAGGCCACCAGCCCTGCAGCTCAGAAGTCAGCACCCACAGCGGCACCTGCTAGGAAACCACAGGGGATTGGGGAAGGCCTACTGCCCCTACTGCGACAATGCAAAGCACTACCTCAGTCAGTGTGCAGCCTTCCAGTTTCAGTTTCTATCCAAATGGACTCATTCAAATCCAAAAATGTCCTAAACAAATGAACCTTCCACCTGCCTCTGCTCCATCCATCTTATTATTTATTTATGTATTTGACAGATGTTCTTGTCCAAGGTTGCTTACAAGGCCATCTGGGAAAGATAAAGTGGAAGTGTCAGTTCAGTTTTAGCAAACCTTCAGTCTTCATTTACCCTCTCTTTCCTCTACTCTGCTTTACTTTCATCATGTTTGCTATGTTAGGGGTCTGTGCTGCTGTGTGCACAAAGAGGCACACTTAAATACACACACTTGTACAGTGCACTTGGGATTCTGTAATTAAACTGTACATTTTATAAACTGTAGCTCTATGAATAAGAACCCCTTTCAAGCAGTTTTGGATCAAAGAATTTCACCTTCCATACAACAGAGACTGGAGATGAAACCAACTTTGCAATGCTGGTGCTGCAGTCTGCATAAGATTTTAATCTCAGTAAGTGCAGGACCAAAGGGTGGGCCAGAATGTTTCGGAAGAAGAATGGTTTCAGGGAAAGGGGGCTGTGCTGTTGGCTCTCCTCTTACTTTGAAGGTTGCCAGAGGGGCAGGTTTTGGCAGGTGTGCAAGAGGGAGGGAGAGGGAGAGAGAAAGCAAGGAGAAGAAGAAGGAAAGATGAACTGAGGGGGGAAAAGGAGTAAATGAGGACAGGGCAGGTTCAGAAATGTGTGTTCCAGCATTAGGCAACCTAAAGTCTGTCTGCTGTTAGGAGAAGTGGGCTCCATGCTGTTTTGTGGCCCCTCCTGGCAGAGGAATGTGAAAGGGACAGAATAGAATCCCTGTGGGAAGATTGCTGAGCTGTGCACTGAGGTGGGGGGGGTGGGGGGGGGTGGTGGGACCCTGCAGCATTTATTAGGCCTTATGGAACCATACAAGTCCTGCTCACCTCAGTAATGGCAGCACCAGCCATGAAACTGCTTTTCTCTTATTCCTCCTTCCTCTTATTCACACAGAGCCTTTTCCCGTCACATTCACATGGGAGGAGAGCTACGCACAATCTTGTCTGCATTTGTCCTGTTTGGAACAGTGTAAATAGCATTGTATTTCAAGTTTACATTCTGTCATTTGTCTTTGTCCTCCATCATTCAGACTTCACAGTCACATTCTCCCGTGGACAAAACTGAACTTCATTTGTAAAAGGTCAGCTGAAGTCAGCTGTTTGCACGAAAAATACAGTTGCTCTGAATTCATACCAAAAAGACCCTCATCACTGTCAAAAAATTTCATGCAAGAATCCAAGAAAATGTTATGAGCAGATAAACATGGACCCACACTTGCTGAATGCAATCTTTTATAATGGTTTCGAGGGATCCTTTGTGGCAAAAGCAGCTCAAGTATATTTCTGAATGTTTCATTCAGATGACAGTGGCTCAGTTCCACAGCATATAAGATTGCTGGCTAAACCCACTATGTTACATAACATCAATTTCAGAGCCAACAGGGACTGCATTTTCAGTCTCTGCACACTAAATAATGAATAACAGTTCAGCTAGCATGAGGCGTGTCGTCTATGGTAGAACCATACTCAAAACTTCAGACTTCTTCTGTTAAAGACGTTCATGAACACTTTATGCAGCTGTCTGCTTTATTCATGGTCATGGATCTCATTATCAGCACCAACCTTGAATAACACTGTAACTACCTGTTTAATGTTACCTCCTTTGCCGAAGATTTCTCAGGATGTGCTCATGTGGGGGGGAAGGGGGGGGGGGGCATTGGCTGACCTTGACGAGTTGGCAACATTAATTTGATTGTAGACATGGAAATCAACAACAGGAAATGGCAGGAGATGGAGGAGGACGCAGGTGCAGGAAGCACTCTGCTGCCTCACTACAAGGTAGTGGTGGGCCCCTCAAACCATCTCCAGGAGAAAGGGTATGGGCAGGAAAAAAAGCAACAGGGAAAGCTGACAAACTTTGTAATGCCTGTCTTGTGACGGAACCATGGCCAGGGGAACAAGGCTGTGGGGAGCAAGGGAGACCTTGGGGACACAACCAAAATGAGCCCCAATGTCAACGTTACTGAGTTTAATGGCCCCGCCTACTTTTCTACTGTCTTTCTCTAGGGCTTAATTGGAGCCATGAGCGAGGCTAACTCACAGATTTGGCCTCATTCCTGGCCTTGCTCAATGCCCTGAGCCAAGAGGAGGTTATAGGAATGTGAAATGTTACTGCCATGTTGTTGCATTTTTTAAACATATTTGGGAAGTTCTTTGATGATTGTGAGTGAAAAAGCTGTTATTAGTTTACAATTTCAAAAGTGTAAACATGAGGAAGCAGAAAACAAGCACATAGCCATATCCAACTTGGATATTGTTATTACATTAAGGCTTCCATGTTCTTCTTCGGCAGAAACTCTTATTCTCGGACGAGATCTACTGTGACATCAGGGGCGAAAGTTCTGGTTTCCAAAAGACAATGGAAAAAAAACAGGGGCTTCCTGGGTTCATGTTGAAGTTTCTGGCTATTGTTCCTGACCCATAGTTCCAAGTTCTAGTTCATAGTTCTGCTTCCAAGAAGATAAGCAGCCACTGTGACCTTGAAGTGCCATTTGGATTTAGAACCCCTGTGACACTGTACCTCTGACACACTTTATGGTGTGATTTGTACACGTGCGAGTGCGAGAATAGCCACAATTTTGGCGTGAATCCTGAACATTGAAACTCTCTTTCTTTCTGAGGGCTGGACCCAGCTACAAAGGACCTGTGTATGGGGCCGTGACCTCGCCTGACCCCCAGCACCGCTCTATCCCCTGAAGAATGTGGATGTTAATTAGAGGCAGATTGTCTCCCATCCAAAAAAAAGAGGGGGAAAAACTTGCCATTTCCAAGGTGCTAATTTTCTCACGCTCTGCTTCTGCTGAATCTTCCCTGATAGCAGAGTGGGCAGACAGTGGGCAGAGTCCTGCTGTTCTCAGGTCATTGGCTGGAGGGAGGGACGGGAACTTGCTGGGAAGTGGCCTTGCAGGCTGGTGTGCAGAAGTGGTCGGCGCCACTTTTCAAAGCAAGTCTGAAAAAAGGTAGAAATTTCTCACATTTTTCAGCTGGCTTTCAGTGCACACAGTTGGGGAGCAAATGTATTGAAGCTTGATGGGTTTGATGATGAATGCATGCTTTAATATAAACCACCTGGGACTGTCAATTGCATACATATAATCAGTGTCCTGACTATACTATAGTCATGACGTGTGTTGTTCACCAGTTTACGCAATCTATCAGTGGGAGATACGTGTCGTTGACTTCTTGGAAAAGGTGGGGCAAATGAGCTGGTGCTCCACGGTAATCAGTAGCCAGCACACTGTACTGGCAGCCCACTTTTAAAAAACGCATTATCTTGCTCCTTCCCAAAATAAACGCTGCTGCAATGGCCCTGATAACTCCCCTTTTTTGGCCTGCATAAAATTGTTCCTGAGCCAGCACACAGGTGATATGTAACAATTGCTTATTTCACTTGAACTTTTTTAGTTTTAGTTTAGTTATCTGTGTTGCTTGACAAAGATATTTTTTTAAGATCAATGAGACATTAGCTGACATAAAGGTAAGAATGAAAGAGCCAACTCTCTACACCACCTGGGTAGACAGGTTTACCCAGTCATAACTACTTGATGACAGTTCCTTGAATTTTACTCAGTGTTTACATTTTGAGTGATAATAGGATCTGGTGACCTTTCCCTGCCCAACCAGTAAAACTGAAAGACAGGTAGATTATTCTGTTGATACGATATCAGCTTTGCACAAAGTCGTTTACCCCGTTTGTATGAAAGAAAGGAGCAAAATACTCAGTGAAATACAATTTAGAAGAAGTGTCTGACAAAGACTCTTCCCTTCAAGCCAAGGGCATATCGTATCACAGGCATAGTAATCTTTTGGATGTATCAAGAAAGTATCTTTAGCTATTACATGTCCAAAGATATTGATGTTCGCTTATGCATTTTCAGAACTCCTTTTCTTTTTTCCTAAACCATCAAAAATCACCAGTACAGGGGACAGAGCAGCACCATATGCCAGATGGAAATTGAGTTCATCACAGGACACAGCACATAGGGAGAAAATGTAGTGAAACTGGATTTTTAGTGAAACTTACCCTAGATAGAACAGATACTTTTTATGTCAACAGAAGACTTTTCTGAGAGTTTGTGTTGGCTTTGAGCTCAGCCACATGCTGTTGTGCACACACTCTGGTCATATTCAGGGTGTCATGCTCAAATTCTGTGCTGACCCACAGATTATTGGGTTGGTTTATTCACCATGCCCATAATATTAGCTTGTACAGGCATGATGGTGATTTGTGTATGTGTGTAGAAATGTGTACACCAGGGTACCCTCAAACAGAACCCCTCCACCCTGCCCTTTTAAATGGGACACATGTTTGATCTCAGCTGGAGTTGAGAGTACACCTCTTAAAATCACAGCACATAAGGATTGCAACAGACAAGAGAAGTGCTGCATGCAGCATTTGTGACTGTGGTCACACCACTCAGGATAATATGGGGCAAGCAAATAGCCACATACATCTATCCAAAAAGTTCATTTATCACCTGTGCTATGCACACCTTTCACACTAAACCGTGCATGGGATCATTTATACACACAGCATGCAATTTATAAAATATTTGGTAGAACTCTTTCTTTGTTCAAGCAATTTTCTTTACTTTGTGGTCAATTGTTATGGTGCTGTAGGGGAGAAATGATTGTTCTGATACACCTGAACACTATTAAAACATCTAAAATACAATATACATGTATGTTCCAGTCTGCTGAGGAAGAATGACATGTGATTTGCTTACATTCAAGCGATATAATCAGTGTCCTCCCTATTAAAAAATATTTTTTTTATGACAACAAGTTGAGCGGTTACTGCAAGTTATATGAAACTGACTTGCACTTTAGGAAGTCTTGACTAATGCTCTATTCAGTTGAGAGTGTGAGTCAGCAAAGATGGTTTTGATATCTTTGCCTAGGGCACAGTGCAGCTAATACGTTGCCACCAATCACATGGAGAAATTCTCATAGATCTGTGCAGTGACTTAGCAGAGAAGCTCAGACATACTATCCCTACACACGTCCCTTCCCATGGTCCCCCTGCAGGGCCACCGAATGAGGATGCTACCCAAAGATGGAATGCCTTCATAAGGCACCTGTGAAATATACTGCAATTCAGATGATACCCGTACAATACCTGTACAATTTCAGTTTACCAAATACTGAATGAAATCTTTCTGTTATTATTTAACAATTGAATGTATGTTACAATTCATATGTATACAGTTCCAAATTGAACCCCTTAAGGAGGTCAGCTTGGAACACCAACTCAGCCCTTTCAAGTTAAACAGTTCACTGGAAACTTCAGTAACTTTCACTACTGTGTGATTCCTATAGGCTCAGTTGTCATGTCAAATAGACTGTAGATGCTGTAGATCCAAACAACATCTTTCTTTCCCTTTTCAACTCATAAAATCTCATTCACAGAAAGATTTTCCTCACATTGCTGCAAGGCAATTGTATTACCCCGACATCTACAATTTGTACCATTTTCTTTACCTTACATTAAATTATATTGTATTACATTCATGTAACAGATGCTCTTATCCAGGGTGACTCCAGCACAAGAGAACAGAAGTGTATCCATCAAAGTTAAATGAACAACAAGAGTTAACTTGTGCTACTCTAAAACTAGGCAACCTAGAAAATGGAGATCAAGTATGTACACTACCATATATCTCAGTTTCACTAGATTCACTATCCATGACACTATCCATTACAAAAACATAAGTGGCAAGAAAGCAGGTTTATGTTTATCTGCTCATAAGCAGCAGGTTTCTAGGAGGTGGGGGCTGAAGTGGAACTGAGATGCAGTCTGAAGAGGTGGGTCTTCAGTCTGCATCAGAAGATGGCCAGTGGCTCTGCTGTCCTGACCCTGGTGGGAAGTTCATTCCACAACTAGGGGACCAGTACAGGCAGCCATTGTGACAAGAGGATGAACCCCAGAAGGGGACAATCAGTTGCCTCAAGGTTGCAGAGCATAGTCATCTGCTGGTACATAGAGTTTGAAGACTAATTGGAGACATGAGGGGACTATTCCATTCACAATCCTGTATGCCAGCACCAAGGTTCTGAACTTGATGTGAGTAATAACAGGAAGGCAGTGAAGTGAGGTGAGGAGGGGTGTGACCTGACTACCTTCAGGGAGGTTATAGAAAGGTTGTTCAGCTGCATTCTGGATTAATTGGAGGGGATTGATGACACAGGCAGGAAGGAAAGTAAGAAGGGAGATACAATAGTCTAGATGTGAGATGACCAGGGCCTGACCTAACCATAGAATATGCAGTGAGGTACAGGTGGATCCTTCAGATGTTGTACAAAAATAATCTGCACTCCTTGCTCACCACTGCAGCCTGAGTGGAGAGGGACAGTTGGTTATCAAGGATTACTCCAAGGCTACTGACAGCAGAAGTGCTGTCAGTGAGATAGTTAGCGTCTAGGCTGAGTGAGATATCTGGAAATGGGCAGGACCTAGAGGGGATGTAAAGCATCTCAGTCTTGAACTTTAGGTGGCAGTCCACAATCCAGTGAGAAATGTCCTTCAACCAAGCTAAGATGCATGCAAAGACCTATATATCAGATGTAAGAGATATACACAGCTTTAAAGGGCCATGCTTAGCATTTATTGTGAAGAAAACCAGGGGTACACATATTCTGCATTGTATGTGAAAAGTAATGTGAGCAGTAATTGTATGGATATGTTGACAAAGTTAAGACCTTGCTCCCTGTAGTCAGAAGGCCCTGCCATTCAAACAACAACAGACAACATTTCATACTGTCATACTAGCTATAGCAAAAAATCTACATATGTTAAACTTTCACAACATATGGAACAAAAATTGTTTTGAATATTGACAAAAAAATGAAACCATGAAAATTCCTGGCCCCATAATCACTGAGGCAGGTGATTTCCTGGTCAAATCATATGGGGCTTCCCTTCATCAAGATGTTTAATGCTTGTAGACAGGGGATTATATGACAGTTGTGTTTATGGGTACTTTCCAGCCAAGACAAGCAATGGATACTACAACAATTCTGTGTTTGTGAAAATAATTTGACATTATTTTAAAACTGAACATAATCTGTAAATCACACTGCAAAGTGTTTGGGATTTAGCATCTGTTTTAAATAGCAAATCCTCCTCATAAATTTTCAACATTTTGTCATCATGTCTGATCTAACCTGAGGCACTCACTGTTCTGCAGTACAGGTAAAGGTTCTGCAGGTACAATATATGATCTGATTCTTTGTTTTAAAATTTGATATCAAAAGTGAAACATGTTAATGTAATTTCCTGATTATTTGTTTTTGTTCTGTATTTGTTCTGGTTATTTCATAAATGCAGAACATAATGAGCTGAATTGTGTGTTTGTTGGGTTTTTTGAGGGGAAGAAGTGATAGGCTTTCTGTTGAAAGGACATCAGATCAAAAACTGGCAGTTTGAATTTCATGATGCAGCTCCCCCATCTGGTTCATGTGAGCAGTTCCAGACACAAGTGCCAAACCTTCAGTGGGAGCTGAAATGCCGTAGTAAATGCCTCACTCCCAGGGCAAAGCAGCCTTCCATTCTGGAAAACAGTGACCTCACAGTGTGGGCGCATAACAATCTGTTCTTCCTCTTCCCACACACCACTTCCTGATTACATCTGTGACTAAAGTGGGCAGAGCAGGAAGTCTCCAGCAGCAGGCAGAACATGATCAGATTCTACATCAGTGCTGGACGGATCCATCCTGTCACAGGGGCCTATGGGAATGGGAATAGGAAGGATGAGCTCCAATATGTGTTTTGACTTCTTCATTTGGTATTTATATTCCCCCCCCCCACCAGCCCTTGTTCACTCTGTTGTTGTGTTGTGACATTTTAAGGGAAGGTCCTTCAGGGGCTGTTTGTACATCAAATATTAAGAGTTTTGAGGGGAGGATGTGACACTGGCCTATCAAAGGAATACAGAAGGGCACCCCTAGCGATGCTTGGCTGAGTTTCTACATTTACCAGCATCAAATACATTAAACATAATGGTGAGCTGTGTTGTGTTCCAGTTTGTCACATAGTCTACATCACTCTGCCAGTGATGATTAAACAAATTACCCCCAACAACATTTTCACCGGCAAGCCAACTCCATTTCCCCTCATAAACTTATTTTGAGAATCTCAAAAATGTATTAGTGGGATGGCTGGCACACTTTCTGACAATATATGGGCTGCCAGGGCATAACCCTTACATGTGCAGTACCTTTGAGAGTTAGATCCTCTTAAGTTTTTCCTACAAAAGGGATCAAAACAGCCTCAAGGTCCTTATAAATGTTTGCTTTTGCACCACCTGACCTCATTTGGTATCACTTGCAAATCACTTTGGATAAAAGTGTCTGCCAAAAGAGTAAATGTAAATATAAATTTGTGAAATTTGTTTTCCTCATCTTTTGCTTCTCCTTTTGCTTCTCCATCTTAATATTCCTGCCACATTATGTCATTCATGTCATTATATCATCAAAACTCCACAATGACCTATAAAAATACCTCTCATCTTTGGTCACTGTGACGGAGAAAGAATTCTCAGCACAAATGGGCGCATCCGCCTCACTATGAGGAAGTGGGGGGCTGCGACAATACATTTGTTTTGTGCAATGTTTAAATAATACACGGACTCGGTTTATTTCTTCAGCTAGTGAGATGTGTTCAGTCCTGCAAGAGGAAAGAAGACTGTTACCACTATGTATAGGATTACTACAGCCATATATGTTTGGATTGTTTGTTTGTTGTTTGGATTTGCTAAAACTTTAAGGTGCACACGAAAACAAGCGATCTGTTTATTTGGAACAAAACATGTGGGTTTTTCAATGGAACATGTGTATTTCATTGTGGGATGAATTGTTGTTATAACTTTGTCGTTTTATTCCTGTAAATTGATTTTAATATTTTGACCCAGGTAATGGGTTAGTCCAGGGCAGGGCTCAGGCTATTTAAGCACCCAAGTTCTGTCATTTGGGGGAGAAGGCTGTAGGAGAGTATAAACTCTGTGAGCCAGTGAAAGAAGGAGGCACCTGGGAATAATTCCCGGTGTTGTTTGTTTATTATTGTAAATAGTTATATCTTTTGTTTATTGTATAGCACAATTAAACGTCTTGTCTTCGTTCACCCCAATCTCTGTTGTCGTCACCTGTTTGCCGCTCGCCGTCCCGTCACATGTGGTGTCAGAAGTGGGATTGGCCTGCAGGGGGCGCTAGAGAGAGAACACTGTTCTTACGGGGCAGACAAGAAGCTGATGTTATGCCACCAAAAATCCGGCATTGTGACGAGCCAGAAGAAGAGCAAGAGGGAGTGGCTGCATCCTCCACATCACCAGGAAGAGGCGCTGTTGCAAGAGAAGGCACTGAGGGGGCCATGACTGAGCTGACCCAGATGTTCCAGGCCTTTATGGAGCAACAGAGAGCCCGTGATGAGCGGAGAGACAAAGAGGCTGCACTCCAGGAGAGGATGCAGCACCAGTTCCAGCAGCTGCAGCAGCAAGTGGGAGAACACCTCCAGGACCAGCACCAGGAGGAGGAGGATGGGACGTACCTGTGGAGACAGCGATCCATGTCCCCTCATGAATCTCCAAGAGAGCAACTTGGGATGTTCGGAGAGCCCAAGCTGCAAAAGCTGGAAGACAGTGATGACATTGAACATTTTTTAGTCACCTTTGAGCAAATTGCAAAAACGTACAGGTGGCCAAAGACGGAGTGGGCAATACGGTTAGTACCTTTGCTAACAGGGAAAGCCCGTAGCGCCTATGTTGCCATGGACTATGAGGACACTTTAGATTATGAAGAGTTGAAAGCTGCAATCTTGACAAAGTATGAAATCAATGCAGAGACTTATTGGCTGCAGTTCAGGTCTACAGGTGTCTTGCCAGGAGAGACCCCGAAAGAGGTCTATGTAAGACTGAAGCTGCAGTATGAGAAGTGGATCCAGCCAGAAAAGCACTCCAAAGAAGAAATAGGGGAGCTCGTCATTCTGGAGCAGTATCTACGGATGCTGAACCCAGAGCTGCAAGTGTGGATCCGCCAGAACAACCCAAAGAGTGCCCTGGAGGCAGCACACTTTTGTGGCTGCAAGATGAGGTCCCAGGAGCTACCACTTCACCTGGAAGAGTACCAGCGACGGTAAGCCTATTGGGGAAAGGGGGGAGTGGTCTACACCTGTTAGTGCCAACCGTAGAGAGTTCATACACTCAACTAGACCTAGGCCCAAGCCTGTTATATGTCATAATTGTGGGCAGGAGGGTCACGTGACGTACACTTGCCCTGTTAGGAAACCCAAACCAGCTAATATGTGCTATGTTCCCAGGCCTGAATTATCAGAGGGGGAGGGAAGTAGTGCAGATAATTTGGTTTCTGTTGTGCTTAATGGTCAGTGCTTGGAGGCCTTAGTTGACACAGGAAGCTCTCAGACACTTGTCAGACAGGACAAAGTACCACAGGACTGGTGGAATCTAGGCTCTAACATAAGCATACGTTGCATCCATGGTGATGAAAAGGTGTACCCTACTGCAGATGTTGATGTTGTGGTGCAGGGGCAGTCATACTATTTAAGGGTAGGTGTCATCAAGGATCTGCCTTATTCGGTTGTTTTGGGTCAGGATGTGCCTATTTTGTCAGATCTGCTGTGCACAGTGAGGCAATCACTAGATCCAGAGCAAAGAGAAGTGGCCCAGAGTCTAACCCTTTTGAAGAGTTGCCATTCCATCCGTCTCCATCTCCACCCAAGACTAGGAGGGAGAAAAGGCAGGAAAAGCTCAGTGTCAGGGCTCAGGCAGGGACTCAGGCGCGGACCACGGGAGCTTCGGGTTCCAAGCGTCTTTGATAGAATCGTGAGGCAGAATCGTTAATCAGAAAACGGGCAGGGTCGAAAACCGGAAGGCAGTCCGAGGACAGAGCGAGGATTGGGAAACAGGAGCAGGCAAGGTCGGGAACTGGACAGGCAGGTAATCAGGCGAACGAGACAAGGAGGCAGGCAAAAACGAGGTCTGGGAAAAAGCAAGGTCAAAAAACGAGAAAGCGGCAGACAGAAGCAAAACGCAAACGGCGGGGACGAAACAGGCAAAAAAAAAACTGTGACGAACTAGCAACAGGACAGGGAAAAGCAGGGAAGATATAGGGCAGGGCAGACGAGGGAATGGGAAGCAGGTGTGCAGGCAATCAGGCGGGCGGAGACCGGGCGGGGAGCGGGGCAGGACTAAAACACAAGGAAAACAAAAGCACATGGGCAAAGGAAAAAAAAAAACGGAGCACTGACACTCAGTGGCACTGTTAGGCAGAGAAGTGAGGCAGACCTGCCAGAGCCACCTCTACCTGTAGATGTTGCCCTAGTTAACATTGGAGAGCTGCAGAGGGAGGATGTGACATTGTCACCTTTGTTTAAAGATGTTTCAGAGTCAGCCAATGATGTCCTCAAGGAAGAGAGATACATGCTTAAGGAGGATGTACTTTATCACAGGCAGGGGAGACAGAGCGGCTAGCGCTACCTAAGTCCCTGAGGCATACAGTTCTAGAGGTATGCCACTCAGTTCCTTGGGCGGGACATTTAGCAGCACAGAAAACCTATGCGCGCATTGCTGCTAGATTTTACTGGCCCAGTATGTACACTGATGTCATGAGGTACTGTAAGACATGCCCAGAGTGTCAGTTAACATCAGACAGATGCCCTTCTCCTACCCAGTTGCAATCCTTGCTCCTGATAGAAACCCCTTGTGAAAGTATAGCAATTGACATTGTGGGTCCTTAAGAGAGGAGCAAGACCGGCAATAAATACATTCTAGTTATTTGTGACTATGCTACCCGCTATCCAGAAGCATTCCCCCTGAGACAGATTAAGACCAAGCACATTGCTGTAGCACTGATACAGTTGTTCTCCTGGGTAGGCATACCAAAGAAGATTTTAACAGATCAGGGCACCAACTTCCTGTCCAACCATCTCAGACAGGTCTATCAGTTCCTAGGTATTAAGGCTATTAAGACCACTCCTTACCATCCTCAAACTGAAGGGCTTGTCGAACGCTTTAACCGCACCCTCAAGTCCATGCTGCGGAAGTTTGTCAATGAGATGGGGACTGATTGGGATGTTTGGCTGCCATACCTCCTCTTTGCGTACCGAGAAGTGCCAAAAGCATCGACCGGGTTCTCACCATTTGAACTTCTCTACGGTCACCAGGTTAGGGGACCCCTGGATGTCCTGAAAGAGACCTGGGAGGGAGGAAAAACCAAGAGTCAGAGTGTTGTGGCGTACATCCTACAGATGCGGGAGAGACTGGAGAAGATGACGGCCCTGGCACAGGAGAGCATGAAGGAGGCCAAGGAGAAGCAGAAAACCTGGTACGACAAGAAGGGAAGAACCCGTACCTTCTCTCCGGGTCAAGATGTTCTCCTTCTGCTCCCTAGCAGTGAGAATAAGCTGCTAGCCAAGTGGCAAGGCCCATACAAAGTGGTGCAGAAAATGGGGCCTGTGACTTACAAGATTGCCACGCCAGATCACCAAAAGCCCTACCAGACATTCCACATCAACCTACTGAAGGAATGGAGGTCCCGTCCTGGATTAGTGAGCCAGCAGCTGTTTGTGCAAGCCGTTGAGGAAGAGGAGGAGACACCAGAGCAGTACTTCCCAACCAACAGCAGAGCTCACTCAGTTGACCTCACTCACCTGTCAACTCACCAGCAACAACAGCTGAGGGCAGAACTGGGGGCAGGTGTCATTCAAGAAAGACCTGGTCACACCCATTTGTGCCAGCACAGCATTCAGCTTAAAGAGGACACACCAGTGAGGCAAAGGTGGTACCGGATCCCAGAGAGGCTGCTGTCAATCCTCAAGAAGGAGGTGAACCTGATGCTGGAGTTGGGGGTCATTGAGCCATCTTCCAGTGAGTGGTGCAGTCCGGTGGTGTTGGTGCCGAAGAAGGACGGGAGCATCTGCTTCTGCATAGATTTACACCACATCAACGCCATCTCCAGGTGTGACCCATACCCAATGTCACGCATTGATGAACTGATTGAAAGACTGGGAAAAGCAAGGTACATCAGTACCTTTGATTTGAGCAAGGGGTACTGGCAAGTCCCGTTGGCACCAGGGTCCAAAGAGTGCACTGCCTTTCGTACTCCATTTGGGCTGTTTCAGTTCACGGTGATGCCATTTGGGTTACATGGAGCACCAGCCACGTTCCAGCGGCTCATGGATCAAGTGCTGCGGGGGAAACAGGAATTTGCTGCTGCATACTTGGACGACATTGTCATTTATAGAAAGTCATGGGAAGATCATCTATCCCATGTGCGGCAGGTGCTGACCAAGCTCCAGAAGGCTGGCTTGACAGTCAACCCCCAGAAGTGTAATCTGGCCCGCACAGAGACTGGGTACCTGGGCTATATGCTGGGTAATGGACAGATCTGGCCACAGGTGGGGAAGATCGAGGCAATCCTTGCCTGCCCTGCACCAGCAACAAAGAGGCAGGTGAAGCCCTTCCTTGGCCTTGTGGGCTGGTATTGGAGGTTTATTCCAAACTTCCTGGACCGTGCAGCTCCACTGACAGAGCTGACCAAGAAGGCTGGGGGCATTAAGGTGAAATGGACTCGTGACTGTGAAAGAGCCTTTCAGGACCTGAAGAACTGTATGTGCCACGAGCCGTTGTTGCAGAGCCCAGATTTTGACAATCCATTTACAGTCCAGATTGACACCTCAGGGGTTGGTCTTGGGGCTGTACTTTTGCAGGGAGAGCCAGGAGCCTACCAGCTAGTCGCATACATTAGCCGCAAGCTCTTTCCTAGGGAGACACGGTATTCGACAGTGGAGAAGGAGTGTTTAGCGATTAAGTGGGCCCTGGACTCCTTGAAATACTATTTGATGGGCTGGGAGTTCACCCTGGAAAAGGACCATAAGGCACTGCAAAGGCTGGGTAAGATGCGTGAGACCAACTCCCGTCTCACAAGATGGTACCTTGCCATTCAGCCCTTTCATTTTACAGTGAAGTACTGCAGTGGGGCAAAGAATAAAACTGCAGACTTTCTTTCTTGCCTCCCCAAGTGCGAGCAACCAGAGGGGGTGGGAAATGTGACGGAGAAAGAATTCTCCGCATAAATGGGCGCATCCGCCTCACTATGAGGAAGCGGGGGGGTGCGACAATACATGTGTTTTGTGCAATGTTTAAATAATACATGGACTCGGTTTAAATGGCATTGGTTTATTTCTTCAGCTAGTGAGATGTGTTCAGTCCTGCAAGAGGAAAGAAGACTGTTACCACTATGTATAGGATTACTACAGCCATATATGTTTGGATTGTTTGTTGTTTGGATTTGCTAAAACTTTAAGGTAGCGAACACAAGCGTTTGTTTCGGGTGCATACGAAAACAAGCAATCGGGTTTGCTAATTTAACAGACAGCAATTATAATTGTTACTTTGAAACAAATGTGATAATTGCAATTAAGTTTGAAATGACTCACCTGTGGGTTAGAGCTGCTACCGGGAACAGGCAAAAGGAGTATGTACACGGATCATGGGAATTATATAGTATTATGGGCAGCGTAGTTCCTATGTGTTGAAACGTGGAAGGAGGAGATTGTGCTGCCAATGTAAATTTTATGCAGCAATCTGTTTATTTGGAAGAAAACGTGGGTTTGTCAATGGAACATGTGTATTTCATTGTGGGATGAATTGTTGTTATAACTTTGTCGTTTTATTCCTGTAAATTGATTTTAATATTTTGACCCAGGTAATGGGTTAGTCCAGGGCAGGGCTCAGGCTATTTAAGCACCCAAGTTCTGTCATTTGGGGGAGAAGGCTGTAGGAGAGTATAAACTCTGTGAGCCAGTGAAAGAAGGAGGCACCTGGGAATAATTCCTGGTGTTGTTTGTTTATTATTGTAAATAGTTATATCTTTTGTTTATTGTATAGCACAATTAAACGTCTTGTCTTCACTCACCCCAATCTCTGTTGTCGTCACCTGTTTGCCGCTCGCCGTCCCATCACAGTCACAACTAATATTCAACCAAGAGCAGCATCTTTTTGTACAAGTAGTAGTACAAGTAGTATAGATGCAAAAGTGTGATGCTTTTAAAATAAGACAGCCCCACCTTGATAACCACCATTGTTGTTCATTTAGCCAGCTAAAAAACAATGACCTAAACCTTAAAAAACTGAAAATGTAGCATTTTTTGACAGCTTGTAATTTTTATATATTTCATTTATTTTAATTAAATGATGCCATGTACATTCACTAATTGCAGCTTGCAAGACTGCAATATAGGTGTCATAATACAAATATTGATTGCTTAGCTAGCTGGTCTGTCAGGTTATCACCTTCACCCACCAGCTAGCAAACTAACTAATTTTAATTTGTCAGCATGTTTTGGTCCTAGCTGTATCTGTTAGCTCAGCTATAACTGCCTATGCTAAACATGATAGCCTATATGTAGCAAGAATGGCACATTTAATTTTTATCTTCACCCATGGGAAATTAAAGGGTTTGGGAAATGTCAAAGCAACTATATTTCATATTGTAAAACATCAAATAAAAGGTGTATTGGCTTGTGGTATTAATTTGAAAAGTTATTTAGATTGTAGGCTTACTTTGGAGTTCCATTTGATCAACACACTGCTTCTGTTATATGAATAACCATTATTTGAACTTATGTGGGTTGACTGTATTGTTTAATTTAATTGTTGCATTTGATTAATGTTGTTCAGTGGCTAACAACAGCTGTGTCAAAGCACAGTTGCCCTTGGCTATGCTAGTTGCCTCACTGGAAGAATGGTTTCTTGAGTGACACTACTGTCTCTGAGTAGCTAAAGGGGGTGTGATGACGAGTCTGAAACAGTCATCAGATTGTCAGTTTACCATTTTAAATTTACCATGACATCATTTTAATCCACAGGTCTAGGGAAGGGTGCTGTCTGAGCCATATATTGTATAGCATGTTATATATATCTAGTCTAGCTAGTTGGTTAAGTGTATGGCTTGGAGCCAGGGGCAGAGCAGATGGCTCATTGCAGAGGGGGCGAGGACCTGTAGTGGGCCCTTACAGCGTATTTTAGTGTAATGAATAGGCAGCTTAACCGCTGCCACCACCTTTGATAACCCGGTCTGGTCCAGAGTTAGAGGCTTTGAGTAATCAGAAACACAGATTGCACCACAAAAATAATCTTTATTTGTATAATAATTAATGCATAATAATAATAATAAAACAGTCGGCCAATAGTTGTAGCCTAACAGGTCGCAATAATTAGTCCGTTGAGTGATTACCCTGGAGGGCAATCTGGAGGCACCCCCACCCCCTCAATATCCTTACATACAAATGGTTTCAAAGACTAGCATTATAAGCTATTATAAGGCACACCAACATGTCCCCACTACACACTGTCATCACAAGGCACTATAGTACAGTACAGACTATAATGTGTCGCTCAATTTACACAAGGATACTGGACAGTGAATAAAGTTTTCTGTAACTCTGTTGTGTCTCATGCTCATTCAAAATAAATACCGCGGTGAGAAACTTAGCTAGGGGTAGGTTGAAACCATTACACCCTCAGTCTGACTTTTTATTTTTTTGCTGCAATCAAGACACACAAACAAACTTTATTCAAAATATTCAACTAAACAACAAAAAAGCATGTTCAGTCAGGCAGATTGGGCCCAAAGTGGGCCCCTTTGTAACTGGAAGAATCGTGGGCCCGGGGCAGCCGCACCGTCTGCACCCCCCACCACCCCGCTCCGCTACAGCCTGGAGTGCCACTAGCCAAACCAACTGACCTGCTAGTCAGCAACATTGCCTTTACTATCTGGCTTTACACACACAGCCATACATTGGCTGCACACATTGTGACACTTTCATTTTATATGGGTGGCAGTGTAGCATAGTGGTTAAGGAGCAGGACTCGTAACTGAAAGGTTGCCGGTTCAATCCCCGCTGGGACACTGCTGCTGTACCCTTGGGCAAGGTACTTATCCCACAGTAAGCCTCAGTAAATATCCAACTGTATAAATGGATAACATTGTACAGAACTGTAACCTATGTAAGTCGCTTTGGATAAAAGCGTCTGCCAAATGAATAAATGTAAATGTAAGCATATCTACTATAGATTATTGAACTGATTTCTACATAAGCCACAAATATCTCTATCTATTACTATAACACAATTTATATTGCAGAGCCACAAGTCAATGATGTCATGTACACTGTGTGTGCAAATGGGTCCACATGCTCTGTTGGAGGTAAATTTAAAGTAGTACTACCTAAAGGGCAATGAACTGTTTTAGAGTGGCAAATATCACATGTTGAACCAATTCAACATGTAATTGTGTTTTATTTCCTCTTCAGCTGTTACATGTGTAACATTATACTTCCATGCTCCTTTCAAGTCCTGTCTCCTGTCTCCAGTAGAGTAGGTAAATCCATTCGTAGAGGACTTTCAAGGGGAAAAGGGAGTGTTGTTGGGGAACATATCATAGGCAAATTAATGGTGGAAGATATTCTTGAAATGGGGAATTTGTCTAAAAACCAATTAAAAGTGAATGTCTGACCAATTCAACTGAATAATGAATATATAATTAAAAAATTAAAAACACTGCCCCAAATCACAAGCTGTCATGTTCTCACTAACATAGTTGAATTCCCTTAACTGAAAACAAAATGTGTCATTAGCCAATCATCTTGCAGAAGCATGTCTTCTTTCTAAGACTGACATCTGTACAACCAATTAGACACAGCCAAAGGGGCAGTTATATTAAGTACTGTAAAACAATCTGATACAACGTAAAACATTTAGAGGACATGGTCTGAAAAGTCTGAAAAACTAAAACTCAGTTTTGGTTGAGGGATCAGTAATGTATAACTAAATATATCTCATATTGTAACAAAACAGGCCTGACTGAATTGCTCTAAGCATCTCCCCTTCAAACCATCAAAGCCTCCATGGCCTGGCCATCTTGATGCTGGCCTCTGTCATCAGGAGGTTAATTCAACACCTGGTCTGGATACACCTGGACGACCTTTGTTAAGTACCTCAGCATGGCAATAGCAATGCTTTTCAGATGTAACTGCTGCCTTCTGTAAGCCGTTAACGTTAAACGTCACGTTTGTCATGTTTGCTATTTTATACAAATCCTACTTGCAGAGTTTTCAGTATTTTAGATTAGATGTCATTAAATGATGAATTCCAGTATTAAGTGTTTAGGTCATAGGTTTAGAGAAGAAACAGGACGACCATGGGTGAATTATCCAGCATAATGGCCATGGTCTCTAATGGTGTCCTGCAAGTTTTGCAGTTCAGCACTGTTTGTGTTGTACAGCACATGATACAGATGTTTCACCCATTCATCCTTCATGTGCATAATAGACCCTCTGTGATTCATTGCCCTCGTTGACAAATCATACGGCCATCATCCTCCTCAATTGAACTTAATAACAAAAAGAAACATTTGCGCAAAAGTTCTGTCCGCATACAAAAACGCCAAGTAAATCATACGTACAATTCGACATTATGAGTCATTAAAATGAAATTAGCTCTGTCATTAAAATTACTGACAGGAAAATTAAGGCAAGTCTTCTGTTCAGCATGGCATTACACTCAGCACAATTCCAAGGAAATGCTACGCAATGTTTCATCAGTTCTTTTTTGTGTTTATTGGCCTTTTTTTCATCTTACCATTTGAATATACTGTGGTCCTTCAAGCTTTAAATTCAGGTAAAACTGTAAGATGTAGGAATGTATCAGCACAGGGTACCTGCGATTCAGCTCTGCTTTTGGATCTGGGTATCTTTCGTTACCTGAGGTCGTTTGTGTGGATCTGACAGGCCCATCATTTAATACGAATGGTAGAATTCAAATAGGTTTCATCCCAATGCAATATTTTTCAGAATAACATTAGTAGGTGTAGAATATTACATTACAAAAAGTGCACCTTCATGTTAGCTACCTTCAAAACCTGTAGTGTAACATAATTGTGATTGGCAATTGCGGTGCAAATATTTTTTCTTGACTATCACAATTACAAGTAATTTTACTGATATTGTAGAATGGTTACTTTGAAGACTGCGTGAAATGGTCAATGCATGAGAGGGCCCACCCACCTTCAATAGTAATGCAGCAAAGAATTGCCTTCCTACATGGGCCCCTGACAGCTTCTGGGCCCCGGTGCGCTGCACCAGTGGAACCGTCAATATTTACGCCAGTGTTCAAAACCATAATGATCTTTATTCTGTGTATTTTACTGCCATCTTGTGGTCACATTAATAAATTTAAATAACAAGGGACCACACCGCAGAAAAGGAATCGTCACTCTGGATTTTGATTTGTGGTATTACATGCATATAAGTGAAAAGTAACATCCCTACGCGTCCAACAGTAACCTACACATTATAGAACGTAAAACACCGTTGTGTTTAAAGATTGCTGGTTTTGACGCAAGCAAATAAAGATTTGACACTAGATGCTACAACCGTCATTACAGTTCCATTAAACATAAGTCTTGCTGTCTGGAACAGTTACTGTCACTGTCGATGGTGTATGTTTATGGCTGCTTCAATCCCTGAGCCGTCATGACTGTTTGCCTCTTTAGATTTAACGCGGTAGGGGAGTTTACCCATTGTACACGAGCGCCTCCTGCTGGCATGTTTTACATGTGCACCGTAGCCTTGGGGGAGCTGGGTGCTGGGCTTTTCGTAATTAAACAGAAACAAAGTGCCTACTCCCAGCTTAAATCTTGTTGAAGCTGTATGTGGTTTTAGTTGTTATGACTGTATTTAGGCATGGAATTGTACAAGCGCTACCATTTTTGCCTCTGCATTTGTTCTTCAGAGACAATGCTCAACCAACTTTATATAATGATTTCAGCGGCTGGCTCCTGAGCACATTTTGGAATGACATTAGTGTCACTGATTCAGGTGCTGCATATTGTGGCCACATTGTGTGCCTTGTTCTCAGTTGCCTCTAGAATTCCACACAGCACGAGTGGCTCTGTTTCCATGGCAGAGGAAGTAGCAGGGAAACACCTCGCTTGTGCTGCCCCATTGACCCAAATGATGCGTGAGCCAGGGAGCCTGTGCCTGATTGAGCCGTACCATAGATGAACAGTCATGTGTGTGTTTATCAGCACCATGAGATGGTTCAAACCCTCCCACAGGCAGCATAGGCTGTAGCCTGCACAACCAAGACCTCAAGCTGTAGGCTACTGTTTCTCATGTTAGATTGTCCATGCTCTGTACAGTTTCAACTCTTCTCCAAGGCCAGTAAAGTGGCAGCAGTCCTAGGGAGGGTCCATCTTGGAATGTGGAAGAACACACATGCAAATATGTTCTAACACAATGAGATGTATCCGTCCAGTGTTGACAACAGTAAACCATAGACACATGACAATGGATACAGACCAGAACTAACAGGATTAATTCTACAGTTCTGCAGTGCTGCAGTGGAGGCTGGCAGGATGTCATTTTACTGTATGACTGGATAGCCCAGGCACATGACAGTGCTTACTGCTGCATGTTTAACAGTTCTAGCAGATCAGTCACAGCAGATTAGTCACATCATTCACACCCAGGCAGTCCAGGTCCTGCTTTTAATTCCCCTCAGCCACTGCCATGCAGCTGCAGCCCAGGGGCAGTGGTCCTCAGACGAACAGTAAATGCCACTTTGCAATTGGCTGGCGCAGCGAGCGCATCATCAGGATCCAGTGTTCATCTTCAGATCTCTTGTCTTTTCCCAGGGTGACCTGACCAATCAGGTGCTTGGGCGACTTCTTGTTTGAGCCCACTTCATACACGGAGACCACAATGGAGCACTCAATGATGTGAGGGTCGGGCAGCATGAATGTCATGACCTCGTTGAAGACAGTCACCTCCCACCGGGTCTTCACAGTGGTCTTCTGGTGCCGGAGTTTGCACTGGTTGCAGACAACAGAGATCCTGGCATAGAGAGCTGTGAAGACAGGCTCAAACACTTAAAATTGCATGTGATTAAAATTATGTGCAATTGCAGGTAGCTGCATTACTCACTGATACTCTCTCTTCAGGGAATTTGAATTCATTGTGTGTGGTGATGAAAATGGAAACAATTTAGTTATAATATGCAGATCACACATCTGTTTGCTGTACAATGGCTTCACACGGCTGTCAACTTTGATCAAAAGCGTTTGGGGTTTGTGGGAGCATTTGGGAGTTGAAAAGTGTCATATTATTTAGAATGAACAATTGTGTTTTTTCTGTGTACATATTTATTTTGAATTGAATTTATCCACTCTGATCCTTTCCCATTAATGTTTGTTGAATACAAATCAAAAGAAATGACTGATAAATCTTACAAAAAGCTTCCATTCTCTCCAAATACAGAAATAAAAAAAACATTTCTTCATGAAATGCCATCAAAAGGTTAACACAGAAAGGGAAACTATGAAGAGGGATAATATTAGATTTACCTTTGTGTTTACTTGTGGACTGGGAAAGTGTTCTGACCTTAAGGATGCCTACCTCCAGTCTCTGGGAGGTAGGTAGGTATTTGAGTGAGAGGAGCACCTCTCCAACTGGGTCCTGACAATAAAAAAGGGTAGATATTATGCCAAATCCTGCTATATACTGTAAATTATAAATGTGAATTAGAAGTAGTATATGTCATCTACTGGTGTGGAAAGGCTATCATCTAACACAGAATGAGGATTGATAACTTGAATGCAGCAGCCTTTCTGAAGGTGTTTGGAGTAGTACATGTATGTATAATACACTTTCATTAACACAGCACATATATCCCAAGAAACATGTTGTAGGCCAATAGTGTCAGATGTGATAGCTGTGTCTTTTTACTATGTGTCTCCTTGTTGTAATGTGAATGTGTTTCAGACATGAGCAGAGCAGGTGAAAGTGAAGGAAGAGGCTATAGAAGAGATAAGCAGTCGATGACATTTCCCTGTGTGCAAATTACACACAACCTTTACACTACAGGGGCACTAAAGGTTGTTGTGAAGCAGATAAGCCCAGTATTCAACTGGATATAGGAATCATTTTGGTGCTCAGCAAAAGGGTCATTAACACTTTCTCTCATGATACATTTCATATATCTCTTCACTTTTTGCAGATGGCTTTATATTAATTCCAATAAACTGTATGTCAAATGATAAACAAAGTTTACTCCATATTACCAGTAATTTTAAAGAACATTTTCCCATGAAAGCAGTTGTTCTCCTTGTTTATCTTTGCATTTGTACAGGTACCTTTAGCCTCAAAATGTCAGACTGTGCATAGTGAGAATCTAAAGTTCTTGGAATTCTTTATCATATACCTTGAACACACATGTCCCTGTGTGATATTAATGCAAAAATATTGATGCTGAAGATGACAATAATTTCTTTACAGTATACACAAAAAACATAGCAAAAACTATGGGATGCACAAAAACACAAGAAGAGAATTATGGAAGGTTCTTGAAGGCCCATTCACCCACCTTCTTTGGTGCCTTCAAGTCCTCCAATATTTCCAGTGGGTATGATATATTCAGGCCACCCAGAGGAGCTCTTACTTCTCCCAAAATCCCATGCCTGGAGTACTTGTCAAAGTCTCTAACCTGTGGGGGGATGTCAGTAACACACATTTACTAAAACATCTCTGAACTCACACACTGAATGCTATGGGAGAAAAACTGGCAATATGTTCAGCTCTTGTGGAAATTTAGAAAAATCATGACAACATTGGTATTTCAAAGCATTACCACCAGAGGGCGGTAGTCCTCATTAACTGAGTACATCAGGTTATTGTCTTTTAGTAGACACTCCTATCGAGAGTGACTTATGTAAGTTTTACTTTAAGCATTTATACAGCTGGATATTTACTAAGGCATTTGTGGGGTAAGTACTTTGCCCAAGGGTACAGCAGTGGTGCCACAGTGGGGAGTTAAACCAGAAACTTCTTGGTTAAGATCCCTGCTCCTTACTACTACGCTATAGTGCCAAGTAAACAACTAAAATGGAAGGCATATATTTGAAGTCTGTTTGAGGTTATGTAGACCTTGTCATCATGTCCAGTTACAGCTGAATAAAATTACCACAGTAATTGCAAAGCATTTATGTTTAGTCTAATGCAGTGTTTCTCAATCCTACTCCTGGAGCCCCCCTGTCCTGCATATCTTCTATCGATCTTTGCTCCAAACACACCTGATTGAAATGACTAACATGCTCTTGATTAAATCAGGTGTGCTCAGCTAATGAAAGGTGCCACTGATGAGTTCAGTCAGGTAGGTAGAGCAGGGAAAGATGGAAAACGTGCAGAGCAGGGGGGCCCCAGGAGCAGGATTGAGAATCAGTGGTCTACTGTATTCAATTTTTGGGTTGTCATTGGTATCATGCCTATTTAATAGGCCTGGAACTCCTCCTCTCCCTAACACTGTGTTTGCAGCTGGTGGCATACCTCCAGCCTGACTGTGATGTGTGGGACATCATCCTCAGCCAGTGTGCAGGCGAACTGATCCCCAAAGGTGGGGTTGGTGCTGTCCTTCACCAAGCGGGACTGCCACTCATGGAGCACGCGGTGCAGTGGGGGTGTGGCTGATGGTGGGTCATCCTCGGGGCTCACTCGCAGGACCCGCATCCTCACAAAGGGGTCCACACTCTGGCTGAAGCCCCGCCGGGGGAGGCCCCGTGCCTCCAGCACCGTTACCACCAGCCGTGACTGCAGCTCATCGTAAAGGAGGGAGAAGCGCAGTGAGCCCTGGACCAGCTCCTCTGGGCGATCCTGCTCAGCCAGACCATCTGGCTCCAGACTGCCCTGCTCCAACTGTGAGGACCCAGGGGAGAGGCAGCGACTCAGCCTCCGAGCCTCCTCATGTTGCCTCTCTACCTGCAGGTCACAAGTCAAAGTGAGGGGGGAGGTAGTATATTTACATTTACATTTAGTCATTTGGCAGACACTTTTATCCAAAGCGTCTTACAAATGAGGTACAGTACAACACAAGCAAAAAATCATACGGAGTCAACAATATTAGAAGCACTGCATGACCAGGTTTCAAAAGTTGGCCAGGCAAGATACAAACTAGCAGGTAAAGCTAACTAGTGCGTTAAACCATTAGATTACTTTTTTTAAAAAAAAATTTATTTTATAGTTTAGTAGGAGACAGTTTGAGTCATGAGAAGTTCCTTTAGGGGGATAGTGTTTCAGGTACTCAGGTGAGAGCGGAAGAACTGTGTCATTAGATGTTTCTTGAAGCAGAATGGATGAAGTGTGGAAGTTCATTTCGTCATCGGGAGAAAACAGCGGAAAAAGTTCTGGATGGTGAAGTGGGTAGTGTGTGTGTCTGTGCGTGCATGCTCGTCTTGTCTGTATATGCATGTACTTTGAGTTCTAGGGCTTGGGTTCGTCTTCATTTACTGTGTATACTGACACACCTATGTGTGCCTGTGCACGCAGTTTCAGGGTACACGGTCTCATCTTTGTGTATTTGTGCTTTGCATCTAATAATTACTGGGCTTAATTTAAAGGGAAGCAGCTGTCAACTCTGGCCCTTTGAAGTGATGCAGAAATGAAGTTTGAGTGGATCTCTTTCATGCTGAGAGGGATTCCTTTCATAAATTGAACAAGCACACACTACATCATAGGCATGAAAGCAACAGCATCTCTTTTCTGTATCTGAGATGGGACTTAAGTCATTACACTATCACTAATGTTGGTTGTATTATTGACTTCATCTCTTCTGATCTTTCAGCATGTCAAAAGCCTGGCTTAAAATGCAGGGGAAAACACATGACACAGGTTTTCATATGGCAAACACAGCAGGAACTCATGCTGTAAACCACACCATTGCAAACTTGAGGAACGCCTTCTCGGTAATCAAATATCCCTGTTTGGTTTTAACTCTTGTTCACAGAGGAAAAGGACTGTAATGACAAGCATCCCTTCAACAAACTCCAAGTCAGTGGTCATTGACTTACAGTCATTTTGTTTTGTTGATCATCGACCACATTAGGAGATTGTCATGTTTTAACTATAGGCCTGAAACCTGAATCTCAGGTCTGCTGTATGTGGAATGTAAGTGACCTCCTATCACTCCTCCTGTGGAAAAATGTAGTTCCGTGAAGTTAATAACATCAAGGAAGTACTCTGTAAAAGGACAAGGAAGAAAAATAACTTGTGACCTCACCTTAAACCTGGGCCTCTGAATATCTGAATTGAACATTCCCTTTTTTGTAGACTTGTCCTCTGTACATAGTAAACCATTCACTGAAATTAAGCATTGATACAAGATTAGCGGGGCAGTGTGGTATAGCATAATACAGCTGACTATTAAGGTCACAATTTGCTACAGGGAAAATGGTATTTAAACATAGACAAATAACTTTGTCATCACTTCATGCCTGTCTTTGTTATCAATGATATATTTTATGCAAGGCATATATTATTTAGCACTGCGTATCATTTGTCATCACTACCCCATAGTCTGCATATGCTGCACAGCAACTATTTCATAAGGAGAAAATATAGTTAGGAGAAAGTATTGTTTTCTTTATTCTATTCTTAAGTAATAAAAATATTATTTATTAAGCAATACAAGTTTTGATCAGAGTTTTTGTCTGTGTCAGTGAGAGACACTTACACATTTCCTGTGTAGTGGGCTTCTGCAAGCAGTACCGGTACAGTTGCCACACCAGTATGATGATGGCCACAAGGAACAAGCAGACAGAAATTCCCAGGATGCTGTATTTGACTTCATCAGAGAAGGGCATTCGGACATCCCCTATGGACAGTTCCAAGGTGGCTGGGAAGTTCATGCTTCTCTGCTGTGTAGCACGCTGCAAGGTTGGAAATGTCATCGCAGTACCTGAGCTTGAGTCAGCACTGTTTATTTTTGGTGTCAAAATCACTTGTGAATTGTCTGAAGTTGTGTAGGGAACATGTTCACACTCCTGTTGCAGTGCTACACTGCAGTGGTATTAACAGCTCTTTGGGGCATCACCTTTCAAGTGCAATTACAGATTACTAAATTTCAATTTTGAAAGAAACTTTCCTTTTTGTTTGTTTGAACTAGCTCTCCACACCAAACAGTATCTGTACTGTGTCTATCTAAATGTACAGCACATTTTACTTTCATGGAAATACTCACACATTCTGTTTGCATACTCTCTGACAGACTGTTTTGCATTGCAGGGACATGGCACTGCTTATTGCCTGCAGAGAAGGGTCAGCCACAGAGCGTCTCTTGTTGTACTTATCAATTACTGTTTCATCTCTGCAAACCCCAGGGGGATTTCTCATTAGCTACTACAGTGTGGCCCTTAATCACAATCCACGGCGTGAGATGAACAATATCTTGGTGTTATGAGTTTTCATTTACTTGTGCATATTAATAAGAGTGCCAAGCCTGTCAAGTAGTGAACTTCATGACCAGACACTTCTTCTTTGGTTTTCACTTTGCATACACATAACTAGATAGACGTACTCCCTTTTGGTACCTGTCAGCTTTAGGTGCCATACGACAATGAGGTAGGATTCAAGCCAGTGCTCCAATGCTGAATTCCTAAACTGGAGCTCAATGGGTACAAAGAAATCAGCAGCTCACCAGTGACATTACCTCTTGTGTTGTCGTCTCTCTCCTCTCACTGCGTGCTTTTGGGATGCTATAGCGCCCACACATCCATTTCCAGTCCTCTCGGTGCATCGAGCTGTTCTGACTGTCCACACCTGGAAAAACTAGTTTGAGTAGTTCCCAGAGGAGGCCACCTCCTTTTGCTCAACGCCTTCTCCGGTCCTCCCATCCTACACCTGATACAAACATAGAAGAACCCTGTGTTCCTGCAGGCGATTCACAGTCCTCTGTGACGCTTTGTTTTTATCTGTGGCCTTATTTGCACAGCCTCTGCCAGCTGAAGTTAATGTAGCACAATATCCAAATAACCTCCACTTTGGCGATTAGATAATGGGCAAGTCAAATAGGCCTGAATTGTGCAAGCACCTTTGACAATAATGTGTCAATGTCATTTTCAATACGAAGAGCACTTGTGAAAATGAAAATCTCATTTGCTGTTAAAGTACAAGCGTTTTAGGCACAGGTGTCAGACACAGCTGTTCTAAGAAACACCATGATCTCATGATATCATCTTTGCTCATTGGGATAGAGCTGTTATAAAACTGATGGGCAGAACTGCACATACTCCAAAGGGTCACGGTGTACAGTAAGAAATGCTTTAAAGTGCAAAGACATGAAAAGTGGTGCAAGGAAGAAAGGACATGAAAGGCTGAAGCAGACGAGCCGAATGCTGCCGGCATCTGCTCCCACACAGTAGGGGGATATGAGGACACTGAGGAAGAACAGTGCACTGCATACCTGAGATGCTGCTGACTTCACCTACACTGAAAATATGCACCATTTCTCCATTTCCCTGTTCCTCATTGTTGTCTCTCGACCTCGCAAAGCACCTGATCATACTCTATCTATGTTTGCACACTTGATTAACCTACTTTCTTCTTGCTGTATGGCTTCTGTTGTAGAGCAATCTATTGTCAAGTTTGTGGATTTCATTGTCAGTGTAAAGGCACTCAATATATATGAAAGGGATAACACATAGTGTGGTCACTTCCACAATGCATACATGCTAAATGCTTTGAAAGGGAAGCATAGCATTAGCATCCTCTTTCATAGAATATTGTTCTGTGATGGATTTGCTGTGAAATACTTTTAAGCAAAATCATCCCAGCTTGCTTTCGTAACTGTTGACAATTTAAGTAGTTGGGTAGCACTGGCAGGATGAAACTTGGGAAGAGCATTCAGAGCTGTAACGGTACTGACCCAACACAAAAAGGAAAAGATCACCCATAATCAAGAATTAGCCCACTGTCAGAAACACAGAAAAAAGAGTCCACTGACTGCTTATCTTAACTCCAGCCACACAGCCCTTTTAGACAGCCAGTTAGGCAAGCTTCCTCCTCTCACATTCCTCACCAACACACAATGCACGGTTCCAATTGAAAAAGAAACTAGTGGACAGAGACCTGCTGTTTTTGATATAGCAAAGAGAAAAATGAGGATCCTTGAATTTAAAAGAATATGCAAACATTAACATGTTAGACAGAACATTTTCCAATGAAATCCAGTTTTGTATTGGGCAGAGGACTAATGTTTCACAAGGGTCTTGGAAATAAAGACCCAGAAAGTGCATGTCAGTGCAACTGTGTTATAGGCGAAGGAGAAAACATGCCATATGTTACCCTCTGGCTGTTCATGATCTGGGAGGGGGTGTCATCAGAATCATCAGAATAAGGGAGAGATGTTCTGAACAATATGCTGGGTACAAGGAGGGACCAGGCTCAAGAGAGTGCTTAAGATTTCCAGCTTGGTGCCAGCAGAACTGAGGATCATCTCAAGCCTCAGATATCAAACTAGATCACTATGATGGAAAGTAAGGTTAATGAGGTGGTGTTATGAGGGTCATTGAAAGGTGGGTTGTCTCCATGGAAATAACAAACACTGAAGTAGGCTGTTTGGGGTCCAAAAATTGCTCTGTCATTTAAATGAAAAGCCCACCCAAGAGTTTTGGATTGGAAGGGGCAATGGGATACTTGGCTGTGGTTTTGGAAAATGAAGGATGAAAGATGACTAATATATACCTGTAAGACATAAATATGTCTTCTAGGTATTGATATACATGCTTAGCATGTGTAATCCACTATACATTTTGATTCATGGGTCAGTTGGGATTGTGATTCTGTACTTAAGACTCAAGAGGGCACTAGAAGGCAGGAAACCTCTATCCATTTGTGAAGCTGATTTTGAAATGCATTTGAGGAGGGTACACGGCAACTAAAATCATTGATTGCATACATTCATGAGTTCATTCATGACTATAGTTAAACTTGACTATTCTAAAACATATATGTAAAAGCAGATTTGATAGAGACTTGAATTTAATTAAGTTAATTTATCATTTGTGTAAAGGAAAGTAAAATATATTTTCCTTTATACCACTGTTTTCCTTTATGCCGTGGCAGACATTACTGCCTTGTCTGAAATTGAGTGTTGCTGTATTATTGTCTGCAGATTTGTCACTTGAGAGTCTGGAAGACTTTCATAACTTCAGATAGATGGAGTCTGTTTTCTTCTTGGCAATCCCAGTAGAATTCAGAAACAGTATCAACGTGCATCTTACTAGGGAGCCATCTGTTCTGGCACGATAAAGTGAGGAAAACAATTGAGTATGTCTCTTCCTGTCTCCCTCCTTTGCTGCAAATTCTACTCACCCACCTCTGCCCTTTGCTTCATCTCTGTCTCCCTCTTCCCTTCCCTCCTACCTTTCTCTCTTTTACTCTCTGTAATATGATACAAAAAATGCCTAGTCATGCACCTTCTTCAGCTCAGAAGAGTGATAGAGAGAAAAAGACAGGAGGAGAGACAGAGATAGAAGGGAGCGCTATTAGTGTAACACCTGTGCTCTCCAGCCATCCTGAGTGACTTCGTAATAAGACTGTTCTTGCTCAGTTCAACAGCATCCTCCCTCACTTCATCTTTGCCTCATTCTAATGCATCTAGCTGATTTATTCTCTAGTTCACTCATCAATCAAAGAAAAGCCTTTCAATATAACTGATATAGTCCTTTGTGTTTGACTTTGAAAAATAAAAGTAAGAATATAACTTTTGTTTAGTATTGCACAGTATCTGTCATTCAATTCAGTGACCACTGATATGGGAAAAAATAAAGTGAATGCTTAAATTCATAACTCAAATTGCAAAGCACCACAGCAGTAAGATTGCATGCCTCTCATGCAAGTTGTGGACCTTGAGACCATAAGGTTACCTGGTGCCATTTAGACTCCCATTGCGCTGAATGCGTACCTGTGCCATAGATGCATGTCTTCCCCTTCAAATGGCACTTTGTTGGTGGGCTACAATGGACGGCTGTCTTCCTCCTGAGTGGATATTGGATATTAAAAATGAAACCAGGCCACAGCAATGGAGAATCCCCTTCTCTCATCTATATTTAATTGTTGCTGGGCTAAGTGAGCTGGTCCATTTGGCTCAGAGGAGTGTAGTCTAATGAGTGCCGACATTAATGGGGCAAGAGGGGCAGGTAGCCATCGCTTTTTCTCTCATTCACAGATTCACACCAGGCCTGATACAAGCCTGATGCTTATTTGATAAAGATGCACATTGGGTTTGCCTATGGGATCCCTCTGGCCTGTCAATCACCCTTTCTTCCTGAAAGGATTTGGATCATTACAGAGTTGATTAATTGGGGCACACGCTTTTCGGGTTCCCCTCCCAAAAATATCCAGGATAATGGCCCCAATCTGTATGGAGCTGTGATTTTTTGTTCTGAGCGAGCCTCATTTAGTTTCCTGTATGAATACCAGGACACTGAGTGTGGCTTTCCGGGGGATCGTGACTTGACCCAGACTTAAGGGATGGATCCTGTGACAACATCAATCATCCTGCCGGTGCTCTGGCTCCTCATCTCTGTGTGCAAAAAAGGACTGATGCTCAGGAGACTGAGCCAGCACAATGTCACTATTGTGACAGCACAAGTGCATTCTTCTCTGTCCTCCTCTCTTATCTCACCTGAGTGCAGGCCTCTATTTAATAATGAATCAGGAGCGCCAAACGCTGCACAATGCATTGTAAACGGGCTAATGATACAGCATAACTAAGTGCTGTGACATTCACACCAGAAAAAAGGGCTATCAAATAGTGCTGGAAGTACCAATTAAGGGCTCTTGAGTGCACAGGGAGATGGGGAACAATGAAAGAGTCTGAATATTGCCTAATCCTTGGAGCCCTTCACACAAAAACTCACTCACTCACTAGGGTGTCACCAGGTTTGGTTGCAAGCACAGTGCCTTGGACACAGGGGTGGTCAAAGAACCATGCATGTAATATAAAGATTGCAGATCTGAATACTAGGTGGAACACTGAAATGTTGGTTCAGTAAATATCAGACTGTATAAATGAATGATGTGTTAGTCAAATGGATAAAAATGCTAGTTATATAAGACTCTCTAGCTATGGGCACCCGTTGAACAAAATGATAATCACACTCATAATGTGCACTACAATACATTTTGAGACCAAGAATACAGAGAGCAGGGTGAAAAACCCCCACAAGAAACGAAGAAAAGCTGGCAAGGATGCATAAATAAGCTGCAGCTAATATCTATACAGCACTATAATACGAACATGAACTCTGCAGTCCTTCACTCTGATGGAATATGATTTTTGGCTCAGCCCACTTCTTGCTTCTCTTCATTACCATTGTGACTGATGAGTCCTTTGCTTAAATTTCCCATGCATGGCACTGTGAAATGATGATGTCATCCCCCCAGAAAAAATTTCTTTTGCCACCATCACCCCCACTCCCTGCATTCTCAGAACACAGACACACCGAGAAGCCAACCAATAAAATGGATGTAGAGGCAGGAAATGGCTAGCCCTGCTTGTTTCTTTCAGTGAAAAATTTATCCTGACCTCTCTTTTACTTCCCTCAACACCCCCGCCTCCCCACTCCATGTAACCTCCCATCTCACTCAGACCTCAAAGATCTGATTCAGCTTTACGATCTCCCATCTGATTCCAAACACACTACCACAGTGCAATGAAGTGTGATCAGGTTGGCTTTAAATGCAGCATATATGTTTTGAAGCATTTGTAAAAAATAAAAACCCTTCATTAAGCAATATGTTGAAGTCACTCATGAGTCTGGTAAGTAACACAATTATGCAGTTCTCTCTACACCATCAGAGTAAGGAAAGGGTTAAGTCAACTAAATATAATCTACCATCATCACACTTGACATTTCCTTTGTCTTACTGTCCTCATTTGAACATCCAGGTCTTTGTAAAATATACCATTCTTGCCAAGTAAGATTCGATATTTGAAGTGGAAAACACCACTCACAGGTAATGAAGTCTTTTGCTTTTCAAGACACTCTACTACCGGAGAGGTGAGCAGAAAAGGTCAGATGCCTTTTTTCATAATAAGCTTTGCTTCATTATGCAGATATCTATTTGTAATTAACAGAGCCAACACACACCTCTGCAAATGGTAATCACTGGACTTGCACACCAATTGTCCGATTGTTTGACTTTGAAATTAAGACCCAGCAGCTCAGTATAGGATGAATGGTTCCTTTGTTAGAGACAAGTTCTCTGCATGTATAATGTTCTTGATTCATACAGTTTGGGATGGTGGGTCACTACTCTTTAGTCCACGGGCCAGGTCTGAAAAAATTACTGACCCATCTGATAATTAAATGCTCATCTCACACTCTGAACAACTTCCTCATGGACCTTCCTTGCACTACTGGAGACTGGCTTTGGTGTATACATGCAATATGACACCTGATGTAGTTTTTAACCAGACTGCATGTTCTTTCATGTTGTGAACTGCACCAGGTCCACAGTGAGTTAGTGACTACCACAGGCCAGGCACACACCTCTTTGCAGTCCCCTTACATTGTACTGGAATGACCATCACACACAAGCCATCAAGGTTCAACAGCATCCTTTATTATTGCAGATGACAGGAGTTCTGAGTTTTTGTTAAGAGTCATTAGTAACATACAGCCACTTCTCAGTCTTATCAGGTTCTGAGAAGGGCAGACAGTCATGACAACTATTGGGCTGTCTCTCTAATGGTTTTTGTCCCGTGCGAATTTCTTCTTAACGTCAAAGACCCACCAAGAACTGAGGGTAAAAAATTATTTTGGTTGAATGCGTGGAGATAATCAGCTTTGGGGGGAAAGTGGGGGAAACTGTCTGCTGTTCCTCATGCTTCAGGTTGTCTGGCATTCACTTCAGACATTACTGTTACATTACAGACAACCCTATGGTGTTTAGAGATGAAGGGACTGGGCCATGAAAGGCATTGCATGTTAGCACAGAATAGCCAAGGTCAGCTAGGGCATCTGGCCTTTGATGAAACTCAAAGC